>NC_139518.1:25714617-26429256 GCF_947247035.1 Vipera ursinii
GGACTCAGGGCGGTGTACAGGGCAAATACAATAAAAATACAATATACAAAAGTTAAAAAAAATAAATAATGCAGCCCAATTCCAATAAAATTAATACAATAATATTAAAATACCCCAAACCCATCAGACCAGGCCGGCTTATTCAAATAAGTATGTTTTTAGGTCACGTTGGAAGGAGCGAAGATCGGGAGCCATCCGGAGCTCAACCGGTAAACGGTTCCAAAGGTCTGGCGCGCCCACAGAGAATACCCTCCCCCTGGGGGTCGCCAGTTGACACTCTTTGACTGACGGCACCCTAAGGAGGCCCTCTCTGTGGGAGCGCACCGGATGAAGGGAAGTTGATGCCGGCAGCAGGTACTCCCGTAAGTAATCCAGACCCATGCCATTTAGGACTTTATAGGTCATTACCAGCACCTTGAATCTTACCCAGAGGGCAACCGGAAGTCAATGCAGCTCGCGGAGTAGAGGTGTTACATGGGAGTATTGGGAAACAGTATAGGAATATGTAAGCAATGTTTTAAATGGGCCAAATCTTACCAGATTTTTTTTTAAAAAATTGCAAGATTTCAGCATTCTTGCCTGAAATCTCACAAGATCTATTGATGATGCAGCAATCCTGGGCTATACAAACAGAGGCATAAAATCACACAAAGTATTAGTACCACTTTATAAAACTCTAGTAAGACCACACTGGAATACTGCAACCAATTTTGGTCACCATACTACAAAAAAGATGTTGAGACTTT
Source organism: Vipera ursinii (assembly GCF_947247035.1). NCBI lineage: Eukaryota > Metazoa > Chordata > Lepidosauria > Squamata > Viperidae > Vipera > Vipera ursinii. The sequence continues at coordinate 25,715,364 of NC_139518.1, forward strand.
AGAAAAAGTTCAGAGAAGAGCAACTAAAATGATCAAAGGCCTAGATACTAAAACATATGAAGAATGCAGGATTTGGGCTTGGCTAGTCTAAAGAAAAGAAGAAACGGGTGACATGATAGCAGTATTCCAAAATTTGAGGGACAGCCACAAAGAGGGGCTCAAATTATTCTCCAAAGCACCAGAGGGCAGGACAAGAAACAATGGTTGGAAACTGACCAAAGAAAGAAGCAACTTGACAGTGAGGACAATTAACCAGTGGAACAGCTTGCCTTCAGAAATTGTGGGCGCTCCATCACTGGAGGTTTTTAAGAAGAGACTAGAGAGTCATTAGTCTGAAATGGTATAGATTCTCCTGTTTGAGCAGGGAACTGGACTGGAAGGCCTCCAAGGTCCCATTCTATTCTATTCTATTCTATTCTATTCTATTCTATTCTATTCTATTCTATTCTATTCTATTCTATTCTAATGTCAAGCCTCTAGTAGATATATGAATTGAAAGTAATTTTTTGCAGACGTGAATTTGACTGAGTTCTCTTTACCAAGACTTACTAAGGTGAATGTTAGTACTGAAGCAACAACTCCAAAAATTGAATGACCGACTCTAGAATCAACATATTTCCATGTATTAGGAATCTGAGACCTGAGTCTTTCTTTCATAGCCTTAAAACTATTAACTACATAGAAGAGGCAGATATTTTAACTAACAGACTGAAAGTTGGCAGTTATTCTTTATTTGTGCTATTTGATTTCTTATCTGACAATGAAACCTAATCAACTCCAAACAAGATAAACTTAGTTTAACATACTGAATTCTGAAAACATCATCTGTTTGAGCATTTTGAGACTGTGGCAAATTATATTATTGTTTGTACCTGCAGCATTAGTGGGAGGAGGAGTTTTAAAAGTTCGTCATCAGCTGGTCTTATTTTTTCCAAGACATCCAGGATCCACGTTAAATATTCATGTCTTTCAAGCATTCCTTCCTTAATGAATTTTAGAAATATATGTAAAGAAATTCCCAAATCCAACAGAAAACAACTACATCACTGCTTCATTGCTTAAGATGTCATTTAAGAATAAATGCAACAAAATTTAATGTCACAAAACTGACATAAACATTTGAACATTTTAGATAAATTACAAAACAATTTTAAAATTTAAAATTAATAGTTGGATACCAGTAACCTAAAGATGTGAAATGACTGCACAGAATCATTATCATCCTCCAGTATCAACTGAATTCTTCCTGTGATGGTGCTAATGAAACCAAAACCTTACCATTCACAAACAAGAATCAGAAGAGCAAGCCAATAGATTTACTTCGGTGAAATGCAATGGTCAGAGATCAGCATTAAGCAAAACAACACCCAAATGGTTGGGAGAATGAATGAAGCTGAGTGATTGAACAAGGAAGAAAATAGAAAAGGCAGAGTTTTTTGTTTAAAAAGAGCAGAATGCTCTTGTAGTCTGATTTTTCATTTCTTACTTACACTGGAAAAATATTTTATGCACTTACTGATATAAGTGTAGCTAAACATGGAGTGGCCATACTAAATGGGAACAGAATGCTCTCTTCTGACAGGAGGCAGAAAAAATGTAGGGAGAACAAATGGACTAAATGTTTGAAAGTCTGAATAGAAGTCTTCTACAATTTGTTGTGTAAAACTACCAGCTGTAGTATATTTTAACTGTTCTCTCCTTGGCAAAGCCTAAGTGTGTATCCAAAATGTGGTAAAAATGTGCTAAACAAGTTCTATACTTCCCTTTTCTGGGAAAGAATATGAAAGGATGGAATTTCTGGATAATTCTACAGAGGTACATCTTTCTCCAAATATACACGGTTTATTTAGTCTACAACTAGTATAGTTTTCTTTTTCATTAAAGATGCACAGTCTTGGCATTTCTGATGTTTTTTAATATCATTATGTATCAATTAACAGCATTTATCCTCACTTAACAACTCTAATTGGGACCAGAATTTCTACCACTAAATGAAACGTCATGTGACCACGTCGCTTAGTGAAAGCAGTTTTGTTGGTCCCAGTTGCAGTTGCTAGGCCAGGACCATGCCATGTTAGCTGAAGACCTCACACTTCTCCTGTCCTGCTATGCTGGTTTCCACTTAAACTCTGCCCCCATCTACCTGCCCCCAACTCTGCCTTTTGACCATCCTGTGCTCCTGCACCTCTGCCATCCCAGCTGTCTTCACCATCTTCCTTCTCCTGCTGCTAAGGTGTGCCTAGCCAGGCCTTTCAGCAAGCAGCAAGAGAGTACAGAGTGGCGAGGGTACAGGATGGAGTGCAGGGCTGTAGAGATGGCAGAAGCCAAGATGGCAGGGGAAACAGGGCAGGGCAGTCAACTGAGGGCAGCCAACTGAGCAGAGATGGGAGGGAGTTAAGTGGATAGAAGTTGAAGCACACATTGTGATTGTAAATGCAGGTGGGCTGCCAAGCACCTGAATTCTAATCAACTGACCATGAGAGCATTGCAATAGCCATAACTTTGAGGACAAGTGATCAATATCATTTGTTCAGCACTACCATAAGTTTCAACAGTCACTGAATGAATGGTCATAAAGTGAGGACTGATTAAAGCAGTAAATTCATATTTCTTTTGCAGTTGTTTAATTTTGAATCATCTGACTAATAGGTCTTCACTGAATATGTTTAACACACGTGTTTTTCACTATAACCTGACATTCCTTATAGCTGCTCACATAAATATATATGCAGATATAAATAATTCGTGGTCACGGCAGTGATTCTGATCATTGCATGAGATGATGAATGACATACGGTAAATGCAAATCTGTAATGTTGCTGTTGCTACTATTGTTATTTAGCATTACTTTAAATTCTACATTTCTTCATCCTGGATATTTCAAATGTAACAATAAAAGGACTATTTAGCTGGAAATAAGACTGGCTTTAATTACTAGTATTTAACATATTTAATATAATCAGACACTAAACACATTATGAGCAAGGAGACTGAAAGCAAACTAGAATCACACTGTACTGCTTTATAGAACTTCATCCTGCTTCGTTATAAATAAAGGTTACCTGGAACATATAAAATGCCAACTTTTCATTATATTCCCACTGCTTCAGAGCTTGTTCCACCTCACGAGGCACAACTACAGAATTTTTGCCTTGGCTTGTGGTCATGTGATAAAATTCTGCAATTTTTACCAATTGTTCTCTTAGGTACCTGGTAGAAATTTGAGTCCATTCTATAGAGACACAAATTAAGTAATCATTGACATTCATTTTTCCTCAATGACAAAACTGGGCCAAAAAATTCATCACAATTTGATTTATACTCAAGTGACCTGTCACAAACCCATAATCTTCAAAACAGTGATCAGTGGGAGATCTACCAAAATTCAGTTTGAATGACTTTTAGCATGACAGTCTCTTTACTGCAGTGATTTCAAAGAATGCAAGCTGGTACTGAAGTTTGCTAAAGGACGTCTATTCTGCAAATGTCTTATTTTCATGGATCACATTTATGTTTTTTGAGCAAGGAGAAATCAATTGTACTTTGATATGAATCAGGTTTGATAATTCATGTGAGAATAAAAATTGTTCTTCAAGCATTTCCATGTAAGTATCCAGTCATCAACTGAAAATAATTTGCATCACTTTGGGAAATTAAATCCAGAATTGATTATGGGCTTTACATAAAAAGACTCTTAATGTAAAATAAGTGACTACCTTTAAAATTAATATTAATTCTTCTCTCACTCTGGAGGAGTCTTCATCTGATTCTAACACAAACCCTACAGACTTCAGAGCATGATTATCTTTTGCAATATTTCAACAGTTGAATCCAAGGAGAGATTCTAAGCCCTCACAAGAGCAGATGCCCCTGAAACTGTGAGAAATTGTTCAGTTACAGGGAACATATATTTATCTCCCTCACACACAGAGATCTGCTTAGGAACCAGTCTTTGCTCCTGAACACAGAGTAGACCTGAAGGCTGGAGCTTTAAGGCAGAGGCATACAATGCTGAAACAAATTTCATTTTGCATTTGGAAACATGAATATCTTCATTTATGATCCATTAGGCTGCTGAACAGTGACAACTGGCTGCCCATTGCTTAGAAATTTACCCCTGGATTTTCCTAGGTTTCTATAGCTATTCACTTTCCACCATCTTGTGGCTATTATCTGAGCTACAAAACTGCCATTAGGTAGCAACAGGAAGACCCAGATTACCTGATATTTGCAATCCAGATCATTTTACTGGATTCAAATTATACATTTGAGAGCAACTAAGTGTACAGTTTTCAGAAAAGGACAGCAACACAACTTTGAGTAGCATATTATTTTAAGATTCTATTTCAGTGTTAACACTATGTATTTTGATTGCTTAAACCCCAGTGATATGAACTCAGGTGACAAGAGATGTGGAGCAATCCATTTTAATATTCAAGATAACATCCATTCCAACAAAACAACGTCAATTCTTCTTCTCCTCCTTATCTGTATCTTTCTTACTGTATTTCTCAAATCAGCTTCCATCTACACATCATGTACTATAAAAGGAGAATGCAGCTCAGGAACGCTGAATCTTTTCCAAAATGCAGTTTTAATCCCCAAACATATTTTAAACCAAAGGTACTCCTTTTATCTAATACATAACATGTAAGGTAAGGTAAAGGTAAAGTTTCCCCCACATATGCGTGCTAGTCGTTTCCAACTCTAGGGGCCGGTGCTCATCTCTGTTTCAAAGCCGAAGAGCCAGCGCTTGTCCGAGGACGTCTCCATGGTCATGTGGCTGGCATGACTAGACACCAAAGGCGTACGGAACGCTGTTACCTTCCCATTGTAGTGGTCCCTATTTTTCTACTTGCATTTTTACATGCTTTCAAACTGCTAGGTTGGCAGAAGCTGGGACGAGTAACAGGAGCTTACTCTGTTACGCAGCACTCGGGATTCCACCCGCCAAACTGCCGACCTTCTGATCGACAAGCTCAGCATCCTAACCCACTGAGCCACCACGTCCCTTCTACATAACATGTAGTTACATTTAAATACACCATTTTGATTTCATTGCACAGAGTTTAAAGCTAGATGTTGTTCACTAAAATACATGATAGCTGAGCTTAAGATTTCTACAGAGTCAAATGCTTCAGAAATGACCTTTACAAAACTTATTTTTCAGCTATTTTGACACAGCTTTTATTAGCTGAAGATCACACATCTGTGCGGTATATTGAGAGGGACATATTCCTCAAACCAATGTGTAGAGGCAAAACAAATCACAAAATTTATTTTATTTGCATAATTTAAGTGAAATTAAATATACTTAAGATATTTGTCTCTGCATAGTTACTGATTTTCCCCTTCTGTAACATGAAAAGTTGCAATTTGGAATAATCTTTTAGAGCTTCTTGATTATCTGCAACACTTTGGGAAATGATTATGTCTTGGTGACTAAATTGCTTCTATTTCCTACAAGCCAGAAATTCACTTTTTTTCCAGCCTACATTTTCCATAAAAATGATATGTAAAAATGATAAGTTTCACATTTCCATTTCTTTAGAGATATAATGATACATACTTTCTTTATTCTTTCAAGAGATATTATAGAAATAAACTAAGAGAATCATTTCAATAGATAACAGATATTTCAGAATGGAATCCTCCATCGCTATCAAAGATTTATGCAGTACTGCATTAGAGTTACAGATGGAACATGCCAAAGGGAAAAATATTCAAATCAAACTGTCAACATATCATCTTTACAGCAAAACTCTATTTCCTGCTGACTACTGAGTGAGCCTTTCTATTTTCATAATCCATGCCTCTGAGATACTCACTGAGATCAACATATTACAGAGCAGATATGAAACAGTTCTAGATATAAAATGATGCCTCTGGGCATTCAAGAAAATAAATTAGTCTTATTACATCTATAGATCAGTCAATAAAGTATCTCTGAAATTTAATGTGACAGCTATTTAAAAAAAACTAGAATTCATTTCATTTGCTATATCAATAAACATGCCACAGTACATTGTACGTTGTATTCTGGCATTTTACTTAGTGCTGTAAGTACCAGATTTATTTACTTCACCAAAAATATCACTTGAAGTCAAAGTCACCAAATAGAGACTGTCATACTTTGGTCATGTCATGAGAGCTGTCTCACTTGAAAAGTCAATCATGCTGGAAAAAGGAAAAGGGGCCACTGTTTGGACACTATAAAAGATGACATTGAGATGACCATGGCAGATCTGAAGGAGGTGGGATGAGACAGAGGGGCATGGAGAGTGTTGATCCATAGAGTGGCCAAGGATCGGCCATGACTGAAAGGCTGACAACGACAATGAAATAAGTACTAGAAGATTCTCTGGTTTAGTTAACAAAACCTAAGGCACAATTTGGCTTCTTTTCAGCTTAGTATGATGGATATCATAACATTACATGCCAAAGGGAACACTATGGCTTTTTCAACAACCCATGATTTAAATATTGGTTTAGCATAAATACAGCAGCAAAGCTACCCACTTCATCAGAGACAAGGAATACATTGCATTATTCTTCTCCAGATATTTTAGGAGCTATACTTCAACACCTCTGGAGAGCATAAGGTTGAAAAACTATTTTACACACCAACAGACAAGTAGGAAGACAAAAGTCTATAATATAAAAGTATTTGAAAAGAATTATTGAGTGAGGCAGGTTTAATTAGGCATCCTGAACATGCCACATCAACAGTTAAGTAAGGGAAACTCTTATCTATATGCATGTTTGTAATGAAATGCAACGAAGCACCTCTTATTGAGTGAATGCCCCCCCAAAACAGAATAGGTTAGTATGCAAGAATGAATCTACTTTGTAGAAAAATAAAGGTATAAACATCTTTAAAGTAACAGCAACAATCAGAATATTTTTTTAAAAGCTAAATGCCAGTATGATGTATTTCTACTGTGGGGTTTGGATTATGCATTTTTTACTTTAAACTTTCCAAATTACTCTTAAAAAGGAAAAGTGCTTTGCATAAGAAGTTAAAGAATTTTACTGTGAGGTGAGCTCTCAAGGTTAGTATGGAAAAAGCTAGTGAAAACAAGTCCCTTGAATGAACTTGGCAGAATATCATTCTTCAGAAGCCACATTTAAACAAATGGGGAAAAATCTGAAAGAATTCTGAATATAAGTTGACTAAAAATACAAGTTTTCAAGTGAAAAGGTATAGAAAGTTATATTATCTTTGTAAATTTTGCTAGCAAGATACGAGAGCTATAGTGTACACTCGCTATAGCTGTATTTCCTTCCATTTTTTACCCCATTCCCTTAAATTATTTGACTTATTTTTTACTACGTTTCTTGACTCCAAATAATGTTTACCCCAAAGGAAGTAGCATGATAGGGATGTATTATCTACAAATATCAATATTTTAAATAAAAGGCGTTCTCCATTTGGGAAATTGAATCTACAGTTACTAAATTTCTAGTTAAAATAGTGGTAACTACCATTCTTGAAAACCCGGCGGTATTAATGATGTACATACTGTAAAAACCAAAAGTCATTTAATAGATACAGCCTACTTGTCTAGAATCTGCTCAAATTTATCATTTAGAACAGGAAGAAAGCAGTTAATACATTTTTCTCTGTAGGTCATTAATCATGCTTTTGCTTTATTTCTGCTCTTGTACTAAAAATTCAAATATGTTTTCATTGATCAATAATGAGAACCTAAAGGAAATGGAAGCTTGTTTTGTCATTTTCTGATACAACAAGCTTATGATTCTTGGTTTTTTGAACTGCACTGACACCTACTGTAGTTTATGAAGCATACAGGATAAAGTGAAGCTTATCAACTTATACCCTCCGTTCAATAGTGCAACCTCACAACAGTACAAAAAGGTACATTAATGATGCAAAGATATTTCATTCAGCTTTTATTACCAAGATTTGGATCAGCTGCCTGGCGTTTCTTAATTTTAGCTTCAGAGATGGCTGAGTAGTAGGCACAAGTCATTTTTATCAACCATGCTGCTCGCAAGAGTGGCACCGAATATCTTGCTAAATAAGCAAAAACATCTTCCTTTTTGCTGAGAATTGGGACCTAAGTTTGAAAAAAAAGAGGAATAATTTTAAAAAATGGCTACAATACTCTAAACCTGTTAGATGACAAATTGTAAAATTTTATTCAACTACAGAGATGTAGGAATAACTGAATGATATGTAGAAAAAAATAATGACAGTAATTAGAGAAAGTAAGCTAGTGACTACTGGTACCAGATTAGTCAAATTTTTGCTCTTTGGTATGTCAAAAATAATTTATAGGTTCAAATAATACAGAGTTAACCTGGATCAAATGAAATTATCTATTATTTCCATTAAAACCTGCTTGATTTTAAATTTGTGAGCTTAAAACACACTTGCTGGCAAAATCAATATTTTATTCATTGATCAAACATTTTTTTCAAATAATATTGAATAGCCATAATAGCTATAATATGCTGCTTCTGAAAATGCTTGAGGCAAAATATGGTAAACTTATATATTATGTCACAATGACTACTCTTACATCTAAATGTAATTAACAGCTCCCATCAATGCCAATCCTTAAAATGCCATGTTTCTTAAAGATGCAAGCCCAAAAGTGTTGCATCTAAGCCCTGTGAAAAAAAGATCAGTTCCACTAATGCAGACTTGGTAAACACTCCTAAGAGAAATTTAGGCTTGATCTTAACAATATCTAAAAATGAGTAACAAGAAATAGATTTTATCAGATTTCCTGAAATATTGAAAAGTCAGCTTCCTCCACTCTTGTGTTTAGGACTCCTGTTATTTTCAAACACTTCCTTTTTAGTTTACACACAGTGTGCCTGCTTTAGTCTGAAACAATACAAGCAAGTCAGCACCTAAAGTTGTGGATTCTTAGTGAAAGACAAAATTCTAACATAATTTTCTCAGAGTTAGCAACAAGAGGTTTCATGCAGCTATACATTTTATGAGTTTTTACTCTTTTTATTATCTCTGAGGACTCATGCAAGCTTCAGTATCTGTTTGTGCAATATACCATAGTTACTTACAACTCACTGGAGGATGAGGTGTCATTATTTTCCACTGCATTTCAGCGTAGGCAATAAAAGGGTCACAGCAGTTATTGTTGCCATTATGTACAAGCCAATCATAACTGTGAAAATCCAGAAGTCTGCTCTAATACATATCCAATACATATCCCAGTAGCTACATCTGTCTACAGCTGGCACAGAGTCAAAACTTGATTCCTTGGCCACTTGTTGCCAGCATTTGTAACATTGGCCAGATAAAGTACTCATTTATCAGTCATTCTCTCCTGCTCCAGCTCGTACACCCCTTAGTCACCTTGACCAGTGACTAAACTTAGCATTTTAAACATCTGCCCAAACTGACACTACTCTGCACTATCTCACATGAGCAAAAATGATTGGTGGTTGTTCTTCCACCAATCAAGGGAAATCAAGGAGAAAAATCCACCAATCCCTTTCCTTAAATCTCTTGCAAGAAGTAATTAAGGTATCATTCATCGCACAATAGCAATAGGAACAAAATTGTTCTGTCCACCAAGTGTCATAAGTAATACATTGCACAAGCAGCTGTAGAAACTTGCATGAGTCCTCAGAAATCATTTATGCGGCCATCCTTTTCAGTTGGCTTAGCATCAGCTCATACATAAGAAAGAAGACACCAAAAAAAATTGAGAAAAGGAGATGAAAAAAACAATAGAGATTTTTAGAGGTAAAAACTAAAACAAGAACTCTTGAAATTTCCTTTCCCAAATAGCTTTCCCAAATAGATAATAAACCTTCAAAATAGCAATAGCACTTAGATTTATATACCGCTTCACAGTGTTTTACAGCCCTCACTAAGCGGTTTACAGAATCAACACATTGCCCCCAACAATCTGAGTCCTCAGTTTACCGACCTCAGAAGGATGGAAGGCTGAGTCAACCATGAGCCAGTGAGAATCGAACTGACGAATTGCTGGCAGCCGGCAGTCAGCAGAAGTAGCCTGCAGTACTGCATTCTACCCACTGTGCCACCATGGCTTACCTTTTTTGCTAGCAAAGTCAGAGGTTTATTTCCTGCCAAATCTGCAAACCAAGTATGAATTGCACTCTGGGAACGAGCAGTAACTAGCCAGTAATTGTCTTTAGCATTTATTTGCAATTTCTTCTTTCCTGTATCCTGGAATGTATTAAGTTTTAACTTTTCTGCCAATATGCTGCTAAAATAAGCACCAATCTGATAAGGGGGAAAAACAAAAACATAATAAGCATTTTCTAAAACTTGAAATATATACAATGTCTCGGATTAAAGAGATCAAGTGTACTTTAAGTATTATCTTCATAAGATTAGCTTCTAAATTCTCTATTGTAGTCATCAGAAACTTGATAATATGAATAACTAAAATGGTCTCCCATTATGTTTCAGGTATAGATATTATGGATATAAAAGTTATTGACTCTGAATATTAAAGTATCTCTTAAGTTATAATAAAAATAAACTTTATTATTAAAGGATATTTGCAGTTAAAGAACCTGTCCAGAAAAGACAAATGTTAAATTTGAATCCTATGACATTTTCTTTTTTCACACTTAATTAAAAATCTTTTGTAAAAGTAGATACTTGATCAGCATATCGAGGGCTCATTTCAGAAAAATGAAGCCTAATCAATATATCCAGATGTTTTGATTCAAACTGAAGAAGAAGGCACTCACAGCATTAGGAAATCAACATTTTGACCCTGCATGCATTCACCTATGTGTCTATAACTTACAGGTTACACAAATTTTCTGTCTAAAAAATAAAAAAAAATGAAGACACACATTACCAAATCAATAAAGAAGGTATTGTAAAACAGCATACAAAATTAGAAATTCTTTAGAGGAAGCAATTTTTAGTTGCAAAAATCGCTTACCTTTGATGGGTTAATAACAATATTTCTAGCAGACCCATGTTCATCTCCTGAGAAAGCTGGCTGATTACTGAAACCTTGTTTTACATTCACAGCAGTTAGCTCATCCTGCAAATAAAGTATAATGTTAACTTAGTTTTGCAGCAGTTCCAAATTTTAGTGAGATTAGATTCTCACTAAGGAATTAAAACTTCTGTTGTGCTATGTGTAAGATATAATTTCACGCTTTCTTTGCAAATGCAAATCTGTTTATGAATTTTTGTTACAAATATTTCATACACAATTCTCTTATATTATCTAAAAATAATTAAAATTTGATAGTTATCAAAGTCATCTAAATACTTTAAAAAATCTAGACGATTTCACACCTTAATGATACAATCTCTGGATTCTTAAACATATAGGTAATCATTTCTTCCACTACTTCTTGTTTTACCCTAAAATAATATCAGGGAAAAGCCAGTTTAATGTAGCAATTAAGGCATCAGGCTAGAAACGTAGTGAACCATGAGGTCTTAGTCACACTTTAGACATGAAGCTGGCTGGGTGACCTTGGGCCAATCATTTTGTCTCAGTCCTAGGAAGGAAGCAGTGACAAACCACTTCTGGGGGGGGGGGGGGAAACTTGCAAAGAAAAATGCAGGAACTCATCCAGGCAGTCTCTAAGAACTGAACATGATTGAATAGAAGAAGAAAAAAATCAAAGATCTTATCTAGATTGGCATTTAAGAATGAGACAATTTATGGATAATACAAAAAAACCCTGCTGTTATATTTGAGTATTTTGGTTTACTCTGTTATTTTTCAGTTAGTTCATTCAGCTCTTTCAGTCAGCATTTTACATTACAGAAACAAATCATTAGACAACCTAGGGTGTAATTGGTTGTGGTTGTGATTCAGGTGACACTGAAGGCACAGGTAAACTCTCAAGGGGTCTCAACAGCTCTTAGAGAAGGTGCTAATGACCAGATGACTCCAAAGAAATACAATCTTTCCATTCCCCCTCCCCCACCATTCTATCAGAAACTATCCTTCCCTCCCCCCACCATCAGAATTGATGAAGCTTCTTGGGTGAGAAACGAAACATTTTCTTCTTCTTCCTCAAAGAAAAAACAGTCCAGTTGCCTTTTGAGAAAAACAACAATCCACCTTTGAGACACCTGTGACCTGGATGACTGAGAACTTCCACAGAGGTTTAGATTTCTAGTTTTAGTTAATTTAGTTAAGACTAAAGCTAGCCTTTTTTGCTGTTTCAGGAAACAAAAAAGCTCTGGACTTCAACAGAGATCTAAATTTCAAATCCTGGTCATTAGTTTTGAAGTTAACTCATTTCAACAGTGAAGATTAACCAGCCTTCTGTTTAAACAATAGCACAGCTGTACAGATGAGACTGGGATCCACTGTAACCCATCTGAACTTCTAATTAAAAGATGTAGACATAATTTTGAAGATATCCTTATATATCCTTCTTATACCATATCCATCAGTGGTACAAGACCTTCCATATGCATAAGCTTGCAAAAATCTAACAGAGACCATGTGCAAATAAAGTGAAAACTATATACCATGTCACAGCTTAACATTTAAAATATTTCTGCCACATCAACTTTCCATTGAAATTAACTCCTATTTACAAATCAATAAATCATCATCATATGTTTCCTAAGTTTCTGTCTTGCATATACAGTACTAGCTACTAGGTAGAAGAGTAATGAATCAAACAGTGCATATCAGAAAAGTATAGCATTTTTCCCAGTTCAAAAAAAGTATATCAGGCCCATTTAAAGGGCAAGAGATAGAAACTAATGCTATATTTTAATGTATTTTCTAAGCCATAAAATATGTACTATGTTATATAAACAAATGGCAGAACTTTATTGAAAAACAAAAATTTAATCCTATGAACAAGTTCAACTATGTAATTTCAAAATGCATATAAGGATTTTTTTTTTGAGCCAACGTAGACACATCCTTCTGATTAAATAAAGCCAGCACACTAAGTCTCTAAATGCATAGGGATACTTTTGAACAAAAAAATGTTCTTTGTGCCTACAGGCTTGTAATCGCAGCACTTCCCTGAAAAATGTGTGTTCAACCTTAACGTTTGCAAGAAAAAAGCCCATACTGTTTGTCTTTGTTGTACTACTACATTATCAAATGTACACAGTTCCTGATTCAGAACATGAACCTGATGAACAGCTTCAAAGAACAGCAACCACAAAGCATTCAATTGATTTGCACCTTAGATCTTATTTTTATCCAAGAACTGGCTGTTCTCTGTTGGGAAAAGTAAATTTTTCTAACCATAGATACACAGATAAATTTTAGAAATAAATCAGGAACAGCCGACGTAAAATATTGTAATAAAAGTGTTCTATCAGAATAGGTATCTCTAACATGAATTCTGTCCACCATTCAATCATCTACAAGTAGACCTTGACTTATAACCAATCATTTAGTGACTATTTGAAGTTTTCATTTAGTGACCATCTGGAAAATGTGACTTATGAAAGTTTTTCATATTTACAATTGCTGCACTACCCCCATTTTATCACATGATAAAAATTCAGGCTCTTGGCAACTGGCATGTATTTATAATGGTTCCAGTGTCCCAAGGTCATGTGATCATCTTTTGTGACCTTCTGACAAGCAAAATCAATGGAGAAGCCAGATGCACTTAACAACTGTGTTACTAACTTAACTGCAATGATTCACTTAAAAACTGTGACAAAAAAAGGTCATAAAATGGCGCAAAATTCACTTAACAACTATCTCAGTTAGCCACAGAAATTTTGGGCTCAGTTGTGGTGTCAAGTCAATGGCTACTTGCAGTTCCTGCATCCTTGGCCTTGCTGTATAGAACATGATATTCACCAATTGCATTTTTATTCTTTTAATACTTCATGAGAGCCTAGCTTCATTATCCAGAAGTATTGGGATTACAACTCCCAATGTATCCAGCCAATATGGCCTAAAGGTTTAATGGCAATCTATCTTATTGATCTGGTTAGGTGCTTTAGGGGTTATTAGAGTTATTCAGCAATTAAAACCAGCTGCCAAACAGCAATGATACAGACATGACATAGTGACCTAGTTTATTCCTCAAATTAAATCACAATTGGCTGGGTTCATATACTGCCCTAAGCCATGAACAAAAATTCACAAATGATAGTGGTTGGACTCACAGAAGACAACGTGACAAAACTAAGCAAACTATAATTTGCCATGATCTAGGAACCCATTCTCTGTCTCCAAGTATAGGACAATCTCCCCTTTTATAGTTGCTCTTCTTCTGCTTCTTCACTAGAGCTACAAATTAAGATTACACTCACAAGGAAATGATGGTTTAAAAGGACCAAGGTTAAACAAAATGTGTTCACATTCCATGGGAAAAAATGTTTCAAAGGTGGTTCCATGCATTGAGATAATAAGATCCCTGATTCATTTTCACTTGTAAAAATCTATGTGATTGCTAAAAGTCAACACCACTAATCTCACATAATCAATCAAATCCTCACTGGAATCTGGACAAAATCATAACCTGCATTTAAACTACCTGTGAAAGAGAGCACAACCACATATTCTAATAAATTGTTTCTACTTTAGGATGCAATCTGTAGAATTACAGATACAATACACAATCAGAATCTGCAAACTATTTGGAACCATTCTACCTTTAGATCCCATTGGTAATTTTCAGTTCTGATTTTTTTACATCTTGTAAACAATTTACAGTGTTTATCCCCAAATTTAATTTTCCTGAATTGTCTTTATTCCATTGAATTTGTCATTTCAGTAGTCTTGACAGACAGAATCACACATTGCTTTCAGAGAGCAACCACTGTTCAGTGCACAACTGTACAGAGGACCTGAATAGCCTGAATTACAACAGTTTTTATACAAAGGAGGATTTTTTTTCCTCTTTTCAAGCTTTTACACTTGGAAATTATTGGCAGACAATTAAAGGAAAACTGAACTGTAACTCCCTGACATTCTACATATCCCAAACAACAAATGCATATTTATTCTGAAAAAGCCTTGAGGAAATCTATTGGATTTATTCACTATAAATACTGCTTGGTCTTACACCCAATTCTTTAAAAGAAAAAGAAAAGTGATTCTTTTATAGTTTTGCACATTTTCATTTAGTGTACCAGAAAGGGGGGAAAAAGAACGTAAAAATTAGAATTACTCAAAGGAGACAATGAGTTCCATACATAATTTTTGCAACAGCAACCTTCCCACACTTCTTGAAATCTGTATTATCTGTATTATCTTTTCTATCCCAAGTCAACATTTATGAACTAATTTTCACAGGACATGCTTTGATTGCCAGAAAGGATAGATTCCCTTATATTGTAATAGCATTTCTCTGTGAGGAAACCTGGGCATCAAATTATTCAGATTTCTTGCTTTGAATCCAGATGTGGATAATTACAAGTTCAATGTACGGTAATTTATTTCATTTTAATCCATAATCAGGAATGATATTAAATCCAAACTCATTCAATTCTTAATAATACCATTAAATTAAGTATTGTGTTCAGTAAGAAAAAGCATGGAGCCAGTTATTTTGATTCTGAATGTTTATATAATATTGAAAAATAGAATACTCTAAACCTATAAATTCTAAATTAAAGAACCAGTTATTCATAATGTTAATTTTAAAAAAGACAAAAGTGAACCAAAAAATTATTTAGTAGAAGAGAAGGGGGGAAGCTATTTTCCCAGCATTAAGCTAGGGCAGGGGTAGGCAACCTTGGCTCTTTTATGACTCATGGACTTCAACTCCCAGAATTCCTGAGTCAGCATAGCTGAGCTAGGGATATGAAAAGATTCTGAAATGCATATAAATATTGCCAGTCTTGTCATAGTATCACAAATTGGGGGAAAAAATCTATTCTATTGACCTTCTGCTTGATGATATATTCTATAAGTACTAGACAGGACTGAGATAAGAGAAATAGCATAGCCCATAATATGTATGCTTTATATTATGACTATTTCCCCTGATGATTGTATGAAGCTACATAAAGCCAGACAAACAAGCACTGTACACATTCTGTGTAACATTCTGTGGTACACATTGGGGTACCTAAAATAGGTAACACATCAGTGCTACTCACTATGACTAGCACTGATTACATTACCTAGTTTGTATAATGAAACATCTGCAAGAAAATAGCCAAGCTCAGAGAGCACCAAGGACCCCTCGTTTCAACCCTGAGCTACAAATATTCTCCTTTAAAGGTGTAACAGTCAGAAAGGTTTATCTATTGGATGAAAGTTAGAACTATCCATCATTAAATTAATATAGACTTTGTATAAGAACTTGCTAGGATGCACCCATCTGACTTTTTCTGTGTAGTTCAAGCCCAAACACTTCCCCAGTATAATTCCATCATATTCATAAATATTCACAGGAACTTTCAGATAAAATAGTAAAAGGTGTACAATAAGGTCTAAAATGGTTTCACCAACCTTAGTTATACATAATTAAGAACTGTGCAAAGACTACCATATTCACTTGGAGGGTCAAATACAATAGTGCAAAAGCAGCTCCCTCCCTCCTAGGCAGTCAACAGGCTAGAATTTATCTAGAAGTCTGTTCACAGTGCCCATTTAGCCCAAGGCTACAAATCATCCAATGCTCATAAAGATCTGTTCATTCCACATCTCTAGAGAGATAAAGCAGGTTGGTATTCTTTATAAGGATGACATTCCTCACTATGACAGCTCTCCTATTCCTATTTCATGTTACACCTTCTCCAATAGCTTCCAAGCAAGATTGCAATTTAGGTAGCAATGTGTTTTCCTTTTTGAACAAAACTTTGTTGGTGAAGTTGACCTGGTGAAATTGTCCTAGGGTTTTGTAGAAGTTTTTGAATCAAAATGGATCCAACTGCCTCATCTTTGATAAGTAAAGTTTTATCCAAATTGTTCCCCATTAGGTCCAAGTTCAAACTTTGTCCCAAGTTTTAGGACCACCCTAGTAAGGATCACATTAAGCACATACAACCTTTTCAAGAGACTAGAATCAATTTCAACTAATACAGCAGTTTCAAGAGTTGGACCCCTTTTACATTATGACTAAGAGATTCTTCAGGGAAGCTTTTACAATTGCAGTTAATTTCAGTACTATTTTAATGGCATGTTTTTATGCAAAAAGAAAGAAAAAGAGAAAGTGGCAAGGTCAGTCAAATGTTTATATACTGCATGAAGAACTAGCCCTACACAAACTATATTAAAAGTAATACTTTAATTTATAATATTGCACAACTATATGTGTAATTTTATTTATTGCTATGCATCAACTTTTGGGAATCTATTGGCAGAAAGGCAGACCAAAAAATACATACAAAACTTTTCTTGTTCTAGAAAATTACTGCAATAAATTAACACACCAGCTCAGCATATTAGAAAGGGTTATACGATATGTTGTATATCCAGTGTATGCTCAAGGCACAAAAGCAATGATTTAATAATAACAATAACAATAACAATGGAAGGTACCTTGGAGGTCATCTAGTCCAACCCCCTGCTCAGGCAGGAAACCCTATACCATTTCAGACAAGTGGCTGTCCAGTCTCTTCTTAAAAACGTCCAGTGTTTTAGATATTTTGGTTATTAAATTTTATTTATTTATTTATTTATTTTATTAGTTGAATTTATATACCGCCCTATTCCCGAAGGACTCCGGGCGGTTCACAGGGCAAGTTAAAAACAATACAAAAGAGAGAATAAAATTAAATTAAATTAATACAGCCCACAATTAAGATAACATTAAAAATTAAAATTTAAAATTAATTTGATTTAATTTGATTTAATTTAATTTAATTAATATAATTTAAAATCCCTCAGTCCAGGCCAGACAATTCAAACAACCAGGTTTTTAAGTCCCGGTGAAACGAGCGAAGGTCGGTGGCAGTCCGAAGCTCCATTGGCAGTTCATTCCAATTTTAAGATATAATGTGGTTTGTTTGGTTTGGCTTAAATTATCAAGTAAATTTAGCCATTGTGGTTATTAACCATTGACTCTAGCTTAATGTGATGCTTAAGTCTAACCAATAGTTGTATCTTCAGCAAAGTATGATTAAGTTAAGTATCACATAACTGTCTAGATGCATGCATTACACCATTCAAAACTGAACAAAGCACATTATAGCTTAATAGGTTGCCTGGATTCAGCCAATATATGCAAAATTCAAGGTGCTGGTGATGATCTATAAAGCCCTAAATGGCATGGGTCCGGATTACCTTAGGGAGCACCTGCTGCCAGCATCAGCTTCCCATCGTCCTGTGCGCGCCCACAGGGAGGGCCTCCTTAGGGTTCCGCCGGTTAGAGATTGCCGGCGGGTGATTCCCAGGGGGAGGGCGTTCTCTGAGTGTGCCCGCCCTTTGGAATGAACTGCCAATGGAGCTTCGGACTGCCACCGACCTTCGCTCGTTTCACCGGGACTTAAAAACCTGGTTGTTTGAATTGTCTGGCCTGGACTGAGGGATTTTAAATTATATTAATTAAATTAAATTAAATCAAATTAAATCAAATTAATTTTAAATTTTAATTTTTAATGTTATCTTAATTGTGGGCTGTATTAATTTAATTTAATTTTATTCTCTCTTTTGTATTGTTTTTAACTTGCCCTGTGAACCGCCCGGAGTCCTTCGGGAATAGGGCGGTATATAAATTCAACTAATAAAATAAATAAATAAATAAATAAATAAATAAATAAATAAATAAAATTTAATAACCAAAATATCTAAAACACTGGACGTTTTTGGTTAGACTTAAGCATCACATTAAGCTAGAGTCAATGGTTAATAACCACAATGGCTAAATTTACTTGATAATTTAAGCCAAACCAAACAAACCACATTATATCTTAAAATTGTTTCAAAACTCAAGTCTAATGTATTACATCAGATTAATTTGGAATTCTGGAAGTTTATATTTACATCATCAATACATAGAGAGTGTATTAAATAGGAATCAAGGGAATTCAAGCCCATAAAACCACAGCTGAATTGAAATCTCTACAAAGAAAGTTGCTAGGTCAGGGGTAGGCAACCTCGGCTCTTTTATGACTCATGGACTTCAACTCCCAGAATTCCTGAGTCAGCTGACTCAGGAATTCTGGGAGTTGAAGTCCATGAGTCATAAAAGAGCCGAGGTTGCCTACCCCTGTGCTAGGTCAATGATTATTGTTTCAGGCATAATCAAAACATGAAATATATTTCCATACCAAAGATTCTAAGTTGTATTTCTTTAAGTCATCCTGAATCTATTTTAAGAAGATAGATGGCATGAAAATATGGTACATACTTATATACATTAAATTATAGGATAGGAGTGAGATTCATTAGAATGCAGAGCCCAGCAGTACAAATATCAGTTTCCTAAGGTATACCCAGAGAACAATGCCTAGTTTAAGTTTTTTAAATGGTAGTAAACAATATACTGATGACATATTACATAGAACACAAAATTGTTCTATAAATTGATAGATGTTGGAACAATCGATTTTTCTTACATAACATGAGACAAAAGTTATTAAAAATCTGAAAAATAAAATGAAAAATAAACTTATTTTTTTCACATTTCACGTGGGTATTTTTAATAACAGAAAGACTGGAGAGATAAATAAAGATCTTTAGTATTATAATTCTAAAGTGTTTTGGAAAACGTGAACTATAAAATAGAATCAAGATTTCTCCACAGCTCACAGTACTTTCCAGCCTATCTTAGCAAATGCTAAGACAAAGATGACATTTTCTTTCTTTATCTTACTTTTCTTTTTCTTTCTTTGCCCTTTTTATTCTTTTTTTTCTATTTGTCTTCCTCTCTCTCAATTTAGTTTAAATTACTATTGTAATTTAAATATTTTTAAATAAAAAAGTAGGTGTGATTTACCATAACATAAACATCACTGTAAACGATAAATATATTATATACCCCATTCTTAAATCAGCTGCTGACTAGAGTTCTGCGCACTTTTCCCTTTCCTTTTGGATTAACTTCTCTAGACCAGCGTTTCCCAACCTTAGGAACTTGAAGATGCGTGGACTGAAGTTGAAGTCCACGCATCTTCAAGTTCCTAAGGTTGGGAAACGCTGCTCTAGACCATGCTAGCTGAGGAATTCTGGGAGTTGAAGTCCAAAAGTCCAAAAGTTGCAAAGATTGGAGACTCCTGCTCTAGACCCAGTACTTAGCTTATTTCCAGCATAGTCCTAGGAAAGAGGCAATGACAAACCACTTGTGAAAAACACCGCCAAGGAAATTGCAGAGGCCTTTCCAGGCAGTCACCAGGAGTCAACACTGAAATGAAGGCACCAAAAGTAATTCTTTATAGTGCCCCTGTATATACATTTATTGTTTACAACTATTTCCTATAGGAATTATATGAGAGTTTCAAACTACATAAGAGTTGCACCAATAGCACAAAATTCCTAGTATAACGTCCATTTCTAAAAAGTATTAAAACAGATTTTACTTGGATTCATCCAATATGATGAAGTGTAAACTATGATTAAGTAACCAGCCAAAACATGTTGGAACATGTTGACTGAACCAGACCATCGGGATAAGACATAATTGTTGCTTGCTTCTTTTGGCTTAGCATGCATGAATACTGACAGCGTTGATTGTTAACTATGGTTAGCTATAGTTCTCCTGTGGGCCAAACACAGTCCTTTTATGGGAATGGTCATAACAAAGCAAGAAACGGTCTGCCAACATTACAGCCAGACTACTAAGGCCTCCAACATAATACAGTTAAAGGAGCCCTTAATTTATCAGTTTCTTAGTAACTTGCAACTTTAACCTACAGAGACAGAAATTAGTGGCAACTGAGTAGCAGGTGAGTTAAGGAATCCCTTGACAAATTGTACTGAGCATTATAACAACTTTCCTTCCCCCCCCACCCCCCAGCAATTATATTAATTACACAGTGCCATAACGTCATGGTTACAACCCAGTGCCACTAGCTGGAACAATACATGCAAAGTACCAGTGTTTTGAAAGTCATCTGATTTGGGGTGGCTAGTGACTAAGAGAAGTGATCAAATGTCAAGTCACTGGTCCACAGGCAATGTCTGCCAGAAAAGCACCGTTTAAGAAAAGCTCGGGAATCCGGGGAAGGGAAGGGAAGGGAAGAGAAGCCGTTTCCACCTGCTAGGGGGAGGGGTGGCTTCAGTCACCCGGGGTTCAAGACTAGCCCGGGGTTTGTTTAGGTGCGTAAAACGCAAGTCAGGGTTGTGGAGGAGGGGAAGCGCCCTTTTCTTTTCTAGCTGATGTCTTTCAAAAGTTTGGGGGGGGGAAGGAAGTGCACCGAAAAGAGACGAAGAGGAGGGGGCGGGTATCTAACACACAGCCCCGGAGTGCGTCAGGGCCCGGCGCGCAAGCATATCACTCCCCCCCACATACACACACAATAACTCAACGCTACGAAATCTCTCAGGGTCCGCAACAGCCTTGCGAGGAACTCCGCTCTGAAGCTGGCAGGCGCCTCCTCCTCCTCCTCCTCCTCCTTCAACCCACCTAGCCTGCTTTCCCTTCCCCCGATCAGGTGGTCGCCAGGCAAACTTCTCCCCCGGACCAGGTGTGTGCGACGGACACACAGGAGCTTACCTCCTTCTGCTTGGGGTCTTGAGGATAGACGTCGGGCGGCCCCAAACGGGACCGTTTGAGAGGTCTCTGCTCATAGCTCAGGAGCCCGAAGGCGGCCATGATCTCTCATGTTAGCCGGCGAAATGAATGAGAGAGAGAGAGAGAGGAGTTGGAGATGGAGCAGCCTCTGAGCACCAGGGAGCAGCACTTGGCTGGCAGACAGACAGACTCCCCCCCTCCACCCCCCCCCCGGGTCTGGCTCTTTTCCTACGTGGGAGACATACATAGATACGTACGCGGGGAGAGCAAAGGGCGGCTTAGGATGCGGCAGGATGGCAACCCAGCCCGCCCACAGAGGCAAATGTCACACCCCCACACGCGCAGACAAACATCCCTGGAAAGCTGAGAGACGGCGAGGGTGGCGGTGGGTGACAAAAAGGATCAAGCGCCGGGGTGAAATTGGATAGAGAGGCCAGGGAGAAAAGAGCCCTGCACTCGCCCTTCCCAGAAGAGACGAATCCTTCCTTCCCAATACTTGCAGGGTTTGTTCCTTCTCTTGCCCTAGGCCAAATTTCACAGAGAGATTTTTAAAGGCTTTTTTTTAAAAAAAATAATAACATGGATGTAGTTCCCATGACAGCAGACACCGCTCACTGTCTTTGCCCCAGTAACTCATGAGGTTTCAAAGTTCCAAGTTCAAATGTCCTCCACACAAAATCGGGTACCTCAGATCTAAAGTAGGTTATGAACCCCACTTTCATGTCCGGTATTGCTAGCGTGGGCTAAGTGAAATCCCACTTCTCCTATAAACTGGCATCCATCTGTTCAGTCCTTTCCAAAGACCTGAGATAGGCAGACTTTGTTGCTTGATAATATTAAGGGTGTATTGCTATAATTATTTCAGAATCAAGGAGTAACAGTGCAAAAAATAAAAATAATCACTCACATCTTTGACTTATATTTTTGTAAATTCAGATGCCAGTCAGGAAGCTAGGAGTTATCCATATAACATAATTATAATGAACAAAAGTGGGGAAGCACATATATAGTTAATACGGGTGAAATATTTAATACAAGTAAAAATGTATTTAATTTGCTTGTATTCCACATAATACACCAATAAATAAAGCAGTGCCTTTGCAATAATTTACCTATTTTGATCATTATATTTCTATATTTTATTTTATTTGAATTATTTCCTTGATCCTGCTATCCAGGTATATTGCCACATATACAAAAAATACTCTTTTCTTTGTTATATCTGGTTTGCTGTATTCTAGATGGCGATCAGCCTGTATGCAAAAGTCCCACAACTTAACATCCCCATTTCAACCATTTTCTTAATTTTGTCATCATACTACATTTAAGAATCTCAGAAATTATATTTTTGCATAGATGCCAATGGAATAAAGTGGCTACACTGTTGTAACATCATTTATCACTAGGCTGAGCAATTTTGCTACATCTACTAAATATGTGATTTGTTTTCATTTTTTTCTTTACAACTTCTGCTATGTTGCTTGGTATGAAAAGTAAGGTCCAGCACCTATGCAGGAAAACTAAGTGCACAGGTATAGAATAGGCAGTAACTAAGTCAAGAGCAGTGACTGTGAGAGAGAACTAGATGTCCTAGTGGACCACCACCCTAGATGTCCTAGTGGACCACCACCCTAGATGTCCTAGTGGACCACCAGTGAGGCAGCAGTGTGCTGCAGCTGCAAAAAAGTCAATGAACTCCTATGCCACCTCAACAGAGGGATAGCATCAAGATCACAAAAAGCGATAATACCACTATATACTGCATTAGTGGAGCCAGACTTGAAATACTGCATCCAATTCTGGACACCATGATACAAAACAAATGCTAGGCCTCTGGAAAAAGTGCAGAGAAGAAGAACAAAGACGATGAAGCATCTGGAGGTTAAACCATACAATGAAAAGTTAAGAGAACTAAGGTATGTCTAGCCTAAAGAAGAAAATGATTAGGGGTGAGTTGATAGCACTCTTAACAATACTTAAGAAGGGTCAACTTATTCTCCAAAACACCTGAGGGCAGGACAGGAAGCAATGGGTGGAAGCTTGTCAAAGAGAGATCCAATCTGGAACTAAGGAGAAATTTCCTAACAGTGAGAACAATTAATCAATGGAACAGCTTGGCTCCCAGAATTGTGGGTGCTCCATCACTGGAAGTTTTCAAGAAAAGATTGACCATGAAAATACTACTTTCATCTAAGATATTCAGGATAGTTTCAACTTTAGAAATACATGAGCAAGCAAAAATAAATTAAAGCAGCAGAATAAAGTCTGTTGGGACCATTGGTAATCTCTTCTAGAATTCTTGCTCCAAGGGGCAGAAGTAGAACAAGCAGGGAGAAATTTCAGATAAATGTATAAGAAAATTATTAATGGCAAGAACAGCTTACCTCTGCAACAGAAGACAACATCAGGAGCTGGTTGTATATGCATCACTAGAAGCATTTAGAAGACTAAATAGCTACCATTCATGAATGTTTCAGGTCCATCATATTTTACTTTTTGCTCCATTAAGTAGGTCATCTGACAGGGTTTGGGCATCTTTTTGACTTTATTTATCTGTGATTTTCAGTTGTCTCACACTGCTCCACTGCAAATCACCTCTCGCAGCTTCTTCCTGGTCATCCATAGATTAATTTGAACACACATTACAAGGGCACCATTTCAAAATTAGTTTTCTGTGCCAGCATCCATTTTTATAGCCGTTTTAAAGTAACACAGAAAGCAGCAACTTTGGTTTGTGTTTCCCTCTGGGCTCAGTTACTTTACAATATTCCATTCAGAGGGTCTCTTAAGGAAAGAGTGGGCCTGGGTCATGAGTAATCATGAGGCAAAACATGTTTTAGGAATTATACCCGGATACATAGTATACTGTTGCAGGAGGAACAATTATATTCACTGGAAAAATCATATTTATTTGCTGCTCCAACATTCTTTTTCCATTTGGAAAAACTGAGCTGCAGACTAAACTGAAAGCAAGATATACAGTGTTGCAAGCAGGGAACATACAATCTTGCAAAAGACCACTTCAGTTCTTCTCAGTCCATAACTGACGGCGGGACTGCAACAGATAAAAGCATATCGCCTTGGGAAAAGCAAACACCAGCCATTTAATTATAATTAAAAATAAATCTCTTCAGGATGCAGAAGTCTTGAAATTATGCAAGGGGGTACCCCTAATTCTACACTCCAGATACACTCAAGAAATATTTTTTTTTATTTTTTTTATTTTTTTTTAAATTTTAATTCCATTTATATCCCGCCCTTCTCCGAAGACTCAGGGCGGCTTACAAGCTTAGCAGTAGCATCAAGATACCCAGTAAGGTGAAAAAAAAATGATGTCTTCACTCTCTGGAATGGCATGTCCACCAGGACAAACACCTTGATCCCACACCTCACAAATGACCAACTGTACTATAAATGTCACCACTCTTGGACCTCCCATTTGATAGCTACCTGAATTGCTGTAACCTATGCTGTGTTACAGAGGTGTCAAACGGGCAGCTCGCGGGCCGGATGTGTCACGTGCCAGGCTAGTCCTGTAAAAGCAAAAATGTCACGATACATCACCATATGTCATGTGACACAATTGAGTTTGACACCCATGCTGTAGAATAAACTACCCTCCCTGTCCAGTGCATTTTTTTCATAACCTGGCTTGGAACAGAATTTTCTTCTGATATTCTATCAGCATTTTAGTGCTTTACCTTCAACTATATCTAGTTTGTGCCTCTTCTGTGAACTTGAAGGTTGCTCAAGCATGCTAGGAGCCAAGAGATTAAATAGAAATTTAAGCCTCTGTAAAGTTTGTGCTGTGCATTATTCTCTTTAAAAACCTTTAAAAAAAATTTTAAAAAACAGTGAAAAGATCAATTTTGCAATGCCACCAATTCTTAGAAATTCTACTGGTGGTAGATTGCATGTGGTCCTTAATCTTTGTATATCTTTTAAAGATTATCACAATCTTTACAGCACAAAAGAATATGCTTTTAAAATCTTTATATTTTACAAACAGAAATCCAAGAAGGAATGGGAAAATTTTACTGGTAGTGACCAAAACTGTATTTAATCTAAAAAGCCATGCATGCAGATGGTCACAGAAAAATTGCACATCAGTTTATATTTTATATTAATAATATGACTAGATATAAGCAAATCAGTTATAATCTCCTTTCTTCTATAGATTCTTCTATGCCTGAATTTACATCTTTTTAAAAAAAAATAATTATACTCTTTCATAATGAAAGGCAATAATATATTAATAATAAAATTCATTATATAAAAATAATGCCTGCTCTTGATGATGGAGCTTAATTTGGAACAATAGATAAAATATATTATAAGATCATGTTGCAATACAGCTATATGCAAAAACTTGATTTAGGAAAGCAATTACTGTTCATGAAGTATAGCTTTTGAATTTAGAGCTCTATGAAATCTTCTCACCTGACAGATTACATAAATATTCATTTAGCTTTTTAATTAGTACATTCAATCTCTGAATGGGTTGCCTACTGTGCCTGTACAGAGTTTCAGTCACTTGAATGCTGGGTTGTCTAATTCTCCAGTGGGGATTACAGCATTTTATATTTCAATAGAACACCTCTATTTTAGGGCAATTAAAAAATCCCATTATCATCACTTTATATTTTATTGTGTGCATGCGGGTAGTCAATTTTCTTAGTCCAAACAATTTTAAGGTTTTAACACAAAGACTTCATTCTCCACAGCCAATTTTTATTACTAAATCTGGGCTTCAAAACTAACAAAATACCAT
This sequence comes from Vipera ursinii, assembly GCF_947247035.1. Lineage (NCBI taxonomy): Eukaryota > Metazoa > Chordata > Lepidosauria > Squamata > Viperidae > Vipera > Vipera ursinii. Next base: position 25,741,702 of record NC_139518.1, read on the forward strand.
TATAGGACTGTATTTTTTCCCCACACATACACAGAATTACATGTGTCATAAGCTTTATGTGGAATTTCTCATGACAGAAGTAAGTGTCATTTTATATTGTGAAATCAACTAAGCATGCTGGTTAAATGTTTGGTTAAATTGGGAAATGGTCAGTCCATTTCATGTGAAAGAAACAATGTTCCTTACTTCATGGAAATGTCAAAATTAAGGAAGCAGATTATGACACTTGCTTTTTGTATTGAGGAAACAAATTATGCTTCTTCCTAGTGACTTCATGCATATTTTCATGTTGTTTTCTTAATTAAAGAACCAAATTTGGTTACAAGATCAAATAAGGTGGCCTTTTCAAGTTCCCATTCTCACCTACAGCTCTGACCAACACTCCCATTCTCTCACTTCATTGTGCATCCCCTCCTCACCACCATTGCTTGTCAGCTGCTATTTAGGGTGATCCTGGTTTCAAACAAGAGGTCAACTCAGATGCCTGATGCTTATACCTGAAGAACTCTTCTACTTTTAAATCTAAATGCCTCTGGTGCTCAGAGACAGAAGAAGGGGATGTCCTTATTAGTATAAAGTGGCCAATCGATTAATCCCATTCTTGAGGGATCACTTGACTACCCTACCAACGGAATCATTGCTGAAGGTCATAGGGTGGTATACAAAAGAGGAAAAACACTACTATAATATCACTACATTGAAATAAGAATTCTGGCGAAGGATAGGAAATCACATAAAGATAACATTATGAGGAAATAACAGAAAACAATAATTACTGAGACATGTGAATAGGCCAGATTTAGATTCAAGTTATGAAAGGCTGCATCTTCTGTTTTTGGTGCTTTTGAAATGCTAGCCTGGAAATTAAAAATAAATTTATGCTTTCTATTCTATTAATTGAAAAGGTTGATGTGAAATTAGGTCTTGGGAATGAATTAACATGTTAACATGCATAGACACCATCAGCATTTTAAAAAGAAAATTTAGAGAAATAAATCCTTTGCTGGAACAAACTGGTCTCAGCTATAGGATGGACAGTCACTGTATTCAGCCTAATTTCTCTACTATGTGTTGTAAGCTTTATAGCTCCAAATGTGATAGAATTTCTTCATAGAAATTTCCTCTATACCTGTCACCACTAAGGGGCAAAAGTTTACATGTACATTACAGCATTCAAGACATTAGTCAGTTATTTGGGAGAAAAGAAGAAAACATCTAGAATCGGCCTATTATTCTTAGCAACTCTGAACATATAAAACATAATTGTTGGTATGAATAACCTGCTTAGAGGTCAAGAGTGTGTATAAGTAGAATTGGTGCAAGTCCTCTTCCCACTACCCACTTCTTACAATATGTATGAGGAAGGAACAAGGCAGCAAATTACACATGGAAGGATAATTACATGTGCATAAATTAATTAAGAGTGCCATGGTTGAATTATTCAAGAAAGAGAGAATGAAAGAAAGAACCCATAGTAATATGTTGCTTGGTACTACAACATGCTTAAACGTTAGAGATGATTTGCCCTGCTCGGAATGCAGAAAACTGTTCTACAAATGCCAGGTTTTACATAAATCCATTTCAAAACATCATTAAAGAACAGGTATGTGCTATATACAATGTTCTACCTACTACCTACTATTCTACTCTGCTGCATTTCCAGTGAGATTTAAAATGAATAAGTAAGACGTGTATCTAAAAGCTACAAGCTTTGAGTTCAATTAGTTAATTCAACTGCACAATTGAAAATAGCTAAATCATCGCCGTGGGATAATAAACAATTCCATTTACAAATCAGCTGAACTGAATATTTAGATGTACACCGTTTTAACTATGAAATTGCTTATCTAGAAAAGTTGTTTGAATTTGGGTAGATGGTAAGAAAGAGAGTGTTTTACATCTCTTTTCTGGCACCTAGAGGTCATCTGGAATTTTGCAGATAACCCTTGTTTGAAAGAAAGCACTCATCCAGCTGAATAGCTTTGTGACAAGTAGTAAAATAGTCATTGCCAATTGTCCATTCATTCATATGCCCAATCTGAGAATAAAATAGATCAATGTCAGCCTTATTTTAATAATAATATGAAGTGTACATAATAGACCTTGCATCATCTGCCTGAATGACATTTTAGTGTTATGCAAAGATAAAATGTTAAAATCTGAATATTTTTCAGTTGTGTTCTTCCTGATTTTAATGTAAGAATTATATTTTTTTTTCTCTGCACACAGTTGCTAACTTAATCCAAGAGCCAGGTCTCATTCTGGAATTTTCAGTTCACCCAATCACACAAAGGCTATTTTTAAAAAAACAAACCCAAAGAGGGCACTCATCAAATTACACTGAGGTTTCCATCTGTTATGTTAACCTTTGTTCTCAAGTAACATTGAGAAGGGATGCTGCAAAACCCACCTTACTAAAGGTTTCCTTTGAAATTGTATTTTCACATTTCTACATGCCTCATCTAGGATTATATATGCCAGCCCAACAGAAGAAAGTTGTTTTCTGCATAGCTGGTGTGTTCAGTTTTGCTTGTGCTCTGGCCATTGCAGCCGCAATAGGAACTCAGCTATGGATCCAAGGAAAAATTCTTTGCAAAACTGGGGCATTGCTTGTTAATGCTACTGGCCAGGAATTAGATAAGTTTATTGGTGAAATTCAGTATGGACTATTCTATGGGGAGAGGGTTAGACAATGTGGCCTTGGAGGGAGACCTTTTCAGTTTTCATGTAAGTAACAATGACAATCTGAATTATTTAATACTTTGTGCATGCTATCATGGTCTGACAGACAAAGTAAACGAGCTTTCTCCTATTTCTTCTGAAAGATTTACAAATGGGAAATACAAAATTATATTGCTGTAAGATGTATATGATAATCTATCATTTTTTAAAATTTATTTCTGTTTGATGTTCTTATACTATATTATATAAGGATAAGGCAGACTCAAACTACAGAAATTTGCATGGAAGTAACATCAACTTTGTTCTATAGGGCTTTTTTTTCTAAGTACATTTGCAGAAAATTGCAATATTAACTTCTCAGCTGTTTCCCCCCACCCCCAAGGTAGAACTTTGTCTTCTGTTTTAATCTGTTTAAAATGAGGGGGAAGAAGGAAAAGGAGAATTGGAATGAATCTTTCTTTAGTTTCAATAGATGCAGAAAATGAGAACTAAATAGTGCAATCCTGCCAGTGGACAATTCCATTTCTACAGAAAGATGCCTACTTGCCTTAGACCCATAGATGTGTAAATATATGGTGAGCCTTCACAAAGCTAATACAGCTTAGTATTTTAAAAAGAAAGTTGGACTCAGTTCCAATAGATTTATTTGTAAACTGCAACATTACTTTAAGTGGAGAAATAAAATGTTGATTGTGCTGCTAACCACTACTCTCCCTGATTGGCCTAAAAAGAATTATACTTTTGGATGCATCAGTTTGTCTTCCACACCAAAATATTATTAAGGCTGCCAGTCACAGAGTTAACTTTGAGCATCACGCAAATCATGGTTATGTAAACAACAGTTCATAAAAAAAATAAACATTAGGTGACATGTTATCAGAAAGAATTGGCAGGCAATCTGCAGAGAACCAGTTCTGGCTGATCCAAATAATTTGTGATGGTCTAAAATCTTTGCAGTGATGATAACCATATTCATTTAAGTTATTGACAAGCATAGCCTTGTTAATTAAATTCTACAGCAAGCAGCTTACAAACTATTTTCCAAAAAGTTCTCTTTATTCCTTTCCTCGGCAATTTGATGGTCTACTTTTCAAATTGCAGCATACTACAAATATGAATGCTGTTGTAAAGAATGAAACGGGTGCTGGATGTTGTTTTTACTAACATCATATTGCTTAACTAATCCCCATGAAGCATGAACTGCTATACTAAGGGTGCATGAGATCATTTGGACACTGTATTTTATTGAGCCTTACTCTTCTGATACAATTGTGTGAAAGGAGATTAATTGGATTAGTGAGAAAAACACAGATCCCTAGTCACATTTTGAAAATGTCAATAATCCAGTTAAATTTAACTATGGTTTGCTGTGTTTGTGTAATACAGACTTTGATTTATATACAACAGAAACATAATCTTCTAATCTTTTCACTGTTATGCCAGAATTCAGACATAGGTTAAAATGAGGCAAACTAAGTTTGCTCTTACAATATGCCTGGAATTCATAAGATTAAGTATTTAGTTTTCAGCTATGACAAGTAAAAAGCCCAAGAATTGACAGTGTTCATTTCTCATAATATGAGAGCTTGGTTACTAATTTGTTAAATGCAAAACGGTGACCAATCTGAATTCAGGCAACAAGGCAAGTTTCATGTTTTTGTTAAAAGAGCCATGATGACAATTGTAACTTGAACATGCCTCTTAAACAGATGCTTCATCTGCAGTGCAAATAAAGCCTCTTTTTTTTCACCCAGCATAAGCCAAAGGGGATAGTATTGCTTTATTAGGATGTGGGGTGGGGGAAACAGCCTGGCTGTTACATTGCTACGCTAGTCGAATGAGAATTTGCTAAATGGGGCAGAAGAGAAATATTCTTCATATGCAGTGGGGTATACATGCTTCAGAAATGATTAAGAAATCCAATCTTGCACTGATATTCACTCAACAGCTGCTTGCAGTTTTCTGTTCAAGGCTGGCAACAGAGTCATTGCTTTTAAGCATCACATGCACTCCGATAAGTGGATTCCTTAAAGCAGTAGCTACAGCAGCAATTCTTTTCACCCTCACATGGACACTTTAAAGAAGTATTTCTCAAACTTGGTAACTTTAAGATGGGTGGACTTCAACTCCCAGAATTCCCCAAGCTTGGCTGGGGGAGTTGAAGTCTACCCATCTTAAAAGTTTGAGAAACACTCCTTTAATAGAAAACTTGTATTCACACAAAGTGCAAATCATTTCCAAAATGTACACTAATTCAAAGTATGCTTCAATAAGAGTAGCAATTTACAGAGTCTAGATTATACTGTAGGTAGTCCTTGACCTATGACTATTGAGCTCAAAAATTCTGTTGTTAAGAGAAACACTTGTTACGTGATTTTTTTCTCAGTTTTATGACCTTTTTTGCCACAGTTATTAAATGAATCACAGCAATTGTTATGTTAGTAACATGATTATTAAGCAAATCTGGCTTCCCCATTCACTTTGCTTGTAAGAACATCACAAAAGGTGATCACCTGGCCCCACGACACTGCAACCGTCCAACTAGCCAAATACTGCCACTGCTGGCTGGCAGTAGTTGCCCAGATTTCACTGCAAGTTTTCTATACCCACCCAGAGATATTAAAAATTAAATTTGGTGTTTTCTGACTGCAAAGCAGAAGTTCCTTTATTTAGTTGCATCCTTTGATTGGAGATGCTACAGAACAAATTCCTATTGAAGAGGCATATGTGTTGGAAAGAGGCACAAACCTATGAAGGAACATGTTGAACACTGGACATACTCCTGTCATTATAAACAAGCAGAAAATTATTTTAATAATTTTTTTAAATTTTAAATTATTTTAATAGAATTTAGGCATTGTATTGCCAACTGATCAGATGCCTAGGCTCTTCTCTCGGTTCTTTTGGATCTAGAGACAATAAATGTATCAGTGGATAGGAAGATTTCAAACTTAATCATTTAACCATAACAGGCAAACTAAACAGAAACACAAAAAAAGCATAACATTCCAAGGAAGATGGTTTCCCTTCAGCTGCAGGGAATCAATTTCAAACAGCAGAGATATTCCAAGGCCAGGGGTGCAGAGCACTGAGTTTACAAGCCTGTGCAGAGGTGAAAAGCTTAATAGATATTCAGGGTTATTAAATCCTGGCACCAAGACTTCCTGGCCCTGCTTCCATGGTCACCAGACTGCAAGGCTTGTTCTTGACCAGATTATGTATAACTCTGGAATGGGAACGATCATTCTGATAAGCCAGTGCCTGCCTAAACAATCTGCAGCTGTTTGAAAATTCTCCCCTCTTTATTTATCAAGCAAGAGTGAAAACAGGTAGATTAAACATAGCTCAGAATGAACTCTAAAATCTCTAGAATTTCCTTAATATAAAGGAGAAATCAAAATACAGATAGTCCTCAACTTATGATCAAAATTTTCGTTGCTAAGCAAGGTAGTTATTAAGTGAATCATGCCCAGTTTTACAACCTTTGTTGTCATTGTTGTTAAGCAAATCATTGTGGTTGTTAGGTGAACCATGTGATCATTAAACCACGTTCTCCCATTGATTTTGCTTGTCATAATTGTTTAATGTGGTTAAAACTCTCATAAGTACAATTGCCAAGCACCCAAAGTTTGATCACAAGACTGTGGGGATGCTGCAGTGGTCATAAGGGGAAGGACCGGGCATAAGTCACTTTCTTCACTGCCATTTTAACAGTCACTAAATGAATAGTTGCAAGTCAAGGACTACTTGTATGTCAGTAAACTTCTCAAAACACAAAGGTGTTCCGTATTGCAACTAGACATACATGTTGGGAATAAAATCAAGTTCTAAATAGGCAAATGGACTAATAACAACAGATGAATGAATGTCTAAAAAATGTGCCTTATATTTATTTGACCACATTTCTAAGCAACACTGTTCCTAATAAACTCTGAGTGGCAAAAAGTAAAACAAACAGTAAAACAAAACAACAGCCACAGTGCAATTAAAAAAACCCACCAAGGATACAATAACATTCCTATTTTTTCAAAGATCCTGGAGCACTGGGAAACTACCAGAGGACTGGAAGAGAGCTGATATAGTTCCCATCTTCAAAAAAAAGAAAAAAAATAGATCCAGGAAACTACAGACCTATCAGTCTGACAACAATACCTGGGAAGATTCTGGAAAAGATAATTAAACAACAAATCAGCGAACACCTTGATGCAAACAAAGTCATCACTAAAAGCCAACATGGGTTTGTCAACAACAGATCATGCCAGACAAACCTTATTGCATTCTTTGACCAAGTGACAAAATTAGTGGACCAGAGGAATGCTGTAGATATAATTTACTTGGACTTCAGTAAGGCATTTGATAAAGTAGATCACAACCTACTACTTGATAAGATAGAAAAATGTGGGTTAGATAGCATCACCAGCAGATGGATTCGTAGCTGGCTGACAGGCCATACTCAGCGTGTGGTCGTCAATGGAACTGCATCTACATGGAAGGAAGTGTGTAGTGGGGTGCCCCAGGGCTCTGTCCTGGGCCCAGTGCTCTTCAACATCTTCATCAATGATTTGGATGAGGGGATAGATGGGGAACTCATCAAATTTGCAGATGACACCAAGCTGGCAGGAATAGCCAAGATAGGCTTAAAATACAGGAGGATCTGGACAGACTCGAACACTGGGCGCTATCTATCAAAATGAAATTCAATGGTGAAAAAAGTAAGGTTCTACATTTAGGCAGGAAAAATCAAATGCACAGGTATAGTATAGGTGGTACCTTGCTCAATAGTAGTAACTGTGAGAGGGATCTTGGAGTCCTAGTAGACATTCACTTCAATATGAGCCAGCAGTGTGCTGCAGCTGCCAAAAAAGCCAACACAGTGCTAGACTGCATTAACAGAGGGATAGAATCAAGATCAAGTGAAGTACTAATACCACTTTACAATGCCTTGGTAAGGCCACACCTGGAATACTGCATCCAGTTTTGGTCACCACGATGTAAAAAAGATGTTGAGACTCTAGAAAGGGTACAGAGAAGGGCAACAAAGATGATTGGGGGACTGGAGGCTAAAACATATAGGGAACAGTTGCTGGAATTGGGTATGTGTAGTTTAACAAAGAGAAGGGTGAGGGGTGACATGATAGCAGTGTTCCAATATCTCAGGGGCTGCCACAAAGAAGAGGGAGTCAAGCTATTCTCCAAAGCACCTGAAAGCAGGACAAGAAGGAACGGATGGAAACTAGTCAAGGAGAGAAGCAACCTAGAACTAAGGAGAAACTTCCTGACAGTTAGAACAATTAACCAGTAGAACAACCTGCCTCCAGAAGTGGTCAATGCTCCAACACTGGAAGTTTTTAAGAGGAGACTGGACAGCCGTTTGCCTGAATGGTATAGAGTTTCTTGCCTGAGCAGGGGGTTGGACTAGATGACCTCCAAGGTCCCTTCCAACTTACTTATTATTATTATAATTGTTGTTGTTGTTGTTGTTATAAGGTTTATGCTATTTGGTCTACAACTACTTTTCAAAAAATTGCTGTTTGATATTTTGGGGACAGCAGCAAATTTTTCATGCAGTCTTATCTACATCCACTGAAACTGTTAAGCAACCCAGGATTCTAGGATCCAATCCAGCCTTCATATGTTGGAGGTATGTTTGGGCAATATGATCAAAGGATAGACTAGAGGGATATTCCCTTCTAACCTTGAAATTTTTATTGGCTCTTTTACAGGAAACTGGGTAAAGCATACAGATTATATATGCGGTGGCTCAGTGGGTTAGGACGCTGAGCTTGTCGATCTGAAGGTCGGCAGTTTGGCGGGTCGAATCCCGAGTGCCACGTAACAGAGTGAGCGCCTGTTACTCGTCCCAGCTTCTGCCAACCTAGCAGTTCGAAAGCACGTAAAAATGCAAGTAGAAAAATAGGGACCACTACGGGGGAAGGTAACAGCGTTCCGTGCGCCTTTGGCGTCTAGTCATGCCGGCCACATGACCACGGAGATGTCCTCGGACAAGCGCTGGCTCTTCGGCTTTGAAACGGAGATGAGCACCGGCCCCTAGAGTCGGAAACGACTAGCACGCATGTGCGGGGGAACCTTTACCTTTACCTTTAATGTGTACAAGGCAGGGCATATATGGTTTTGCCAATACATGGAAAAATGTGTCTATAGTGCACAGCAGAAAAGTGTGACTAATCTAGGACAGCAGAAAGCAATGATGGTATAAAATAGTGGTAGTGGGGGTTTTTCATGCCCTTTTTATGGATTTAATTTTTTTGTACTGCAGCTTTAAGGCAGCTAATTCCTATGAAAGGTTTAACATTCTTTTTAACATCACTTGCAGCGCCACTCATGCAAACTCTATTTAAGTCACAAAAAATGTCCCTAGTGATGGTACCATTTACTTACGCTAGCTGTATTTACATTTCAGTGCAGTGAGTTCCTATATGTCATGTGCTAACATTGGATGTTCTTGCTTGACATCATGCTTGAAAAGAAAAATTAAATCATCTTGCCTTGTTTTAGACCTATTTCTTCTCCAGTTAAATGTTATATATAATGTTATATATAGCATTATATGTTATATATAATTGTATGTTATATATAAATGTTATATATAATCGTAAAATGAATTTGCTCTGCCTATAAAATCCATGCAGGCTCAAAGAGAGCCTTCTGCTTCATTTCCTCTGACTTTTGTTAGTTTCTGGGTCAGCAGTTCATTTTCTAAAAGGCCATCAGCATTCAGATTTATTCCTCACTGTTAAAAGTGGTTTTGCTCCTAAGGCAACATTGTTGCAGGATTAAATTTTATTACATGGTCAGCTATAAATTTAAATGATATATAAAAAAATTAAATGTAGCTGTGGAGAGAAATAGGTGCCTAGTGTGGTATGACATCAAGTGTAAATATTGCAATTGCTAAAAAATTCACACTGGCTATCAAAAAAATTGACATTTTGTGATTTACATGTATATTATGCACATTTTTGCACAATATGCATTTATTTATTTATTTATTTTAATCCCATTTATATCCCGCCCTTCTCCGAAGACTCAGGGCGGCTTACAAGCTTAGCAGTAGCCTTCATTCTATGTATATGCCTGTTTATTAGGGCTTTCACACACACCCCCAAGCGGCATTATTACAAAGTCAGCTTAATTGCCCCCAACAATCTGGGTCCTCATTTTACCTACCTGGGAAGGATGGAAGGCTGAGTCAACCTTGAGCCTGGTGGGACGCGAACCTGCACTAATTGCAGGCAGCTGGTGTTACTTAAGGAGGCATTAGCCCACTGCTCCACCAAGGCTCAAAACAGGTTTGTTCATGATTACCACTATGTTTACTCACAAGCATAGCCTTCCATAATCTGGAACTCTTCATAAACTAAGTTTATATCTTGCTTTATTTGTGTGATAAGACTAAAGATACCACAATGTGTGGCGACCTAAATTCTAGCTTGGTATGGTGGGAGAAGGTCCAGATACATTTAGAAGGCCAAATTCTCGAAGTCAGTTATTGAATGCTTAGCTTGAAGTTTTTAGTTAAGCTGTGCTGTTTTGTGCATTCTGCTACCTCAAGCTCATTATGAATTTCAAAATGAATTAGAATATGACAAACCACTGAAATTCCCAACATCATCATAGTGTAAATCTTTGGATATGCCTCTAAAGTACGATATTTTCATAGGAATATGCTGCAAAACTAGATGCCTTAGACATTTGATTAACTTAAGGTTTGAACAATTATCCTCTATAAGAGGAAACCCTAAGTACCCTTGAAAAGAGTACAATTGCTTAAACCAGGAAAGACCAGTTGAAATAGATATCACGGTCTCCAACCTTTTATCTCTCCATCAGCAATAGCCTTTTTACCCAGTTGCCTTATTTCCAGAGAAGTGTGCAAATGCATGATTACGATTCTAAAATCTTTTATTTAAATAAAACTTCACCAGCTTTTTATTAAGTCAACAAAAGACTCTCTTTATCCTTACCCACAACTGATACATTTGTGACTTTATTTATTTTATTTATTTCTGCTAGTACAGAACAGAATAACAGAGTTGGAAGGGACCTTGGGGGTCTTCTACTTCAACCCCCTGCTCAAGCAGGAGACCCTCTACCATTTCAGACAAATAGGTGTCTAGTCTCTTTTTAAAAGTCTCCAGTGATGGAGCACCCAGAACTTTTGAAGGCAAGACATTCCACTGATTTATTGTTATATTCTACATCTTGATTAGCTGTTGAATGCAGAAATGATAAGATAGCACTGATCTTACCCATTTTGCACTTTATTACTACTATGGAAGTTAAAGTAATTCATAATTCTCTTAGCATTTTTTTAATGTTGTACAAAGAGAGAAATGTTTAAAGAAGATGCTGCACTTCAGGTTAAACTAAATCTCCCAGAAACTTATAAATCAAATAGGGGGGAAAACAGCAACAGAAACAATTCTCAGAAGAGATTCAAAACAAGGAAATGTGTGAAAAAGGAACAAAATGGTGTCACACAAATCTTTTGGGAGAGCATATCTGAAAGAACTATTTCTTCACTTAGCACGTGTCTTGCCTTTTGAAGAGCAAAAGCTTGGAGACAAAGCTTCGATAATGATCTGACATGTTCAGGCAGGCTTGTCAGAGAAGGCATTGTCTGGATCCAAACTTACACAGATTTTAGAGATTAAGATCAGGACACACCATTGAATTAGGCTTGTAAATGAAAAAGTAATTAATGTTTTTACACCAGTACATCCAAGCCTCCCACTCCTGGCCAATGATCTAATTTGCAATATTGAAGATTAGAGCTTCATTTCTAAGAAAGGGAATGCTGTAGAAATCTGCATTTTAAACCCAATAGCACCATTACTCCACTAGCAAATTATAATATTAAGATGAAGTACATGAATCTTGACCCAGTTGACTGAATTAAAGAGTTGGAGATAATTTATATTATACATGTTATATAAATTCATTTGCAATACCTACATTGCTTTTTCTCAGCATGTTTTAACCACAGCCAAGCAATTCTAAGGAGTTATTAGCATCAGTTTAATCATACCCCTGGGGACTAGGAGCAGTTATCTTGTATTCTACAAATCATTCTAAAATATCTGTTGTGGCTAACTCAGCAGAGGTATTTAAAAATCAGTAGAAAGATTAACCCACAAACTATTCTGCCTAAGTAGTTATCTATTTGTACAGTGCCTGTAGAGCCATTATGTGACTATATATATTTTAGATAAATATTTATTTATTATTGGGACTTATATGCCGCCCTATCTCCCGAAGGACTCAGGGCGGCTAACAACAGTAACATATAATAAATACGGAAGTTAAGATAAAAATTAAAATTAAAGGCCTCTGTACAATAAATTAAAATTAAAATTAAAATAAATTAAAAGTTAGAGTTAAAAATTAAAAACATAATTAAAATCCCTGTCAGTCCAGGTCAGCCAGGTGGAAAAGGAGTGTTTTGAGGCCGCGGCGAAAGGACTGGAGATCTGGGGCCATCCAAAGCTCTTGGGGGAGCTGGTTCCACAGGGCTGGCGCTCCCACAGAGAATGCCCTTCCCCTGGGGGTCGCCAGCCGACATTGTCTAGCCGACGGTACCCTGAGGAGGCCTTCTCTGTGTGAGCGTACTGGGCGATGGGAATTCATTCCTGGCAGCAGATGATCCTGCAAGTATCCTGGGCCTAAGCCATGTAGGGCTTTAAAGGTAAGTACCAGTACCTTAAATCTCACCCGGAGGGCAACCGGTAACCAATGCAGCTCACACAGGAGGGGTGTAATATGGGAGTATCGGGGTGCTCCCATCACTACCCGTGCAGCCGCACTCTGCACCAGCTGAAGCCTCCGGGTGGTCTTTAAGGGCAGCCCCATGTAGAGATAGTGCATTTGCTTACTATATATTAATATACAATATGTTTTATAAGGCTGAGCCAAATTAGTATATGATTCACAAACAAAAACTCACCATCTGTGGAATCCATCCTGTATTAAATCATTAGGAAATTAAACTATACAGGTAGCCCTTGACTTACAAGTATTCAATGAGCAACCATTCAAAGTTATAAGGGCAACGTTGTAAAAAGTGACAAGTGTTTTTTTGCACTTAGAACTGTTGCAGCATCCCTGTGGTCAGGTGATCAAAATTCAGATGCTTGGCAAGTGGCATGTATTTATGACGGTTGCAGTTTCCTGGTCATGTAAAAACCTTTTGCAACCTTCTGATAAGCAAAATCAATGAAGAAGCCAGGTTCAGTTAATAACCATGTTACTAACTTAACAACTACATCGATTCACTTAACAACTGTGTCAAAAAAAGAGACTGTTGTTATGTGAGTTTTGCCCCATTTTACGACCTTTCTTACCACAGTTGTTAAGTGAATCACTGCAGTTGTGAAGTTATAAACCAGGTTGCTAAGTGAATTTGGCTCCCCCATTGATTTTGCTTGTCAGAAGGTTGCAAAAGGTGATCACATGTCCCCAGGACACTGTAACCTTCATAAATACGAGTCAGTTGCCAAACATGAATTTTGATCATGTTACATGGGGATACTGCAACGGTCATAAGTGTGGAAAAATGGTCATGAATCACTTTTTTTCAGTGTCGTTGTAACTTCAGATGTTCACTAAATGAACTGTTGTAAGTTGAGGGGTACCTATAAATTAAATAATGGAGAGTAGCCTGGAGAAAGTAAACAACATTGTCCATATATGGCTGTGCTGGTAGAAACTTTTGGACTGAAGTCTAGCCCTTCTGGAAGGCACCATGTTAGGAAATGTATGAAATGCATGTGAATGCTGATTGGCTGATTGATGTGCCTCAGTCAGGTTTGAATATGTGAGCTTTGCTCCAGTAATGAAACAAAAGGAAGCTAAATGATGCCAAACTACATTTAATTTGCAAAGCCTTCTCAGAAAATGGATATGTATTAAAACATAAACATTGTCAGCATGTCCTCTATGCCAGTATCAGTTTTGCTATCTTCATATAGTTGTCTATTTCATCTATACTTCTATTTAATTTCAATCCTCAATTAAAAATAAGTTACAAAAACATCTTGCCTTGCTTATTGAGATTTCTTCCACGTTGATAGTAATTCCTTGTTCCAGCCACAATGATTGATGAGGCAATACACAATGTCAGAGATAAGTAAATGAATAAATACTTTTCTGTGTTATTTTTCCAGATTTTATAAATATTTTTCCACTCTGTTAGTTTTTCCAGATTTATTCAAAATTATGCCTGCAAGTATCCACGTAAGTGTCATCCTCTTTTGCTTGGCATTATTCGTCTTTGCACTGATTGCAACCGGCTTCTTCATGTACAATGCATTTGGCAATCCTTATGAAACTTTACATGGTCCTTTAGGACTCTACCTGTGGAGTTTCATTTCAGGTAAGTCCAGTAATACTTTGGCATGTAGATATAACTCTGTAAATGCATTTACCAGATTCTCATGTAAGATGAGGTAGACATCAAAGTATGTTCCCAAATATTTTTTTTCTGTTTATTCATTTTTTTACATGAAAAAAAATTTCTTTTTAAACTGATGTTTTCTTTTCAATATGTTGTCATCATCACATGCAATCTAATTTGATATTTTGACATGTTTTGTGTTACAACCTCAACATCTACATCTAGTGTGAGCAGTCATCCTTCCCTTCCCTTATTTTTAATATTTTTTAATAAAACATATGATAAGAAACATAGGACAAGAAACAATGATTGGAAACTGATCAAAGACAGAAGCAACCTGAAATTAAGGAGAAACTTCCTGACAGTGAGGACAATTAACCACTGGAACAGTTTGCCCTCAGAAATTGTGGGCGCTCCATCACTGGAGGTTTTTAAGAAGAGACTGGACAGTAACTTGTCTGAGATGGTATAGATTTTCCTGCTTGAGCAGGGGGTTGGTCTAGAAAACCTCCAAGGTCCCTTCCAGCTCTATTCTATTCTCATAGGTGTAATGAGATCACTTAATGATTAGACCATCAACACAGAACTATGCTTGGATTGTGAGATTTCAGTAACAGTCTAAGAATGACTAGTCCTGAACAGTGAACAGACCATAGTACTGCTGGAAGTTGAGAGTTTGAGATGCTATAAACATTTAAAATAGCTACAAAAAACAGTACACTGTTCCATGTGCTAGAAATTAAAATGTAATTTTATACCCAACAATTTTACAAAATGGCTTATATAAAATTGGCAAAGTAAAAAAAAACTAGACAAAACACAGAACTATAAACTAGCAAGCAAAATCCAACTTCAATTTAAAATAAGCCATAGTTTAAAACAGCTCTGAATTATATAACTTCAAAACTGTATCCCTAAATAAAACCATTTTCATTATTTAAACTTTCTAGCACCTGCTTCAGGAGGCATATATTGATTAATGATTCTTGCACATTCTACATGGAAATTAGAAAGCTTTCCACAATCAGGCACACTATACCTTACCATGTGCATGTAAATCCTTGGGTACAATTCAAGGCAAGAATAGGTATTGGGAATGTAAGTTCATTTATTTATTTATTTGTTTAAAATATTTATATAAGGTAAAGTTAAAACAGTATTAAAATTATAAAACTATAAAACTAAACATTACTAAAACAGAATGCCTATTTGTTTATTTATTTGATTACTACAGCTTTGAGTTCTATGCAGAACAAATGACTTTGGACAACGTATATCATAAAAATAATTAAAAACAATACAAAACTAATACATATGGTCACTGAGTAAAACCATTGCCATGATTTTTAATATAACCAAGAAATGGACCTCTTACCACACTGAGGGCCGGAGACCCAGGCATACAATTCATTTGTTAACTTTTATTTGCTGCCTATCTTGTAGTAGGGTTACTCTAGGTGGCTTACAATGACAAAAAGGAATAAAAATTAAAGGAGTGGAAACAGAACAGTAGTAGAATAATAGAGCAATAAAATAAACAATAACAAAAAACACAATGAATACATCAATATAACCAAAATGATGAATGGGGGTGGAGAGCAGAGTGTGTGTTGGTGGGTGAGGGGGGGGGGAATGAGGTCTTCATAGCTTACAAAGGGTCAACAGGATTAGGTCATGCTAATCTCTGAGGGGAGAATGTTCCAGAGGGCAGGGGCTACAGCTGAGAAGGCATGTTTCCTGCTCCCTGCCAGCCAACATTCCTTGGCTGATGGAACCCATAAGCTGGACCAAATTGGATGTGTAGAAACAACTAGAACAGGCATGTCAAACTCACGACATCACATGATGTTGCATGACATATCGGAACCTTTTCCCATTGGGGTGGGCACGGTTTCGGCATGATACATCCGGCCCGCAGACTGGCAGTTTGACATGCCTGAACTAGGAGAAGACAGAGCTTTAAAAGTGATAACCAGCTCCTTGAATTGCACCCAGAAGCACACCAGCAGTTAATGCACCTCACAAAGCAGTGATGTTACATGTGTCAAATATATGACATCCTTTACTCTCCATTCAGCTGCATTCTGCACCAGTTGAAGCTTCATAATACTCTTCAAGGGCAGCTCCATGTAGAACTCATTGCAGTAATTCAGATGAGAGATTACAAGGGAATGAGTGACCATGAGCAAAGTTTCCTGATCCAGGAATGGATGCAACTGGCACACAACCTTAAGGTGTGCAAAAGTCCTTCTGGCCGCATCTATTACCTGCTCTTCCAGAAAAAGCCACCCAGTCCATATAGGGCAGAGTGGACCAGCCCATCCAGGACCAACAGTGGAAAAACCTTACCAAATACCCAAAGCACTCATTCTTGCTTGGATTGAATTGAAACCCATTGCAACCCATCCAGACCCTTACAGCTTCCAGACACAGGGACAGGACTATGCAACATTTTGGACCACGTTGCACTGTGGGATGCTGGAAGCATCATTTAGATGGGCACAAAACTTACTAATTACCTTTCTGAAGAATCTTTGAACAGAGATCTAGTGCATATATAATACATTATATCCCTAGTTTATGCTCTTAGGAGAAAGAGCCATTTATGTCTGTCTCAAGCAACAAGAAATAGAATTAGCTCAACAAGCACACTCACTTTATAAGCAGTGTGAAAGAAATAGTTCAACAAATATTACCATTCAAGCAGATTAATAAGTTTTATTTTTCATGTACAAACAGATTTGGGGGAGCTTTATTTAATTTATAAAGGAGAAAAAAGCTAGAGTTAGCATGGATTTAATACATGGATTAGAACACTCATTTTAATCCAAGTCCCAAATAAAGCAAGTTAGGGGATCTGTCAGATGAAGCTGGCAAGCTACACAGACCAGGTAAAACTCAGTTGAGTGTGGATTTTAAACTGATTTATTTAGAGAAAAGGTGGAGAGAACATGGAACAAAAGCAAGTTATAATTATCTGTTCTTATTAATTATTGGATTCAACTGGGACCCAACGTCTCAGAGAAAAAAATAGGCTGGAGAGGTAATTTTTAAATGTTGAAGTATAACAACAAATGTTGCAGAATTAGATTGAAAAATTGACTAAATATTAATTTTGCATTTCTTTTTTTTCAGTTTCTTGTGGCTTTCTTATTTTGATACTGTTTTCTTCAGAAGTCAAAATCCACCATCTCTCTGAGAAAATAGCTAATTATAAAGAAGGAAGTTTTATTTTTAAAACTCACAGTGAGAAGTTTGCAAAATCCTTCTGGATCATCCTGGTGTGCTCATTAGTACACTTTATGAATATTCTGCTTATACGCCTGACTGGATTTGAGTTTCCTTTTTCGAAATCAAAAAATTCTGAGGCACCAAATGGAGCGATGGATCTAATGTACTAAACATACCTTAAATCTTGATTTATGCAAATAATTCATCTTGGCTTTTTTCCCCAAAATATGCAAAGATTACACATATTTAAAAGATTGGTTTTTACAAGCGTATTTTGAGGCAAAAACATACACAAGATACCAGCAAACAAAATGTATTAAGGGCTTTAATCAGTAATATTATTTTCATTAGATTATCACTTTTCATCACAGCAATACAAAAAGAATGCAAAACAGAACACATGCAGCAATCTATAACAGAACTTGCTTATTTCCTATTTGCAAATTATGTTCAATAGTGTTTGTTTAGAGGTATTGTCAATATTTCAAAGTATTGTACTTACTTTGAAATATATTTGAAGTATGTGCAATCATCTCAGCTTTTATTTCAAAGAACTAATGGCTCAAGAATTAAAATTGAAAACATCTAGCCATAAACCATTATTTCAGCAGCAAGTCACACAGAGTTTTGAAATTGAGCTGCTGAAATGTTAGAGATGAACAATTGTGTGCAAAATCAAGAATGAATCAACATTTCCAATAAAAATGAAAAGTGCCAGTTTGAAATCAGGCATTATAATTGGCATCCAGTATTTTCAACTCACCTCAAAGAAATTTATTTTCACAAATAGAGAGTTAACCATAAATGGATCCCTTCTGTAGTTGTCAAGCAGCTTGTGTTCATTGACAACATCTATTGTGTGCCATGCTGTGTTATTTCTATTCTATTTATGTTAGAAATTAATGTTCTATCATTAATTTTTAACTGAAATACTTTTTATGAACTACCAAAGATGTTTGTACCTTCTGTTTAATGTCATATTTGGGAGCTCTGGGCCCATATGTACTAAACTATGGATACAGTAATGTTGTAATATTTTTCTTTGCTTATTAAAATATTTCTTTTAATTTTCACTATTATCCTTTAATTTCAGATTTGATCTTTCTCATATGGAATTTTATGCTTCATAAAAAAAATACTATCTGTTATGCCCTATACTGTAGCTTCAAATAATTGTCAATAAAAAATGCTCAAAACAGAAGAAAATAAATTATCTGTGCTGGAACTTATTCTAATTCATCTTATATGTTAGTATTATGTGTCACAAGAAATTTTGGTTAGTATATCTCTGTCATTTTTATCTTATTTTTCTTTTGTTCTGTTATTCTGTTATTCCACATTTATTCTCATGTTTATGATTTTAGTTCCAATAGTTGGTACTATTTCCAAAATGGACATGGACATCTTCATATATTTTTGTGTATCAATTTATTTCTTCCCCCAGCATATTCCAATACCTATATCAGAAAATCACCATCCTAAGATAACTGGGCTATGTAGTATAATAAGAATTAGAGACAACACATCTGAACAGTACCATATTGGAAAAGGTTGTCATAAAGCATATCTCAAGTAAAACAATAGTCTGGTTCCTTGTTGTTGTTGTTAGCTGCGAAGTCGTGTCCGACCCATTGCGACCCCATGGACAATGTTCCTCCAGGCCTTCCTGTCCTCTACCATCTTCTGGAGTCCATTTAAGCTCACGCCTACAGCTTCAGTGACTCCATCCAGCCACCTCATTCTCTGTCATCCCCTTCATCTATTGCCCTCGATCTTTCCCAGCATTAGGCTCTTCTCCAGTGAGTCCTTCCTTCTCATTAAGTGGTCTGGTTCCTATAACATACTAAATCATAATGTCAGAGGCTGCACATCACACTAAACTATAAACTAAAAACCAACCAATAAATAAATATTGAATTGCAGTACAAGACTAGATAATAATTGTTAAAACAACCAAATATAAGTCCTAAATTTTTTAGGAGGTTAGGGAGGGGGGTGGGAACTTCTTTTGGTTGTTCGGATATGGGGGGCAGTCCTGTATTATATGTATAAACATCTTTAATATCTTTAATATATAAGTTAACAAGTCAGACGATGAGGTAAACCGATTTGACAGAAGAACACGCGGGAACTTTGACAGCTGTCAAAGTTCCTCGCAGGGCGCAGGCGCGACCACTGACAGCTCGCGGCTGTCAAACACCGAGCCATGCGGAAGCCGGAGCTGTCAAACACAGACGACGCGGATTGGTCGGGAGAGACGCGGTGCCAAAACGAACAAACCTGATTGGCCCTCACTGACAGCCGCCGGCTATAAAAAGCCAGCAAGTTATTCTGTTGTTGTCTTGCTCTAAATAAATAGCTGTTTAAGTAGCCTGTCGTCCGAGTGGTCCTTCGGCTACTTCACTGGCGACGAAGGTGGGATCGCTCCTGAGCTGAAGTCACGGCCGTGGAAGAGAGTTCCCGGCCAGAGCTGTCACGGAAGTTTTAACTTCCAACGGAGCGAGACCTAGGACTGGACGACATGGCAAACTTCGGCCGCATGAGGGAATTCGATACCCGCCATCCCGAGAGATGGCAATCACACCTGGGACAGGTCGAGGGATTCCTCCTCGTAAGCAAGATCACCGATGACAGAGCGAAGGCTGCCGCGCTGCTATACATCAGCGGACCCCCAGTGTACGACGCTGCCGTAGGGCTGTTTAGCCCGGTACCCATCACCGAGGTCTCCTACGCGGATCTGGTAGACCAGCTCACGAAGCATTACATGCCGGCCCGCTCAGAACTGTACTGGCGGGTACAATTCGCCCTGAAGAAGCAACGACCAGACGAACCCGCAAACGATTTCATCGCCGGGGTCAGACACGCCGCACGGAACTGCCGTTTCCCCGACCTAGAAGACCGCATCAGAGACCAGGTGGTGATCGGGTTGAGGGACGAACGTCTACAGAAGAAGCTGACATCCAAAACCGACATGAGCCTGGCAGAATTGACCAGAGAGATCATGGCCTACGAGTATAACCACAAGAAGAAACCGTCTACCACGACCCCCGAAAGCCCAGCGACCGTATACCAAGAGAGCGCAACGCTCAGCGACAGCGACGAGTCGGTGGACTTCACGGACGGAGAAGCCCTTCAGCGCCGAATGGAACGCAGACAACAGAGAAGAAGCGACACATCGGAGCGCCGAAGATCCAGGAACCCCCCTCCGCCACCGCCGCGCTACGAGCAACGGGCCACCTGCGCCAGCTGCGGGGGCAATCATGCCCGAGGAAGCTGCCGGTTCAGAAATGCTAAGTGCCACAATTGCGGGAAGACTGGCCACATCAAACCGGTGTGTCGCAGCCGGGGCCGCGACAACGTCAATGACTTGGAGGCCAATTCCCCAGGTAGGCCAGCTACCCGGGCCAACAGAGGAAAAACGACAGGGGGCCTAGTAGAAACCATAGATAGGGTAAACAGCTTAAGCTCAAAGGTGAGGATCAGGGTAAAAATTCAGGGGGTACCCTGCCTCATGGAGGTAGACTCCGGGTCGGCAGTCTCCGTAATTTCATTAGAAACGTATAAGGAGATCTGCCAACAAACCAAGGGGAAAATTCCTCTGGAACAAACCCAGGTCCATCTAGCAGATTTTCAAAAAACCCCTATTCCCTTGGAAGGGAAGGCTAAGGTGGCTGTGGAATACAAAAAATTCAAGGGCACTTTAGAGGTTCTAGTAACGCCAGGAAACCGCACCAACCTGATAGGTCTGAACTGGTTCGGGCCTCTAGGAATTGCCATAACGGGGGTAAATACAGTCCAATCACCCAGTCTCGAAGCCGTCTGCAACAAGTATGCAGACGTCTTCGATGGCACGCTAGGAAAATACACGGGTCCCCCCGTATCCTTACAATTAAATCCAGCAATCCAGCCCATTAAGATAAGAGCTAGGAGAGTACCCTTTGCCCTCAAAGAAAAAATAGAAAATGAGCTAGAATGCCTCGTAGGTCTCGGGGTGCTCGAACCTACGGAGGGGGGAAGCTGGGAGACCCCCATAGTCACCCCTGTCAAACCTAACGGGGAAATAAGATTATGCGCGGACTATAAGGCGACCCTCAACTTAGCGCTCAGCCCCCATGCTTACCCGGTGCCAGCGGTAAAGGACGTTTTTGCTTCCATCCGCTCCGGCGCCATTTTCGCCAAGCTTGATCTCACGCAGGTGTATTTGCAACTGCCTGTCACAAATGACACCGCGGAAGCCCAGACAATTGTCACCCACCGCGGTGCCTTTAAAGTAAAAAGGCTCCAATTCGGCATATCGGCAGCCCCGGGTATCTTCCAGGGTATCATGGAGAAAACCCTGAAAGGAATACCCGGGGTCTGCCCCTATTTCGACGATGTGCTCATCGCCGGAGAAAACGAAGCAAACTTAGCTGACAGACTGTCAGCTGTGCTGAGCCGGCTCAGAGAAGCCGGTCTCAAACTTAAAAGGGAAAAGTGCTCCATTGGAGTCACTGCCACAGAATTCCTAGGGTACAAAATAGACGGCCAGGGCATCCACCCCACCACCGAAAAACTAAAGGCTATTCAAACAGCACCTAGCCCAAAGAATAAACAAGAACTCCAAGCCTTTTTAGGATTATTAAACTTTTATCACGCCTTCCTTCCCCACAAAGCCACTATCGCAGAGCCTTTGCATAGGCTCCTGGACAAGGGAACTGCCTGGTCCTGGACCAAAATACACGAAAATAGCTTCCAATCATTAAAAAAGATTATTTGCAATAGCTCAACGATCACCCTTTTTAGAGAGGACACACCAATATGCATCGCTTGCGATGCATCTCCCTATGGAATTGGGGCAGTGTTAAGTCATTTATATAAGGACGGCACCCAAAGACCCATAGCCTTTTATTCACGCACTCTGTCAAAAGCAGAAAGGAACTACGCACAAATAGACAGAGAAGCCCTAGCAATAGTCGCAGGGGTTAAAAAATTTCACGACTACCTCTATGGGAGACCCTTTACTATATTCACAGATCACAAGCCCCTGCTAGGGATTTTCACGTGGAATAAAACAACACCTCAGATTCTCTCACCAAGAATTCTACGGTGGTCCACGTTCTTATCTGCCTATTCCTATCAATTAATCCATAAACCAGGGAAGGAATTAGGTCACGCAGACTGCCTCAGCAGACTGCCAATTCAAAACAAGGACCCAGCCCCAGCCCCAGCTGGTCTGATTTTAGCAATTTCACAACTCCCAGACTGCCCCCTCTCTGCAAAGATTATAGCTAACAACTCAGCTAAAGACAAAATACTCAGCAGAATTCTCAGGTGGGCCACAACAGGGTGGCCAGCACAAAACCCACACTCCCAATTCCAGCCATACTTTAACAGGAAAAATGAAATATCTTCACATAGGGGATGCCTGCTGTGGGGAAATCGAGTCATAATACCTAACAAAAACATAAATCAAACATTAGACATCCTACATGAGGGACATCCTGGCATTGTCAAGATGAAAGCGATGGCCAGGAGTTATGTATGGTGGCCAGGCATTGACAAAGAGATAGAAAAATACGTGGGAGGGTGCTACACTTGCCAAGCAACACGGAACGAACCACCCCAAGCACCAATTCACAAATGGGAAACTACAAAAAACCCATGGTCACGCATACACTTAGATTTTGCAGGACCTATCCAGGGACAAAGTTTCCTAATTGTAGTTGACAGTTATTCTAAATGGTTAGAAGTCACTCCCCTTAGAAAAACTACATCAGGAGCCACAATACAAGCCCTAAGGAAAATATTCGCCACACACGGCCTCCCAGACACCATAGTTTCAGACAATGGGCCTCAATTCACCTCTCGTGAATTTCAGATCTTCGCTATGAAGAATTGTATTAGGCTGGTCACGTCTGCACCATTCCACCCATCGACGAACGGGATGGCAGAAATTATGGTGCGTTCTACAAAAGAAGCTTTGAAAAAATTCAAGGGGAACTGGCAGCGGCGACTCAGCCAGTTCCTAATGTCACAACACGCAACGCCATGCACAACAACGGGCAAATCACCGGCGGAACTAAGATGGGGGAGAAGGCTGATAACGCGGCTCGACAGATTACATCCTGACACGTTCCCGGAAGAAAACGAGCACCCCCAACCAAACCGTACACTCACACCAGGCCAAATGATATGGGCGCGATCTTATACAGATAAAAACAAATGGGTCCAGGGGACAGTGCTTAAACAAACAGGACCCATTTCCTATCTCATATCCACACAAACTCACGGCAATCTATGCCGCCATATAGACCAACTCAGACCCAGACAACCACCACACACCCCAGAACCCCAACCGGAGGAACACGACCAACAACCCCCCCCAGAAATACTACCGATGCTTGACCAAGACGAAGAGGGACTAAGAGACGCGCTACCAGCAGAACCAGACATCGCCCCTCTTCCACGCCGCTCCGACAGAAACCGAAGGGCCCCCGCCTACCTAAAGGACTACCAGTGGGCAGGTTCCAACGATCAAGGGGGAGGGAACGCTCCAGGGGAGGGGTAAGGGGTGTATTATATGTATAAACATCTTTAATATCTTTAATATATAAGTTAACAAGTCAGACGATGAGGTAAACCGATTTGACAGAAGAACACGCGGGAAATTTGACAGCTGTCAAAGTTCCTCGCAGGGCGCAGGCGCGACCACTGACAGCTCGCGGCTGTCAAACACCGAGCCATGCGGAAGCCGGAGCTGTCAAACACAGACGACGCGGATTGGTCAGGAGAGACGCGGCGCCAAAACGAACAAACCTGATTGGCCCTCATTGACAGCCGCCGGCTATAAAAAGCCGGCAAGTTATTCTGTTGTTGTCTTGCTCTAAATAAATAGCTGTTTAAGTAGCCTGTCGTCCGAGTGGTCCTTCGGCTACTTCAAGTCCAGCAACCGTTGTTCAGGTCAGGGCCGGGATTGATCGCGGAGGGGAGGAGCGGGGGTCGGTTGCCACCGGGGCTCCAGGGCAAGTCGTGGGATTGCCCATTCCCACGACGTTAGGGAATGGCAGCAGGTGCAGGAACAGAGGGCCGTATCGATCTCAGGGAAGGCCTCTCCGCTACTTGCAAGCAGTGGGGCGTTCCGACCCTCTTGTTCTTCCCCGAGGTCCCGGGAGTGAGGATGTGCAGCCTCCTGAGCTCCGGCTGGTGTACTTGAATGCCAGGTCTGTCGTCAATAAAGCTCCTCTCGTCCGTGATTTGGTCGAGTGTGAGCAGGCGGACCTGGCTTGCATCACGGAGACTTGGTTGGGCCCAGAGGGCGGTATTCCTCTGGCTGATCTTTGCCCTCCAGGTTTCCGGGTGCTACACCGGCCTCGGGCTCAGGGTAGGGGTGGGGGAGTGGCTGTTGTTATGAGGGAGACCTTAGGTCCGCGGGAGGCCACCGTTCCCCAGATAGTCGGATGTGAGTCTCTCTTTTTGAGATGCGGCCCTGGTGCGCAGTTGGGCTTGCTGCTGGTGTACCTTTTGCCTAGTCACGCAGCAGCAGCCCTGCCTGAGCTCCTCGATGTCCTCTCTGGGTTGGTGGTTGAGTTCCCGAAACTTATAGTTTTGGGGGACTTCAATCTACCATCTCTGAGAGGATCATCTGAGTTGGCTCGGGAGTTCATGGCTTCCATGACGGCCTTGGACCTGACGCAAGTAATTTCAGGACCGACTTATGAGGGAGGCCACATCCTTGACCTAGTTTTCTTATCTGGTCGGTGGTTAGATGATCTTGGTGGGGGCTCTCCAATTATTATGCCCCTGTCATGGACCGATCATCATCTCCTGCGGCTGGTCTTCCGTTTTGCTACCCCCCGCCGTGGGTGTGTGGAACCAGTTAGATGGTACCGCCCCAGATGCTTAATGGATCCCGAGAGGTTCCAGGCAGCGCTGGGGTCCCCACCTGCCTCTCCCACTCACAGCTCGGCAGATGCCTTAGTGGAAGCCTGGGAAAGGGCAGCCACTGAGGCTCTTGACCGAGTTGTACCCTTGCGGCCCCTGACCCGATGCAGATCCCGTCGAGCTCCATGGTTCTCCGCGGAGCTCCGGGAGATGAAGCGTCGGAGATGGGGCCTAGAGAGCGGTTGGATTGCGACTAAGAACCTACATTAGGTCTTATCTCGCTGCGATAAGGGTGGCGAGGTCTAATCACTTCGCTACCCTTATCGCGTCCGCAGATAATCGCCCGGCCGCTCTGTTTAGAGTGACTCGCTCCCTCCTTAGTCAGGAGGTGAGGGAGGAACCCTTGCAGGGTCGTGCCGAGGAGTTTAACAATTATCTGTTGGACAAAATCGCTCGGATTCGGACCGGTCTGGACTCTGACTGGGCAGAGTCTGGCAATCAGGACACGGGCGGTCTTGTCGATATCACCTGGGAGGAGTTTGTTTCTGTGACTCCGGAGGAAGTGGACAGGATTATGGGGAGACTGAGCTCCACCACATGTTTATTGGACCCGTGCCCTTCCTGGCTGGTTTATGCAGCCCGGGAGAGGACACGCAGCTGGTTCCAAGCAGTTATATCAGCTTCTTTGAGTGAGGGTAGCTTCCCTGCAGTCTTGAAAGAGGCGGTGGTGAGGCCTCTCCTCAAGAAGCCTGCCTTGGACCCAGCTGTATTGAACAACTTTCGTCCGGTCTCCAACCTTCGCTTTCTTGCGAAGGTTGTTGAGAGTGTGGTGGCGCATCAGCTCCCTTTGGTCCTGGATGAAGCGGATTATCTAGACCCGTACCAATCGGGTTTCAGGCCCTGGCACAGCACGGAGACGGCATTGGTCGCGCTGGTGAATGATCTCTGGAGGGCTCGGGACAGGGGTCATTCCTCTGTTCTAGTCCTATTAGACCTCTCAGCGGCTTTCGATACCATCGACTATGGTATCCTGCTGCGGCGTCTCAGGGGATTGGGAGTGGGAGGCACGGTCTTACAGTGGTTCTCCTCCTATCTCCAGGGACACTCGCAGTCGGTGTTGACAGGAGGGCAGAGGTCGACCGTGAGGTCTCTCGTTTGTGGAGTTCCTCAGGGGTCGGTCCTCTCGCCTCTCCTGTTCAACATCTACATGAAACCGCTGGGTGAGATCATTCGTGGCTTTGGAGTTGGGTATCATCAGTATGCTGATGATATCCAGCTTTTTCTTTCGACCCCAAACCACCCCAGTGATGCCCTCAACGTGATGTCCCGTTGCCTGGAGGCGGTTCGGGTCTGGATGGGGAGGAACAGACTTCAACTCAACCCCGACAAGACCGAGTGGCTTTGCATACCTTCATCCCGGGTCTATTCGGATATTCCATCTCTTTCTATGGGGGGTGAATTATTACCCCCCGTAGATAGGGCTCGCAACTTGGGAGTCCTCCTAGATTCACGGCTCACCTTGGAAGACCACATGGTGGCTGTGACTAGGGGGGCTTTTGTCCAGGTTCGCCTGGTGCGCCAATTGCGGCCCTATCTAAGCCGGGATGATTTATGCACAGTCACTCATGCGCTCGTGACCTCTCGTCTAGACTACTGTAACGCTCTCTACATGGGGCTTCCCTTGAGGACCACCCGGAGGCTCCAACTGGTACAGAATGCAGCCGCGAGAGTTGTGTTGGGAGTCTCCCGATACTCCCATGTCACACCTCTGCTCCGTGAGCTGCATTGGTTGCCAGTTGTCTTCCGGGTGAGATTCAAGGTGCTAGTAATGGTGTTTAAAGCCCTACATGGCAGGGGTCCGGAGTACCTTAGGGAACACCTGCTGCCGGCGTCTACTTCCCTCCGCCCTGTGCGTTCCCACAGAGAGGGCCTCCTCAGGGTGCCACCGGTCAGAGAATGTCGACTGGTGGCCCCCAGGGGGAGATCCTTCTCTGTGGGCGCCCCGGAGCTATGGAACCAGTTACCGGTTGAGCTCCGGACGGCGCGCGATCTTCGCTCCTTTCGCCGCGATCTGAAAACATACTTGTTCGAGCAAGCCAGCCTGGCCTGAGGGGGGATTAGTGGGGTCTTTTTACTATTTTTATTGGGGTTTTTACCATGTATTAATTGTATTTTTAATCGGGCATGTATTTAATTATCTTTTAATTTTTGTAAATCTCTATGTTTATTCTTGCCCTGTACACCACCCTGAGTCCTTCGGGAGAAGGGCGGTATAGAAATATTAATAAATTAAATTAAATTAAATTAAATACAACAAAAACCGTTTAAGAAAATCACTTACTTGTATTGTTGGTCTGAACACAGAAAGCCTTATTGTTGTGGGAAACAATTTAGCCAGGTGTGAATTCAGGATGTTTAGCTTGTAGGTGAAGTTCTATAGAAAAGGCTATATAACAACAACAAATTTTATTGGATAAAATAGAGATACAGATTTGAGTACAGAATTGGAATTCAAACAAGGTGCTGGATTACAAAAATGATGTGAAAAAAGATACTGTAGATGTGAAAATGGACTTCAAAATGCCAGAGTGTAAGTGATATGGAAAAAGATGATAAAATGATTTACAAATAAGCCCAGCTGATGTCTTAATAATTAAAGATACTTACAAATAATAAATAATAAAGAGAAATGTGGAAGGCCTTCTTATCTCAGATTTCTAAAAGGAATGTATGAAACAAAGGAAACTGTTTCTAAGAAGGGATAAACAGAAAATAAGAAATCAACCTGTGGGACATTACTTAATGGGAATGTGGATGAAACTTTTTAAAAGTAAACAGAATATCTACAAAGCGAATTGATTTGATCAGGATTATAAGTTGTGGTTTCTGGTAGTTATTAATGGGATTTCTTTTTGACCAGGATTGAATGATGAGGTCAAAGTGAGACTCTTCACTTTGTTTCTTAGAGAACAATATTAGATTTGAAAAGGGATTTTTTTTATTAAGCTTAAAATAGGTATGTTAATATTTATGATATCTCTTTTGCTGATTAGACCTTTGCTGATTAGAACTGAATGATGAGTTTTTATAATTCGTTTAATGCCTAAGATATTGGAACAAGAAGGGTTTTTAACTGAAGTACAAGAGAAGGTGTTAAGTTTATACTTGTCTGGAGCAGCATTTCCCAACCTTAGGAACTTGAAGATGCGTGGACTTCAACTCCCAGAATTCCCCAGCCAGCATAGCTGGCTGGGGAATTCTGGGAGTTGAAGTCCACGCATCTTCAAGTTCCTAAGGTTGGAAAACGCTGGTCTAGAGGGAGAGGGGAATCATCTTTTATATATTTTATTTTTCTTTTCTTTTTTCAATCACTTTGAACTTTTTCTTTTCTTTTTATATTTTCCTTAGTTTGTATTAACCTTTTATCTTTGTATTTGTAAACTTCAATAAAATTGTTGTAAAGATAATAAAATAATGTGTGAACTCTACCCATATATTCAGGTTTATGGTTCAATATCAGCAGTTGGGTTATTTATTAAACCACTGTTAACCATAAATACACTCATCATACAAATACAACATAACCAATGTGGTTTGGTAAAGAAAAAATGGTGCATTTTGGCCAAAGATATAAACTCACATTTTATCAGAGTAAATCAATAGTACAATATTATTACAAATATTACAAATAGTATTACAAAGCTGATGAAATTCTCATAGATAGTCCTCAAGATTTCTTGGTTTATTACAGCCTTGCAAATAAACCAAGACCAAAAAAAATATTAGCTTGCTCTTTACTCATATGAATGCCAAAAGAGTGACTCTTTATAAAAAGTAGACTAATAAAAATGTTCTGTCTCCTCAGCCTGGCAACATGGAAATAGTATTATGTCAAGGTGACCTTCTTTCAGCTGCTCACTAATGCTTCTGTCCCAACATTTTGAGGACTTTTCAGGTGAAAGAAAACCTGAGCTTTGTTGTGGATTCAGACTAAAATTGCTAGGAAATCTAAGGGAATCTCAAGCTGAGAATCCTAGGAAGTTATTAATCAAAATAAATGGAATTCAGAATGGAAACTTTTTGAGGTTTGGAAGGTCCCTTGACAGCTGCAGAAAAAAATAAGTGCTGGCTTTTTAAAGAAGCAGATTCAACTCTGTGGTTCTGAGAAGGATTATTCTGCCCAAAATATAAAAATCTACCTATTGCTTCAGAGTTGTATTGGGCTTATTTGTCTTTTTTTATGGTTCCTTAGGATTCCTGCAGGATCACCTGTCATAACTCTTAATAAACATCATTCAAGAATCTCTAAATCCAAGGGTACTGTCCAGGGTCCCGAACCTTTCCCATCTAGTTACAAAACTTTTTTATATATATTTTTTTATCCCAAGTTTATTATTTTTCTAAACAATTCAAAGAGGCGATGTAGTGTATGCTGTTAAGCACACACAGGAAATACCAGCACAGCAGGGGCAGGCGAACATGTCTAATAGTCCTTCATCCTCTTATTTTCCCACAACAACTTTGTCAGGTGGGTTGGGCTGAGAGAGGATGATCAAACCAAAGTTATCTTTCATGCATAAAATAGGAACTCAAATACACAATTTCCTGATATCTATTTTGGTGTCTTAGCCACTAGTCCAAACTGGCTGTATTGTTCCCTCTTTCCTGAGCTACTGCCACAAAATCATGGAAATGAAGTTATTGTATCAGAATGAGGTAGACAGTTCATGATTCTGCCAAATTTAGTAGACATAGGACTTCACAGTGAGGGAATTAAAAGCTCCTATCTCTACTCTAATCATTCAAGTTCTGCCAACTTCCTGTGGCTAAACAGGACAGAAAAAAATCAATACTGTGATAAAGTTGTATTTCAGAGAATCTTGTCCCCCATTATTGTCCCATCTCATTAGGCTTATTACCAAATCAGAAGCACTATACTGATAACAGACCCTTAAAACAGCTCTTGTATTAGTGCTGAGGGATGCTCATTTTCTACTAAGGACTGATTTCCCAGAGGATAAATTTCTTTATATTGACATCACATGTTAAAAAGGTATAGGGCTGAAACAGGAACTAGACTAAGAAATAGTGGGAGTACCATTCTCTCCTTTTTTTGAAATCCATTTTCTTTTCCTCTTTTTTCTACTGCAGGCCAAGATAAACTATGGTGCTTTAGCAAGAGGCTAGAAGTGTTTCTTTCAAAGAGTTTTTGCCAGGTGCCACAAAAATAGCTAAAATATCACATGTAGTTATATAGTAGTAGGACTGGAGGTGACTGCAGCCACCTTCAAATCATAATGATCTGATCTCCGCTCCTTCCGGCGCGATCTTAAAACCCACCTTTTTGAACAAGCCGGCCTGACCTGATGGGATGGGGTTGGGTTTTATAAACTGACTTAACTTTTAATCTGTACTAATTTATTACGGGCATCTTTGTTTAATTACTTTTAATAATTTTTAATTTTTGTATCTTGTTTTTATTATGTATTGCCCTGTTCACTGCCCTGAGTCCTTCGGGAGAAGGGCGGTATACAAATTAAATAAATAAATAAATAAATAAATAAATAAATAAATAAATAAATAAATAAATAAACAAACAAACAAACAAACAAATAAATAAATAAATAAATAAATAAATAAATAAATATACCCTGAAATAACCATTGGTTTATCTGTGAGTGGCAACAATCCCTAGGAAGTTAGCTGAGTTATTAATTTTCCTACAGTAGTTCAAACAATTGATACTGCATCTTGTCATGGAATTTGAAAAATCAAGGCTTGCAATGCCACAGTAAACAGCAAATAGAAATCTCTCTAACAGGAAGCAGGAAAGGGAATGTGAGTATAAAACCAATATTTATATTATAGTCCATTTAATTTAAAGGAATGATTGTGTGCTTAGGCTAACTGCTGTTGGTGACACTGCTGTTACTATATTATTGCCCTACAGTTGGGAATATACCTTGGATGGTTCTATGGAGAACAAGACATCTTGACTTCTGTTTCTCTAATGTTTCTCCTAGCCTTGTAGCCACTGCTGTGAGCCTTTGTTTAGCAGTCTTGAGGGCTTAAAATAGAGTCAGGCCCATGTATTTTTCCAGTAGCCAAGTCTTATCTTCATACCTTTCTATAATTCCACCAGTTACTAACCTCTCTCTGAGTTGCCTTGATCTTAGCCTCCAGCCTCATTTTCTGGAGAGGTTTGTACTGCTGTTCTTCTTTATTGTGTGGCTAAGCTTATCCAGAATGACGGCAGCTGTAGTGTATACCAGTTTATTGGTTTAAGTTATTGTGGCAGTAGGGATTGTTGTGAGGGCATCTGATGGTACTTCTCTATTGACTCTTGGTAACTGGTCTTGTGGGTTGATTGTAGCTAGCTTATCTATGATCTTATGCCTCATATCAGCTGTTGTGCTCTGTAATGGAGAGGGTGCTAGTGATGTTCCAACTTCAGGGGTTGGCTGTACATCTAGTTGTTCTTCTTGAATATGGGATGTAATGTGTAGTAGGTCTATCTCACGTAATGAGAGTATCTTCCTCTTCACTAAGTTGAAGCATTGGGTAACTACAGTAGATATTTCTCAGAATGTGGATGCAGGTTTTCTCTCCTCCATAGTTGCCTCATACATTTCATATATCCCCTCTCATTAGGTCTACTATTATAGTAGCATTCCAACCATTTTGGTTGTCTTGTCCATGAATAGCTTGGTCCAATAGCTCATTTACCATCAGACTGTCCTGGTTCCTAGACATCAGATGCAAACCTTGTTAATCAGGGTGACATCTGATTATGTAACTCTCCTATTTTGAGATAGGCTAATGAAGCATAGGGGGTTCTGCCCAAGGACCCTACAAGTAAGGTAGGTTAGATTGAACCCCACTCTCCCACACTGAAGGCAGCCTTCTAACCATACCCTATCCAGATTTATATTATATGTACATATGTCTATGTATACAGGTGAGGGTGGGTGGGTGGGTGGGTGGGAGTGTTCCTTCTTACCCTTATGTGTGTATACTCCCTTCTTACCCTTACACAGAACCTGATAGAGGACCTGAAATTGAGAAAGATACAGTGTAAGGGTAAGATGCAAGTATACGCACTCTTCTGGACAGACAGCTCTGATTTTGTCACTCCTGGAGTTTCGCCCACTTAGGATTCACAGTCTGAGTGTTCCTACCACCACTAAAACTACTTTACTTTTACATCCTCTCCTGTTCCTCCGTCAGGCCCTGGCACTTCTCCAGTTTCTCATACTCCTATCTTCCTGTTGTTTCTACATATATCACCAGTGCTATCTTTGGGTCTTTACCTGCTACCACAATGTCTCATTGATTGACAATACCTTGTCTGTCTGGAACTGGATCTGGAAATGCCACAGGACCTTAGCCCTCTTATTTTCTTCTTCAATGGAATCTCCCATCGAGACTTAGGACAGCCCTGTCCATATTCTGTACAGATGTTCCTGTACACAAGGCCAGCTACTTGGTTGTGCCATTCAGTGTATGCTATTTCTGCTTCCCACTATATGCAGAGACAGCCCAACATGGAAGGGTGTAAGATATATAGAGAGAGAGTTAATGGGAAGCAATTGTAGATATCATGCACAATAGTGAGAGCAAGAGTAGTCTGGGCAGCTCTATATTTTCCTCTCTTTTCATCCAATTTATGAAGAAAATTTGCATTAAGTTTATTAAGCAAAGAGAGAAACTAGGATAGTAAGAGCAATTTCTTCTCTCCCAAGTTGGACATTCCAAGTACTCCCAGATTTTTTCCCCCAAAGACAGCAACAGCAAAACAGATCAAGAATTATTTGCTCTCCAATTGCAGCTCAGACTTGAGTTTGTAATGTGCTTTAAAACAACTCCAGTGATGCTTCATCTAGATGTTCAGTGAAGGCCATTATCATTTTACTTATTCTGAAATTATAGGCTTTTCTCATGAAGTTTATTTTACTGCTCACCATAATAATCTTGTCCTGTCCTGTCCTTTCCATAGAAACTCATGACTTTCATTACATTACATTCATGAAAATGGCATTGTAGCATTGCAGTGTAAGTTTCACCCTTTCAGGCCATGACACATGTTCCAAAGAGGCAGCCCTAAAGCTGTTGATGTCATTCTGACATCCCATTCCTCTGCAGATATTGATTTTTACTTTATTCTTTTCTGTGCCAAAACACATGCCAGAAAACAAACGAACGTCTTGTAGACAACCCAAACTTAAGAGACAAATGCACACATTTCCAAGATATCCTATGTCCTGCCCATGCTATACAATTGGACAGAGTGGACATACTCTAAATCCCATTAGTCAAACAATGTCACCTGATGGGGCCCAGGAAGTAGGCACCTGACCTCTGAAATAGCATCCCCAAAGAGTTCTAAATAACCAATATCCTACCTGTTAAAAATTCTTGTGGTTTCCTTGGTTTCCTTGTGAAGTGGCTTGTTTCATGTGAATAAAGATTGCATTTGTGCCTGAAGCTTGAAAGTAATACCATTATTGTTTCCCCATACAAAGGGAAAGGTAATAAGAGTAAGTGTGCCTGGGGAGGTATTTGGCAAAATTCTGTCTGACAAGGTTGAAAAAGTGACAATGAAACAGAAGTTGGGGAGTTGAATGCTGCCCTGTGTTGGGCAGGAATCTGCACCCACATTTTTGGGTTAGGTTACTTCATCTGGTACTGGATCACCAGGCAAATGATTAAATCATGGTGGTATCAGGTCCAGGCATATCATATTGTTCGAGGGTATATTTTACTCAGTGAAAATACAGAAAATGTTTAGACAAAAAAACTTGATTAGATAAAAGATCTGATGCACCTGCTGCTTTATTGTCTTTTTAAAATAAAGAACTAAATATGTAATATATTCACAATTTCATAATTAAGCATCAGCTTCATATTAGTCACCAGTAACTTGTTTTCTAGATGACTCATCTACTAGATAAATCTAAGAACTCAGATGTCATGATACATGTCTGTTCTAGTTTAAAATGTACAATAGCCTATTTCTATCACCAATACCAGCACCGCCATCACCGTAATCTTACAGATGATGACCTAATGTAATCAAGCGTTTAAATAGTT
Organism: Vipera ursinii; assembly: GCF_947247035.1. Lineage (NCBI taxonomy): Eukaryota > Metazoa > Chordata > Lepidosauria > Squamata > Viperidae > Vipera > Vipera ursinii. Next base: position 25,775,978 of record NC_139518.1, read on the forward strand.
TTCTTGAAACATCAACAAAGATTTGACAGAGATGCCAGATAACTAAAACTAATCTAAAAAAGGGAAAAAGAATCTGCTAATATTTGGAAGTGGGAAATATAGCATTGTTCACAGTTTAACCTTATGTGTAATGTTAACATACATGTCGTGTAGAACTGGATATATCATGTACTGTATCCCTGCCAATAAGGGATATTCATTAAAGACAACATTATCTTCAGGTTAAATTTCTCACTTCTCAAATGTGACATTGTCTTATAAAGAGAATTTTGTGAAATACATTTTTCACTATTGGCTATTCATGTTATAAGGCACAATTTTGGTTTCATTTTATTCCACCAACCATTCTGCTACCAGCAAACTGAATAAAGCATTAATCCTCACATATGCTGCCGCCTGCCCAGTGGTATGAAAGTAATCTGTCAATCTTCTTCACTGGATCCAATTTCCCTGAAATGCGTATGTAATTGCAGCCTGTTTTTATATAAATCTGTGTCTTACATTAAACATTTATGCTATATATACAACGGGCAGAAAACACAGGGCTATGTACAACTCTAATGAAAGATTAATTGCAATGCATTCGTATTAAGTTTACAGTAAGTGTAATGAGATAGAAAAGGGGGCAAGGTTCTTTGGTATAAACCTAGGTTCAAACCATTTCTGATAGGTAATTATATAAAAGAGGATACAGTATTGTTATGTCCTGGGAAGCTTATCGCTAATGGTGAAAATACATAGTTTTGTGCAGCAAACAGATGGACAAGGAAGCATCTAGTGATGTGTGCAGCTCAGTCCAAATGGAGCTAGAAGAGATATCCGGCAAAATAGCAGATCTAGACAAGTGGAGAAAGATTTTCAACATTCGTGGGTAAGGTTTTTTTTTCTTTATAATTTTATGAGTACTAAAAATTAGATTGCTTTAAGGTCAGGTTTTTATGAAATAAGACCCACATCATTTATGAAGATTTTTTTGTAAACGTGTGTAGTACTAGAGCGTTCCCTATGTACTTCTATGACTGTACTAAGAGGTGAAGTGGTTTGATATAGAATGGTAATCTTTATGGTTATGCATGCATAAGCTATTTATTTGCTAGATGGTTATTTTCAACTGTGTTTTCCTTCATAGATTGGAGATCAGTCACAGAACCTTTCAGGTAAGTGTCCGCCATACCTTTCCAGTATTTTGATCAGGTTGATCTTTGATCTTACATAAAATTGAATGTATCAGTAGATTAATCTAGCCATCAACAACTACTCATAAAAATAGCTTGTGAATATAAAGGAGATGATGAGAGTTTTGACTTGTGCAATAAATCAAAGAAATTATTCAAATGGGCACTCAAAAATGTTTTCACACAGGGCTGTTTTTTAATTTTTGTAAGTTTAAATGCATTTTAGAAACTTTTGCATATTTAGATATCTTATGTATTATCACTAGTGCATTTTAAGAGAGAAAAATGTAATTCAGTTTTTCTATATTAATTTCTAAAGTATCCTTAAAGTAAAGTAGACATTTGTTTTTCTAAAAATATAGATGTGGTTAGGATAATTACACAATTCTGCCCTTCCCCAGCACTGAATCAACACATTTATGGTTCTATTTTTACAAATAAGACAGAGCCCCTATCTGTAATATTTGTGGTCTAAGAACGATAGTTAAAAAGTAATCAATGCCCAGTCTGTAATCAACAATACAGTAAAAAGTCACATATGGACATTTTGCATAAAAAGAAAGGGAATTTCACTGAGAGGGTTTTGATTAGAATTGTATGCATAACTGCCAATAAGAAGATTAGAAGCCACAGGTACATGCATGCACACATGCAAGCACACACACACACAAACATATCATATACATATTCATGTTTTCTGATCTTTTATTATTTTTCTCTATCCCTTTTTTCTTTGTCTCATCTTTTCCTCTCTTTTCTTTTTCACATTTACTTTATTTTTTAATGTAATTCTTATTATGTTATAAAATCTTTTAATAAAAACTATTTTAAAAAAATAATACAGCAAAAAAGTAGCTGTCATCACTAAAGTCAACCTGAAAGTGAATGTGATTTTAATTATGAATGAAGAAACTAAAATGTACTTCAAAAAGTATGACTTGGTCATCTAGGTTATGTATATGCATGAAAGTGGAAAATCATAACTGGGATGGTTTATATTTCAGTCCTGTTGTTGGCAAAAAAAAGAGGAAGAGTTGGGTATATTTTGGGGGGGAAAGTGCAGCATTCTGAATAAATGTGATAAGGAAGAAATTATTCTGTTAGGCAACAGAAGTGGATGGGAGAGAAAAAAATCAGAACTTGATGAATGTTAAATATCTACTTTCTTGTCTGATGTTTTGAAATCTTGGTTTAAGTGTAGATCTATTTTTGTAAACAAATAGAAAGGTTGATTACAGGTTTTGAATGTGGGTCAGAATTTTGGTATTGTCAGGAAAGCATCTTGAGAAAATGATATGGGAGAAAGGGAAACAAAATGTTTGCCAAAGGAGAAAGTATGAGTCTTGTATGAAGATGTAATAGAAAACAGATGAATTGGATGTAAAGAAAGAGGATATGAAAGCTGCTTGAAAAAAATGTGAAAAGAATTCCATTATAGAGTTCACAGAAGTGTGTGTAGTCAGGAAGACCAGTATGTTGTGATAGGCTTGACTGAAATGTAGCAGCAGGATGCCCATGATTGACAAATGCCTTTGGAAGGAACAGGCTCAACAGAAAAAGATGCTTGTGCTAGAGAGAGAGAGAGAGAGAGAGAGAGAGAGAGAGAGAGAGAGAGAGAGAGAGAGAGAGAGAGAGAGAGAGAGAGAGAGAGAGAGAGAGAGAGAGAGAGACGGACAGACAGACAGACAGACAGACAGACATATAGATTTTGGTGAGAATAAAAGAAGAGAAAAATAAAAGTAATGCCATTATTAAAGACCGCTCTGGGCAAGCAAAAAATGTAGATGAAGCTTTTCTGCATCTGATGCACTTCTTTCAAAGTGGTATACAATAGTGATAATGAGATACATACACAGTTCTCTAAAATGCTGAAGAGAAATAAACCCCTCCTTCTACAGGAAATGGAAGGACAGGCTTATAACCAAATATATACTAGGTAGTGTCCATAATATGTAGGAATTTTGTTGGAAATGCCAAATTTCAGAATGAGCTGAGGCTTCAAGAGATATTGAAAACAACAGAGTGTTATCTGACTGCGTTAGAAAGAAATGGACAGCCAGAGACTATAGTTCCATTGTGAGGAGAAAGTATGAATTAGTAATAGGTAATGATAAGAACATAGAATTCCTTAACTTCTATTTTGTGCCTGTATTCTCTCTGAAGAGAAATAGAGCACTAGCTTTATTTTCATTCTGCACTGGATGAAGGAGAAAATAGCAGCTTAGGATAGATGTACAGCTTAGGATAGAGAGCAAGAGACAATTTAGCTAACTTAAATGAAGGAAATAGTGAAGATGATCTTGGAATCATTTTAACTCTCATATGTTTGAGAACTTCCAGAGAGCTTGTACAAACCCAAGATGGAAAAAAATAGGAAAAAAGAAAAGGTGAGAAAAGACCCCATCAGCATATTTGGATGTGGTCGGATATGTAGGAGCTAGTAAAGGTTCAGTTGCAAATCAGTCATGCTGGATTTACCTTCAGTAGCATTACTACTTTAGTAGATCAGAAAACCATATGCGTATTGTACCTGGACCTCAGCCAAACTTTCATCTAAGTTGCTCATGATATGCTCCTTAATACAATAGTAAAGCATAGCTAGATGATACTACTGTTGATGGAGTGATAATTGTCTAAGATATTGTACCCAAGCATCCTTGTTAATAGTTCCATTTCAGCTAGGAGGGAGATATCAAATGGAGTGCCATAGAATGTGTAATGGATTCTAAGCTATTCGGTATCTTCATCAGTGACTGAAATGAGGCCATTAAGGAGTTCCTTATCAGCTCTGCAGATAGTACAAAAGTGCTGCAGCTGGGTAATACTTTAACAGGAAGAGATTTTTTAAAAATCTAGATATTTGAATTGTGGGTTGAAATGAACAGCACGGAATTCAAGGAAAACTGTAAAATTCTTCATTTCGGAAGGAAAAATTGAAAGCAGAAATATGTTAATAATAAATGTTGCAAAATTTGTTTATTTATTGATTAAATGTTTTGACCTTCCATCTTATCACAGGGTGATTCTATAGAATGCATGAGACTCACGTTGGCAATAGCACATGTGAAAAGTATCCAGCGTCCTTATCAACCACAAGCTAAACTTTAGCTTGCAGTGTAATGCAGCTGCCAAAAGGCAAATGCTAATCTGGGGTTAATTAACAAAAACATTGGTCCTGATCACAGTAACTATTCACTCTACTTTGAACCAGTCAGACCCTATTTGGAATAATGTGTCCAGTTCTGGGCATCAAAAAGGATAGTGATGAATTAGATGAGTTCAAAACAAGGGTACCATGAAGATGAGGGGTTTGTAAACCAAGTGTACATGAATGGTTAAAGTATCTGGGTTCATTCAGTCTACAAGAGAGACAATTGAAAGAAAGATTTTCAATTACCAGAAGGTGCATAGAGAAATTTCCTGGTGGTATAAACTCCCAGGCAGTAGAACAGGAGGTTCCACATGAAGCGATGATTTTTCCTTCCCTGGAAATAAAGCATGGGTTGGACTAGATGACCCTGAAGATTCTTTCCAATTCTATGGCTGTTTGATTCTATGAGTTGTGCTAACTGGAAATATGAAAAAATGATTGATAAAATAATAAAATAATGTAGATGTACAGTGAATTACAGTGGATTAGAGACCCAGTTTGGTCTAGTGGTTAAGGCAGACTATGAGTTCTACTTCTACCTCAGGCATGAAAGCCAGCTGGGTGACTTTCAGCCAGTCATGCTCTCTCAGCCTACAATGTCAGGATCCATCCCTTTTTGTTGGAAGAATGCCATTGTTATGTATTTACATGTTTAATCATACACATCAGTCATTAATATAGTTCAACGGGGCTGAGGTAAAAGCTGCGGCAGCTTTTGACAGCTGTCAAAAGCTGCCGGAGATTAACCACGCAGGCGCAAGCCGGTTGACAGCTCTCGGCTGTCAAAGTCGCCGGCTACCGCGCACGCGCCACCGATTTGACAGCTCCAAGCTGTCAAACCGGCCCGACACCGATTGGCTAGAACAAACAAAGCGGGAAACCGGCACAGCCCCGATTGGTTAAACATCTGACAGCTGTAAGTATAAATAGGAGCGCTGTTTACTTGTTCTTTGCCTGGTTCAGAATAAAGTTGAGTTCTGTTTAAACCTGCTGTCCTGCCTGCTCCTTCAAAGCAGCCATTATTGTTCCTTTGTAAAAATTAAAAAAAAAGAAAGGGGGGGAGATAATATGGGGCAATAGAAAAACTACACATGGGTTAATTTATTAAATATTCTTGGGCAGGAATTTTACAGATTTCTGACTTAATAAGTATAAGTAGTAACAATACCAATAGTTGGGCAAACAGTGCAGATTTACACCTAAAAGGAGGTCATAGACCAGATTTAACTCTTCAGCAGTTCAGTGAGAAATATATGAATATTGTATATTTGTCAATTTAGAGAAGCATATGAAGAACTCAATAGGCTTGAATTATGGAAATTTGTGCATGAATGGTTGATGAATGCAGTAGGGTAATATTTTTAGAGTAAAACAGAATGCCTAGCAAATGGTTTTGAGCAGGAAATAATGTGTTATGTTAGCATGTTTGTTTAATGTATTTATAGATAAATGTATTGGGACTCTATAAATAAATTATAATTCGTTAACCTATAATAACATTAAACAAACAAGTCTAATATGTGATAATGTTACAGTTGTGTTCATGGAGACAGGAACACATGTGTACTTTGAATACAGATGATGCCATTTTGCTGGTATAAAATTGAAATTGTTATACCCCTGTCATGGACCGATCATCATCTCCTGCGGCTGGTCTTCCATTTTGCCACCCCCCGTCGTGGGGCTGTTGAACCAACGAGATGGTTCCGCCCTAGGCGCTTAATGGACCCTGAGCAGTTCCAGGCAACGCTTGGGTCCCCACCTGCCTCCTTTGCCCACAGCTCGGCCGATGCCCTAGTGGAAGCCTGGGAAAAGGCAGCCACAGTGGCACTCGACCGAGTTGTACCCATGCGGCCCTTGACCCGGTGCAGATCCCAATGGGCTCCATGGTTCTCTATGGAGCTCCGGGAGATGAAGCATCAGAGACGGGGCCTAGAGAGCTGTTGGAGGTCCAGCCGATCTGAATCCGACCGGTTGAGACTAAGGTCGTTCACGAGATCTTATCTTGTGGCGATGAGGGTGGCAAGGTCTAACCACTTTGCTACCCTCATCACGTCCGCAGATAATCGTCCGACCGCCCTGTTTAGGGTAACTCGCTCCCTCCTTAATCAGGAGGTGTGGGAGGAGCCCTTGCAGGGTCGTGCCGAGGAGTTTAGCCGATATCTGTCGGACAAAATCGCTCGGATTCGGACCGGTTTGGACTCCGACTGGGCAGAGTCTGACGATGAGGACACGGGCAGTCTTGTCGATGTTATCTGGGAGGAGTTCGACCCTGTGACTCCTGAAGACGTGGACAGGATTATAGGGAAGCTGAGCTCCACCACGTGTTTATTGGACCCGTGTCCCTCCTGGCTGGTTTATGTGGCCCGGGATGGGACACAAGGCTGGCTCCAGGCAGTGATAACTGCTTCTTTGAGTGAGGGTAGTTTTCCTGCCACCTTGAAGGAGGCGGTGGTGAGACCCCTCCTCAAGAAGCCTGCCTTGGACCCAGCAATTTTAAACAACTATCGTCCGGTCTCCAACCTTCGCTTTTTGGTGAAGGTTGTTGAGAGCGTGGTGGCGCATCAGCTCCCTTTGTTCTTGGAGGAAGCTGATTATCTGGACCAGTACCAATCGGGTTTCAGGCCCAGGTACAGCACGGAGATGGCATTGGTCGTGCTGGTGAATGATCTCTGGTGGGCTCTGGACAGGGGTTGTTCCTCTGTCCTAGTCCTGTTAGACCTCTCAGCAGCTTTCGATACCATCGACCATGGTATCCTGCTGCGGCGTCTCAGAAGGTTGGGAGTGGGAGGCACAGTTTTTCAGTGGTTCTCCTCCTACCTTCTGGGACGTTCGCAGTCAGTGTTGGCAGGGGGGCAGAGGTCGACCTTGAGGCCTCTCATTTGTGGAGTTCCCCAGGGATCAGTCCTTTCGTCTCTCCTGTTCAACATCTATATGAAGCCTCTGGGTGAGATCATTCGTGGTTTTGGAGTTGGGTATCATCAGTATGCTGTTGATACCCAGCTTTTCATTTCAACCCCAAACCACCCCAGTGATGCCCTCGACGTGATGTCCCATTGCCTGGAGGCGGTCCGGGTCTGGATGGGGAGAACAGGCTTCGGCTCAACCCTGACAAGACTGAGTGGCTGTTCATGCCGGCATCCGGGGAAATTCAGATTACTCCATCTCTTGCTATGGGGGGTGAGTTATTGCCCCCTGTAGATAGGGTGTGCAACTTGGGGGTCCTCCTAGATTCACAGCTCTCTTTAGAAGATCATATAGGAGCTGTGACTAGGGGGGCCTTTGCCCAGGTTCGCCTGGTGCGCCAGTTACGGCCCTATCTGAACCGGGATGCCTTGCATACAGTCACTCATGCGCTCGTGACCTCTCGTTTGGACTACTGTAATGCTCTCTACATGGGGCTGCCCTTGAAGTCCACTCGGAGGCTTCAACTGGTGCAGAATGCAGCCGCGCGAGTTGTGTTGGGAGTTTCCCGATACTCCCATGTTACACCTTTGCTCCGCGAGCTGCATTGGCTGCCGGTTGCCCTCCGGGTGAGATTCAAGGTGCTGGTAATGACCTACAAAGCCCTACATGGCATGGGTCCGGATTACCTATGGCAGCACCTGTGGCTGGCGTCAACTTCCCTCCGTCCAGTGCACTCCCACAGAGAGGGCCTCCTCAGGGTGCCTCTGATCAGAGAATGTCGACTGGTAGCCCCCAGGGGGAGGGCGTTCTCTGTGGGCATGCCAGACCTGTGGAACCGCTTGCCAGTTGAGCTCCGGATTGCCCCCAACCTTCGCTCCTTCCGGCGGGATCTAAAAACTTATTTATTTGAGCAAGCCAGCCTGGTCTGATGGGTTTGGGGTTGGGTTTTAATATGGTTTTAACTATTGTATATATCGGGCATAAATCATTTAATCGTTTTTAACTTTTGTACTTTGTTTTTTAATGTTTATTGCCCTGTACACCGCCCTGAGTCCTTCGGGAGAAGGGCGGTATAAAAATTTAATAAATATAAATATAAATAAATGATTTGCAAATGTTAAATGAATTGTATGATGCAATGATGTAATATATTAAATGTAATATATCAAAAGCCAAAATAGTTGTTGGTGGAAACAGAGTAAAAGATTGCAAGTTATACCTAAAGAAATGAAATTCTGTATCTTAATAGTCTATTTACTAAAGATGGGGAAAGTGATGAACAAATTTCATAATAAAGGATGAAAAATGGGTTAGTTTTAAATAATAATCTAGTTTTAATTAGATTTCCTGTTCTTTTTATTTCCTGTCTTTCTTTTGCTACTTTCTTTTGCCTTTTTCTGAACTTTGTATAATGTAGCTTTCTCTGAAAAGCAATAATATGATGGGTATGTATGAATATATGTATAAATGCACATTCCTGCACAGAATTAATCACTTAGAGGTACTTTTAAATTTGATAGATGGACTCCTTATGTTGGATCAGAGCAAGAGCATGTTTTGTTTAAAAAAAATCCACCAAAATACTTTGAGTCAGCCAATATTTATGTAAGTGAATAAATATTAACAGAATGGATGTATAAACCATGCATATGGCTGTTTTAGAACAAAGAGCAAAATTGAGATCTACTTAGTTCAGAAGTGCAGTGATTACTCTTTATCCATATAAATATACTTCATGGCTCACAATCAGGCTTCACCAAAAAACAAATTTAACAAGAACTATTTAAAATAACTATTAACTTATGTGGGAACTGGAGAATCATTCAAAATTTCTGTATGAAAACCATATCTCTATTTCCAGGATTACTTATGGTATGGTTACTTTGACATTTATTTCTAAATAAGATCACTTTTCTTGAGTAATTCAGAATATTGTACTAAGTCTGTTCTCCTTTTTAAATGCCACCAGTCACTTGATAACTTGTGACGTCTTTCATTCTATCCGTTAGCTATGGATAGCAGACTAAAACTAAGCCAGCTCAAAAGATGGGTAGGTTCCAAGTTGAGTTATATAGAAATATTGCAGGAGGAAGTAAAAAGGAATCAAATTGTAAGTAAGACAAATATTTGTCTTTTCTTTCTTAATACAGAAAGTAAAACTGCCATGTATGCTTGAGAATTCAAGGAGTTGATTATTTTTAACTAGTTAAGTTTGCTGTACATTATAATACATGAATCAGATTATAAATGGAACAATATATGTAGCTCAGGGGTAATTGTGAAAGCTCTTCTGAACCTCCTAATCCCAAATATTTCAATGGAATTTGCTTCTAAGGAAATTTGTTCAAGCTAAGTACCCACATTATTATTGTACAAATTGTACTTTCTGCAAAGGAACAATACTGTTTGCCTTTAAATTACTGTCATCTTTTTAAAGATGTTGCATCTTCAAGAATTGAATTTTCAACCAATGGTTGAAATTAATATGAAAACCTTGTTATTACCTTGCAGTTAAAATGCTGTCATGTTTCTGTTTGTCCATTTCTTCATCTTTTTCAGAAATACCAAGACTGTAAATCTGATAATGATAAAGAAGATGCTGCTGGAACATCTCAAAATAAAAACCCCTCAGAACAGAACAGGTTTCCATTTAATACTCTATATTCAATCCCCAAAGCTGTAATCATTTCATCAGACCTAGGAGGGCATCCCATCTCATTGGAAATGGCTCTGGTAAGCAGATCTTATCAATTAAGCATGAGCTGAAACTTAATCTTGCCAGAATTAAGGAAACAGAGAATTCTTATCCAGCCATGCTGTTTGGATGCAGACTGCAGTATACCACTGTTAGAATAATTAAAACAGATGTTTATGGGAAATGATCACTTGAAATGCACAAACCTGATACCTCACTAGATATAGAGCAATGTAGACATTAGAACTGGATCTCACAACCAAATTACATAAGTTATTTTGGTGAAGAAGGGTTTTCTCTTTTTGGCACCCTCTGCTACTAACTAGCATATAAACCAAGATTAATGAAACACAACTGTTTTATTTGCCTAACAAATGATGCTCAACCAATAACCATATTATGATTTAATATGATAGCCTGGTTCACATAGCATGCTAAGACTTATATATTATAATCTAATTTAACCTAGACTAGCAAATCAAAGGAACATAACCACTGTGATCTCCATGATTTTGCATTCTCTAGCTCCAGTGCTATATTACCTGTTTATTCCTGTTGACTACCACAATTTGTTTGAAATTGTACTTCCAGCACCTCTTAAACATTAGGGATAACCTGCCTCTGTTTATTTTCTTGCTGTAGTGTTGTTCTGGAGACAGGCCACTAAAATTATATTTAATGAACTGCGTTGGAAGGGATCAGTTTAAAGGGGTTTCAAGTCTACAGCCAGGACTAACTTGTGGGTTATTGCCATCCCTATTTGGTTGTCTGGGACTTAAGATGTTTAACCAATGCCCAATTTTCACTGCCAAAGGTTGCAAAACAAAAAGCTGCATGCCATGGAATTCCCTTGTTTTGGCATGGCTGCTTAGAAGAACTAATACTGTATAAAACAGAGGCAAAGCTCTTTACTCTATGACATTTTAAGAATGGTTTTATTGATTTGTGAGCTAGTGATTTTACTTCGCTTTTTCTTCTATCTCTATATAGTTTGGCTCCAGGGCTTTTTTGTTTTTGCTTGGCTCTCTTATTATTATGTCCTACAATGATTGTATATATGAGATTTTTAATAACATCTCCAAGAGCTCTTTGATTGTTGGCTAGCTTAATGGTGTACTAAATAAATCTATTTTTCCCATTCAAAGGAATTGCGAAGGATGTTATTTGGAAACACATTTCAAGTCTTCAACTATGAATGGAAAAAATCGTATTTCAGGTTTCACCACCCTTTTACTGATTTGGCCTATGCCTTAGAGATGGATAAGGTAATGTCTGCCCAACTTTGTTTTTTAACTAATAAGTATTTTATCAGGATCTCACCTATTTACTAAAGGTCCAACCCAAAGCCACATCCATCTACTTCAATTCTGTCTGTCTTCTCTTTTCTGGAATAATAAAAATGGATTGCAAGCAATCTTTCTCCCTTAGAGAATTGTATATCTTTAGACCAACATTCTGTTGCTATAATGGATACTTGCACAAAATCTAGTACATATGGAGAATAGATACTTGCACAAAGTCTGTTGTTGTTGTTAGTTGCGAAGTCATGTCCGACCCATCGCGACCCCATGGACAACGTTCCTCTGCATTCAATTGGGTATATCTTTCTTTTTCTCCCTTGCCTTTCGTTTCCCTCCTGTCCTCAGCTATTTGCAAAGCTTCTTCAGACAGCCATTATGCTTTCTTGCATTTCTTTTTCTTTGGGATGGTTTTAGTTGCTACTTCTTGTACAATGTTGCAAACCTCTATCCATAGTTCTTCAGGGACTCTGTCTATCAGATTTAATTCCTTAAATCTAATTGACACCTCTACTGTATATTTGTCAGGGATATGATTTAGTTCATACCTGAGTGGCCTAGTGCTTTTTCCTACTTTCTTCAGTTTAAGCCTAAACTTTGCAATGAGAAGCTCATGGTCTGAGCCACAGTCAGCTCCTGGTCTTGTTTTTACTGACTGTATAGAGCTTCTCCATCTTTGGCTGCAGAGCACATAGTCAATCTGATTTCTGTGTTGACCGTCTGCTGATGTCCATGTGTAGAGCCGTCTCTTGGGTTGTTGGAAAAGAGTGTTTGCTATGACCATCATATTCTCTTGACAAAATTCTATCAGCCTGTGCCCTGCTTCATTTTGTACTCCAAGGCCAAACTTGCCTGTTATTCTGCTTATCTTTTGGCTTCCTACTTTAGCATTCCAATCTCCCATGATGATAAGGACATCATTTTTTTGGTGTTAGTTCTATAAGGTGCTGTAGGGCTTCATAGAACCGGTCAATTTCATCCTCTTCAGCACCGGTGGTTGGGACATAGACTTGCCTTGGATTCGAATGGAGATCATTCTGTCATTTTGGAGATTGTATCCCAGTATTGCTTTTCCTACTCTTTTATTGACTATGAAGGCTACTCCATTTCTTCTGAGGGATTCTTGCCTGCAGTAGTATACCTGAAGGTCAACTGAATTAAATTCACCCATTCCTGTCCATTTTAGTTTGCTGATTCCTAAGATGTCAATGTTCAATCTTGTCATCACTTGTTTGACCACGTCCAGCTTGCCTTGATTCATGGATCTTACATTCCAGGTTCCTATGGAGAAAAAATCTTTACAGCATCAGACTTTCCTTTCACTACCAGATACATCCACAGCTGAGCGTCCTTTCACCTTTGGCCCAGTCACTTCATTCTTTCTGGCACTACTAGCACTAGCCCTCTGCTCTTCCCCAGTAGCATATTGGACGTTTTCCGACCTGAGGGGCTCATCTTCCAGTGTCATATCTTTTTTCCTTTTGGTACTGTCCATAGGGTTTTCATGGCAAAGATACTGGAGTGGGTTGCCATTTCCTTCTCTAGTGGATCATGTTTTGTCAGAACTCTCTGCTATGACCTATCCATCTTGGGTGGCCTTGCACGGTATAGCTCATAGCTTCATTGAATTATGCAAGCCCCTTCTACATGACAAGGCAGTAATCCATGAAGGGGATTACACAAAGTCTAGCACATAGGAGAAGACTTTCTTAACCAATTATGTGATTTTTAAGTATATTTGCATTTTCTAGAAAGAGAATTGGTAAATCCAACCTATATAGGTTCAGAAGTTTCCAGTTGACTCTAGGAACTACTGTAACTGCTCTGAAGCTTGTCATGTAAAGCCAAGAATAGCTGCATGCCAACTTTCTGTTGGCAATATTCACCTTTCAAACTCAAAACGTATTCATAATAACAAGAGCCAGTTTCTTTTCTTGTTTAAGATTCTGGCCTAGAAACCAAGAGACTGTGAATTCTAGTCCTGTCTTAGGCATGAAATGTGGCTGGGGAACCTTGGGCCAGTAATTTTTTCTCAGCCTACCAAGCTTGTTATTGTAGGGAAAACAAGAGGAGAAATGACTATTTGCCGCTTTGAGATATTTATAAAAATAATAGATAAAAAAACTAATAAATAAATAATAATAATGAGCAATAATTTATTAAACATGTATGCCACCTGATTCACACAGACATGTAAATCAGGAAAATACTATACATACTAAAATTGTGATACTGTACTTCCTGGATCTGGCCACCTCTATGCTTTCCAAGACCTCAGCTTGATACCTTCTTCCTGCCTAAGCAGAAAGCAAGGAATTAATAGCTTTTTGTTTAATTTCATGATTTGGAAAAATGTTTGCCCACTATTGTTCTAAATAGAGCTTGGGAATGTATGTTGCTCAAAGCTCAGTCTCCTGTAAGCATTGGAGAAGATCCCCAATACACTGAATTTGTAGCATAGTGTAAGCAAATCACAGAGCAATTAATTTACTCTTGGTTTTGTTTTTTCAGGGTGGAGCCACAGCAATCCAGATGGCAGTTCAAGTTCACATCATGAAACACTTTTTGTTTGTACAAAACAAAGAAGAAAATATCTCCCTTCAAAGGTAAGGAAATGTATACATCTGGGATGGGGGAGAATTTTATTTATTAATTTCTAGATGAATCAGGAAGAACATAGTACAGGTATGTTCCTCAACTTACAATCATAATTAAGCCCAAAATTTATGTTGCTAAGCAAGACAGTTGTTAAGTGAGTTTTGCCCCATTTTACAACTTTTCTTGCCACAGTTGTTAAGTGAATCACTGCAGTTGTTAAGTTAATAACACAGTTGTTAAGTGAATCTGGCTTCTCCATTGATTTTGCATGTTGCAAAAAAAGTGATCACATGATCCCAGGACACTGCAACTCTCATAAATATGAGTCAGTTACCAAGCATTTGAACTTTAATCACATGACCATGGGGATGCTGTAATGGTGGTAAGTGTGACAAAAGATCATAAATCACTTTTTTCAGTGCTATTGTAACTCTGAACAATCACTAAACAAACTGTTGTAAGTCGAGGACTACCTATAATAGCATTTGCAAATCATGACTTAGAGCTGAGGGACACCACTTTGTCTGGGCTGAAAGCCTTAGTTGGCCTTTGAGTGGTCTGCCATGGATTTCAGTCCCCAAAGTCACAGGTAACATCTAAATCTGATTTTATTTCATTTACTCTTGAATTTAATTAAAATTGAAACGTAATTATATTTCTCTCCAGTCATTCATTTGCTCACAGAATTTGGAGGTCTTGATGACCACACCCAAGGCTTAATGGGATCCCATATGGCTCTAAAACTGCACCTATTTTCATGTGAAGGGCAGCAAGCCTCTGATCTCCCACTCTTCTCTCAGAAATCCAGAGGGAATGTTACCTCCTTCAATATTCCTTTAATTAACCATATGTAACTTCATTTTTCAGGCAGTACTCAGTCCTAAATTTGAGTAGATTTGCAACAGAACTCCCACTCTGTTCAACAGCATCTATTTAATTCATGTACATTTGCTGTCATATCTCTGTCCAGTGGAGAGCAACTAAAGAGCAATCTCCACTGCTAGTTATGAATAGACAGGAACTTTGTAATTTGCATTAGGAAAACAATACAGAGAGTATAACAGAGAAATAATTTAAGCAATAATAAGCAGTGGGACTTAGTGGGATGCACCCAGCAGGGAAGCTTAATCATAGCTAATGCTCCCTGCCCATTACACTGAGCCATCTTGGAAAGTTACCTGTTCATTTGTGTCTCTGCTTATATTCATAGTTTGTTATCTCTTTTTTCATCTCTGAGGTCCATTTTTTTGCCTCTTTGTACTCTTGGGGAAAAACAACCTCCCTTCAAGAGGTATCCATTTCTGATTTTCTTACCAACTCCAAGCTCTCTATGAGCAGCCACTCTATCATTTTGCTTAATCCCTTTTAAACTTAGCATTTCCAAAGATCTTATTTCCTCTCTTTTTGACCTTGCTCTGTTAAATATGTGAAAGCATTCAATACCTCACTTCTCAATATTATTGCAGCCAACAGTATTGCACCTCATTTACTGGACTTACTCGCATTTAACATTAATCCTGGTAAGTTTCATCACCCAACTTAAGAAACTGAGGTTTGATTCTACCTTGTTGAGCTTGCCATGGAAAGCATGGACCGTAGTTTCTTACTTCATGATATATGATATACTTGCAGTTAATAAAAAGAATCATTTCTGAAAACTTTTCTCAGCCACTTAGGAAAAGCCATGGTGAGAGAACACATCCAAGTCTTCCATATTTTATTTTAACTTATGCACATTGTGCTAAATCAGGGTTTGGCATTTTTTTTACACATCCAACCCAATGCCTTTTGAGAATAAAAATAAAAGAAATGGTTCAGAAGCTCCTGATTTACTTTCATGGTTCCCTATGACCTCTCTCTGTTTGGCTTTCCAGTATATCTGAAATAAGCCTCAAAGACCAAGAAAAAACTCTTACAACAGCACTAGCAGATATTCTGTGGACAGCAGGAGAAAGTCAGAGAGCAACTATCTGCTTTATCTCAGATGATACTTACATTACTGCAAATATAGAGTACGAAGTGGATCACTTTACTGAACAAGTAAGATATTTTAAAGATCTGGAAAGGAGAAATATTTTAGTTGAAATATTTCTTACACAATGTAAGAAACACTCAAAAGTGCACAAGCTAAATAAATACTTAGAATGAATGCCACCCATTCAAAGTCAGAATTTTAAGAATTTAAGTAGTCCTTGACTTATAACCATTCATTTGGCAACCATTCAAACTTACAATGGCACTTAAAAAGGTGACACACAATTGGCCACTTCACTTATGACTGTTGCAGCATGCCCACAGTCACAATCAAAATTTGGGCACTTGACAACCGGCATGTATTTACGATGGTTGTAGAATCATACACACACACACTCTTAAGGACTACCTATAATATTGACAGGCTATTTGGGGAAGACTGCTGTATATGATAGAATAGGAAACCATATGTGGATGCAGAAATTCAAATAACCCATTAGATGCTAGGAAAGAGTTAACTTTTATATATTACTTTGCTGCTCTTTAGGCAACATCCACATTTTTCTAACCCAGTTCTGGCAGATTTTACTAAGGTGAACTGTAGGAGACACATTATTCAAATCAGAATAAACAGTGCTTGTCTGTGATAATGCTGAATGAGGTAATTACTATTTCTCACAATGTATTTTGTTCTTACTGGAATCCAACCACTTTATGGGCACACTGTAGATCTTAATATTTCTTTGCAGGTTCACCTGTTTGACTTTGTTGAGAAAGAAACAATGCAGCACTTTATCTTGGATCACATACACTGCGTAAGTAGAGGCTGTGCAATTGATTTACAAAACTAATCTGTTTCAGTCATTTCTTTTTACTGTACACTGAAAGAGAACTACAGTTCTGTGTATTTTTCTCTTAAACAGTTACCACCTGTTTATTAGGGATTATTGTTAAATCATCATACACAGGATTGCTGTCCTGTTTATATCCAGAAGTGTTAACTAATTCAATTTTATTCTTACCCAGCTGCTAAATTTTTTATATATTTTGAATAATCATGTTTGTTTTTATATGGAGAAGCTTTTTTCATCTTGGCTTCCAAAATCTGACTATTTCTTCAGCTCTTGGATTAGAGTGGGCAGTGAGTCCTGTCTACTTGATTGTTGTTCTTCTAGCATTTGGACTCTTTTAATGCATTGTAAAATTATTATTTTTGTGTACAACCCAGAGTATTGTAGAATTGGGCAGCCTTGTAAATTTTTAAATAAATAAATAAATCCATGCTGGTGAAGAATTTTGAAAGCTGTAATCCCAGTATATCTGGAAAATATCAGGTTAGGGAATACTGATTTTGGATAATATTGTAATTAAAAACAAGAAACAACACCTAATTACAATTGTCAGAGAAGTTGGGCAAGGTTAAATAATTCTTGTTTTCTTTCATCTCTTTGAATCAGCTGAACTCTGAGGGAAGTCATGGGGTGATCTTATTTCTATATAGTTTACTTTTCTCCAGGACATTTGAAAGGTAAAATGCTTTTTTCCCCTTTTTTAAATACTTAGATTTAAGTTAAGCAATTATTTACCAATCAATGTGTATACTTTAAGATTTTGAAAACGTTGTTTACATTCATCAGTAAAGAAAGTTTTAGAAGAAAATTTGATCCATATATTATCAAATGTAAGAAGAAATTACGTGGGTTGATGCAACTGTAATTGGCTGCTGGCAAAGTGTTCATTTTTTTTTGGTCAAAAAGATTACTGTGGTGCCATGAGCTAAGTCCAGTTGCTCAGAAGACAATTAGCAATATTATTTTAGTTAGGCTTATTGAAGAAAGCCCTACACACTTCCCCAAATGTCTTTCATGGAATAGCTGGTCTCCTTCTTACTCTCTGAAGCCTCTCAAAATGGTTCTTGCTACAGTACCCTACTTTTGTTTTTTGTTACGCAGGTAAGCACATTTCTTTAAAAATGCTGAAATGCTTATTATCTAAAGTTGCCTGTTAGGCTTAGAGACACGTTCTGGTAAACAAAAAATGAACTGGAGGTTGCCACTTTACATTTCAGCATTTCTCTTTTTTTAAAAAAAAATTAAAAAACGCCATAAGGGTAGCAGTGAAGTATCTGCAGGCACATTAGTGCTCAGGATTGCCTGCCTAGAGTTGTACAATGCTTCAAATTCAATAGAAGAGAATATTTGTGGCTCAGTGCTGAACTGTGGAGTCCTTGGTGCTCTCTGTGCTTGGTTGTTTTCTGGCACATGTTTCATTACCCGGTCAGGTACCCATTACCAGTTGGGTAATGAAATGTCTGCAAGCAAACAACCAAGATAGAGAGCATCAAAGACTCTACTTCAGCTCCACAGAGAAGCTTTTCAATACATATGGATACAAACATAGCCTTTGTTTGCTAACAGTCCCAATTTTTTTTCCCTTGGGAAAAAGAACCTTTGTTGTATGGAATCGCAGAATGTTTTTCTACTGGTTGCAATGTCATAATAAAAAGTACAGAATTATAACCACATGCTATGCAAATTGCAAAGCCAAAACCAAAGTAGCAAAGAAGAAGAGAATTAAGAGATATAGGTAATGCTACATAATAATAATAATAATAATAATAATAATAATAATAATAATAATAATAATAATAATAATAATAATAATAATAATACCCTTCAATTAAATGACCCTTAATTTTCCAATTCATGTTTGTTATATCTTTGCTTATTATTTCCATACCCTGCCTCTCACCAGGGAGTTCAAAGGGAGGTTTATTTGATTCACTTCCTTTCCGTTTTATCAACACCATAACTCTGCTTCATAAATTCTACTTGAGTGTTTATATAAAGAGAAAGGCCAGGCATGATCTCCATAATTTTAAAAAATGAAATATGCTGTGAGATAACAGATGATCTGTTCACACACAATAACCTTCATGACTGGATCTGATTGCCCAGCTAGGCCTGATGCTTTAGTTAATATTATACTGATTATTACACCCTCCAATAATGTTAAACATTGTTCATTCTCATCCTATAGGATAGCTGAAATGGGATTTTGTGTAGATGGCAAATTATAAATGAAGTTAAGTTAACAAAGTGAAGTTAATTAAGAGTTAAACTATAAGTGAAACCAATTCTATAGCATTTTCTTTGTGTTTGGCTGAACAGGCTTCAGAGAGATCTAGACTTCACCACAACTCACCTGTTACAATGTAGACATGGAGACATTAGCTGCAGACAAGTAAGTCTCCAAATGTAAAATTGATAGTCTTTGACTACTTTTCATAAATACATAAAAATGGAAAAAATAATATGCTGCTATACTTTAAAGTGTCCAGCTACTGTGCAGTGTTGGGTTTCAGGGTTTAGAGATTGTAGTCAAGGCAATAGATTTCTTGACGTTTTGCCAGCAGCTGCAGCTGGCATCTTCAGAGGCAAGGGGGTTTGTCTAGCAGACCACAGGCAACTGAGCAGCAATTTTACTGGGCTCTTGTCTTTATAGTCAGGTATCCTGATTCTTGATACTAGCTGGAAGGGTGATATTGGTCCTTTCTCCCTTTAGGCAATTCTGAATCTCATTTTAACTGGCAGAGCAAATCCACATGTGTTCAATGGATGCCAAAAGCTTGACACTGAAGGCAGCGTGCAAAAAGTACTGCATGGAGTCCACTCCCGCAGCAATGTTGGCTACTTACGATGGAGTAAGGAAGACGCAGAACAGTACAGATCCCTAAAGGTGTGGAAAAGTATTTAAAGGTGTTTTGCTCCCTTGATCAGCCAGTCCAGTCCCCATAAGAGAGTCTCAAAATAGCTTTGAGACATCTTGAGCGAACAAGAGTGAGAACAATGAGAAACAACACTCAGCATACAGAAGAATATAAAAAGGATCTTGCTGGGTGAAATAAACTGTTGATCTAGCTTAGCATTTTGTTCTAACAGGGGCCAAGCAGGTGTTAACATGAAGCTCATAAGCAGATGTAAGTCCTATAACCCCCTTCTCCCAGTAACTAATAGTAATGCTGGACATTATATGTGCAAGCAAGATTTTCAGCCTCCGAGCAGAGACACTTGCATGCAGCCTCCCATGGTCTTTCCACCCCTCTGAGGCACCCTGAAGTCCTTACTCCACCGCATTCCCTCTTTGCTCATAGACTGAAAATCCTGATTACATTTCCACTCCCTCTCATCTCTGGAGGCTGGCTGAAAGAGCTCCCTGACAAAGGCCAAGCCAGCAGAGGGGTGAAATCCTTCAACAGAAGGTTCTTTTGCTCTGGGGGCTGGCTGAAAGTGCTCCCTACCAATATCAAAGCAGACCCAAAGCCAAAACCCTTCAGCAGGGAGCTTTCTGAGTCAGACCTCAGAGACGAGAGGGATTCCTCTGGGCAGCCGGCAGCAATTTGCAACTTTCCCTGTTGACATTCTGGGAAAGCTGGCAGAGAAAATTGCAAATGGCAATCACATGATCATAGGACACTTGGCAACCAGTTGTAAGTGCGAACAGGATACTAAACACCTAAACTGTGATTGTATGACTGTGAGTGGAGGGCACATCCTCTCTTTATCTGGAGAGGTTCCAAGAAACCAGTCTGCTCACCAATTCATTGGTCTTTGCTGCAGTCATCAGCTCCACTTTAGGAGAGCTGTCTTAAAGTGGAGTTATATTTTATATTTCATGTATTTGTAATAATCTCTGTTTAGTATTTGTTAGGTTGTTGGTGTTGCCACAACTCATGGAAGATAATTTTATAATTCATGTGTTTTTCTCTTTCATCATTCGGCTTCACTGGATAATTCAGGCTACTTCTTGGACTGTCTTAACATTCACAGTCCACTTGAGATCATTTTAGAAGAATTAAATATCCTAGGAAATGATAGCTTGCTGTCCCAGACATGGCTAATTAGACATCCTCAGAAGAATCCAGAATTGTTCCCAGAGTGGTTGAAATAAAGAACTACAAGGAATTATCACTACTTCTCACAGACAGTGAAACTTATTTTACTTTTATGCCAGATTAGCCTTTTTAGAATGAAGTGTTAAATTTAAAATTTACAAATATGTGACTCTAAAAAAAACATGCAAATGCATTTTATTTCATTTGATGCATAACTATAACTTTTATACTACAGGTTGGAAGCATGTTGAAGACACCAAAATTGCCAATATGGCTGTGCAACATAAATGAAACATACAGTATTCTCTTCAGCTTAAACAGGTTGTTATTGTCTGATTGGAAAATGGAACATCTCTTTGATTTATATTTATATAAAGGCAAGACCTCCCCAAAGAAAACTGTCCATCTAACAATAGGTAGGCATTTATATTTGTTGGAGAAGTATTAAAGGAAGATGCTTATTTATTTTTCTCTTTCCCACAAGTAATGCTTAAATCCGTTTCCCTGTCTTTTCTGATCATTGTAAATTAAATTTTAAAAGAAATATTGGTTTAAATGCCCCTTCTAATTTTTAACTGTAAACTGATGAATCCCAGATTTAAAAGTATTCCTAAAAATTATTAGAAAATCACCCAAACTATAAACAAATTAAAATAAACAATCTAGCACCTCCCTCCCTCTTAAAAGATCCAGCTCTGACTGAGAACTGGCTTGAAAGAAATACAGTTTCTGGGGGAAACTCCAAAAGCATTGCCAGTAAAGGTAAGGCAAATACTCCGATTGTTTCAAGCCATATAATCCGTATATAAGACCAAAACGAATTCTTTACCTAAAGATCATATATATCATAAAACTGTTCTCTATTGTATACAATAAGTGATGTGCTAAAGCAGGGGTCTCCAACCTTGGCAACTTTACGACTTGTGGACTTCAACTTCCAGAATTCCCAAGGTTGGAGACCCCTGTGCTAAAGTGTTGTAATAAAAAAAGTACAGGTTTGAATATCATAGCATGGAGTGCTGAAAGCATAGTAAATCAAATCAATGGTAGAATGAGAAGGTAGTAGGCAAGTGGTGCCTTTTTAAATGGAATGGGACAATTTGCTGCAGCCAACCCTCTGTGGCCAATTCACCACAGGACAATTCGCCCCAGGACAATTCAACAATTCACCTTAATTATTTAAAATAACACAGAGAGAGAGAGAGAGAGAGACAGACAGACAGACACAGACACAGACACACAGACACACACAAACACACAGACACACAGACACAGACACACACACAGACACACACACACACACATATATATATGTATATGTATATGTATATGTATATGTATATGTATATGTATATGTATATGTATATGTATCACTCATATTTCATTTTGTCCCTCCTTTGGCATCCTTTTTTAATGATTCTATTCCACCATTTCTTCAATATTCGTGTAACTCTAGTTCCGTGGCCAATTGTCCCATAGTGAGTTGACCATGGCAAGTTGTCCCATGGTGAGTTGGCCAAGGCGACTTGATCTTGGTGGGTTCACTATGGCAAGTTGGCCGTGGGGAGTTGTTCTAGATCCCTTTTTAAGTATTTGGGAGGTCTCCATTCAGTGGATAAATAGACAGATGCATAGATGAATGATTGGATGGAGACAGAGAGAGCGAGAACACTGAAATCAATAGCCTAGTAAATGGAAATGTGTGAAGAAATTCAAACAATTTAATGACATAGAATGATAAATGCACAAATGCATTTTCATATTTCAAAATATTCTGTGATTAATAGAGTTAGAAGAGGTCATTTAGGATATTGAATCCAACTCTCTGCTCAGTGCAATAATCCAAAATAAAGCATCCTTCCCCTATCTAGCCTTTATTTGAACATATCCCATGAAGGGAACCCAACACATCTTTGGATAATTGGTTTCACTATTGGGAATGTGCTTTTTCTAACATTTAACTGATAGCCGCCTTACTATCTTCCATTTCATGCACTCTGGAATTATACAGAACTGGTCTTGGCCACTTGGTCTCTTGTATGAAGAACTGTAGGCAATGGTCCTAATCTGAAATGTAGCTGTGTGAATATAGGGCATAATCATTTCCCTTTGTATCATTTCTCCCACAAAAGTTGAACTCAAAACCGGTTGTGCATGAAACAGAGTACATGTATGTTTGCTGTTCTCCTCTCAGATACACATTCTCATCACTGGGAAGAAAAGCACTGTGTGGATAACGGGGATCCCAACAAAAGAGTGCCATCTCTGGAAATGGCCATTCGAACTAAATGGGAAGGAGCTGCCATCAGCTGGAATGGAACAACTCCATTCTTCTGATCCAAGTGACTGGAGGAGAGGGTCTTTTTGAAAGGTGCTGCCCACATGACCCTTTAAATGAAAGTGATAAGAAGGAAGACAGCCTATTGCTATGAGTTGAATTAATTAAAAAAGTTGCTACTGCTAATTACAGGAAAAAATTAGCATCCTGTGCAATTCACTCAATTGCTAAACAATACAGCAAGATACAATGGATTGCAGCAACATGAGCATTTGTCTATACAAGTAGCCCTCATTTAGTGACCACAATTGTGAACATCAACTCATCACAAAGTTACTTTTTCATTACCGTTTGCAGTTGCTGTCCAAGGAAGTCACTAAACAAGAACTACCTGTAATGGAAATGTAACTGATATGAAGTAACTGAAAATGAGCATTAAGCACTCTTGCTCTTGAATAGAGAGAATGGTGAAAATCATGGAAATAGCTTCATTCCTCATCAACAAAAATTTACTGGCAACATCCCTGGCTGATACTTCAGTATCATCAGGCACAAAGAAACCACTTCTATTCTAAAGGTTTCTTTATGGGAGAGGGGGAAAAATCATTAATAAAAAAAACTATATGAAACTCAGTTTTGTTGAACAACAAGTCCAACCAGACTTAACCAACATGGCCAATGGGGATGCTTGAACTGTAACTTATCTACATCTTAAGGCTCTGTGATTCCCCAGTTATGTGTTCAGAAGTTCAGTATAAGCAGAAGTGATCTTCTTCAGATTAATGCTATCTCTGCATCAACTAGTAATGTGATAGGTACACATATTATAGCACTGGAACAATATTAGCCCATAATATAATATATCAATTATAATTTTTTGAAATGGCACAATTAAGTCAAATATTCAAGATATTGTCTGCTTGACTTCTGATTTTGAAAAGTGATATTTATCATTTTAACAAATTATTATCTAACAAGCTATTCTTTTAGCAGAAGAATGAAGTTGCCCAAAATAATATCCCTGAGGCTCTTTGAGTCTAATAGGCTTTGACTTTTCTTTTATTCTCCAATTAGCTTTCCTCAAAATTATTACTTTTTAGAAAAAAGCTGCGTTCTGTCTGTTATTTCTGTGTTTTTCACCACCGTTTTAATTTTGCCTGGGTTTTTTTTTCACCTCTCTAAAATAATTAAGGAGAGAGAGAAAAAAAATCTGCAGTGTTTTTTTATTGGTAGCACTAGGAAGCCATGATCTAGATTTATCCTAATTTATTCTTACGCAATGCTTCAATTTGTGGTGGGATTTCATTGGGGCCTTGACTTTATTTTTGTCTTTTTTTCTCCAAATGTTGATCATTATATTATGTCTTTATTTATGTTAATTGGTAGATGGTGGCAATAAGAACTTGTAAAATAAATAAAAAGATCCATGACCAGGTCTTTGCTTCCATACGTTGAACTTCTACATGCTAACTCTGAACACAGGATCTACATGCATGTTGTTTCAGTCCTGATCTTCATATTCTGAATGAAAGAGTCTGTAGGAAAACTTTAAGATCCTAAGAGGTTTGTGTGCATGAAACATTCATATTTTGTCCAATAGAACAGGGGTCTCCAACCTTGGCAACTTTAAGATTTGTGGACTTCAACTCCCAGAATTCCTCAGCCAGGAGTTGAAGTCCACAAGTCTTAAAGTTGCCAAGGTTGAGGACGCCTGCAGTAGAATGTACAGAGATCCCTTTTTTTAGAGCTCACTCAATTTGTAAAAATCTGGAATATTGAAATCTCTGCAAATTACTACAATATAAACATTTTTGGCTTAGGTCAAAGGTTTCTTTAGAAGTGGTAATGTTAAGGATAAGCATGGAATGGACAGGATTAATACTACAAGTAATGTGAATCTGGAATCATACCTTTTTAACAAGGAAATATTAAAGTTGAAAGACACAATGGATAGATTGTTGGACAAAAGGATAAAAACCTTAAGTTTTTTCTGTAAAAATAGTGACAATAGATTTTTACATCTATAGCAAATCAATAGCAAAAACAGCAAACTAAGAGTAAACAAAACTATTAATACATATTAAAATAAAACATCTTTGAAAGAATTTGGCAGGCATTCACAAGAATGTACTTGTATGTTTCAGTCAGTTTGTATTTTCATAGTGGAATTCTGCATCAAATAATTCAAAGTAAAATGACTGTGTGTTAAATTGAAATACTTTTCCATGAACAATTTCAGTGTTTCAGTATAAGTTGCTGATTTCTATATTTGAAATCAGTATGGAATAATAGTAACTATAAAAATGAATTATTGGTAATCCACAATGGTAATATTATACTGGGTAAATTAGTAACATTGGAAGCCTTAAAACCTAACATAAAAAGCCTTGAAAATAAACATAAATCAATATCATAAAATGTTCAGCACATTGAACATATAATTTATTATTAAGAATCATAAAGAAAAAGAGTATGAAAAACTCAGAAACAATAAATCTACAAACTCCTTTGATGTACAGCCTGCATGTCCCTGCTAGCTGTTTGTCTTCTTCCTATCTCACTCATATCAAGCAGCAAAATCTATGGTGGCACAGAGAATATTGCACTGAGAATATTCTCACACAGTCTTCTGAAACAACCCAGAAGATGGCGCTCAGAACTGCAAATGAACCTTTCAAGTCAATAACATTCATTGCAACATCACTGTTTAATCTTCGCAATCCACAAAAAGGAAGAAGCACAATGTTGTTTGTGAACCTTTCACCAACAATGGCAAGGTAAATATGAGCTACTAGTTGTGTGAGTTCTCCAAAAACTCTTTGCACAATCCAACATACTACAACATATATACACGCTGGAAAATTCTAATTCACCTTAAAGTATGAACTTTGTGCACCAACTAGTCATGAGCCACCCAAAAGCATTTGTGAAAAAAATCCTGTACATGTTCTATCACAAGTTAGTACTGTGGTAGTAACAGTCTTGCTAATGAGATTCTGATAAAAAGTTGGGTAATATGCCATCCTTAAAATACCTTTGGCACCCTAGTCGCCCTCAAGATAAATCTCAGAATCCTTGATCTACAGAGAATATGTAGATTATGGTTTGTTTGAAAGGACAACCAACACATCTGGAAGAGACCGATTTGGGGAAAGCTAAGAATTTGTTTTAACACATCTACAGTTCTCTCAGTATATGAATAAGCATTCAGCATTGATGAATTCTTGACCTTTCTGTTTTCTCCACCTCAATGTTTTCCATCCTTCCAACGTATTTACATTAAAAAACAACAGTAGGTTTTTATGTAGTTCAAAGGCCTTATAGGCAATGTCTTTCTTAGGACAACGGAAACAATGAAATGTTATATCTCTGTTTCCATTCAAAATGCAACACAACACAGAGGGTGTTTTTCCTCTGAAATTATCTTTCCATAATGAAGGCTTTTTGAAACTCAAAAGTTTTAGCTTTTGAGCTAAAAAGCTTTTGAGTTTCCAAAAGTCTTCATTATGCAAACATAGTTTGAGAGAGAGGGAAAAAAACACCCTGTGTCACTTTGTATTTTGGATGGAAAAATAGAGATCCTCCAGACATGAAAATGGCATAGTTATCAGATACAGAGTAGTATTAGATTGAATTGGATACTTTCAACATTTTCCTGGAATAAAAGTGAAATGCTGCTAAATTCCACATCTTGATTCCTTTAAATTACAATCTGTTTCCAACCACTGAGGAAAACAAGAGAAATCAGCTCAGCAATCTTCCTATTTAACAAGGATGGAAATACCTTTTATCTGATAATTGTTCTTTACACAGCTGACTAATTCAGCCCATAATTGTTCCCCTAAAAATAATGCAGACGGCTCAGCATCTTGTCCTCATCCACGCTTGGGATATAAAAGTGTGCTGCTACTCTTGGACTGCACTATACTTATGTAGGTCTGACAAAATTTTGGATTTTTTGAATATTGGCTTATCATTTGTTCCCAAACGTTACTAGAGTTGATGTGTTATGATATCCTATAGACATATAAACAATCTAAACAAATAAGCCCACGTCTCATTCTTGTTTCATGCTATTACTTAAAGAAGCATCCACATGTGATGGACCTCTTCATTTCAAAAACTGCTTAGTTCACTTTTAGTTGCAATAACTACAGCCAAATGCTTTTTGTAATTGGCAGTCAGTCTCTCTTTATTGTGTAGAAATTTCAGCTCATTCCCACTTGGCAACTGTTTCAACGTAGTACTGTCTAAGAATGGAAGTCCTTGTCTCAAGTCTTTTATAACCTTTCTACAGTTTTGTGTTTAGATCTGGCCAATCTAAAACATTTAATGTATTCTTCTCCATTCTTCTGCAGACTTGTTTGTGTGTTTGAGATCTTGTTGCATGACCCATTTGCATGACTCACATTTCAGCCTCAGCTGATGAGCAGGTGTTCCAATATTCTCCTGCAGAACTTTCAGATACAAAGCAAAATTCATACTGTGGGTATTTTATGCACTTTTATTGTATTATTTATAGGGACGCGGTGGCTATAGGGACGCGGTGGCTCAGTGGGTTAGGACGCTGAGCTTGTCAATCAGAAGGTCGGCAGTTTGGCGGGTCGAATCCCGAGTGCCGCGTAACAGAGTGAGCGCCTGTTACTCGTCCCAGCTTCTGCCCACCTAGCAGTTCGAAAGCACGTAAAAATGCAAGTAGAAAAATAGGGACCACTACGGTGGGAAGGTAACAGCGTTCTGTGCGCCTTTGGCGTCTAGTCATGCCGGCCACATGACCATGGAGATGTCCTCGGACAAGCGCTGGCTCTTCGGCTTTGAAACGGAGATGAGCACCGGCCCCTAGAGTCAGAAACGACTAGCACGCATGTGCGGGGGAACCTTTACCTTTTTATTGTACAGAACTATCATGGGAAAAATCCAGAGGACCACGAGATAGCAATACCACTTAGACTTATACACTGCATGACAGTGCTTTACAGCCCTGTCTAAGTGGTTTACAGAGTCAGCATGTTGCCGCCAACAATCTGGGTCCTCATTTTACTGACCTCAGAGGGATGGAAGGTGAGTCAACCTTGAGCCCATCAGGATCGAACTCCTGGTGGTGTGAGCTGAATTAGCCTGCGATACTGCATTCTAACAACAGCACCAGCAGAAAATTCTAAGTTTTTGCTGTCATCCTGTGGTCATTTGGATTTTTACAGCCCAGGTCATATAGTCCTAACCAAGGTACCTAAAAAATTATTTGAGTTCATGAAAGGCAATTTCCTAGGTTCTGTATTGCCTTAGGAATCCTTTGCCCTTTGGTAGAGAAGAAGGCTGATAGATTTTTTTTTCCCCACAGTGAGAAATCACTTGCAGAATTCCTGTATTGTAAGATTTGTTAAGCAGGCTATATTACCCCATGCCTCTATCTTTTCATCACTTTTGGGGGGAAGGAAACCCCAAATCTGCTTATGTCAAGCTTCTTGAAGCTGCAATTTCATGAACCTTTGGTTTTCCTGCTTAGGAATTCTGAGAGTTAAGTCCAGAACATCTGAAGAGCATCAGACTCAGCAAGCTGGGTCCACTTTGTTGGCAGCACTTTTCTAGTGCCCCAATCAAAGGGATCTTCTGTATCCACTGTGTGATCCTTTCAATGGACCTGTAATTTTCTAAGTGCAAAACAAGGGCCCTTACTGGGCTATTTTCAAGTTTACTCAATACAGAACAAGACTGTTACTATGGTGATTTGGAATGGGGTCAAAATATCAGGTAGGAAAATGTATATATCCACCCCATCCTTCAAAGCATGCATTAAAGTATTATTCATTATAAAGTGCTTGTAAGCGGAATGTTGCATTTATGATACAGTTGTAAGGAATGTGTTCCAGTAACATAACTTATTTTCTCAGGCTAACTTTTCACATATACTTTAAAAAGTTGTAGTTGGCCTGGGGGGGGTGCAGAGTCTCTAAATGTATCCCTAGATACTATTCAAAAATGGACTTGCAGTTGTCCAACATTATTTTCTGCCTACGTGCAAACTCCCAGGTGGTATTCTAAAATGCATTCTTTATTTCTAAGGTCCACAGGATAAAAAAAATAATAAACAGAAGCAGATGCACATTTTGACAAGTTATTGCTTTTCTATCAGGGGATGCTATATCTGGGAATATAATGAATTACAAAATCCATCTTCTTTTCTGTTTGTTATCTTAAGGTTCCATAAGAATGACAAGCTGTTATATTTATTTTGAAATCTGTCTGCTCTGGAAAGCGCTCAGAACATCTGAAGTTGATCTCTTCTATTATAATGGCTAACTGAAGATTTACGTTAGTATTATGTTGACACTGCTGCAGACAGTTGTTGGATAGGGCAAGACATTCTGGAAATGAGATGTCAGCATATTGGATGCTCCAAGTATCATTATTTTAAAGAATAATACTGTAAGCCATGGTTTGTTTAACCAGGATCAATTGCATAACACATAACTAGTTGTGGTTTGTATAAACTATTATTTATGAATCAGAGTGGCTTTATTCAGGCAACATACTAACCAAATTTAAACAAATTGTATTAACATGATTTGAAAACCAGAACTTGGTATTTAGTACAGTGATACGTATGATATCAAATTTGTCAGATAAAAGCAAGCTATGTGGCACCCTAAAGACTAATGATTTTATTGTATGCATGGATCTGCAGACTAATGCCACAAAGCCATCTCAGATTAAATTTGCCTCTTTTTTTTGAAAAGTGGTCATTTTGTGGGAGCACCCACAACATATTTTCAAAATTCCAAAGGGATCCATTGATGCATAACAATGGGGACAATGGGTTAGAGAATCACTTGAGATCATTAGGAGACAGTCTGGTGGCAGGGGACTCCACTTCCAATGAATGCTTCTTTGCTACCTTTGTATTTAAAATTTAAGTGTTAAGGAAGAAATTTCAGTGAATAGCATCATATCTTTTCCTTAGTCTGTCAAGATTATGCTATGAGTCTTTACTTATGAAACCAAGAAAGCATCACCCACATACAGGAGGATCACCTGTAGGTTTGCAGTAATGTGATAAGATAAATACACACAGGAACAAAACACCACACTAAGGATAAGAATCTTACTGGTGTGGGAGAGGGAGGAACCAAATGGAGCTGTTACAGTTCTGATAGCAATTTCCAGTTTGCAACAATGTATTGCATTAGCCAGAAACTTCTGATTACAATGTTGTAATATTTGACCTTGGGCATAATAACACATTTTAAATAATCCAAAAGGAGGGAAAAATGCCATCGCTGAGCATAACAAAATGCTCAGAAACATGGAATGTTTCTTGTAAACAAACTTCTGGCAGAGAGAATAAAACACACAAGTTCAGAAGTAAAAACCTGCCATAAGAGTGAGTGGTGAAAATGGTTTCTCTGTTTTATGTGACCCTATGGGTTACAGCAACATACAAGAAAGTTGTGGCAGTGGCCAAATGACGCATTACAACTTAAATTGACAGTGTCGAAAAGGAGAAGAAAAATGCAGCAGCTCTCAACAGAATATCACATGTCATTGGCAGATACATATAGGGCACAAGTCCCTAAAGTGTAGTACAAATCCATTGCAGTAAACAGATGCTATGAAATCTGCTTCCACTGCAATAAGGTACAATTTTCAACTACAATAACCCTGATTTCTCAATCACTGTTACATCTATCAACATAACTAAATGAGTCTTAAATGGTTCCTCTCTAATAGAATATGGAGGAAATAAGTTCATTTTTCAAACTGGTGACTGTTTTTGAGAATTATTACTTTCTTTGTGAGTTTCTACTGATTGCAATGTCTTAAATCTTATTTGGTACATGATCTATTAAAATATTATTCTTTATAAATAAGGAAGAACATTTCTGACCTCCAAAATCCATAGAAATGACTCCCAATGTAATGATACTTGGACATGTTCAAACACCTACATGCATACCCATAAATATGCAATAGTGTCTATTTCCAGCTTGTCAAGTCTTTTCGGTCATTCAGATCAATTAATATATGTTCAGACATGGCAGAAGACAAAATTACAAATGTCTCTAGGAAGTAAGATGGTTCAAGAGGGGTTTTGATCATACAATTATGCTGCCTCATTTGCAGAATTATAAAAAGGGTTTTGAAGTCATTAGTCAATTCTGTATCTTAACCTAAAACTGCTCCTGCTCTATTGCCCCCAGATGAACTGTGACTGAAGAAAAATATTTCTGATGCTTAAGCACTGGGATTGTGATCTAGCATGGACTTCATTGGGCAATTCCCCTTTTCCTGCAACTGTCCTCTGGAATATCACCACACTGCATTGCCTATGGACACACATTCATATCTGTTAAGTCCACAGTGTTCTACTCGATTCCCCAAATGCTGGAAATCACAATTTCTAATATTTGGTGGTTATTTATACAGTGTTCCATTATTCCAAGAAATTCCTACCTCATCCAGAGCATCATGCACTCTGCATTTGCCTAGTACTAAATAAGTAATGGTCATAAAAATTAATTGTACTACTACTGTAATGAAAGAAACAGTACCAGGAAACTACAATATAGCACTGTAAAACAGAAGGGAACAAGAGGATTGGTTGCAAAAAAAACTACAGTGAAACTTTTATCAAAACCAGCTGCAGTCTTATCATTTGAATGATGAAGAGTAGGCACTTGGAATCGAAATCAGGACTGCATCCTCTTGGGAGCTGATTGATAGACTTGGTAGAAGGAAGAAGCCCTGATTCATCAACCACTTTTGTCCAGTGCTTCTCATATGTTTTAATTAATGGGGGGAAAGTCATATGAAGCATGGTATGGGTCCATAGGCGTCCGTGTAATTCCAGAGCACAGTAATATCCAGAGCATAGCACAAGGATGGCACAGCAGGGGACACTCCTGTTGTAAGCAAAGCAGCCGACTGGATGGAGAGAATACTTCAAAGCAATTGAAGTTCATTACATATACCAGACAGCTTGAGCAAGCACAAGAAGGCAGGACAAGAAGCAATGGATGGAAATTAATCAAGGAGAGAACCAAGTTAGAACTAAGGAGAAATTTCCTGATAGTTAGAACAATTAGTCAGTGAAATGACTTGCGTCCAGAAATCATGCTGCTTCAACACTGGAGGTTTTTAACAAGAAGTTGGACAACTATTTGTTTGAAAAAGTATAGGGTTTCCTGCTTGAGCAGGGGGTGGGACCAGAAGACTTCCAAAGTCCCTTCCAACTTTGTTAAATAAATCTGACTTTACTTGATAACTGTTCTGTTAAAGATGGGCATCACCTTTCTTGACACAGAGCTAGAAAATAAGGGAAGATGGTATAATAGCTTCTCACGAGGGCTTAACTGAGAACATCATGCACTCCTGCTTTCCACAGATGGTAGGTGCTTTGCACTCACACTGAAGATAACTTAAACCAATGATCTGCTCATGGTCTTCCATTTGCAATCCATGAATGTCCTGCAACTTTGCCAATCTTATTTATGTGTAGAAAATCATTTTAGGAGAAAAAGTTGGGATAGCGACACAACATTATCCAATTTTTTTCTTAGAATCCTCCCAAGAATCTTCTCTGATCTAGATACATTCTCCTGGAAGCTTTGAGACTTTTCCCTTTTTGCCAAATCCACACATCCTTGACAATGTCATTTTGGACCAAGAGGGAGCAGCTTAAGTTCTGTAAACCATATGCTACCCCTTTACGTACCAATCCCAATTTATGGCCTACAAAGTATTGAAATCTTGAATTTAATAGCCAATTTCCGTAATGCATTGTTCAGTGAAAAATTTCAGTAAATAAACAAACTGGAAAGAGATGCTATAAGTCTCTGTGAGGGACATGCACTTGCGGTTCTAAAGCCCTCCACAAATAAAGCCAATCTAAAAATATTTGATTCTACACATAGAGACATGAAATATCCATATTAATATTTTTTAAAAGTATGAATATGAATCCCACCTACTTCCACCACCACCATGGTTCATACAGAGGAACAAAATCTGGTTGCCCATTTCATGTTTAAATTCATGTTTACAACTATTTTCATCCACTTTCCCATTTGATTCATTCAGTGTGATGATATACTTGCTGACCCATCATGAGCAATTTGTGGCTTTGGTAGCCAAGATTAGGATGATGTGCAAATGCAGGGATCTGGCTTGATCTGAAGAAGTCAGAGAAAAGAGCTTTGCTTTGTTTTCAGCATGCTAATGCCCCTTTCTCTTAACTTCTTTTGAGAGTTGAAGCCACAGCTCTGCATTCATATATCATGCTACCCTTGAATAATCAAAACACAGGTGGTCTGCTAGAGTTTAATCTGACTAATTAATTTGCTTATTATCTTATCATTTTAATTTATGCTTACTTTATTTATAATGTTCATTTATATTATGGATTTTATTGTTGTACTGTCTGGCAGCCAATATTTTACCAGGAATATATCATGATAGGGAGTGCAAGGGACAGTCTCAGTCCTTATTTTCATTGGGTTGATTCCTTGAATAGTCCTTGGGCGTTTACTTTCTATGTATGATAATTTTGTTTTATCATCAGCAACAACAACAAAAATTCTGCCCCATGAATGGATGCAGAAAATAAAGAATTATATTGCAATCTTCTATACTTGTCTAATCAGAATTAAACCCAATTAAATTTAATAGGTCTTACTTTGGAGCAAGTAAATACAGTAGCTGCATTTAACCTACACTTCTTATCTATGCCAAAAGAGCACAATGTTTATAAAAAAGGTGTGGAGAAACTCAATAGAGAAAGAATCGGAGCATTTTTTACACTCCGGTTACTTATCTAGCATTCCAGCTCCATTGCTCAATCATGATTCTCCATGCCTTCTAGCTAGAAGTAGAAAAACCACTGCAAATTGGGAAATAGT
Organism: Vipera ursinii; assembly: GCF_947247035.1. Lineage (NCBI taxonomy): Eukaryota > Metazoa > Chordata > Lepidosauria > Squamata > Viperidae > Vipera > Vipera ursinii. Next base: position 25,809,843 of record NC_139518.1, read on the forward strand.
CCTTTCAATTAAGTAATCCACCTTCAGCACATCTTCCAATAGAGTATTTGCAAGAGAGCACTTCACTGCATTGTCTACTGGAATTCTTAAAGTGAATTTTGCACCCTACCTCACCCTATCTCAGTAGACACAACATTAAAAATGGAGAACGTTCCTGGCCACCACTTCTTAGATAATGAATCAGCATTATATAATCAAGAAATGAGACCCAAGTAAACCTACCTGGCATCTCATTTGTGTGCTGCCTTATTTCAGATGTTCAGTATAATGTGATCTTGTTCCTGCACGAAAATTCACCCAGAAGCAGTTTACTGATCTGCTCATCTATTATATTGCCATTCATGCTAAATTCACAGGCAGTGTACCAATGTGAAGTAGTCCCTTAAGACTACTTCAATTAAATTCAATGAAGTCAAAGACCATCTAAATTTAACAACAAAACTGGCTCATGGCTAGAATCACAGATGAATCACATGCTCACAAGAAGTCAAGAAATCTTGTTCAGTGGAACCATGCACTGCAGATAAATAACAACTGAACTCATTCACAAAAATGTAATGAATATATATTTTGTATATGAAGAACAAAGTGATCTGGAAACCCAGCTTCTGTTTGTAACATTTCATTTTTTTCAGAAGGAAGCTGTTCCATACTGTTTCTGATTATTGAAAATCAATCTTAAAGTATTTGATTTGCACATTAAACATTATGTTCAGTACAATAATAAGATGGAATATAACACTTTAATATACTTCTTTAAAAAATAACACTCTTTTCCAAACATACTGAGGTTCTTGGGGATTGTTGTTCGAGCACAACTTTACAAAAGTTATTTTAAACTCCTGACATTTTCTTCCAGAATATACATTAATTGATGGTATTCATTTTTGGCTGGAAGCATATTTTACATCTTCTTTATGACACCAATGATCATTGAGCTATCCATTTATTTGTTTGTTTATCTGTTTCACAACTCTTTTCTATAATTGAATGCCCTTGTCCAAAGTACCTGATTAGAGTCTTAGAATTCAAGTCTAATGAAATTGTCTTAGGGTATAGTACATTTGTTCAAGACACTTACATTCTGCTTTTCTGTGTGAGCTCAAAGGCATAATGGTGGAAGAGAACAATCTTGCCTAATTTTATCACCACAATCCCGGGAGGAGGTAGATTGGGCTGAGATCAATTGGCCCCAAATTGCTCAGAGAGTTCCATGGCTGAGTGGGAACACTAACTTAACATGGGAATCCTGTCTTATTGAACAGCTGCTTGTGTTAATGCTGTTTACAGTACCCTCCCACAAACTGCATATCTCCAACTACATGGATTACAGTTTCCAGCAGGGCCATTGGTGATAATGCTGAAAGAAATATAGGTCTTTAAGCACATACCGAGTAAAAATACCAAATGCTTAGCCACACTCCATCCAAGGTGCATACTAAGCCATGTTTCCACATAGTTCTGGGTTTCAAAACACAGCTGTTTAAATCTGTGCAGATCTCAAATCATTTTCATCAGCAGTATGTTTTACTGCACAGTTAAAGCATTCATAAATTCAGGAAGTTGACAAAGCTAGTGGACCTGTCCGCTATTAGTATTGGTACTAAATGCTACTCATTTACTATTGCTGCTTATCTCAGTTGCACACTTCCCATAAGTGTATTTGGGGAGAAAAATGTTTTGTGATCAGGTCAGTTTTGTTACCTCTGTTAGTACAACTTTCAACTCTCTGGTGTGCTGGAAAGATTAGCAGCCAGTTTGCATATGTGGGTTTTTTTTTCTTTTTAGTGAAATGATAGGTAAAGGTAAAGGTAAAGGTTCCCCCGCACATGCGTGCTAGTCGTTTCCGACTCTAGGGGCCGGTGCTCATCTCCGTTTCAAAGCCGAAGAGCCAGCGCTTGTCCGAGGACGTCTCCGTGGTCATGTGGCTGGCATGACTAGATGCCAAAGGCGCACGGAACGCTGTTACCTTCCCACCGTAGTGGTTCCTATTTTTCTACTTGCATTTTTACGTGCTTTCGAACTGCTAGGTTGGCAGAAGCTGGGACGAGTAACAGGTGCTCACTCTGTTACGCGGCACTCGGGATTCGACCCGCCAAACTGCCGACCTTCTGATCAACAGGCTCAGCGTCCTAACCCACTGAGCCACCGCGTCCCTTTGATAGGTTTTAATAAACCCATTCTTGGGGAGATACAGTGAACTGAACATAACGTCACTAAAGCAGAGCTGACAATCACAGCAAAGACCAATCAACAGGTGAGACTGAATGAGAAATTGCCTACTTGTTGCTCTGGACATCTGGTCCTCGCAAGGAGACTGCAAGTCAGCAATATTATGCAGGTTTGAGAGCCAAGAGATGACAAGATCAGTCCTCTTGCTCACAACTGCAGCAGAGTCTTTCGAAGGACACTAAGTTCAGAAAACTCACTTTCTAATCACTTTTGGAAATTGCCTATTCAAAAAGTTTTCACTGGGCCTGTTTATCTTCAGCTCTGAGCAAAATAAAAATTGATTATAAGCTTGAAAACTTAAACATTTGAAATAAACAGGAAAAACCTAAATAAGATTTTGAGCAAAGAAAGTTATAAATGGATCAAGTGCCCAGTAAAATTTGGAATGCTGACTTTTATTATAAGATATTATTTCTTTTTTCTCTTCTCTTTCTCTGAGTTTAGTTTGTATTAGATTTTACTATTGTGATTAATGATATGATATTCAAAAATAAACCCATTTTATTATTTGTGCTTCCCATCTAAAGATAACAGGAAGCCATGTTGATTTCTTCAGGCAGCCTTATCAAAACTGATCTGCAATCCAGAAAAGAGTCTTTGGAAATGACATGTGGTTTCAAGACCACCTATTGTATACCTCTAATGGAAAACAGGTGTTGTTGGCATGTGTGCAAGAGAAGTACAACCAGAGTCGGAATTCGTCTAAACCTCACTCTTGATTCTGGGGAAGCAAATTAGACTGTCCTGTTACATCAGCACGGCAAGAAGGCTTGCATCAGGTGCTTGTGGATGTTACGTCAGGCATAAATCTTCTATCTAGTCCAGGGGTAGGCAACCTCGCCTCTTTTATGACTCATGGACTCCAACTCCCAGAATTCCTGAGGCAGCGTAGCTGCCTCAGGAATTCTGGGAGTTGAAGTCCATGAGTCATAAAAGAGCCGAGGTTGCCTACCCCTGATCTAGTCCAATAAATCTTCTTGTCCAACTTTCCTGGAAAAGTATTTCTGTCCTTTTCCCACAGAAATGAAGAAACGGCCAAGAGTTCATTCGCTTGGCCTCTGGGGATGAGTAAACACAAGGAGGGGATTATTTTGAAAGTCGGGGTGCTGGGAAAGCAGTGAGCTAAACACCCGGCAGATGGCGGTCAGAGAAGCTCATTCCCGGCTTCGCTACGCTTTAAACAATAGAGAAAACGGCTCTCCGGGGCGCGCGTGCCCATCGCTTCCTCTGCCCCCTTTTCCTCTTTCTTCCTCGGCCCTCGTTTGGCTGGCGGGGAAAACGGCGGGAGGGAAAACCCGACGAGAAAGGGTAGCAATTGCCGTGTCCGCCTGCCATTAGCAAGGGCTAGGCTAGGGCATGCTCAGTAGGAGCCGACACCGACTTGGGAGCAGCCTGTGACTACACCACCCCCTGTCTCTTTCTTGCGTCAGATTAATGTTCCGGGGAGGGGTGGGTGGGGGGAGCGGAGAAGGAACCACGCTCGGTTTGTCCGGGGGAGGAGCGGAAAGGGCTGTTGGGGGCGAAGGACTTGGCTTCGGAGCGCCGAGCTGGCCCGCGGAAGGTCGAGGCTTCTCTTTCGGAAAATTGATACACTTGGGAACGTTCGCGGTTTCCTGCGGCGCCAAGGCGAGGCCCGAGCCGGTTCTCTAAGGAACAGCGGCTCCAGGAAGACGGAGGTGGTTGTTTTGAATCCCACTGGCGGGCCCCTGCGGGGTTTGGGTGAGCGCTCTGCTCGGCGTCCGCAGTTCGATGGTTTGTTCCGACCGAAATGAGCCGCCCGTCCTCCGCCGGACCCAGTGCTAACAAACCTTGCGGCAAGCAGCAGCAGCACGCGCCATCCCCGGCTGCTGCTCCCGCCGCCAACACTACCGCCGCCGCGGCCGCCACCATCTCCGCGGCCGGAGCCGGCTCTTCCGCGATCCCTGCCGCGGCCGCTGTGATCTCGAGCCCTGGAGCGGGGGAAGGCAGCGGGGGGCCGGTATCGCCTCAGCATCACGAGCTGACCTCGCTCTTCGAGTGCCCGGTTTGCTTCGACTATGTGCTGCCCCCGATCCTGCAGTGCCAAGCCGGGCACTTGGTTTGCAACCAATGCCGGCAGAAGCTGAGCTGCTGCCCCACATGCAGGGGATCCTTGACCCCCAGCATCAGGAACTTAGCGATGGAGAAAGTGGCCTCGGCGGTCCTCTTCCCTTGCAAGGTAAGGCCGGTGGGAGAAGTCGGCTGGCACTGCCGCCGGCGAGGAAGGTGGGCGGGGAGAGGGACGGGATGGAGCGACGGGCATCGACGCTGTGGGTCTGAGCACCTGCCCTTGAGGTTTCGCCAGAGAATCGATACTGTTTTGCTAATAGTGGCTTTATAAGATTCCCCGTTCCCCCTTGGGAAGACTTCAGGTGATCGTCTTGAAACTACTTCTGATTAGAAAAGTCTTGGGCGTTCCGTTCTCGGGGGGGACCTCTCGCTCTCTAACACGCTCGTGAAAGTGAGGCGTAGCATATTTTATATATATATTCTTTCCCTGGCATTCATTCAGACAACCAACCGTTCCGGTAGCTCTTCCGCTTAAGCATTGCGTTCTCTTTATTCTTCGTATTGGACTGGGCTTCAGCATTTCACGAAACGAAACGATCTGCTGAAGATTTCTGCTCACAAACCATCTGCCGGGTGAAAAATGAACTCGAACAGAATGGTTGCTACTGCATTTTCTAGGGAAGAGACTGAAATTGAGGTAGGAAGGCACCGGATATAAACCTCACCTAGACCACGGATGTAACCAAGTCAATATTCCTGTCTCTGCTCTTGATACTTGTTCTATATAGGCCATATAAAGAAGTATCTTAGGTCAGCAAGTCCTCAAGCAGGTCCTCTTCAGTTGTACCGGGGCTGCCTTTGGCCGTGGTTGCTAAGAATTCCTGGAGTTGCAGACCTATTTACATTTGAAGGATATCAAGTTGCAGAATGCTGCCCTAAAGGACTGTTGTAAAAAGATTGAATTAAATGCATGTAAATACTGGAGTCTTGAGGATTTAAAAAATAGGTATGCTGTATAATCACTAACCTTGTTTCATAGATCTTTACAGCAAACTTGTCTCCTTAGGTTATGCTGGTGGGTGGGGGGGGGGGGGGAACCAGGAACTTGCAGGTTTAGTGCCATAATCTTTTTTGACTGTTTGGTTCTTAAAGGTGGTGCTGGCTGATTTTCTTATCATTCCTCCCCCACACACACACAATGTTCCTCACTGTTCTTACAAATCTATAGTAAATCTCTCTATATAAATAGGAAGTGTGAGGTTTCTTAGGAAATGCAGATAAAGCTTCCCAGCCTAAATGAGAGACTCTGTAAATCAGTACTAAGAAGGAAAATGAGAAAAATATGAACGTTGCTAATCTAAGAAAGACAAAGCTCTGTGAATTGGAAATCTGGCTGATTTGGATAAGATATGAAATCAGTCTTGGATGAGATTGCAATGCTATGGAAAGATCAGACTGAATGCTTGTAGGTTCACTGCCTGGTGAGTTGCAAAGAATTGCTGTGGCTAGAAAATATTTTTGCAAGCTTCAGCTTGAACAGCAGTTGTGGCTCTCTGTGAAACAATTGAGAATGGCTTGGATAATCTCTTCATTAATTACAAACCAGACAATAGCAAAGTATTTTAAGAGGCGGTGCTTGTGTAACTTCAAAGTGCAACTTTTCTGATGCTGGCAAAAAGTTGGGAAGCAATCAGATTTTGCACCAACTGTATTGGCTTCCCATAAATTGATTCTACTTCAGAAGTGCTAATGTAAATAAAGCAATCCCAATCCTAGGCAGGACTATTTGTAGGATATAATTTTTTCTTATATAATCTTGCCTACACTTGCAGAATTGAGTAGAGGATATTATATGAATGTTCACCAACACTAAGGTTTATTAAATTGACATGGACAAGAAAAAATGTTGCAGCCATTACAGAAAAGGCCCTGTGGTCTATCCCTTTCAATTCAAATGTTAGGTGAGCTGCAGAAATATTTCAATTTAAAACTTCCTCCGGTTAAATTCATGGCTGGTCTTCAAATTTAAAATTGTTTTTCAAAACTTTCTTATGCTGGTGACTATGGCTATTGTCCATATGTTGTTTGATGAAGTTGTAGCAGTGAGAAGCTCCTAAAGCACTTTAAATAATAACATGAAATAAATGACCTAGTTAGTGAAGGGTGGGGAGGAAATATTCTTAAATATCTGGGAAGCATCACTGTTCAACAGCTACAAAGTAATATGACTGGTAAAACAAGAATAAATGGAGCTACTTTAAAGCGTAGGTTCTCACCACTTTGTATTAAAAGCTTAACAACAGTTCAGTGAAATGCATCATAGTTAATGGACGTCCTACAGTAATCCAGCTAGACACTTTTACAGACCCCCTTGGGATGATGCTAATCTCTATGCTATAGTATTTAGTAACAAAATGTAATATATCATTTAAGCAATTACTATCCACCTGGTGACCTTCATACATGTGAACATATCCATTGGGCATGTTAGCTAGAAAAAAATGGGCATAGTGATCTGATATCTGAAAGTTTCTTGGTTGAGGAAGGTTGCTTTAAGCTGTTTGTGGCCTGAACGAGTCCTCTCTGGATCTCTCTTCCTTTTAGTTGACTATTTAATATCCTTACACCTTAGGATCCTTCTTCCAAAACTTTTACCAGATATTATCAGTTTAGGTTTTTAAAATATGTATCTTTTTATTTACTGATTGCTATATGTCTTCATGCAGATATGAATGAACTATCCCTTATAATTTCTTTGGGTTGGGGAACCCATTTTAGTTCTCAAATGATAGACACCCAACCATCAAAGTTCATTATTAAATAAAACGTTTATAGCTAGTCAACATGGTGAACATGGATTCCACAATATAGCACTAGTCCCATAGGATCCTTTTCGTGCTATTTATTGCTTCTTCTTTAAAATGTCTCCTTAGCTCTTTCTGCTTTCACGATACTTTTACTGGAGGAAGCAGTTGCTGTATTGCATCTAAGTGATGGCAAGGGGTAGAGCTTTATTTGACCCCTTTTTTATCACTGCTAATCTCAAAAAGCCAGTCTCTTAACTTGATATACTTGGTATCAGTTTCCAGTGTCTTTTGCTCCCAAGAGTTAGGTTTAAGCTGATCAATATGCACTCTAAACCTTCTGAAGTGTCATTGAGACAGATCTTAAGGTCAGCTGATAAAATCAAGATTGAAAATGTTACTTAAGTTGTCCAGAGGAAAGGCTCCAAAGAAGAAAAGAAAGCTGAGGTTGAAGAAGAAGTGTTCTCCTACTGATCACCAGGTATGAATTGAAGGAGGAGAAGAGACGTTAGATACAATAGCTGATTTTCTTTCATTTAGGGAAAAGTGTTTCGGGTTCCATGTTTGGGTTCTCTAGTTCAAGGGTAAAACATATTGCTTCCTGAAGATGTTAGGCAAGAAGACTGAGTTAGAACTTAAGCTGGACACTTTCTGACATTCTGGGAGTCTTGGATTAGATGAACGCATGGTGTGATACTTAGGTCTAGTTCTGCTCAGCATAAGAAGCTTATGTTAAAGGTAAAGGTTCCCCCGCACATGTGTGCTAGTCGTTTCCAACTCTAGGGGCCAGTGCTCATCTCCGTTTCAAAGCCGAAGAGCCAGCGCTTGTCCGAGGACGTCTCTGTGGTCATGTGGCTGGCATGACTAGATGCCAAAGGCGCACGGAACGCTGTTACCTTCCCACCGTAGTGGTCCCTATTTTTCTACTTGCATTTTTATGTGCTTTCGAATTGCTAGGTTGGCAGAAGCTGGGACGAGTAACAGGCGCTCACTCTGTTACGCGGCACTCGGGATTCAACCCGCCAAACTGCCGACCTTCTGATCGACAAGCTCAGCGTCCTAACCCACTGAGCCACTGCGTCCCTTAAGCTTATGTTATACTGAGTCAAACCATTTGCTCAATTACTTAACTTGTCTTAGACACTGAGGGGTATAGTTTCCATTAAATTAATTTAATATGGACTGTGGTTAGGAAAGATAGCAGCTATGGTCCAAATCAACTGGAGAACATTGATAGAGGAAAGTTTTCTTACATTGACTAAGGGTAGCTCTCAGTGGTTTCAGCTGCAGATTTTCCCCCCCAGATCTATCTAATTTAGGTATTTCCAAATTTAACTGGGAATATTTTTCATGTAAGCATAGGTGCTAGTGTTGAACTAATGGAACTTTTTTCCCATTAGGCTACTCAACCTATCAAGGATGTCATAAGACCTGTCAGGTATCAATCAGCTGTTGTGTCACCAAGAGGAAAATACTTTAGCAAGGAATTTGACAATGTACATCAAGTCATTCTGATCAGCAGATTACCCTATGAAGACTGAATGGCATGACATTAAGAAGATAGCTGGCTTGAAAATTGTACTAAAAGAGCCCATCAATCAAATTAAAGTGGTATCACGTGGACCATCCCAAAATTCAGGCCTTGGTTTTCTTTTCTTCAGTATTTTATTAGAAATGAATGAAGAGGTGGAGAGAATGCTTACCAAATTAACTGGTTGTACAAAACTGAGTGTACTAGCTAATACCTTAGAAAAGAGAAATGAAATGTCAGAAAATAACAGAGCAACATTTAACAGTGAAAAATTCTTCAGTTGGGAAACAAAAATCTGAAGCACAACTACATGATAGGGAATACTAGCTTAATAATAATACTTACAAAAAACAGATTAGCAATTGATTTCAAATTAAATATGACCCAGATGTGTCATGTGGTTGCAAAAAGGACAAATACAAAATTGGGCTATGTCAACAAAAGTATTGTCCAAATCACAGGAAGTAATCATTCCATTGTATTCTATGTTGTTCAGACTCAGTTCAAGTGCATCAAAACACCCAAGTTTTAAAATGGATTCAGAGAAAATCAATGTGAATGATTGGGGAAATACAAGTTAAGGTTCATGAAGAACAGAACAAAGGAACTGGGTATGCAAGACAATTAAGATTTTTTAGTTGTCTTCAAGTGCATGAAATGATGTCACACAGAATATCGAGATCTCCTCTCTTTTTATTAGAGTTCAGGCATGGAATAATGGATCAAAGTTATAGGGAGCCAGATTTTGATTGAATAGGAACAAAACTTTCTCTAACAGTAAGACCAGTGAGATGGAATAAGAACAGTGAGACTAGAAAAGTGGAGTAATTGGTGCCAATGTTGTACTGCTCTACTGCTTGATTGGATGTGTTTAAGTGAAAGCTAGACAACCATTGGTCTTGGGTGCTTAGGTGCTTTGGATTCCTGCTCTGACCAGGAGTTGGACCTGATCGTGTGAAGTTCTCTTCCCACTTTATGATTCCATGAAATAGCAAAGGAGCTTGGTAGAGCTTATGTGAGCCACTATGGACATCTTATGCACATTGTTTGGATTGGCATAATGCAAATTAAACATGCTGAAGGTAACTATATGGGGAAAGTGAATCTAATTTATTCAGGCAAAATTATAATGATTTACATGCTCATTGCCATTTATATTGTAGAGGCCCTTTATTCTGCAGAGCCTTCTGTGTTTATAATTTCTTTTCAGTAGGAATTATAAATACCATTAAAAATCAAGCACACATTCAAAATGTGTTTAATAGATGCTGGTTTCAGGCTTAATATATGCTAATAAACTGTTGCTCAATTAGGAATCCTGAGAAACAGAAGAAGCAAATTATGCACAATGACCTGGGAATACGTCTTTTGAACCCTGAGTAAATATGGATATAAAAGATAAAGGTAAAGTTTCCCCCGCACATGTGTGCGTGCTAGTCGTTTCTGACTCTAGGGGCCGGTGCTCATCTCCGTTACAAAGCCGAAGAGCCAGCACTTGTCCGAGGATGTCTCCGTGGTCATGTGGCCAGCATGACTAGACGCCAAAGGCACACGGAATGCTATTACCTTCCCACCGTAGTGGTCCCTATTTTTCTACTTGCATTTTTATGTGCTTTCGAACTGCTAAGTTGGCAGAAGCTGGGATGAGTAACAGGTGCTCACTCTGTTACGCGGCACTCAGGATTTGACCCGCCAAACTGCCGACCTTCTGATCGACAAGCTCAGTGTCCTAACCCACTGAGCCACCACGTCCCTAAATATGGATATAAGCCAGACTAAAAGTTCGGTTATCACTTGAAAAATTGGCAAAATCAGTTCACTTCATACATAATATTTTTCACCTGCTCATATTAAAAATATTAAAATCAAGACAAGCATACATATTAGTATCCATGTAGATTTATTTTACAGTGTTTACTTAAAAAAATCCAAAAGGACTTTTATCACAAGCCAGTTTACAAAATGAAATAAAGTAAAGCAAATTACACAAAGTACATACATAGTAATCAGCAGGTGAAAGTCCAATTACAATAGGAAAGGTAGCAATATTTGAAAAATAAAATGGATTTTTTAAATAGTTGGTTTAAATAATTGTCACCTGAAGACAGCAAAACTGGTGCCAGCCTTACTTTCTTGGGAGTGAAAATATTCAACATCTGAAGTCCTGAAAAAACTTTTGTAGCAAACTTGGGTGATAAGAGTGAGAAAGTGTATTATTATTGTATCTGGTCACACAGTCAGCCAGATGTTTAGATTTGATTTGGTATTTTTATCCACCAGTCGAATCCTTCCCAAGAATTTAGGATTGATCGATGATATTTGATGGTGTTAAAGGTATCTTTCAATTTCATTGAGGGCCGCATCAGCATTGCGGTTGCCCTCAGGGGGCCGGGTGGGTCTGGCCTGGGTGGGCGTGGCTAGAGTGCATATGGCCTACTGGGTGGGCGTGGCCAGCTCTACATTGTTCGCCTCAAGGGTGCCTATGGGGGCCTGGGCAGGAGTGGGACAGATCTGAGGGTCTCTGGCAGGAGGAGGGTCTCTGGGCCAGGGCCAAGGCAGTGGGGGCCGTTCCCTCACTCTTTCCAGGATGGCTTCGCGGGCCGCATGAAACCACTTCGCGGGCCGGATCCAGCCCCCGGGCCTTGTGTTTGACATGTCTGCTTTATAGGATGTATGCTGTTCCAAATAATTGATAGTGATTTTTGTCAATAAGTGATGTTCTAGTTCGTTTGGGATTGCACCCAAGGGGCCTATTACTATTGGCACTGTCTTTGCTCTTTTGTCACAGTCATTCTATTTCTGTTTGCAGATCTTTGTATTTTGTTATCTTCTCCAGTTCTTTTTCTTTTATTCTCCAGGTACTGCGAAGACCACTATCCAGACTTTTCTGGGTTTCTTATTGAAAATTGTTAATTTGAGGTGTTTTGTGGCAGGTGCTTGTCTGTTTGAATTCTAAGGTCCCAGAGCACATTTTCTATTAGTTTGTCCATTTTGTGGTCCCACCGGTTCTTGACTGCAGGCATATGATATTTCTTGCAGATATTTCATGGCTCCATAGTTGCTACTTTATCATGCAACTGCTTGTAATCAGTTTGTATGATCTTCTTGCAGCAGCTAACTAGGTCCAATGCCCCTTTTTATTCTTCAACTGTGTAGTGTAGTTGCAACATTTCATGCCCATCTATTTTCCTTGTTAAATAGGGTCTGTCAACATCACTGTGTGCATGAAGGGCATGATTCATTGTCATTATTTTACGATATTTCTATCCAGGATTTTTAATTATGCTGGAATCCATTCCATTATTCAAACTGCATATCTAATGATTGGAATTGCCCAGGTGTTAATTGTCTTGATGGCATTTCCTCCACCAGGTTGGACTTTAAGATCTTCTTCACTCTCCCTATATATTCTAATCTTTTTTACTTCAGTGTACTTGATGTTGTCAGATTAAATGATGCCCAGTTGTTTGTAATGGTGGTCTTTAGCCAGACTCTTGATATTATTTCCATAGGGCATCTTGATTCCTTCACTGTTTTTACTCTGTTGATGGTAAGGGTGGTACGTTTGTCCAGGGCAAACTCCACTGCAATATCTTGGCTGTATATAGAGACTGTGTTGAGCAGCTATTCTATTTCAGATGGTGCTTGTCCATAGAGCTTCAGATCATCCATGTAAAGGAGGTGGGATATTTTCCAGATGTTTCTGATATTTGACAGCCATAGTCTGATTTGTTCAGTATTGTTGTCAGAGGAATCACTGCAATAACAACAGTAGTGATGATAGTGAATCTCCTTAAAAAATTCCTCTCTTGATAGTAACCTCTCCCAGGCTATCACCATTGATCGGCAACTGTGTCTTCCATTGTTCCATTGATCTTTGCACAAAGCTTCTGATGTTTCTGTTGAGTAGGTTAGTCTTTGGCAATCTAGTGCCTTAGAACTTTACTTATCCAGCATGGTCAGTATCAGCATTGGCTGGAAATTTGGTGAATTGTAGTGCAGTTCACATGGAAGACCTTAGGCTGGAAAAAAATGAATATGAAACAAAGCCATTTATATGCATAATTACGTTTGCTTTAATACCAGCATCTTGGAACAGGTGGTTTCCCACATTGGTGGGAACGAATACATCTTTCACATTTGACATTCAGAGCTTTTTGTCCCCCTATTTGCATTTCCTATTCTTACATATCTGCTTAAAATCTATATTGCTTGTGGTCTATTATTTTTAAAACTCCTGCCTTGCTTCTTGAGTCATCTCTCTTCCTGACTATATTTGCCTCAGAATTTGACTGATATGAGCCAGAAGGCTATAGCACTTCCCTCTGACCCGCCTGTATGTGTGAAAAAGATTTTTTTTTCATATCTGCCTCAGTTAAGGGCAGCACTGTCAAACTTTTCCAATGAAGTCAGGGAGAAAATCTTAGCTTTTTCTCCTGCAAATTTGAACGTTCTATATCTGCACAAACCATATAAAAACAGATTCATTAGCACTGAATCAAAATAAATATGTATCCAAAACACCCTTTAAGATTATTTCCTTGAGCTATTTCATTTTGTTAATAACCTGGATAAGAAATCCCTAATGGAAGGCAGGAATCTGTTACCAGAAAGTTTCTATAAATTGACTTCATGGGATCTAAAGGCAAATGCTACTAATTTTACCTCACCTCTTAGTTTTGAACTTCACATTTTGAACTTCAACTCTAAGCACCAAATCCACTTATTTCATTCACACTTGTGTTTTGTGTTTTCAGGTTTACAGTTAAAACTTCTGAAATCATTTTAGAAGTGGGCAGTATCAGTTGCAGAGGAGTTGGTGCAAGGAAGGCAGATTTCACTTTTCCTGATCTAACTTACTAAGGAAACCGACCTATTTGTATCTGTCAAATATATTTGTGGGTATTAAAGAAGGGATTGTATAGTACAATTGATCTCTATTGGCCAAGAAAAATCAGTACTATTTATTAACCTTTGTCAGTTGTCCATTTAAGCCCACATATTTGGAAGAATGAGAATTATTCTTCCAGGTTAACATAAGTGTGTTGCCAAAAGCATTCAAAACAGTAGGCTCATGTTACTGTTGCCTAGATAATGTCATTGTGTCGTGGTCACCCAAAGAGTTAATAGCCTCCAAGGAAAACAGGGAAATCATAGCACATTACTAGAAGTACTAGTTTTTCCTGCTTGAGAAGAATACCATGGGAAAAATGCAGTTCATGTATAACATAATTAGAGCAGATTTTTTTATTTTTTTTATTTTAATTCCATTTATATCCCGCCCTTCTCCGTAGACTCAGGGCGGCTTACAAGCTTAGCAGTAGCCTTCATTCTATGTATATGCCTGCTTATTAGGCTTTTCACACACACCCCAAGCGGCATTATTACAAAGTCAGCTTATTGCCCCCAACAATCTGGGTCCTCATTTTACCTACCTTGGAAGGATGGAAGGCTGAGTCAACCTTGAGCCTGGTGGGATGCAAACCTGCACTAATTGCAGGCAGCTGGTGTTACTTAAGGAGGCATTAGCCCACTGCTCCACCAAGGCTCAGATAACTGATCTCAAAATTGTGTTGGTCAACCCATCTATCTTTTAAACTGATTTACAGTGATCACAATACACCAAACTTTTATATTATCAACCAACTTAGCTATCTTGAGATCTGTCCCAGCTAGATGTCAGAACCAAATTGACTTTGGCTAGTCTCAAAAAAGCTAAATAGACTTGAATTGGCTTAGTACTTGGATGGAAGCCTACCAGGAACTCCTAGGCTAGAAGCTGGAAAAAAAAACATTCCAAATGTAGAAGTAGTACATCACTTTTCTATAGCAGGTCAGAAAGCTGCACAAATTTTTCCCTGAAGTCAACAACTGACAAACTTCTCTTGAAGGAGCTTTTGCCTTCTTATTCACTCTGTATGAGAGTTCTAGGAGGACCCCGATCATGAAAAGCAAAAGCCAAAGTTGAGATGAATCCAGAGAACCTCAACTCAATCATCTCAATCATTTTAACTAATTAAACCAATTTAAATTAAATTACTGAACTAATGAATTAATTTGAAGGAGATCATTTTACCTATATATTTAAAAAAGAAGGGTTGCCTTTGCAGCTAAATGGTCATTGCTAATTTGCTTTGGAAAAGTCATGCACTTTGATTATGGGACCACTTTAGTGCTGCAAATCAGGAAACTTGGGGGTTTGGGAAGTTAGCAGGAAAAAAAATCTGTATTGATATTTTATCCCCTTTCAAATATAAACTCATAAGTAGAATCTGACTCCGTAAGAATGGCAGCACAGCTGCTTTTGGTTTATTGTTTTGGAACAATATCCAATAGTAGTGACACATTTTTTATGCCAAGAACAGAAGATATAACTGATGACCAACAGAGAGGGGTGATTAGGGCATCAAAAACAAGCACAGATGCTCTCTGTCCTCACTGAACCTGTTTCTTCTCACAATTAATAGCTTTGGAGATTCTTATTCCAAAAAAGCTGAGGTGCCCACCAATCTGTTTGCTGAAGTGGGCAATCTTTGGAATAGATTTTCAGGAACAAGTATCATTTTGCAGCTCAGATGCTGGTTTAGCATTGAGAAAGCCTAACTTCAAACCTACCCTTCGTCACAGAAATTTGCTGTGTAACTTTGGACCAGCTTTGTCTCTCAACCACATCACAGGTTTATTGTTGGAACTCCCACAGAAAAGGTGAGATATTAATCCATTTTTAAAGAAATCTCCTAACTTCTGGTTAGAACTTGCCAACATGGTTACCTGCTTAAACAGGTGATTTTAACATCCGCCTTAGGTGTATGTTTGGTTAAGATTCACTCTCCTTTTAAAATTTCTGAATGCCAGGCAGCATGGTTGCCTCAATTCATGCTTCCAGGGCACCTGGCCGCACCTCACTCCTCTTTTGGTTTTTCTGTTACCAATAAATCCAACACTGGAATGTTTCCAGGGATTTCTTGTTAGAGGAAAAAAAAAGCTAGACAGCTTTAACCTGGGCAGAAACAGTAGACAGGTGACAA
Organism: Vipera ursinii; assembly: GCF_947247035.1. NCBI lineage: Eukaryota > Metazoa > Chordata > Lepidosauria > Squamata > Viperidae > Vipera > Vipera ursinii. The sequence continues at coordinate 25,825,466 of NC_139518.1, forward strand.
CTAATATGATATTCTGGCTGAATGACTGACATGTGACTGAGAAATATTATACATGTCAAAGGAAATTTCCAGAAAGTTGGATTTTAAGGGGATGGGGAAGTTGTCTGAATCACATAACAACTATGGTTACCATGAAGGTCTAGACGGGTGATATCCACAGAACTGGAGTTTCAGGTTTCAGGTATTACTGACAGGTTGCACTTTGTTATTGCTCAAGGATAAATAAGAGTTCTGCTTCGGGCTTTTTGAAGATGTAAAGACAAATGCATGTGGGGTTCTTTTCCCAATCAATTCCTCCCATAATATGTGAAATTAGCACATGAAATCTAATCCAGAAACCTGGAACTAGAGACTCTTCTTAGGGGGAGGCAGAGACATCTGCAGGAGAAATCATAAAATAAGTGTTGGCCATGACTATATGATCAAAGGATTCCTCTTTTTTACAATGGGTATGAAAAAAGACACGCTTCAGTCCTGCAGTTGTGCCCCACCCCATCTTGACTAGTTTTTGACTCATTACAACTGCAGACATCCTACTCTAGTTAAATTTCTTACCTTGCTTCGCTAATCTGCTGATGCAGATCAAAATTAATGCAGATATTTCTCAAGTTATGACCACAGTTGGAACCAGAACGTCTGTCGCTTGAGTGAGATGGTTGTTAAGTGGATTGCACCCAATTTTATAACCTTTTTTACTGTCATCACTGTGAATCACACAGTCATTAAGCAAACCCAGTTTCCCCCATTGACTTTGTCAGAAGTTGGAAGTAAATTCGGAAATGGCAATCACCTGGCACATGCTGGTTGCCATGGACCTGAACTTTGATCATGTGGCCATGGAGATGCTATGACCATTGTAAGTGCAAGGACTGGTCATAAATCACTTTTTTCAGCACTATTGTAATTTTGAACAATCACTAAATGAATGTTTGTAAGTTGAGGGCTAACTGGACTTGCTTTAATTGCAGCCACATCAGTCCGCTGGTTCATATTGGGTATTTTGTTTCTGATCAGCTACTATTCCAAGCTGTTTTTCAGTATTGTTATCAAGTTATCAGTATTGTTATCAAGCCAAGCATCTTCCAAGTGAAAAATGTTGCATTTGCCCACCTTAAATTTCCTTTGGCTTTTCTAGAGGACTACTTATCTGTGCCTTACCATTCTATACTGGAAAATGAATATATCATTGTACACCATTGGTCTCTTTCAAAAGCAGCTTATTCTAATACATTGCTTTTCCATTTCTATGTTCCTTTAAAATATGACTGAAGATCTTTTTGGATACTTTTGACCTGGATATTGAATCTTCATTTGCATGATTCAAGAAGGAAGGTAAGGGAGGAGACCCAATAAGATTAAGTAGTTGGCTTATTTAGAGAAGAAATCCTAATGGCTTATAGGGAGCAGGAATTAATTGTGGTGTTGACTTTTTCTATTCTGGGCTACCAGATTTCTACTGGTATAAGAGTTTTCCTCTTTATTCATATCCAATGTTATCTAGATTTTAAAGCACACATCTGAAATTTTTATCAAGTCCTGATATAAACAGAAATTCAGACATCAACATCAGAAATATGGATCGTAACTTCATTGAATGGTTATTCAACCTACTAATCTTCCTTTAGTTTTGGATTTATTAAAGTATCTTCTCTTAATCTAATTCAGCAGTTCTTCTTTCTGGTCTTAAAATTAGGGCATCTATCTAAATCAGGCATGTCAAATTCGCGATGTCACATGACGTCACACGATGTATTGGGGCTTTTTTCCCATTGCAGGCAATGGGGTGGGCACAGTTTCAACATGACGCATCCAGCCCGTGGGCCGGCAGTTTAACATGCCTGATCTAGATTAATTCATCTTTGATTTTCATCTTAAAATAATGTTAATTAAAATGGACCAGTAGATCCTTTTTGCTCTTTTTCTGTTCTCAAGTAGCCTTTGTCTGACTGAATCAAAAGCTGTGAAGATCAGATATGAAGAAGAGAAGATAAAAGAGACCAGAAAAAAAACTTTATATTTTCCACAAATGTTGTGGATAAATCAGATGGAGCAGAGCAGCTATTGATCCTGTTTATAGTTGTTGGTGCATTTAATGGATAATTTATTAATTGCTTTGAGTTTCTTATTCACAAGGGCAGGATTTTGGCTGCTCTAGGTTGGATCTTTGTAATGTTTTGAATGAAATTAGATTGTAACAATCACTATAGACTTGGCAAGAGCCAGCCACGGGTTGGTTTGTTTTTTTGGCTAATTTGTTATTTTAAGAATAGGTTCAGATTGGCTTTGCAAATATTATTGGGGGGGGCGTTGTACAGCTATAGGAGACATAATCAGTTACAAAACATTAATTTACCAGAATACTTCTTCAGCAGTGTTTACCTATAGGATATTATATACTATTACTATAATCTAGGCCAGAGATTCAAAGAAACATATTTATTCAGGTCAGATTAACAATTACAAGTGCAGTTGTATAATGTATGACATTTAAATTAGAATGTTAGCCTTGAGTAAGTTTTTACGGCTTAGCACTTGTTGCACAAATTTAGCCTGTTTGGCTAATTTAAGGGTTAATATAGTGGCTGGTTTAAACAGGTGGTATAACCTAGTCATGCAGCTGAGCTGCTATGCACAAACAAGTTTTGAAGAGGTATTAGAGAAAAGAGGGATCTATATCAACAGAGCTCAGAAATCTAAGAAAGGAAGTCGAGAACTGTAAAGCTGCCCAGAGTCACCTTAGAGTGCAGATGGGCAGCATAAAAATATAATAAATAAATAAAAGGGGAAAAAATCCTAAGCATGGCACAGAAGACAGAGTGTGACATTATTTCCACAGCTCCACAGCTCTTAAGTTCTAAGTGGTTGACCCCCTACCAGCTCAGCTGTTGCTTCCTATTAGGGCTGCATGACTCTGATTCCCAAAGAAGTTACAGTATTTCTCCAAGAGATCTTGACCCCTTTATCCATTCAATCCTTTCTTCTCGGACACAGTATTGTTTTTAAGTTTAGAAGTGGGGCTAGAGTCAAGAATTGGATTTGAACAAGACTGGAAACTGCTGCTTTGGATAGCTTTCCACTTTTTATTTTGTTAAAAAAATTAAAAGATCAAACTGACATAGAGTTTTATGGACAGGAAAGGGTCTCTGTAGACCAGGGGTGTCAAACTCAATTTCATTGAGGGCCGCATCAGCATTGCGGTTGCCCTCAAGGGTCCGGGTGGGTATGGCCAGGGTGGGCGTGGCCTACTGGGTGGGCGTGGCTAAAGTGTGTATGGCCTACTGGGTGGGCATGGCCAGCTCTACATCATTCGCATCAAGGGTGCCTATGGGGGCCTGGGCAGGAGTGGGACAGATCTGAGGGTCTCTAAGCAGGAGGAGAGTCTCTGGGCCAGGGCCAAGGCAGCGGGGGCCATTCCCTCACTGTTTCCAGGATGGCTTTGCAGGCCACATGAAACTTCACGGGCCGGATCCGGCCTCCGGGCCTTGTGTTTGACATGCCTGCTGTAGACACATAGATAGGGTTTGTGGGCCTGGAGATTATAAAGTATTGTATCATACAACAATATTATTAGTTTGGTATCAGTGTTTGAGAAGCAGAAGATACTGCAAGTAAAAGTATCGTGTGGCTCTTATTTGTGTTTATTGAAATCCCTTGTGAAGCTTGAGGGTGCCCCTGTCTAGCACTTGATGTTGTAGAACATGAATGTCAAACTCGCCGCGTCATGTGATGTGCAATGATGTATCATGACCTTTTTTGCATTGCCAGAGCTGGGGTGGGCGCAGCATCCATATGATGCAATTGGCCCAGCGGCAATTTGACACCCCTGTTGTAGAAGGATTATCTTTCAGGCAAAGAAAATGTTAGACAAGATATTGGAAAGCCCCATTCCAGACTATTTATTGAGCCATGAATAAGCTGAGCCCATGAGTGCCCTTGGTTCAGTTGCCATTAAACATTAAATCCTCACTTTTAAAAACTTTCAATAGATTTTGTCTGCTGGGGATGAAATCTGTATTTTCACATGATTTTTCTGTATTAAATATACATTACATAGATCACATCAATTCTGGGTAAATATATAAAAATTGCAAATGTTCAAATTCATCTTTAAGCGATACTTCCCCCACTTTGTTCCATAGAAATTTTACTGTATTAGATATGTTATTTTCTGATTCTTTTCCCAGTTGTTTTCCCACAAATCAAGGCTATCTGTTTGATCTTAAGTAGGAAAAGAGAAATGCTGCCCATAGTTTTGCAATCCAGTTTGCTTGTTCTGTCATTTTCTGATTCACTTGTGGTGCTTGCTACTTTAGCACATTTAATACCTTTCCTTTCCATTTCTGTTATACCTCTTTCCTCTTAAAGAAGCAACTTGGAGGGTTTCATACACAAGACAAAGCCTAATGGGACTTCTTTGCTTTTGGCCTAGCATTAGTGTGTAAAATCAGCCATTGTGATCTGCCAGTCATATATTCTGCATGCATACTAGACATCTTAAGCTGTGGTTAATTTGTTGAGTGAACCCAATATTTATATAGGGATTTCAGCTTTGGTACAGGATTTAGTGTTCTTGGGTTATAATTTTCATTGCTCATTGGCAAAGATTATAAACTTGGATGTGCATCCCAGCTCAGCTTGCTGCCTGTCTCAGGAAATAATTGCTCATCTGACATTTTAAAGAGAAAACAAGAAGAAACTGTAGTAAATGAATAAAATAATACATTTATTATAAAACTGTTGCTTTTAGGAAAAAAAATCTGCAGTTCATCTTAGAAACCCTGCTCATTTTAGAAATTATAAGCCTTGCCCTGGAGAGCTACAGTTCAACAAGCTGCCACAGGTATTATTGACTTTTCTTCCTCACTCAACTCTGATTTATGCACACCTGCCCTTCAGGTGAGAGTATTAAGTAAACTGCTCAGCTGTATGAACACCTGCATTGTGCAGATGGCACTGCTGCATTACTAGGCAAGCTTTTGCTGACGTGATGCACACATCCTTTCCTCTCCTTTGTCTCCCTCCCCCGCTCTTAAGTTGCCTGGTTCAGGTTTACTCAGCTTCAGAAGAACAGCTTGTGTAGATCTGGTGATTGCCAGTATTGTTTTCCAACTGCAGATTCTTCTCATCTTTTGTGGATTAACAGCTGCTTCATCTGCCTGCAGCTTTGCTCTGGCTACAAGCAGCAGCACTTGAGGTCAGGACAGCCCCACTTTCCTGGATATCTGAACTGGGATGGAGGCTTCTGAAAAGATGGATGGGAAATTTAATCACAGAGTTTAGCAGACACTAGAGAGGGTTTGTTTTGGAACTGTTTCTTCTGGGAGCAACAGACTTCTGTCTTTTGTCCATACCTGAACAGTAAAGATAAAGTGGGAATCTGAGACATATAATGCTCAGAACATCTTAAGTAAACCAAAAGACTCAGTAGCTCACGAAGAAAACAAACATGAGTCATCTAGAATTTATAGTATAATGACTGTGACAGACACTATTTAGGACAGACAGGCAGAATACTAGCAGAGCACGTCCATGAACATCAACTAGCAATCAAAACACACAATGAAAACCCTTTTATCTCATAGCACATGGTCAGACTCAACTGTAGTTTCAGCTGGGAAACTGTGAGCATCCTAGACCAAGCTAAATCGAAAAATGCTAGGGAATTCAAACAAATCAGCCATCAATGGGTACATAGAGATAAACCACACTTACACAACTTTCAAAAGAGACAATAAAAAGCTAAGAAGGAAACTAAAAATGCAGAAAACTTCCACTTTAGCAGCCAATGCCCAGATAAGCAGGGATTTAATATGAGACAAACAATGAAGCAGGAAACAATACCCTAATCGAGGGACTACCAAGGAAAAAACCACACCCCACCAAAACTGGCAGGGCATGCTGCTGTATATAAACAGGGAGAAAACTCTACACTCATTTGCACTGATGATGTTGTCTAGTTGGTAATAAAATGTCTGCAAGCAAACAGTCAAGCTCAGACGGCCCCACGGTTCAATCCTAAACTATGTATATTCTCTTCTATGAGATTCTCTTCTAGCAAACAGTGTTCATAATTTTTCCTAAAACATTAGGAAATCACCTGTGTCTAAATTCTGTGCTCAATCTATAAAGCTACGTTCAGACCCAATAACAGAAGTGGGTGATTTAATCAATGAGATTTTACTGTATTCTCAAATTGTATAGAGTTGTTTTTATTTTTATGATCAAGTCCAGTAATAAAAATATCTCCTTTCATTCTGGCAAGGCTACAGTACTATCAAAAATACCATGTATATAAGATTTCTGGGTTGAAACTATTTTGAGTTACTGTCCTTGATTTTTTTTCACTTGATACTGAGAGAGCAGTGAAGATCAAGGCAGATCTCTAAATATTTTGTAGCTCCCGTATTTCTCTGACCTTTGGCTTGTGTTTATGGACTACAGTAGAGCACTAGATTGCCTACCCAAGTTTAGATGGAAACCACGAAGGCTGTCTATATCCTTAAATCTGAAACTTTGCCCTAATACAGAGTAAAATATGGGTTGGAAGCATGATGCTCATGGATTCCAAAAATTAAATGAAATTTAAATTTAACATTAAAATATTGGACATTTGGTGAAGTGGCTATATTTCACATGAGATCTCATGAAAGAATGATGAAATCATATCAGATTCAGAGTTCTTTTGTAATAGTAGAAGATTAGATTGCTGATGAGATTTCATGTGATTGCTGTAACACTGATTCCTGGCTTTTGAAAAGGTTACTGACTCCGCTGTAAATCAAATACATTTCACATTTGTTCAGTTTTCACAATTCTTCCACTATTCAAAGAGAACACATGATACTCCATCTCTTTCCAGTTTCTTTTTCCTCGTAAGTTAAATGAATGAATGAATGAACCTTTATTGTCAAAATACAACCATGTATACATTGAGATTAGTTGAGCCTCCCTTCGTGCTCCCACCCCAACTCACAGTGACAACAAACCTCCATCTTATTACACCATGTGAACGGATTGCACCACACACCGGCCTTGCAAGTCAATTCTGCATAAAGTTTATACAAATTATTTCCCGTTCAAAAGCCTAACAGCCCACAGATAAAAGCTGTTTTTCACCCTGTTGGTGCGGCTGGCTATACTCCTATATCTCCTACCCGATGGTAGGAGAGTAAAGAGATACTGTCCAGGGTGTGAGTCATCCCTGAGAATTTTCCTCACTCTTCCAAGGCAACGAGCCCTGGAGATGTCATCCAGTGGTGTCAGGGGACAGCCTACAATGTCTTATGCTGTACTCACCACCCTCTGTAATAATTTCCTATCCGCAGCTGTCAGACCAGCATGCCAAACCACAATACCATATGAGAGGACGCTCTCTATAGTAGACCAGTAAAAGAGGGTCATTAGCCATTGTTCTACCCTTTTCTTCCACAAGACCCTGAGAAAGTGAAGCCTCTGTTGGGCCTTTCTAGCCACCTGGATTGTATTAACTTTCCAGGTCAGATCTTCGCAGAGGTAGACTCCCAGAAATTTAAAGGAGGAAACTCTCTCCACACAGTCCTCCCCAATGTAAAGTGGGGCAGGTTCCTCCTTTTTTCTCCGGAAGTCTAGCACCATCTCTTTCATCTTGCCGATGTTCAGGTGCAAATTGTTGTTACTACACCATCCATATGGATAGTTTTTGTACCTCCGCCCTGTATGCTGTCTCATCCCCACCTGTAATAAGACCCACCACAGTCGTATCATCTGCGAACTTAATTATCGCAGTGGATGGGTCAGATGATACAGTCATATGTGTATAAAGAGTACAAGTAGGGGCTTAGCACGCAGCCCTGTGGCGAGCCAGTGCAAAGCTTCAGGGGGGTGGACAAAGCAGACCCGACCCTCACTGTTTGTAACCAGTCCCTAAGAAAGTCTTGAATCCAATCGCAGTTGGCGGGGGAGAATTTCAAGTCAGTCAGCTTCTCGATGAGAATGCTCGGCAAAATGGTGTTGAAAGCCGAGCTATAATCAACAAAAAGCATCCTGACATAACTTCCAGGTTTCTCAAGATGACTTGCTACAGAGTGTAAAGCAGTAGCTATGGCATTGTCTGTCGACCTATTCCCCCTATAGGCAAATTGATGTTTATCAAAATCCAGTGGGAGGCATGTCCCAAGATGTTGGAGAACCAATCTTTCAAAGCATTTAATGACTACAGACATTAATGCAATAGGTCTGTAGTCATTCAGGCACTCAACTGCAGTTTTCTTGGGGACTGGGACAATGGTAGCTGCTTTCAAGCACAATGGTATACATGGTCAGGACCCCTGCTAATTGGTCAGCACAATTCCTAACCACTATCCCAGCACCCCATCTGGGCCTGCGGCTTTGCTGGGATTCACAGCCTTCAATACAGCTCTCACTTGTTCACACAGGGTGAGTGGCTGAGAATCAGAAGGCCGGCCAGCAGAGGCTACGGGGTCTGGTCTTTTTACCTCGTAGCGAACGAAGAAGATATTCAGCTCCTCAGCCAACGCGGCATCGGTGTTGGCCATGTTCCTCGTACTGCCCTTGTAGTTGGTTAAGTGCTGCAGTCCCTGCCATACTTGCCTCGGATTTGCATCCAAATGCAAATTCTCTACTTGCCTGGACCAAGCCTAATATATTCTTAGTCTTAATAATGAGCTAATTGCAGAATACGGTTGCTGCATTTCAAAAGTTCTATTTCTGATTGTATATCTAATCTGCAGTGTTACAATTCACTAATTTAGAAATAATAATATAAGCAAACAATTAACTGTGTGCCTAGCACAACATGTGCCAACCTGTTCAGCTGCTGAGACTGTGGCTAGCCATGATTGTGGGATGTGAGGTGGAGGGTAACAGTCTCAAATAAAATGTGAAATAATTGGGAGGGAAGAGATTAAAAACATTACAAGTGTCAGCTTTCTGTATTCAGATTTCAAGGATTTAGGTATAGCTTGCATAAACCCTAATGATCCATTGATTTCTGGGTGGTACACGACTTTATATTTCTTTGTTTAAATGGATTTTCTCATACTGTATGTGGCTTTTACACTTGCCTGTGGAGAATAGATTAGAACTGTAATCTGAGTGGAGCACTTCAGAAGAGTTTAGAACAGTATTTTTTTTTATCCCATTTATATCCCGCCCTTCTCCGAAGACTCAGGGCGGCTTACAATCTAAGAAGCACAAATCAATGTGGTTAGCAATAGCCTTCATTCTATGTATATGCCTGCTTATTAGGGCTTTCTCCCCCAGTGGCATTTTTACAAAGTCAGCTTATTGCCCCCAACAATCTGGGTCCTCATTTTACCTTCCTCGGAAGGATGGAAGGCTGTCAACCTTGAGCCTGGTGGGACTTGAACCTGCACTAATTGCAGGCAGCTGGTGTTACTTAAGGAGACTTAAACTCTTGGAATTCTGCTGAAGATGAATTGCTGAGCTTGAGAAACACTAGTTCACAGCATCTTAGAAGATGCTCAAGAGACATCCTTTCAAGGATGCATCTCCCAGCATCTTCAGCAAAATTGGTTGGATGTTGGGTCACACCATTTTGCTATGTCAGTGCGTCTTCCCACCACAACACAAAAAATATAGTAGTACTGTAGACTGTAAGCAGTCAGAGGAGAGAGGTCACTTAGTCCAACTCTTTTTAATGGAGGAATTACACACCTCAAGTATTTTAAAGTTGTCTTTTCAACTTATGCCTATATGCTCCCCTAGAGAAGAACCAATCACCTTCCAGGCTACAGTATTGTACAGTAATAAATATTTGATTTGTGTGTATGCAAATAATCCTTTCTCTTTGACAAATGCTCAGATGATACATTTAATGCAGCTTTTCCCATACCCATTTCTTGTGTGTATTAACAGGCAGTCACTCAGTAACAAATTCAGAAAGCAGTTGTCCTCAATCTGAATGCCCTCCACATGTTGAAGTCTGGAATTCTCATCCTTTCCAGCCATTGGAATCCTGAGAAGAAGTTGTCACTAGAAGCAACAAAACTTTTTTAAGTGAAGCCCTTCTGAAATTCCGTAGGCTTGCCTTAATGATTTGTTGTGCTCTCTTTCATTTGTAATCCTCCTGATTTCACAACACCATTTTTCTCTGTAGAAAAAAAAAAACTTTCAAAAAGGAACAGATGAAATAGAAGCTCTCAGTTGGAGAAAAAGATAAAGGTTCAGAGTCAGTCGTGGCCTAAAATTCCTAACCAGGATTTGGCTTAGGACAAGATCTGGATTAATGGATCATTTCTCCAGACTGACAAGGATGATGGCCAGACAACTTTTTATTAACAAAGATTCCACATGATAGTCTTGGAGAGGAATGATGAGGACCATAAGACAAGTATGGTTAGTGTTTCACGAAGAATTTTGAAGATTGTATTAAATGCTTGTTTTGCAGCTGTCTCAAAATGGGTAGTAATGTTACTTTGTTTAGTTGCAGATGGGTCTTGATGGCCATCACTGCCCACCTGTCTTCCAGGAGGCACATAACTGTTCTATATACTTACTTCCTGCCCCCATAATTTGAGAAAATTAACCCAAACATTCAAATTTGTTATTGAGATAAATATGACCTAAAGTGTCTTCAGAGGAAGGAGGCATCTAGACATTTCCCACCAGAATGTCTTTCTTTTCAGATGAGTTGTGTATTAATCACCACCATGTTTTTAGCTGTCAAAAGGAACCAATAAGAGACAAATCAGGTCACTCAGGTACATGTTATTAAAAACAATGAATATAAAAGTGTATGTCAGTAATAATCATCAGGTAGGTTAGACCAGGGCTCCCCAACCTTCATGGGATGATGGCCCAGAGGGAAAGGGAAGAGCAGGAAAATGTGTGTGCATGCATGGGCAAACAGGTGCATGCATGGTGGTGGTGCCCACATGCCTGTGCTATCACCCGCATGTATGTGCAAACCGGCCACTAGCACCCCCGCACATGTGCAAAATGGGGCTGCTAGTGGCAGTGCTAGTGCAAGTGGGGGAGGTATGCACACACATGCATACACTTGCCAGCCATTCCCGCAGATCACTGGTCCGCAGCCCTCAGGCTGGAGACTCCTGGGTTAGACAATTGTAGCATTCTGCCCTCAGGTATGCTCAGCTATGTTCCTCACTACCTAGTTTTGTCTCTTCTTGGGATTTCAGAGACACATACACAAACTTCATAGCTTGAGCAATAAAACCTAAATATTCTTACTGGAATTAAGACAAAGTCTTCATATACTGTGTATGTAGTATATGGGTCAGATTTATAATCCAGGTTATGTACAGTTTATGCTAATAGTATTTGCATTCCAAGGAAACTGAAGTACTTTGGCAATACAATATTTATACATATACATCCCAAGTGCCACGTAACAGAGCGAGCGCCTGTTACTCGTCCCAGCTTCTGCCAACCTAGCAGTTCAAAAGCACGTAAAAATGCAAGTAGAAAAATAGGGACCACTACGGTGGGAAGGTAACAGCGTTCCGTGCGCCTTTGGCGTCTAGTCATGCCGGCCACATGACCACGGAGACATCCTCGGACAAGTGCTGGCTCTTCGGCTTTGAAACGGAGATGAGCACTGGCCCTAGAGTTGGAAACGACTAGCACGCACATGCGGGGGAACCTTTACCTTTACCTTTATGTATATATATATTTCTAAAACAATTATTAGCCTACATAGTTTGGATTGTCTTCTTTCAACTCAAAGAAACTGAAATGATGCTGAGGGAGAAGCTAAAATAAATGGAGAGGCAAAGAAATGAGTACTAGGAGCAATTTTCAGCATCTTTTCTGTTTGTTATAGAAATGCTAAACATTTTCTTTCACTGTAACCATGAGGCTTAGAAACTTAATAATTTAAGTAGCTCATCCATGCACTTAGTAATTACAGGGGAATCCAAAATTACTTCTTATAAGAATTCCTCAAGTACCAGTTAATAGAAGTGTTTTTTCTCTCTCTATTTCCTTTTGATCAATATTTATGTAAAATTCAAAATATTTTTGGCTATTTTCTGCAACATTGTTGTAGTAGATCAAAGAGCTGCTAGCCAAGAGTTATGCAGGGTTACAGGACCACTCCAGTAAATGTCCCATCTGTTCACCTTGTTCCCAGCCAAAAAAGTGCTGCAAACGACCAGTGAATAAAAAAGCATCAGCCTTCCCTCTTGCAGAGAATATATTATTAGCACAGCACTGGGCAGCTCCCCAAACTGTCAGGATATAAAAATGCTTCATACCTTTTTGTTGACTTAGCTGGAGCTTTTCCGTTGGGCTTGGTGATATCTCACTTAGCAACCTCAGCAAATCTGATCATACTTTATAGGTAGCCCAATTATGAATGCCGCATTCAAACAACAAAATGCCATGGGAAATGCCTGAGTGCAATTATACAAGGTAAAGTGTTAATCCAAGATAGAATGATAACCGCTGGGTAAAAATAAGCTCTGCCTTTAAACGCTTGATGGCAAATGGATAAAATGTATAAACTGGAAGCTGTGCCAGTCAAAAGAAGTGATAGCAGAGAAAATCTCTCTCTGGAATTCCATCCTTTTGTGGTTTCCCATTGTCCCCATAAGTCAGGCACATTCTACAGCCAGTGGTCTCTCTTTATTTATTTATTTATATTTATTGATTTATTTGTATCCTGCCCTTATTATTTTTATAAACAATGCAAAGCAGTGAACGTAACCAATACTCCTTCCTCGTCCTATTTTCCCCCACAACAATCCTGGGAAGTGAATAGAAATGAGAGAGAATGACTGATCCAAACTCATGTAGCTGGCTTTCATGTCTAAAGTGGGACTAGAACTCAGTCTCCTGGTTTCTAAACTGGTGCCTTAACCACTAGGCCAAACTGTCTTCCTAACTAACTTGCATTGGGTTGCCTTGATTTTCGCCTCCACAGCCTTTCTGTCCTTCTACAAATGTTGCAGTTGCCCCATGCCTGCTAATGGCCCTTGCTTGGATATAAGCTGTTCCGTTTTGATATGCAAGTGATAGGACTTGCAACATGTACTTTATCAGTGATCTGCTGGAAACAACTTAAACTGAGTTCTTGGTTAGATGTCATATTCCAGACCAATAATTAAAACTTACATTGTGTATCTTATTCACAAACTTAAAACCTCCTTTAAACATGCATAGAAAATGTTTCATTGTATTATAAGAAATGATTCAAGTAATTCAAGTATTGTAAGAAATGGATATGCAATCTCTTTCTGATTTTTGGAATCTTTAAATTTAGGTAGTTGTTATTTTGAGTGACTTTTGGATGTCATACTCTGGCTCTTGTGAATTGAATTATTTGGGGAGCTAAATCACAGTGAGTCACTCTGTTTCAGCTCAACCCACCTGACAGGGTTGTTGTTACGGGGAAGATAGGAGAAGGAAGGAATATTAGATACATTCGCCACCTTCAGTTATTTATAAAAATAATAAAAGTGAAATAGAAATAAATGGCAGTTACCTTTGCTTGAAAGCTTTGTTGTGTAGCAAATTTAAAAGACTTGATCTGCTTTGAATAGAAAATAATAAAAAATTTGTGTAATGCTTATCAATTAGTGCTACTCCTGTTATGTATTCTTTTTATTTATACTCCATTTTCCTTGAGGACTTCCAAGAGGGATACATAGCCTCCCTTTTCCAAACTTTCTTTACATAGCAATTATGCTTGAGGGAAGCTGGTCTGAAAAATCTCAAGAGCAAAATTGAATCCAGGTTTTCCCAGATCTGCTTCCACCACATGGCCTCTGTTTTTATGAATAAAGGCTCTCTGAGAACTGCGTTCTGAAGTTAGACTAGATCACCGTTTCTCAACCTCGGCAGCTTTAAGACATGTAGACTTCTTGCTCCTGCTAGCTGGGAAATTCTGGGAGCTGAAATCCACACATCTTAAAAATTCCCAAGGTTGAGAAAACACTGGATTAGAGGCATGTCAAGTACAGTATATGAAGGAAGGTCCAAAGCAGCATACTTCTGTTGCTTTTCTCATCTCCATGCAAAAATAGTCCTTACTGGCCTAAACGAACTCATGATCTCATTTGTAAAAAGCAGATTCTTATGCTTCTTTATGTCAGCGTTTCCCAACCTTAGGAACTTGAAGATGCGTGGACTTCAACTCCCAGAATTCCCCAGCCAGCATAGCTGGCTGGGGAATTCTGGGAGTTGAAGTCCACACATCTTCAAGTTCCTAAGGTTGGGAAACGCTGCTTTATGTCATGTCGTTCAGCCATCCCATATGTTCCACTCCTACTGTTGTACGTTATTAGGTGATATGAAATATGAGTGTGGAAACCTGGCATCAAAGAACAAAAATCTAAGCAGAGGGAGTCCTGCTCTTTCTGCAAGTGTTCTATAAATCAAAGATAATGCTAAATCTGATGCTGGAGACAACTGGAAAGACAAGGGTTGAAAATCATGTTGCTCCACTTTTCAACCAAAAAATGTCAACAACGACGAAGTGTACATTTCTCTGATTAATTTTTTTAAAAAAGCTTTTATGCATGATCAACATGCTCTAAAAGGCAGAGAAATGGGATTGGATTGGATCGAATAATAAAAAAAACAAGGCATTTATGTATGCTTTGTTTTCTGAGTTTTATTCTGACTGCAAAGATTTAGATCTTTGCTGCAACCATCAACATTTACCCAGAGTTACTGTGGTCTGTGTGTTTCTGTGTGTGTGTGTCTGTGTGTGTGTATGTGTGTGGAAGGAAGAGGGAAGTAAGATGCTCTGACATCATTATTTAGGTAAATTCCTCTCTACAGAATGCAGTGGAAATAAAATGGGATCTTGTGTTAAAATCTGAACAACCATAGCAAATTTATAGTATATGGATGCCTATTTTGATTATGGGATTTCTTATTTTATTATTGCAAACAATAAAAAATATTGTTAAAGGGTGGGAGTGGGAGTGATTAAAAAAAAGATTAAGCATTTCTTTTCAAACAAAACAATATAGCAGACTTATAAAAACCCAGATTCTGAAACTAATAGTCGTTGCTTCTAAGACACCATATGTAACCCATACTGGCACAGCAGGAACTGCATTTCTGTGGAATAGTGTTTAAAGATGATGCGTGCTTGTCATTGCAGTTGTTGAATCTGATCTCAAAGGATAAATCCATGATAAGACCCATGCAATTAAACTTCTTATGAATGCTCAGAGGTATTCTAATA
Organism: Vipera ursinii; assembly: GCF_947247035.1. Taxonomy (NCBI): domain Eukaryota; kingdom Metazoa; phylum Chordata; class Lepidosauria; order Squamata; family Viperidae; genus Vipera; species Vipera ursinii. Next base: position 25,840,644 of record NC_139518.1, read on the forward strand.
TCTGAAGGGCCTCATAATGCAGCTTTCAAAAACCAATAGGAGCTTGATTTTTTTTCCCTCCCAGAAAGGATTAATCACCCCACTGAGACAAACTCTTTAACAGTGGAGCATTCTAGATGTACATATGTGGCATCTTAGAGATGTAATTAAACAGTAACATTTCCATGCAGAAAGTCCCTGGTTCTAAACCTAGCATCTCATGGCACAGAACTGGGAATATCTGCTTATCAAAGCCCTAGAGCAGGGGTAGGCAACCTTAGCTCTTTTATGACTCGTGGACCTTAACTCCTAGAATTCCTGAGCCAGTATAGCTGGCTCAGGAATTCTGGGAGTTGAAGTCCACGAGTCATAAAAGAGCCAAGGTTGCCTACCCCTGCCCTAGAGGAACCAATCATATGTCCTGCTGTAATCCAGGTTTCTGTTACTGATCAGGAGAATTTGTTTCTTTTATTCAGTGTCCACCAAAATAAAGACACAGAGTTTTGATATATATCAGACGGCACAAGCTTTGCATGCCAAAAGTCTTGTTCCAGTCTGGTTAACATATGGGCATCAAGTGATGAGAAAAATCTCTATCTATGGCTCTGGAGAGTTCTTACTAAATCAGATTAGATGATGCTAGGCTGTACAATAGAAACAAGTGGAATGATTTTGCAGACCAGGTGGGGGTTTAAATCAAATAGCAAACAATGTAACTTTATGACCTTTCATCTTTTCAGTATGCTACCACAGGCTGCTCCCTGACACTCCATCATACAGAAAAGCCAGATCATGAAGACATTTGTGAGTATCGCCCTTACTCCTGCCCATGTCCGGGGGCATCTTGCAAATGGCAGGGCTCCTTGGAAGCAGTGATGTCTCATCTAATGCATGCTCACAAGAGTATCACAACTCTTCAAGGAGAAGACATTGTCTTCCTCGCCACAGACATTAACTTGCCGGGAGCCGTTGATTGGGTGATGATGCAGTCATGCTTCGGCCATCACTTCATGCTGGTTCTGGAGAAACAGGAGAAGTATGAGGGTCATCAACAGTTTTTTGCCATAGTCTTGCTCATTGGCACTCGCAAACAAGCAGAGAACTTTGCATACAGGCTCGAACTGAATGGCAACAGACGGAGGCTGACATGGGAAGCAACACCCCGCTCCATCCATGATGGGGTGGCAGCAGCTATCATGAACAGTGACTGCCTTGTGTTTGACACTGCCATGGCACATCTATTTGCAGATAATGGGAACCTTGGAATCAATGTGACTATTTCTACATGTTGTCCGTGATATTTTTGTGTAACTTGTGAAACCATGTGGTTTCTCTGGGCATAGTGCTTTCATGTTTTGCTGAGGGTTTTTTTTAATGGTATTCAACTGTTGCCCTGTCTTCCTTCTCATGCAGATCATAAGCACATGAGGAAGAGCAGGAATTTGCCACCAGTGCCATTACAAACCTGTCATTCACTTTGGAGTGATGTATCTGTAATCTATATATGAACACTCCCTTCATTGTATGAAATCCTGCACAACTGTTAATCACTGGGTGGCAATACACCCACGTAGGGAGTGTATCTTCATACGTAATACAAGTGTTACCCTGACATTTTAATAAACTATACTCGTTGGGAATTTTAAAATAAGATTTATCAGAATAGTTACTAAAGCAAAATCAATGCCCTTCTAATCCAAAAAGGAAAAGATATATTTTTAAGAGTTTTACTGGAGTTTTTTTAGAGAGAGAAACAATGTCATCTTCTTAAAACAAAGCTTTTTTAAAAACATAGGGAATAAAAGAGGTGGGACATCCATCATAGGTAGTTCTTCAATGCCTAAAGAGTCTGTGCACAAGGTTGGAAAAATGAAGTGCATAGAGTATAGCACTTTTGCTTACAAGAAGGGAACACCATACTGAAACAATTCCATAGAACAGAAACACGGCACAGCAAAAATGTCACTAAATTACAACTTCCCTCCTGCAAGGCTGTGCTACTTAAGGGATATTTTTTTACTGTGAGGGAATTTTTGAAAATGTGATCTTTTACCCACAACATGGAATCTATGTCTACAACCTCAGTACTTGGATGGTTCACTATGCTTCATCTCCAGGAAGAAGCAGCACGCTGCTTCAAGCAAGATAAAGCTCTTGACCACCTTTGTAACAAAATCTTAAAAAGAAAGAGTAAATAAATAGAATGTTACAGTGTTGGAATTGCTTTATTTTTAAGCTTTTAAACACAGAGAAATTAGTGGATTTTACATTTTACACAGTAATTCACATAGGAGAAGACATTTTATCAACTGAGTTTTCTTTCTTTTTTTCTGGCTGATGAATTGGTTGAATTTTTATTTTTTTAAAATGAATGTTTTCTATTAGGAATGAAGGTTTGGATATCTGCACAATGGGCCCACTTCATCCACTCATCTTTCTATTCCTATAAGAGTTGAAGAGACTCTTTGTCAGAGCTGCTTACCTAAGGGGTTGCAACACACACACACACACACACACACACACACACACACGGCATAATTCATGTACACATTCATATTCTAAAAACTGATCTAGAATAACATAAGGAAAATTGATATGAGGAATGGTCTTCTATTTAATTTTTTTCTTGTTGGCATAGCCATATTTACTCTAGTTTTCTAAATAAACATTTTGCAAAAAAATAACTTGTGTGGGCTCTTTTACTGACTAGAATAAGAACACCTTTGCATTCATATCATAGCTGCCAAGGACAAATATACTTCAGTGGGCCAGGAAATCTTATGCACTGGTCGAGTAAACTTTTCCTAACACAGTGACAGTCAGTGAACAGATGTGGAATTTATTCTAGTAGAACTGTATTTGCATGTCACAGGGTCATGACATTAGTGAACAAAGTATGTCATGACACACATGAAGTCATTCTGCAAGACCACTACTATCACCACAGACCACTATGCTTCTCATCTAGCTTTCTGACTGGGAATATAGGTGATCATAATCCATACTAGGGATGACAACAGACTAGAGACAGTTGAAGTTAACTCTTAGAACTCAGGAAGCCAAAGAGAGTATAGTTGCTTTAGTTTTAGATATGTTCGGCTTTTTCCCTCTAGCAATATATATTGAGTTTTATCAAATAAGAGAATGCAGAAATAAATTAACCAAGAAAATTGAACGTTATATAATATGAAAGCACCTGGTTTAATTTTTGGTAGTTCCAGAAACTTTTTCTGCATTTTTTTTTGCAACTATTTGCAGCTAACCAAAACTGTACAAAATAATTATTTGCCATTCTGATCGTTTTTAGTATCTCTTTGCTGGTAAGGAGAAAGCCTTTACTTTCTGGAACTGACATGTTAAAGATCAACTGAAAAGATCAACTGAAGCCGGTTAATGCCGGTGGATCCCAGTGGAGCCCAGTGGTCCCTTGAAAGATCTATGTTTCCTGTGACACCAGTTGTGACTCTGGTTGGTGCCATCGGATTTGTGGACCTAAAAGAATTAGATAACTTGGAAGACCCCAATGACTGCAGGATTGGCCATGATAAACTTTTTCGAAGGACAGAGCAGCGGAGGATTTGGCCACCTAGTAGTGCAGACTTTGAAGATGTATTATATTATCTTATCCCTGCCTTCGGACTGTTCTTTATTGCCATTCACATATCGGCCCCAAAGGATTCAGAGTTCCCTGGGTATTGGCCACAGTGAGAGGGTGGCCTGAACTTACATCTGCTGCCCCTAGAGGTGAGAGCTCTAGGGGTCATGCTGTACCCAGGATGGATGTTTCGGACTATTCCCCCCTGGTATAGGCTTTCCAACTGTCGTGAGAGGGCGGTGGTTGGCCTGTCTTGGGGTGACACCCAGCTGAGTGGCAGTGGCTGGGTGGAGGCTCGGGACATCTACTTGCTCTCTGTTTGGTCCCTCCTTAAATCAATTGATTATGGACTGCCTATATCTGGACTGCTTTATGCCTTGTTTGAGGTACTCCTCTACGGACTTGCTCGCCCTCAGGGGTGCTCCCCCCTCCTGGAGGCGGCCCGCCTTTCCAGCCGAGTATAATCTCGAGGAAGGTCCCATCTATTGGGATCCTGAGAGATGGCCGGGCACGGTTACGGACCTCCGACGTAGACCTAATAGGAGGTCTTTGATTTGTTTTCTGTCAAAAATTTTTTGGGGGTTAGGGAGGAGGGAGGGTTCTTTTCTTGGTTGTTTGGACGAGGGGGGCAGTCCATCTACCGATGTTCAGGCTAGTGCTGAGGCTGATCGCGATGGGGAGGAGCGGGGGTCGGCTGCTTCTGGGGCTCCAGGGCCAGTCGTGGGATTGCCTATTCCCACGACGACAGGGAATGGCAGCAGGTGTAGGAACAGAGGGCCGTATCGGTCTCAGGGAAGGCCTCTCCGCTGCTTACAAGCGGTGAGGCACTCCGACCCTCTGGTTCCGCCCCGAGGTCCCGGGAGTGAGGATGTGCAGCCTCCTGAGCTCCGGCTGGTGTATTTGAATGCCAGGTCGGTCGTTAATAAGGCTCCTCTCGTTCGAGACTTGGTCGAGGGTGAGCAGGCTGACCTGGCTTGCATCTCGGAGACCTGGTTGGGCCCAGAGGGCGGTGTTCCTCTGGTTGATCTTTGCCCACCAGGTTTCCGGGTGCTGCACCGGCCTCGGGCTCAGGGTAGGGGTGGGGGAGTGGCTGTTGTTGTGAGGGAGACCTTGTGTCCGCGGGAGGCCACCGTTCCCCAGACAGTCGGGTGTGAGTCTCTCTTTTTGAGATGCGGCCCTGGTGCGCAGTTGGGCTTGCTGCTGGTGTACCTTTCGCCTAGTCACGCAGCAGCAGCCCTGCCTGAGCTGCTTGATGTCCTCTCGGGGCTGGTGGTTGAGTTCCCGAAACTTATAGTTTTGGGGGACTTTAACCTACCATCGCTGGGAGGATCATCTGAGTTAGCTCGGGAGTTCATGGCCTCCATGACGGCCATGGACCTGACGCAAGTAATTACGGGACCGACTCATGAAGGAGGCCACACCCTTGACCTTGTTTTCTTGTCTGGACGGTGGTTAGATGATCTTGGTGGGGGCTCTCCAATTATTATGCCCCTGTCATGGACCGATCATCATCTCCTGCGGCTGGTCTTCCGTTTTGCCACCCCCCGCCGTGGGGGTTTGGAACCACTCAAATGGTACCGCCCCAGACGCTTAATGGATCCCCAAAGGTTCCAGGCGGCGCTGGGGTCCCCACCTGCCTCCCTCACTCACAGCTCGGCCGAGGCCCTAGTGGAGGCCTGGGAAAGGACGGCCACTGTGGCCCTTGACCGAGTTGTACCCTTGCGGCCCCTGACCCGGCGCAGATCCCGTCGGGCTCCATGGTTCTCTGCGGAGCTCCGGGAGATGAAGCGTCGGAGACGGGGCCTAGAGAGCGGTTGGAGGTCCAGCCGATCCGAACCCGACCGATTGCGACTAAGAGCCTATATTAGGTCTTATCTCGCTGCAATTAGGGAGGCGAGGTCTAACCACTTCGCCACCCTTATTGCGTCCGCAGATAATCGCCCGGCCGCCCTGTTTAGGGTGACTCGCTCCCTCCTAAATCAGGAGGTGAGGGAGGATCCCTTGCAGGGACGTGCCGAGGAGTTTAACCAACATCTGTCGGACAAAATCGCTCGGATTCGGACCGGTTTGGACTCTGACTGGGCAGAGTCTGACGATCAGGACACGGGTGGTCTTGTCGATATCATCTGGGAGGAGTTTGATTCTGTAACTCCGGAGGAAGTGGACAGGATCATGGGGAGGCTGAGCACCACCACATGTTTACTGGACCCGTGCCCTTCCTGGCTGGTTTATGCAGCCCGGGAGAGGACACGCAGCTGGTTCCAGGCAGTTATATCGGCCTCTTTGAGTGAGGGTATCTTCCCCGCCGTCTTGAAGGAGGCGGTGGTGAGGCCTCTCCTCAAGAAGCCTGCCCTGGACCCGGCTGTATTGAACAACTTTCGTCCTGTCTCCAACCTTCGCTTTCTTGCGAAGGTTGTTGAGAGTGTGGTGGCGCATCAGCTCCCTTTGGTCCTGGATGAAGCGGATTATCTAGACCCGTACCAATCGGGTTTCAGGCCCGGGTACAGCACGGAGACGGCATTGGTCGCGCTGGTGAATGATCTCTGGAGGGCTCGGGACAGGGGGCATTCCTCTGTCCTAGTCCTATTAGACCTCTCGGCGGCTTTCGATACCATCGACCATGGTATCTTGCTGCGGCGTCTCAGGGGATTGGGAGTGGGAGGCACAGTTTTACAGTGGTTCTCCTCCTATCTCTTGGGACGTTCGCAGTCGGTGTTGGCAGGGGGGCAGAGGTCGACCGCGAGGTCTCTCATTTGTGGAGTTCCTCAGGGGTCGGTCCTCTCGCCTCTCCTGTTCAACATCTACATGAAGCCGCTGGGTGAGATCATTCGTGGCTTTGGAGTTGGGTACCATCAGTACGCTGATGATACCCAACTTTTCTTTTCGACCCCAAACCACCCCAGTGATGCCCTCAACGTGATGTCCCGTTGCCTGGAGGCGGTTCGGGTCTGGATGGGGAGGAACAGACTCCAGCTCAACCCCGACAAGACTGAGTGGCTTTGCATACCTTCGTCCCGGGTTTATTCGGACATTCCACCTCTAGTTATGGGGGGTGAACTATTACCCCCCGTAGATAGGGCTCGCAACTTGGGGGTCCTCCTAGATTCACGGCTCACTTTGGAAGACCATATAGGAGCCGTGACTAGGGGGGGCCTTCGCACAGGTTCGCCTGGTGCGTCAGTTGCGGCCCTATCTTAGCCGGGACGATTTATGCACGGTCACTCATGCGCTCGTGTCCTCTCGTCTGGACTACTGCAACGCTCTCTACATGGGGCTGCCCTTGAGGACTACTCGGAAGCTCCAACTGGTACAGAATGCAGCCGCGAGAGTGGTGTTGGGAGTCTCCCGATACTCCCACGTTACGCCTCTGCTCTGTGAGCTGCATTGGTTGCCAGTTGTCTTCCGGGTGAGATTCAAGGTACTGGTAACGGTATTTAAAGCACTCCATGGCATGGGGCCGGAGTACCTCAGGGAACATCTGCTGCCGGCATCAAGCTCCCTGCGCCCTGTGCGTTCCCACAGAGAGGGCCTCCTCAGGGTGCCACCGATCAGAGAATGTCGATTGGTGGCCCCCAGGGGGAGATCCTTCTCTGTGGGCGCTCCGGAGCTGTGGAATCAGCTACCGGTTGAGCTCCGGATGGCGCCCGATCTTCGCTCCTTTCGTCGCGATCTTAAGACATTTCTGTTTGTACAAGCCGGCCTAGCCTGAGGGGGAGTGTTGGGGTTATTTTATTTTTGTTTTTTTAACTTTTCTGGGGGTTTTTAGTGTTGTATTTATACTGTTTTAATTAGGGCAATTTGTTTAATCTTTTTTAATGTTTGTATTCACTATTTTATTCTGCCCTGTGAACCGCCCTGAGTCCTCAGGGAGAAGGGCGGTATATAAATGTTATTAAATTAAATTAAATTAAATTAAATTAAAATGGTTGTAAATATATTTTGATTATTACTGACTGCATATAGATTTGCCTCTTTTTTTACTGTGCAGTAAAAAAGATATTTTGTATGCAGAAAAATCTTTGGCCTAAATATTGCTGAAGCTCACTAATTAAATTTCTGAATACTTTTTTTACAATCATGTTTTATCCATTTCTAACATGGATAAAAGTCCTTTTCAAGGACTTCCTTACAACACTGCCATCAAAAAGGTGTGATTATTTAAAAGCACTTTCCTATTGTTATTATTATTAACCTATTTCCAGTGGTTCTCCAGTGGCCTACTTTCTCTTTCATCTTTATACTTGCTATGCCTGACTTAATAGTTCATAATTTTACTCCTTGCCAAATTCTCAACAGCACCTATTATATGACTTATACAGCCAAAAGAAAGTCAACAGATTTCTTCTGAAATGCCAAAAACAGCTTCTGCTGAAGCCCAATAATCCATTTTGTTCTTATTGTTAAAAGTTTTAATAATTATCCATTACTCATTTGATAAAATCATCTTAATGGATATGCTGCTTTTACAAAGGGTTGCCTCATCATCCAGGTTACAGATCAAATGTATAATTTAATCAACTTTGTTACTGTTGCATCAAAACAGTTATATACTATTTACCTGTTCAACCAGTAAATCACATTCAATATGACTTATCAAATAATAATAATTATGGCCTATTTGTACTATTTCAGGGTGTCCCCAGCCTGTAGACTGTGGCCCACTGGTGGGCTGTGAGGGGTTTGCAACTGGGCCATGGAAACGGCCAGTGAGCGCATGCATGCGCACACTCCATTCCAGCGAGCGGCAGGTGTGTGTGCAAGCTGCTCACTCAAATGGAGCTGTGTGCGCACATGATTGCTGGCCACTCACACGGAACCATCCCTTCCCCCGCCGGTCCGCAAAGCTGGAAACGTTGGGGAACTCTGTACTATCTGGTTTCTATTCCTGCTTTAGAGAAACATAACCTAGAGAATTTCAAACACCAATATTCCATTATGTGATCAGTTATTGATACCCAATATAAGATTTAGACTAAAGGAAGAAATTTGAGGTGGTACCCAAAATATCCTTTTTTCCTATGCATAATTCTGCGACATCATAAAACCTCAACGTCTATCTATCCCATGTCCTTGGAAAGTACTCAGGAGGTGTACAAATGCCAAATCCAGTCTGAACATCTGGCTGACTATGCAACCAAACCATTATTTTCTGTAATATTTTGTAGGAATCAAATGTTTACACTTTCTACACAAACATATATATCAGTAGAAAATTACCAGAATTTTAAAAAGCCCAGAGAGAGCCATTTTAACAAAACTTCAAACTCCTTCAGCTCTTACTACCAAATATAAATTTTAGTGTAATAAGAAAATTTATTAAATACATCACAATTATTACATTAAAAGTATTTTAAATTTTAACCTGACCCCACTCAATTCTTTGTCTTGACCACACTCATTTTCTAGAGTGTAGAAGACACTGCTCTGAGAAAAAAAATACAGTCTCAAATCAGTTGTAATAAGAATTCAAGGACTCTTGGTCTATATGTAATCGAATTCTTACGTGTTTTAGTGAACAATTCAATAAGTACCGTATCTCCTTTTTAAAGCAATGCTTGTAAATATAGCTGAAAGCATTACTGCCTGAAAGATAAGAGAACTAGGATGTTGAAAAATGTTGACTAGAGCATAAGTTGTTAACGATGCAAAAGCTTACTATTTCCATGACGGACAAGAAGTAGATTGCAAATATTCTGGCCCAGATAGTCTAGATCAGGGTTAAATAACCACGGGGCTTTATAACACTATAGTAGTATAGTAGAAAGTCTTGGATAACTTATTTGGATGTAAGCAGTTAGGAATAGATTTAGGACATGGCTTAATCCTAGCTCAAGTCTTTCTGAGCTTCATGGGAGTATGATGTCTTCTATTTCTACCCATCTGCTGCAAGGATTTCCTTTACAACTCTCAACCTTTGCACTCTATATGATCACATTCATGACTGCATATGTTATTTGTCTCATCTGAAACCATATCCCACACTAAAAAGTAAGTCTGATCTTTAAAGCATTTGATAAATCTTTTGGAAGCATATCTGTCGTGACGGACAGCAAAACATCTATTAATGTAGACAGATGAGTAAGTTCTCAATTAAGAACTGTATCAAATTGTTCCCACTATTCAGTTAGCATAAATTAAATGGTTTGATACTCCACAGAAGGGAAAATCCCTTTTTGAGGCATAGACTTTAATCATCCTGTGTGGGATAGATTTAGTGGTCATAAGTGCTGAAAGAAATGAACTCCCAGAACTCAAGAGATGACTTAAGATTCTTTAAATTGTGGCACTGAGTACCTAGAATAGCTACTATGCATTCTAAAAGTGACCTCATTTGGCTATTAAAGCCAGTCTGTTAGCACAGCAATGCCTACAGCTGCTCTTCCTTGTCACTTCCTGGGATGTTTTTTGCATTCCTATGTCAGCAAACCAAAGGGGCAAACATAATCTTTTGACCACAGCCATATAGAATTCCATTATGATGAGCAAAGCCTATGGGAAGAGGAAAAGAATGCCGCAACATCCTCAGCAATATTTCCAACCAGAATGTAAGCCATCTCAGCAAGGAGAGATTTTTCCCAGGTCCTATTCAGAGCATGAAATGGATTCTGCCAATGTCAGCACCCCATCGTCCTGTGCGCTCCCACAGAGAGGGCCTCTTCAGGGTGCCACCGCTCAAGGAATGTCGGCTGGTGGCCCCCAGGGGGAGGGCATTCTCAGTGGGTGCGCCAGCCCTCTGGAACAGCTTGCCAACCGAAATCCGGATGGCCCCCGACCTCCGCACCTTCCGGCGCGACTTAAAAACTTTCCTGTTCCAGCAGTCCGGCCTGGCCTGATAGCTCTGATTGGGGTCCCAGTTTGTTTTTACTATTGTTTTTCACTATTGTTGATTCTGTATACCTACCTTATTCTGTACACCGCCCCGAGTCCCTCGGGAGAAGGTCGGTTTATAAAAACAAACAAATAAATAAGTAAATAAATAAATTTTCCCCCCAATAGATAATAAAATGGATCATAACAAAATGAAACCATTGAAATCTCCCAAATGCAGAGCTGAACCCCATCACCATCTGTTTTGGGTTTTGTTTACTCCAACCTCCCCCCCCCCAAAAAAAATAACTCTTCAGAGGCTTGCACACTTGTTACATTTGTACTTACCAACTATGGCTTTTCTTTTTCCCCCCCTCACAAATCAACTTGCTGTTTTCTTAATATGTACAGGTAATCCTTAACTTACATTCAAGGTTACAACACTGAAAAAAGTGACTTATGATTTGTCTTCATGATTAACAATATTTTTTTAATCCTTTATATCCCGCCCTTCTCCGAAGACTCAGGGCGATTTACAATCTAAGAAGCACAAATCAATGTGCTTAGCAATAGCTTTAATATGCCTGCTTATTAGGGCTTTCGGGAGGGGGGGGCAAGTGGCATTTTTACAAAGTCAGCTTATTGCCCCCAACAATCTGGGTCCTGCAATATCCCCAAAGCCACAGTCAAAATTTAGATGCTTGGCAACTGGCATTTATTTACAAAGGTTGCAGTGTCCTGGGGTCATGCGATTACCATTTGTGTTCTTCCCAACCAGCTTCCTAGTGTTGAAGGAAAAGTCTTCATCATGATTCAGTCCAAGCCAGGAATAAACAACATGGCGACTGCTTAGAAAGAAGGTTGCAGTTTATTGAAGAGGAGAGCCAGACAGAAAGATGACTCTGGAAGAGTGAGCACATATAGGGAGTGGGTTTTTATACCCTCTGGGGTTTTTGTTTGGAATTGTTTCCTGTTCCTGTTTCAGGCTTTGTATTTCCTGTGTCATGTATTTTGACCTGTGTCCCTTTGGCATCTGTGGGTTAATCCTATTAAGTCCTGTCTTAGAGTTTGGGTGGGGTATGTAGAGTTTAGGTGTCTTTGTCTTAATCTTTTAGGTGGGGGCCTCCAACCTTCCTGGATTATTTACATCTGCATTTCTGTAGAGCTGGTTTCTGCTTGGGGGAGGGAGATTTGGGGCTATTAAGAAAAACTGGGCATGCTTTTCTGCCTCTTTAAGATCCTTTGAGGAAATATATTTTTCTGCCCTTTTAATATTTCCTGGGGGGGCTGACTTCCCACACTAGAACCAGTCAGTGGGGGAAGCCAGATTCATTTAATGACATGATTCACTAAAAAAACAGTAATTTGCTAACTGTGGCCCAAAGTCTTAAAATTAGGCACAACTGCCTTGCTTAGCAACAGAAATTCTGGTCCCAATTGTGGCCATGTCGAGGACTATCCATACATTTCCTTTTTTACTACAGGATTAAAAGTTTACTACAGCTGGTCCATTCTTGCAAAAAATAACACTATCATTGAATATGTATACTTGCTTCTACTAGACAGCATGAATAATACATTGCAAACCACTTTGCCATCTGAACAAAATAAGTCTTCCCACATTCTCTGAAACACTACAGAAACAACCTCAAATAGTGAATTAATTTTGCTTCAGTGCTGATCATGATCTTCAGCCCTTGGCTGGAAATTCTGGGGGTTGTAGACACACGATATTGTGAAAGCCAAAGAAGAAATCTGACAGTTTTTTTATTTTTTTTATTTTAATTCCATTTATATCCCGCCCTTCTCCGAAGACTCAGGGCGGCTTGCAAGCTTAGCAGTAGCCTTCATTCTATGTATATGCCTGCTTATTAGGGCTTTCATACACACACCAAGCGGCATTATTACAAAGTCAGCTTATTGCCCCCAACAATCTGGGTCCAGTTGGGAGCACCAAAGCACCTGGAGAAAACTAGAGTGGAAAAGACAGGTTCTAGAAAATTCATAGCAGGCTATATACAGCGTAGCCCTTCAGCAGTAAAGTAGCTTGTAAGCAAGGCCTCTCAGCACTCAGTTTTCTCTGTTAATACCAGGAAACAGGCCGATCAGCCAACAAATCAGAAACCACCGTCCACGTGTCCTGTGAAGCAACATCCACCATTCAATCCACTTACTACTCAAGTTCTTAAAGGCAAAGAATTATTCAAACTCAGTTTCTTGTGGCTGTAATATGGACAAGTCCCTGCAATTTTCCAATCCATTCTACAGCGTTAGGATTTCCGGCTAGCGCTAGCCTTTAATTACTAATCACGCCAGATCTGCTTAGCTCTTTTCCCGAGACGAATTAAGGTCTGCTACGTGCTGCCCCCTGCTGCAAACGTATTAAAAAAAAGAGATGCAACAGGACTGAACACGCAGAAATCAAACCTCTCGTCTCTTGCTGCATGAGGCGTCATAATTCAGTAGCGTTGCTCATAAACGTGCATGACCAAACACGCCACGCAGAGGGGGGGAAAAATCGGCCAGAAAAGTTTCTTATCAATGAATAGGCAAACGGGGCGAAGAGTTTAAATTCAAAGAGAGGTCAGGATTACAAAACACCCCAAACCCGAAGTGCATCAAAATAATCCACCCGGGATGAACATCTAAGTAACGGGGTTGGACTTTCTGCACGGCTTGCGCTTCCTTCCCGTGAAGTCCCACCGGGGGAGTCGCCTTCTGCGGCGCCGTCTCCCGAGAGACTGGAATGCAAAACAATTCGCGTCACAAGGCCCAGAGAACGGTGGTTCCCCGAGCAGCCCTGGGCCTTTTAAAGGGCCCCGTCTGCGAGGCGGCGAGAGAATCGGGGCGCGGATTATGGAAGGATTTGCTCGAACCACGGAGAAAAATCGGGATGGAGGCAGTGATCCAGGTGCTGATCGAGCGTCTAACCGTGCAGGGGTCTTCAAACTTGGCCCTTTTATGACTTGTGGACTTCAACTCCCAGAATTCCTCAGCCAGCCATGCTGGCTGAGGAATTCTGGGAGTTGAAGTCCACAAGTCATAAAAGGGCCAAGTTTGAAGACTCCTGGACTCTAACGCCTACGCTCTGTACCATCGGGGTCCTAGAGAAACACGCGAGGAAGTCACTGAAAAGAGTGTAGTGGGGGGGGGGAAGGGGAAGCCCATTCAGGGTGCTCAGGGACTTGGGCGCAGACCGCAAGAAGCGATGGGCCCACCTGAGTTTAGTGCCACGTGCACGGAGAAGACCGGCGGTCTCCAAAAGCAGATGAGGGCTTTTTTTTTTCTTAGTGGGGATTTAAGCGCTCACGGAATAGCCGTCTTTAATCTGAGCGTGTCTTAAAAGGGCAAAAGCTTCTTAGGTCGAGCTTTACGAATCTTCTGTAGGTGATGAAAGGAAGTTACTCGTTTCTATAGTACACCCTTATCCCTGTTTGTTTGTTTGTTTGTTTAATGGGAACGGAAAGTAGTGTTCTTGGGGCCTTCTCCTAATTTTACTCCCACAGCAACAACTCTGGGGAGTTAAGAAATTCCGAGTCCTGAAAATTGGAAGGGCGTGTAGATCTGGAACAGCAATGGGTGTGATTGGTATCATTCTATGAAACGTTTGGGAAAGAGCTGGACAGAGCAGCCAGAAGATGTTCTCCAGTACACAACACATCTCCATTTCAACCTAAAAACATTATAAAATATCCTGGAAACACTTATTTGTTGGTCCTGCCCTTCATGATGTCTGCAGCTGTTGAGCGGAAGAACATTAAATCATCCTTAAGTGTTTCTCTGCCCCTCAGTACTATCTCAATACTGTCCAAAAGTAGCGTAGAGATGTATAAAATCTGTAAGATTTCTTGCCCATCACCTAGGAAGGAATCAGGCAATTGCACTGATTTGAAATTGAGCAACAGGGACAGGATCAGCAAGGGAGTCAGCCAATTTCATCCTAGTTTAGCTTTTTTGCAAATGTTTGGGCAGAAAACATTTTGGCTCACTAGTGAAATCAAGGCCCAAGGAGACTGGATTGAGTCATCCAATAAGCAGTGTGGTAGAGTGGAGACTTGAATCTATGGCTCCCTGGTCCAAGCCCAGAACCACCAATTCCGTAATTTCCTTCCCTTTTTACATCTTCCCAAGGCAAACTTCCAAGATTAGGCTTTTCTCCTAACAGTGTTATCATGGGAATGGCTGAGAAATTTTTGCTGTCAGAACTATAGACACACTCATACATTTCATTCTTGCATTATCTGACTCAAAGGAGATTAGGATGGGAGATGAGATAATTTCTGTCAGTGAGATATATACCTCATATGTGGAGTCTGCCTCTTGTATTTGTATCACATATTTGTCTAATCCTGTGGGATTAAAGCAATTTGAATTTTACTTTATGTGATACAAAACCTAATTTTTATGTTCAGCATGCAGATCCATAATGTGGTTAATGGATCTCAGAGGTATCTTACTGTAAAAATATAGCTTCTGTAGTTAAACACAAACACTAAACATTTCAGAATTTTTTTGCCAACATAGTTTATTCATGGTGTATGAACTATGTGGCTTGTGTGGAATAAGAAGTGACAGTATCTAATCTCTCATCCACCAGTTTTGAGGGAAGGGAGTATGTTTGTCAAAATCTTCAAGATGGTGGGTATAATGTTACAATCCAAGGCCTGCCCCCACCTTCTTGCAGATTTTGACCATCTCTCTCTTACCTACCCCAAATGCCTCTGCTGTCATCCTTCTTTACAAATAATCTGATGTTGACTGTTGGGTTTGGTTTTTAAAAGAAGGAACAGAGGATGAGAAGATGCTTATTTTTTTTTTTAAAAAAAGCAATTCATATGTGCATATGCCACTCATTCCCACCCAATTATTTTTATTGTAAAATGGTAGTGAGTGATAATACTTCTTCCTTGGAAAATTCTCTCCAAATTTTTCATTTAAATAGCAGAACATTGGGAGACTTGCATAAATTAGATGTATGAAATACTGCTTTTGTACGATAACATCTAGGGGGGTTAAATATTTTTTCTCCTGTCTGTTATTTTTGTAAATAACTGAAGGCATTGAACATACTTAATACTCTTTCCTCCTTTTGTTTTCCCCATAACAACAATCCTGTGAGGTGAGGTGACCTAAGAGAGAGTGACTAATGGAATAATTCCCTTAATAACTTTATAGTTTTTCAAATAAAATGGCTTGGCCCAAATCTACGTGATGTGTCATGATTTTGAAATCCCATTTTTAAGACTCAGTCAAAGCAGTGACTGATCCCATGGAGATTTCTTTGGAAATAGATGAGGTTGAACTAAGACTGAATCCTGAACCATGAAACTTGCTAGATAATTGTGGGTGAATCTTTCAGCCTAACCTATCATTTAGGGTTATGAAAACATTGGGTAGGGAAAGAATCATGTATTATCTTTTGATCTTCTAAAGCAGACATGTCAAACACAAGGCCCGGGGGCCGGATCCGGCCCGCGAAGTGGTTTCATGTGGCCCGCGAAGCCATCCTGGAAACAGTGAGGGAACGGCCCCCACTGCCTTGGCCCTGGCCCAGAGACCCTCCTTCTGCCAGAGACCCTCAGATCAGTCCCACTCCTGCCCAGGCCCCCATAGGCACCCTTGATGTGAACGATGTAGAGCTGGCCATGCCCACCCAGTAGGCCATACGCACTCTGGCCACGCCCCCCCTGGCCATACCCACCCGGCCCCTTGAGGGCAACCGCAATGCTGATGTGGCCCTCAATGAAATTGAGTTTGACACCTCTGTTCTAAAGAGAGGTCAAGTTTTTATTTTATCAAATAAATGTTCATAACTTCCCAGCTATGATTTTCTCTAGCCAGAATGGGGATTGTCTTTAGCATTACTTTTCACTTTATCATTCAAAACCCGGTAAATTCATTCATATACTTATAATGTGTCTGTATTTACCAGATAGCAGAGATACTGGAAAAGGAACTTCGTCTTCTGAAGTTGATAATTCTGATAAGTAAGTGAATGGTAAAAATTGTTTTCCTTTTGTTTGTAGTGTATCACAGTGTTGCAAAGAATACTGAGGAGAAGAAGAATGTCCTCTCAAAGCCATCCAATAAAATTCATTGATAATAAATTTAGGCTAAAAGTCAGAAAGTAATTTCCTTGTGCTTCACACCATTAACTTATAGTATTAGTTGCCAAAGATGTGGTAATTGGAAGCCTTAAAGCAACAAGATGAATGAGGTTGTGTTATGGAAACTAATAGAAGCTCTCACTACTGCAAGTAGCCAACTAGATGCAAACACACTGTCCCATTTCAACTGCCTATCCCACAGAATTATCTGATGAAAAATCCAGATAGCTCCCTTGATCTTTCAATAATCCACCAGGATTTATTAATCCTTAGGACCAACTATTCACATTTAGATTTCCAGTCTATGCACGAGAGAATAATTGCTATAACTTCAATAGGAAGTGGTCAGCCTTGCTAAGAGAATTCATATAAAATCCCACACTTTTTAATTAGCATTCTCCTGAAAAGACTGGAAATGTCACAATAAAGTTATCTTCATTGATCCCCAGTGCTGCCATTGCAACATACTTTCCTCTGTACGCTAAATTCAATTTATTCTCAACACAGTGCACCAGAAGATAATGTTACAGTTCCAGAGCACGAGAGTAGCAAGGTGGAGTTGCATGAGATCACAGAAAAGTCACAAGTAGCCACAGGTGTTGTATTACTACTGTTTTTGAAGTGCAAGTTTTTGTTTATTTACATATATCTTAAAGTATATACCTTTACGTTAATCATGTTTGTATGAACAGGTTTGGAAGATCATCCAGGAGGAGTTACAAGTGCAATTCCCATACCTTCAGCTAGGTAATTACAGTAACAAAAACTGTTTGTGTTAGCTATGACTATGAACGGAATTAACATGTATATGGAGTGTTGGGAAGTGGTGATTTGAAGATCTGTTAGTTTGGTCTGTTCCCTTCTGGTGAATGTAATAATTGGGAACTCTTTGTGACAGCAGGACAGACAAATCAATATCTGGTTGTATTAAGATCAGTGGATCAAATTAATTCTGGTAGGAGTAATGGACTCATAAGAGTAGACTATCTAAGGTGATTAAATATTCTTTGGGGTTTTCCACTTCTTTAGTTGCTGATAAATTAGAAGTCTTAGATGAATACAGAAATTGCTTAGGCAATATGACAAGAAAGTGTGCAGGAGAGACCTTGCTTTCAGAAGTCTATGTATAGGTAGCCCTCAATTATGTCCACAACTGAGCCCAAAATTTCTGTTGTTAAGTGAGGCAGATGCAAAGTGACTTTTGCCCCATTTCTTGCCACAGTTATTAAGTGAATCATTGCAGTTGTTAAGTTAGTAACACAGGTGTTAAGTGAATCTGGGCCTCCCATTGACTTTGCTCATCAGAAGGTCGCAAAAGGGGATCGCACCACCCTGGGACACGGCAACTGTCATAACTATGAACCAGCTGCCAAGTATCCAAATTTTGATCACATGACTATGGGGATGCTGCAAAGGTGTGAAAAATGGTCATAAGTCACTTTTTTCAGTGACCTTGTAACTTTGGACACTAAATGAACTATTGTGAATAATGGACTAACCATATTAGCATGCAGAATCTTAATCTCCAGCCAGGTGGAACATTTTAAATTAGTCTGAATAAAATTATATATATATATATTTGGGTTCTTGGAATAATCAGTTGCTTATTTTGCCTTCAAGAATTCATGTATTATCATTCTGTTTCTTGTAGGTCTTCTAAAGAAATCAAAGTAGGAGAAACTAGTGGTAGTCCAGATATGAGATCAGATAGAGATTCTTCAGAGAGAAAAATAGAGTTGTCTTCCCCAAGTACCACAGAGATGTCAACATCAAGCACAGGTGTCTGTCTTAATTTCTATAGGTTACGAAGGCAGATAGTAAGGAATTTGAAATCCATCATAATGGTCATTAAGAAACTTCCTAAGTGCAGTTGCATGAATATATCTTCTCCAACCTAATGTCCAGATGTCATGGGATTATAGTTTCTAGAATTTTCAGCCAGCATTACCAAAGGATTATAATCCCAATGTATTCAAACTGTTAGGAGGTTCATTAGTTGTAGGTTTCAAAATTAGGTAGTCATCACACTTGCTGGCTATAATGTTTATAGAAATCTGTTCTACATTATTATATTAATTTGGCAGTATAAGATTTTCAGCAGTTGGACTAATTCCTACATAACGCCAGAAATTTTGGACTATGTGGCAGAAATAAAATATTTCTTTATCACAGAATTAAATTAATTTGACCTTAGGAAGAACTACAATAGCGATAGCAGTAGCAATAGCACTTAGACTCACAGTATATACCAGGGGTGTCAAACTGCTGGCCCACGGGCCAGATGCATCATAGCAAAACTGTGCCCACCCATTGCTGTCAATGGAAAAAGGTCGCAATATGTAGCGACATGTCACGTGACATTGCAAGTTTGACACCCCTGGTATATACTGTTTCATAGTGCTTTACAGCACTTTCTAAGTGATTTATAGAATATCCCTTCCCTCCCCCCAACAATATGAGTCCTCATTTTACAGATTTCTAAAGGATGGAAGGCTGAGTCAATCTTGAGCCAGTCAGGATTGAATTCCTGGCAGTGGGCAGAGTTAGCCTGCAATACTACATTCTAAACACCATCACCAATATTACAACCTTCCTTATTGACTGGATTCTCACATTAACTTGGCAGTATGCAAATAAAAAGTATAACTGGACTAAACTCTTAGCTGAATGAGAACCAAAATGATGGCATTGAAATACAAATTTAGCAAAGTTATACTAGAATACGTTTCTCTATTTTCTGTTGATATGGATGTAGACTAAAGTTTATGCGCAATCTAGTTCTTCTTTCAAAACAACGCTTGTAGGAATTTTTGACAGAGGAGCCTATTTGTCTTGCAAGAGGGAGGGGAAGACAGCCATAGTAAACAGTGGAGTCAAATCTGATTCCACTTGAAGTATCTGAGAAGGAAGAGGGAGGATAGATTTCATTAAAACAACAGGAGCCCAGATTGGTTCTAGATCCTATTATACTTGGCATAGGATCTTCTCAAAATCAATGGAATTAGTCCCATTTAATCTATGTTGGTCTCAATTTTGATCCAAATCAGCTACAACAATAGTAATCATGCTATAATGCTTTGAAGACTTAACCTGAATTACACATACCATTTCAATACAACAAAGCTATAACATAAATTATCCTGAGTGTCGCAGATGAAGCTAAGAGTTGCCTCATGAGCTGACAGTGTATGCTATATTTTAATTATAATTTTCTTGATTCATAGTTTACCATAAAAATACCTCACCCTAAAAGGCACTGGTTATCATACAGCATCAAACAAACAAACAACAAATGAAAAACAGTATAAAAATATAAACAAAAAACAAAGCTAAATCCCAAAAGATGCCCCACCCCTAGCCCTACTGAAATTCAACAGCAAACTGACCAAACATTGGTTCTGTGATTTGGGGTTATGTTTGTTTGTTTTGCAGTGAGGATATTAAGGATGGGATATTACCAGCTGCCTCCAAAAGTAGCTGCTATTATTCTTGTCCTATTCCTACTCAACTCCCATAGAAACAAGCTGAAGTACTTAGACCAAAGCATTGTCTGAAAATCTCAGACATAACTCTTCTAGGAGCATTGCCACATCTGCTGACCTCCTGAAAGTTTGGAGTCTGAGTCTGAGTCTGATCACGTGTTGACCATCTTGAGGTACTTTGAAAAGTGCTATCTTGTCCTCTGTTAATCCACATTTCTGCAAAGACAAAAAGATCTGGGTAGCCACAAGATATTCAGTAGATAGAGATGGGCTAGAAGCCATCAGAACAGTCTCAGGATAAACGGGCTATAGGAAGATGTTTATATTTAAAATGTTCATAGCCAGTACAGAACAAAATTTGGCTTCCATGCAAATGATGCATTTGTTTTATGAACAGGAAAAACCAAGAGCTTTCCAAGGATATTGGGAGGAGTCCGGAGAGAAAGTGAAATCAGCAGGTGAGTATTTAAGATGAGTAGCTTTCTGAAAGAAAGTTAGATCATGCCAGTGTTAAGTAACAATATTCCATACTTTAATATCCTGCCTGTAAATTCCTCTCTTCCAAATGATGGTTGGAAAAGTTGGAAATAACTTATCTTCCTTCTAGCATTGTGCTTTAAACAATGAATGCAACTATAGAAATCTTTTTCAGCCAGGCAGTTAACAGGTGCATTAGCTTATAATTCCAGAATTCATAGGAATCCAAAGTATCTGTAAGGCTCCAGGCAGTTTGTGGAAGGCTGGACTACATTGTGTATGTATATGATGTATACACATGGGCACCTGCTGGGGGACAGGAGAATAAAATACAACATTAGCATGTTGACCTCGTACCTCAAATTCCACAACGTATATACTTGAGTCAGAGTTTAGGACTCAGTAGATAATGGTGGCATTTCTCTCGTGATACGACTGTGCATGTGGCATCATTGTGGTTTACTATTGTCACTGCTTTCAGATTGAGGGAAGTATATTCTAGCTGATGTTTTTTTATCTTTTAAACTTTGCTATGGCTACAGTTTTGTGCTCACTGCAAAATATTTCATGATTGATATATTTCTTTCTCATCTTGACTGTTCCTTGACATGTTTATCAACTCTTTTCTTGGAAGAGTTCAATAACAAATAAGATTGTGATCAGAGAAATAAAATCTTTCAGAATAAGAAAAATTCTACCTTAGCAAGTAAGTATTAAGAACTGTACTCAATCTTCGCATAGAATGATGCCTTATCTGTTGGTAAAATCCTTCAAATATTTTGCTTTTCTATTGTTTAAAAGCAGTAGGCAACAAATATCATTTTGGGGCATGATACATTGGAGTTTATTTGAAGATAATTTGATTATATATCTTGTATCTGCTGAAAGGGAGATATTGGATACCATTGCTGATATGCCTCAGAGACCCTTAGAAATATCTGTCTCAATGCAGACAGATGCAAGTTGGATTCATGACCACATCTACAAGAGAAAGCGTAAGTAATGAGCTTATTTTATGTTGGAAATATTATATATATATTGAAGAAATTTTCATTGTGTTGAAGAAAGAGAAACTGCTACTTGTTTATCTGTTTCCTCTAACTGGAGATGCTTTCGGGTTCTTTTTTTGCAGCATTTGCTATATGATGTGTTTTGATACAGAGATTAGATTATTTGAACCTGGAAACTTTGGCATGCAAAACATGCTGTACCAACCATCAGTGGTTCTTCATGAAAGTACAATTAGCTAGGCAGGAAATGAATTTGAACCCAGGATCCCTTGTTAAGCACAAATATTTTATTCTGAAATTTATCACACTATATATTTAGATAAAGGAATATAAAATAAGTTGCTAATTCTTAAATAACTTCACTGGTTGCCATCATTCTAGTTCTTGATTGCTACTTATTTTCCTAGAAGGCCACATACAACTTTGGTCTAGAGTTCAGAAGGAGAGTCTACTTCCACTTAAAGTTGTCCAATTGCTAAGGGTCAATTATATTAAAATTTGTAGAGATCAGGTTAATGAAGGGCATAGAATAGACATCTGAATTGTAGCACCCCACCTATAGAATACTTTTCTCTGGGAAGATCTTCTGGCATTGAATCTTGTGTGTTGCTGGTCTTACCCCAAACTGGACCTGTGTGTCTGCTGGTCTTATTTTGGTATGCTAATTGTATTTTTTTGCATTTTTATAACATATATTTGCTTCAAACATGAATTGTTAAATTGTTAAACTTTATTGGGAAGCTGGAACACGGAACTTTATTAATTTTTTTAGAGAAGAATGCATTAACAGAGTTTAAAACAAGTGTCCAGGTTCATGACTATTCTTCTTTCACTTTATAAACTATAGTTTATACCATTGTTTTTCACTTTTGGCAACTTCATGTGCATTTCAACTCCCAGATTTCTCAGCCAGCATGGGCATTTAAGTCTAGGTAACATACGGTTATCAAATTTTAAAAACATTGGTAAAGAGTCTTCTTTGCCAATTTGGTATCAGATTCTGCTGCGCTGCTTGCTACCAGGTGTCATCCAGTTCAAACAGTGGTAATATTTGGAAGGAGTATTTAAAATATACCGGTATGCAGTTTTCATTTCATCCTTGTTTTCTTTCTAGCTTCACCTTCTGTTTGAATTCTGTATTCTTCTGATCACCCAAAAGCTAAAGTGGAAAGCTGGAGTAGCATTTTCTGAATTAGGAATATCGGGGTTAATTTCTGAGGATATTTTCCCTACTCTGTATATATTCTTAAAGAAAAATGCACAGAAAACCAGCAAGCTGCTCCTTGTCAGTCTGATAGATGACATAGGTTAGATGGTGACAAACACGTAGGTGGAGCATCCAATGGAATGGATGTGGTTTAATTTAAACTGAATGATGAAGTAAAATGAGCTAGCATGTGTATATGTATAGTAGTGTGTATGTGTGTGTATGGCTGTGAAAGTTGGACCATAAGAAAGGCTGAGCGCCAAAGAATTGAGGCCTTTGAACTGTGGTGCTGGAGAAGACTCCTGTGAGTCCCTTGGACTGCAAGGCAATCAAACCGGTCAGTCCTATAGGAGATCAACCCTGACTGCTCTTTAGAAGGCCAGATCCTGAAGTTGAAACTCAAATAGTTTGGCCACCTAATGAGAAGAAGGACTCACTGGAGAAGAGCCTAATGCTGGGAAAGATTGAGGGCAATAGAAGAAGGGGACAACAGAGAATGAGGTGGCTGGATGGAGCCACTGAAGCAGTAGGCATGAGCTTAAATGGACTCCAGAAGATGCTAGAGGACAGGAAGGCCTGGAGGAACGTTGTTGATGGGGTCGCGATGGGTCGGACACGACTTCGCAACTAACGACAACAAAATGTGTGTGTGTGTGTGTGTGTATGCATGCTACCTCTTCATATTTACAGCTCATTGTCATCTTTGGAAGGGGACTTATGGGTTAACTCATAGTTACCCATAGTTTTGGGGGCTGTGATCTTAGTTTAAAATCCTTCTCGTTGACAGTGCATGCTGTCTCTGCAAATTGCAATCTCATGTTGCTGAGCAATTTTAATTTTTCTGTTTGAAAAATTCTGCATGGAAGCAGAGGAGCCTTCAGAGTGACCTGTTTGGACATTTATTTTCTGCCCTGTTGCTGCCTCTCTTCTTTTTTTATTCAACCTATTTTTAATCTTCAAAAGAGAGAAAGAAGAAAAAGAACATTGATAGAAATGGACTGCTTTTTTTTCCTTTTCAGTTCCCTTTGCAGCTCCAAAGGAGACCCAAGAAGAAATTCCTTCTGAGAATGGTAAGTTGCTTCCCAAAACATCTATTATTCATTTTGAGAATAATTTTTATTTCTATACTTTTTGAATCCACAGATTCCTATCAACGAGCTATCAAACTGACGGTATATCTAGCATGTTATTGTTCTTCAGCCACTAGGCTGCAAAAGACATCTTAGTTTTAATTTCCATTGAAAGCTGAGGCATTTTGATGGTTGCTGGTAGATTCTCTCTGTCTCTTCACTATATAACAGCTGTGCTGCCATTTTTTGGCTCTGTAATGTCTGTATATGGCTGTCCTTTAAGTTTTGACTTCTCTTTCAGCATATCACTTTTGCCAGTTCATTAGGGAAATATAACCTTTTAGAGAGGGCAGTCATTCTGATTAAACCTAAAACTATGGGATACAATTGCACTGCTGGTGTGGAAGTCTACAGCTAGTCCTCATTTACTGACCACCATTGATTCTGATGACTGTCATTAAGAAGGGCAGTTGCTAGGTGAAAATCACATGACTGGGCTCATGATTTTACTTCAGCTTTCCTTTTCCTTCTGCCCTTTGGAATGCTAACCCTAGCATTAGGACAATTAGCAAGAAGAGAATTAGTTTGTATTTACAATCATTAGGGAGGAAGGGATTACAAGAGAATAAGCAGGCACACAATGGGAAATACACATAGAAAGCAATGCGGTTTGCCTAGTGCAGGGGTAGGCAACCTTGGCTCTTTTATGACTCATGGACTTCAACTCCCAGAATTCCTGAGCCAGCTGGCTCAGGAATTCTGGGAGTTGAAGTCCATGAGTCATAAAAGAGCCAAGGTTGCCTACCCGTGGCCTAGTGGCTTCAGAGGTAAAAGAAAGCCTTCAGTATGAAAAGGATTAGGGTGCTTGTCAGTCTCTGCAGCAGGTTCTAATCAACTAATTAAGGTTACCAGCTGAGTTTGTTAACTTGCTCTTTAGCACTTCTTACAAACATGGACTGTGGAGAAAAGTGGTCAGGAAGAGGTAGCTTCTTCAGGCCATCTCTCTGCTCTGCAAGGTGGTGAAGGGAGAAAAAGAACAGGTCAAGAATAGAACAATAGTATTAAGTGACTATAATGGTGAACATATGACTGACAGTCATTGTGAATGTGATAAATGTGGGCATTGATTGCAAAGTCCCTTTTTCACCACTGTTGTAATTGAACAATTGCAGTCCCAGATAATTGCTCATTGAGAATTAGCTGTATATTCTATGAATTATATGTACTATTTTTATAATGTTCTAGAAACGGAATGATCCCACTCTCTTCCTAAAATGCAGTTCTCTTCCAGCCTAATTCTCCCCAAACTCCTGCCCCCAGTGTACTGGGCCTACAATGCTGAGAGTGCTAATCTCTGTGTGTCCAGTGAGCACTAATCTGAAGGAAGACTGCTGGAACCTAAGAATTATATTTAGAGTTGCCTTTTTTAAGAATTCCACTGGCTGGATACATACCACATGCTAGATTGGGATTGAGAAATTTGTGGTTCAGCGTGCTGTGGAATTCTATCTATTGAATTAACATGTTAGGCCAACCAGACCATCACATGATGTAATAATATGATTTGTCAGGGAAATATTAACATAGGATATATTAACATAGTCATGGTGTTTTGTTAATTTGGATATAATACAATGTGTTGCCTGAGCTCAGCTTTTAAGCATCCAACAGTTAAATGAGAACCATATATATATTGCTTTAAGATCCAGTTCATAAAGGAGAACATACCTTTCCTAACTAATTCTCTTTATTGATGCCTAGATATCTATGCTGTTATTCCCCAAGATCTCAGCTGCTTAGACATTTTATGCGACACAGAGGTATCAATCATAAGTGGTCTCTATGCAATTTATTGGAACCTATTCTCATTTTAGTTTACCTACCTCCTTCCCCATCCCTGCCTCTCACAATTAAATAACAATGGAGGCTGTTTATTCTGCAGTGATGCTGCAGGAATACTCTAGACAAGTGGTTTGAGGTTTGCAATAAATTATTTTTTTCTCTTTTTTTAAGTTTAGAGAAGACTTCTTAAAACTGTTTCAAGAATCTCTGCAGACAATTTCCAGTGTTGGCCCACCTACTATTCTAGCTTATAGACCAGAGTCATCAAGATCAGATATTCAATTTGAGGTAATGGCTCTACTCCCCCCACTATGCATTACTTTGCACTGTAAATTTATAAGTTCTTATTCTTTACTGAAATGGGCAACACTGTTTACCACTTCCCTTTCTTCCTGGATAGGGAAGAGGACTTTGGAGAAGGAGGGTGAAGGGAGGAGGGGATTAGGAGACATTTTAAGAATACCAATTGTTTCTTCCAGTACCACTGGTATTCTGCTCAAAATTCCAGTTTCCCATAGATACTTCTGCTGAGGAAAGAATCATGCAAATATACCTTGTGTTCTGTTTAGCCTGGAGGATTAACCTTTATTTTCTGAAGAAAGAAAATAGTTACAAGCTTCTATAAGTTCACCACTTCAGAATGCAATTGCATGACAGAATGTCTCTTCTTAAAAATTGCACTGATGAAAAATTCTGATGAAAAGCTGTAACAGAGAAAGCGATGCATTGCCTTCTATCCAATATATGAATTTTCTATGTATAGTCAGCTTTCTTTTATTTCAAACTTACAGTGCTGAAGAATTTAACAAGTGAAAAACACAAATGCAAACAATAGTACTAAAAGAACAACCCAGCCACACAAATTATAAAGAGTGTTATAAAAGAAAAGAAAAACTAATCTCCCTGTAAGTTATATAACAGAATAACTCAAATATTTGGCCATAAAATAAATGTTTACCTTTCTATTTCTGGACATAAGAATGTGAAACTATTTTATAGATATGACATCTTAATAAGAGTACATCATATTTCTTTAAGATTTTAGGCTAGCTTAAGTAAACACTTTAAGATACACAAACAAGATAACAACAACAATAATAATAATGACAGATTAAATAGATGGAAAACCAAAGCTTTGCATGGTCAGCATTTGAAGGAAAATGTGATAACAACTTGACATGGGCATGACTTCAGATGGGAACCATCAAGAAAGGAACAGAAAGCTTAATACTGGCTGCTCAAGAACAAGCACTACAAACTAATGCCATGAAAGCGAAGATACAAAAATCTACTGACAATCCAAATTGCCGACTTTGCAATGACAAAGTTGAAACTGTTTCACATTTAATATGTGAGTGCAGCAAAATCACACAAACTGATTACAAAGCTAGACATGACCAAGTTGCTAAACTAATCCACTGGGCATTGTGTAAAAAATACGACTTGCCTGTGTCCGAAAAGTCGTGGGAACATAGGGTGGAAAAAGTTGTCGAGAATGAGAAGGTAAAGCTCTTGTGGGACTTCCGAATACAGACAGATCGCCATTTGGAACACAACACGCCAGATATCACAGTCGTAGAGAACCGAAGCATACAGTTGATTGATATCGGTGTACCAGGAGATCCCAGAGTCAAAGAAAAAGAACTGGAAAACATTATGAAATACTGCGACCTGGCCATCGAAACTGCGCGACTATGGATGAAACGTGTAACAGTGATACCCATTGTCATCGGGGCACTGGGAACTATGTCCCAAAACTTTGCAAAATACATCAAGAAATTGCAGCTTCCTGCAATAACTCCAGCAAAGCTACAAAAAGCTGCACTACTCGGAACATCTTACATTTTAAGGAGGTACCTGGTTGATACCTAGGATGCTGGCAGCAACCCGTGTGAACCATTAGCGCCAGTCAATTTGAATGTTCAGTTGAGGTTCATGTTTAATGAATAAAAGAAAATTATTATTATTATTAATAATAGTAATAGTAGTTGGAAGGGACCTTGGAGGTAATCAAGTCCAACCCTCTGCACAGGCAGGAAACCTTGTCCTATACAATACCTGTGCATTTGGTTTTCTTGCCTAAATGTAGAACCTTACTTTTTTCACCATTGAATTTCATTTTGTTAGATGAGATAGAACAGGGGTGTCAAACTGCCGGCCCATGGGCCGGACGCGTCATCTAGAAGCCGCACCCACCCCATTGCTGGCAATGGCAAAACTGTCCTGATACGTTGCATGACATCATGTGATGTCATGAGTTTGACATGTCTGAGATAGAAGAACTGTTGTTTCGTTCAATATTGGCAAATTCATTTTTAGAATATGGGATTGAAGAGAATTGGAACCCCTTTCACTGCTTTGTTGCTTGTCATACTTTAACAGCTTTTAGTTGTAGTCAAAGTTTGCATTTGTATATCTAGGCTGACATCTTTTTCTTTGTAGCCTCTTATTTCATCAGTAGCTGTAATAATGGTTTTAAGAATTGCTTTCATCATAAAAAGAGTCTGTTCATGATCTTCAGCCATATTTTCTTAAAGTATGTTAAATTAAAATAAAAAAATAAGAGTAATTTTGTCACTGCCTATGGAACATATCTGGGCTTTTCATAGCTGAAAAATGCCAAGGTTAGAGAAGTCTTTATCGTCTGGACAGTAAACCAAGTCTCTGTTAGGCAATAACAGGTTGTAATATCAGGTTTAGCTACAAGGTGTCAACCATACCGTTTAGGATTTTTTCCCCTCTTTTTTATGTAGTCCAAATTTTGTAATCTTTTCCCCGATTTTACTTCTTTTTTGTAGATAAAAACCCAAATCTTCAATAAAAATAAGGAATCTTTTAGTCCTCAAGCTTTAGAAAGGTAAAAGTCCAGTTAAAATCAGGCTATTCTTTTGTTTTAAAACTCCCCTGGATCGTTGCCACTATTAGAGGGTGAGATAAAGTTTCCCTTTCCTTTCTACAGGGGGAAAAATACTTTGGGCAGCTTATACAAGTGGAAAACATAATTAGGATTGAAGAGAGGTTCAGATCTCACCCAGTCTCTTCCGCACTGCTTTGTAGGTGCCTGGTGGTAAATGTGACTTCAGCTGTCTACAGCTAGTGACAAGCCATATTGCTATGGCTGGTCTTTCATCCGCCGGTTTGGAGGGCTGCGCCAGATCAAGCAAAAGAGCTACCACTCTCCTGCGATCCAGAGGGAATCCCCTCCTTGCTGGTCGCCCCTACAGGGCAACTTTCGACCCTTTCCAGGGTCCCCCAGTGATGCAAAATCAGACGTGGAAGGCAAGCTCTCCTTCCAAATGTCCGTAGCGGCCACATCAGCAAATCGGAAGTCCTCCATTTTTAGAATATGGGATTGAGGAGAATTGTAACCCCTTTCACTCCTTTGTTGCTTGTCATCCTTTAGCAGCTTTTAAAGGCCAGTTGTCTCTAAGATCCCTAATGAAATTGCAAAATGATTCATTTACCGTTGGTTGTAATCCCTTTAGAAAGGAGAAGGAAAAGCAAGGCTTCTCCTACCTCTGAAAAAGGTGGGGGTAAGAACAAAAGAGCAGTAATAATGCTTAATGATTGTGGTGCACAGCTGCCTAACACCATCTGTTCCCAAGGAACTTCAGAAATAAGAGATGAAAAAGCATAAAAGGGTTTTTCCACCATCCTTCCCATACAGCAGGATTGCTTTCATATAATTAAAGTGTTGTTTATTACAGGACAGAGCCAGCAGCATCATTCATGTGGCAATTCATATTTTGTAATTTTCTTTTTTTTTACATACTTTGGTTAAACATTCCTGAAAAGCTATTAGGAATAAGCAAAATATCAGGGCAATGTGACATTAGTTGTGGCTAAGTAAAAGCATTTTTAACTCTCAAGTTGAAGTTAAAAGACCAAATTTGCTTCAAAAGCAATTGGATATTTGACCAAAAATCAGCAATTTGAGATTTTCTCTTTTATCCCATAAGCAGCATTTTTATAGGTACAGATCACTCTATCTATACCTACGAATGCTGCTTAGGGGAGACAAGAAAAAATCCTCCTTCCTCCCTACAAATCAGCCAATTTTTCATGTTTGAAATTTGGAAAGACTGTTCTAGTCTGGGAGGGGGTATAAATGTACCCTCTATTGATAACTGAGTGGGCAATGAGGAGAAAAAGGGCCACCCCACAGAAACCCAGGCTATGAACCCTATAATTCTTGTTTAGATAACTATTATAAAATTTTCTGAAATACGCCCCCCCCTTCTTCTCTGCAGGTTCCGAAGGAAACTCCAGAAACCTGTGAATTCTGTGGCAGCCCCCTAAAATACTTCCCTTCATTTGAAAGTCTGGAACACATAGCAGAGTGGGGAGATGTAAGTAATGAGAGCAAATTCTCCACATGGTTTTCCATTGGATCCAAGGTCCACCTGTCCAGCTGGTAAGAACAGGACCTTGCTTTCCAGCTTTTCTGTTGCCAGCAATGCCGGGAGCTTCATGAGTTCATTGTCAGTGAAAAAAGTCGCTATCCAAAGAAAATGGAGATGATTGATATTGCCCCTCATAAGGCCCATGGAAGTCAAGCTGACCGAGAACGGGCAAAAGAAAGGGCTCAACAAAGGTATGCCAAACAGCGGGGGGGGGGGGTATATATTTGAGCTCTTAAGAGTTAGGCGGAACACTAAAATCTGATACCTCAAAGCTACCTGCACCTCTGAAAGCTCTTCAAGTTTCCTACAGAGATCTCTAGAAGTTGTTACCAAATTTAAAGTACAGCATGACAGAAGGAAAATTACTAATTACACAACTGAAGACTAATAACTGTGTTGAATTTTAATTTAAATGAAATCAAAATTTATTTTTGTTCTAGCCTCACCTATTACTTTGGGGAGCACAATCTATAGAGTATGCAGTTTAAAGTTAAGTAGCTATTGTACCTCATGAAATGGACCACTTTAAACCATCACTTATGGTGCAAGTAGCAAGAAAGGAAGTAGGAAATGTATAACTTACATTGGGTTGTATTCTACCATGAGTGAAGGAAGTTCAGGGGAAGAAAATTTCTAACTTCTCTCTCTGAAGTTTAAATGAGCTCCCCAAAAGTTACCGGAAGTGAAGATGACTCTCCAGCTTAATACAACTTATAGGCCTTGGGATCATGCAATATGTCAATTTTAGGATGCACATCTAAGCAACTTTAATCATATCTCCTCCCTCAGAGGGAGGTTGCATAATTCAGTAAAGAAACTTTGGACGGAATCTATGTGAGTAGATGGAAATTAGTCTGTCATTAATGTCTGTCGTTAATGTCATGACCACGGAGACATCCTCGGACAAGCGCTGGCTTTTCAGCTTTGAAACGGAGATGAGCACCAGTCCCTAGAGTGGGAAACGACTAGCACGCATGTGCGGGGGAACCTTTACCTTTACCTTTAATGTCTTTAACTTACCTGAGACTTCCTGTTCTTGAGCTTTTATAGGTATTATTGATGCAGAAGATCTGGTCCAACTAATTAAGGCTTCATCAATCTTAAGCATATAGTGAAACACTAATGATTATAGCTGTAAAGAAAAGGTGTTATGGGAAAAAAATCGAAGTAGAAGAGCTTATTTTTTTAGACACAGTTATGAGAAGCAGCTAGAGCATTTAGAGCTCTTAAAGCATTGTTGGGAAGAAGTCATCAAGTCATTAGCCACTCTTGCATGGGATGCTGCAAAGTGCAGCTTGTTCCTTTATTCCCATAGGGTCTAGTATTAACATGCTGATGAGAGCCAGATTTATATTTTGATCTCAGGCTCAGCAGGAAATGCATTGGAGAGTCCTCTGATCCTGGCTGAGATTTGCAAAACAGACTAAAATTTAATTCTAGCAAGGTAGTGTTACTATTGATGCAGAAGTCCTGTGGTTCCATATATCGCTCCATACAGGATTGCACTTTCCCTGAAAAGTTGGAATGTAGTTTTGGGGTTCTCCTGGACTGGCAGATTCTATGAAACATCGAGTGGAAGTCACATCCAAGAAAATTTTGATCCAGTTTCATCAAGCATGCCAGTTGCATCTGTTCCTGAATTAGGTGGTGCTGGAGACAATAACTTATGCTACTGGATTATCTCAATTATACTACAGAAGTTAATCTGCCCTTGAAGGCCATTCAGAAGCTGCAGTTGGCACAAAACCCAATGCCTTCTGATCAGCACTAACCAACTTAGTAACATAATTTGTATTCAAGAACTGAAGTGGCTCCCACCAAGCATCTGGGCCCAAATCAAGGTGCAGGCTGTAACCCACAAATTTATTTATTTTATTTATTTTTATTACATTTATATCCCGCCCTTCTCCGAAGACTCAGGGCGGCTTACAAGCTTAGCAGTAGCCTTCATTCTATGTATATGCCTGCTTATTAGGGCTTTCACACACACATCCCAAGCGGCATTATTACAAAGTCAGCTTAATTGCCCCCAACAATCTGGGTCCTCATTTTACCTACCTCGGAAGGATGGAAGGCTGAGTCAACCTTGAGCCTGGTGGGATGCGAACCTGAACTAATTGCAGGCAGCTGGTGTTACTTAAGGAGGCATTAGCCCACTGCTCCACCAAGGCTCATATCCTATGGGTTCTGCCTCACCCATAATCCCATAATCCTATGGGTTCTGCCTCACTACCTACATTATAATCTTGCCATGGGTGCATAGCCCTACAGAGTTGGGGGAGTGGGGGCAAGGACCTGAAGTGTGACATTCTCACTGACAACCCACTCACTTTCAACCGTTTGTCTTATGAGGTCAGTCTAGTCCCCATCCATCTTCATTTAGGAAGCAGGTTAAAACCATTTCCTTCCATAAGGCATTTATTTATTTATTTATTTATTTATTTAGTTACATTTATATACCGCCCTATTCCCTGAGGACTCAGGGCGGTTTACAGGGAATTAAAAATCCAACATACAAAAGTTAAGAACCAAATTAAAAAATATTAAATTGACCCTGTACTCAATTAAAAAGAACCCCAATTAAAAATTTCTCCTCAGTCTGGGCCCGAGAGCTCGAAGAGCCAGGTCTTCAGGCCCCGTCGGAATGATCGGAGGTCGGGGGCAGTTCTCAGTTCCACCGGCAGCTGGTTCCAGAGGGCAGGCGCTCCCACCGAGAAGGCCCTATCCCTGGGTGTCACCTGCCGGCAATCTCTTACCGGCGGGACCCTGAGCAGACCCTCCCTGTGGGAGCGCACTGGGCGAAGGGCGTTTGATGCCGGCAGCAGGTGTTCCCTCAGATATCCCGGACCCAGGCCATGTAGGGCTTTATAGGTGATAACCAGGGGAAAGATTTTAACAGAAGATTGCAACAGATATTTTTAAAGCTATTAATTTTTTTACTGTTATGGATGTTTTAATATATGTCAGTTATAAGCCGCCTAGAGTTGTTTGAGTAGGGGACATATAAAGAACTGTAATAAATAGGTTTTTAAAAAAGTTCACACCCAGTGTATTTTAATGTTACAGGCTCAGAGAGAGACAAATAGCAAAACAAATTGCCTTTATGGCAGTAGAAGCAGAAAAGAGTGCATTTCCAGTACATATCCCTGAATGTAAGTTGGATTATTCCACTGTTATTTATGTTTTTGTTACTATGCGCAGAAGGGAGAATGATTCTTATTCCATATTGACTCATAAGGAAAAATCACCCAAAGGCATATCAAAACTTCGGCCCAAAGTTACTGTATATTTCCAAGGCTGACAGTGGACTGGAACCTACATTCCTGTATACCAGGGGTAGGCAACCTTGGCTCTTTTATAACTCATGGACTTCAACTCCCAGAATTCCTGAGCCCAGCCAGTCATAAAAGAGCCAAGGTTGACTACCCCTGCTCTATACTAGTCCACTACCTTTATCACTACAGCATATTGGCTTTCATGAATCTATTGATTTTATTGATCTGATGCCACCCAAATATGGGCAGATCACAACATTTTAAAAAAAATGGAAACAGCAAAATATAAAAAAAAATAACTACCAGAAATGCAAAATAATCACAAAATTATTCCAACCACATAGCAAGCAGAAAACATCAGGACAGAGCCATCCCCCCTACTTCAGGGCCTGGGTTAATACAGGTAATCCTTGACTTACGACCACAATTGAACCCCTAATTACTGTTCCTAAGCAAGACAGTTGCTAAGGGAGTTTTGCCCCATTTTATGACCTTTCCTGTCAGAGTTGTTAAGTGAATCATTGCAGTGAAGTTAGTAAAATGGTTATTAAGTGAATCTGACATACCCATCGACTTTTTTTGTCAGAAGGTCGCAAAAGGTGATCATATCATCCCGGGATACTGCAACTATCATGAAGGGGCCATTTTAGGGCCCCTTTTTTAGGGCCATTTTTGTTTGTGCCGGCGTTTCTGAGACTGTCGCCCTGTTCGCGGGGGCCGGCTGCTGACTCTGGTGCCTTTGGGTTTTTGATCTTTTCGCCGGCGGCGGGACTTTCATCTGGCCCCAAGCCGCCTTGGCCCGCTTTGGCGGTGGTGTCGCCCTCGGGCCGTTTTGGCGGTGGAGAGGGCGACTATTATTATTCACCTTGGCGACGATGGTTGACCTATTCCCTTGCTTCAGGCCGCCTCTTATGGCGACGGCGTCTTCGGACCGCTTGGGTGGCGAAGAGGATGACCGGGAGTTATCTTACCGGAGCAAGGACGACATGGGGCTCCTGCATCGTGTATCATCTTTCGACTGCTCTTGCAGTGACGCCGGTGATTCAGACTATTTTTACTCTGGCCTGCCTATCCTCCTTGCCTTGGACACACTTTTTACCATCTGCCTGCCTATCCTCTCCCCTCTCCCTTTGGACTTTCGACATACCTGGGTATCGGCCACGGTGTGAGAGTGGCTGGACTTTTCCATTTGCAACCTCATAGAGGTGGGAGCTCTATGGGGTTTGCCTACCCAGTGGATATCTGGTTCACCCCCAGGAACGGAGTCTCTACCCGTTGTGAGAGAACGGGCTGCGGCCTGTCCTGGGGGCCACCCAACTGAGTGGCAGTGAAGTTGGGTGGGGATCCAGACTTCTGTCATGTTCAATCCTCCCATGGACAACTAAGGGATGCCTATCCTGGACTGTTTGGACTTTTTTATACTTATGCGGCAATATACGAGCACGCGTTTGTACGCCCTCAGGGGTGCCCCCCTCTCCTGGGTGCGACCTGCCTCCTTAAACGTCGATAACCTTGATGACGGGCCCGAGTTTTGGGTCTCTGAGAGATGGCTGGGCAGGGGCAGGGGCTATCCATGTAAATCTAGAAAGCCTCTGATTATTTTTTTATCCAAATTTTTTATAAGGCTAGGGAGCGGGGTGGGAGATAGCGGTGGTTTGGCTATGGGGGGTGGCCGATCTACCATGGTTCAGACCAGCCTTGGGTCTGATAGCACGGGGGGAGAACGGGGTGGCGTTGTCGCCGGGGCTCATGAGCGGGTCGTGGGATTATCAATTCCCACGACGGGGAATGGCAGCAGGCGGATAGACAGGGGGCCGTATCGCTACCGGGAGGGCCGTCCCCGCTATTTGCAAGCGGTGAGGCGCTCCGACCCTCTGCTTCTTCCCCGAGATCCCGGGAGCGAGGATGTGCAGCCTCCTGAGCTCCGGCTGGTGTACCTGAATGCCAGGTCCGTGGTTAATAAAGCTCCCCTCGTTAGGGATTTAGTTGAGGGTGAGCATGCGGACCTGGCTTGCATCACGGAGACTTGGCTGGGCCCAGAGGGTGGGGTCCCTTTGGTTGACCTCTGCCCACCAGGCTTCCGGGTGCTACACCGGCCACGAGCTCATGGTAGGGGTGGGGGAATGGCAGTTACCATTAGGGAGACCTTATGTCCGCGGGAGACCACCGTTTCTCAGATAGTCGGGTGTGAGTCTCTCTTTATGAGATTTGGTCCTGGGGCGCAGTTGGCCTTGCTGCTGGTGTACATTTCGCCTAGTCACACAGCGGCAGCCCTGCCCGAGCTGCTCGATATCCTCTCGGGCTTGGTGGTTGAGTTTCCCAAACTTATAGTTTTGGGAGACTTCAATCTACCATCCCTGGGAGGTTCATCTGAGCTAGCTCGGGAGTTCATGGCTTCCATGGCGGCCATGGACCTGACGCAAGTAATTTCAGAGCCAACTCATGAGGGAGGCCACACCCTTGACCTGATTTTTTTATCTAGACGGTGGTTGGATGATCTTGGTGGGGGCTCTCCATTTATTATGTCCCTGTCATGGACCGATCATCATCTCCTGCGGCTGGTCTTCCGTTTTGCCACCCCCCGCCGTGGGGGCACGGAGCCAATTAGATGGTACCGCCCCAGACGCTTAATGGATCCTGATAGATTCCAAGCGGCGCTGGGGTCCCCACCTGCCTCCATTGCTCACAGCTCGGCGGATGCCTTAGTGGAAGCCTGGGAAAGGGCAGCCACTGAGGCACTTGACCGGGTTGTACCCTTGCGGCCCCTGACCCGGCGCAGATCCCAGCGAGCTCCATGGTTTTCCGCGGAGCTCCGGGAGATGAAGCGTCGGAAATGGGGCCTAGAGAGCTGCTGGAGGTCTAGCCGATCCGAACCCGACCGGTTGCGGTTAAGAACCTATATTAGGTCTTATCTCGCAGCGATGAGGGTGGCGAGGTGCAATTACTTCTCCACCCTCATCGCGTCCGCAGATAACCGCCCGGCCGCCTTGTTCAGGGTGACTCGCTCACTTCTTAATCAGGAGGTGAGGGAGGATCCCTTGCAGGGTCGTGCTGAGGAATTTAGTCAACATCTGACGGATAAAATCGCTCGGATTCGGACCGGTTTGGACTCCAGCTGGGCAGAGTCTGGCGATCAGGACACGGGCGGTCCTGTCAATGTTATCTGGGAGGAGTTTGATTCTGTGACCCCTGATGAAGTGGACAGGATTATGGGGAAGCTGAGTTCCACCACATGTTTATTGGATCCGTGCCCTTCTTGGCTGGTTTATGCAGCTAGGGAGAGGACACGAGGCTGGCTCCAGGCGGTTATATCTGCTTCTTTGAGTGAGGGTTATTTCCCCACCGTCTTGAAGGAGGCGGTGATGAGACCTCTCCTCAAGAAGCCTGCCTTGGACCCAGCTGTATTGAACAACTTTCTTCCAGTCTCCAACCTTCGCTTTCTTGCGAAGGTTGTTGAGAGTGTGGTGGCGCATCAGCTCCCTCTGGTCCTGGATGAAGCGGATTATCTGGACCCTTACCAATCGGGTTTCAGGCCCGGGCACAGCACGGAGACGGCATTGGTCGCTCTGGTGAATGATCTCTGGAGGGCTCGGGATAGGGGATATTCCTCTGTCCTAGTCCTATTAGACCTCTCGGCGGCTTTCGATACCATCGACCATGGTATCTTGCTGCGGCGTCTCAGGGGATTGGGAGTGGGAGGCACAGTTTTTCAGTGGTTCTCCTCCTATCTCCTGGGACGCTCGCAGTCGGTGTTGGCAGGGGGGCAGAGGTCGACCCCTAGGACTCTCGCTTGTGGAGTTCCTCAGGGATCGGTCCTCTCGCCCCTCCTGTTCAACATCTATATGAAACCGCTGGGTGAGATCATTCGTGGTTTTGGAGTTGGGTATCATCAATATGCCGATGATACCCAACTTTTTATTTCGACCCCAAACCACCCCAGTGATGCCCTCGCTGTGATGTCCCGTTGCCTGGAGGCGGTTCGGGTCTGGATGGGGAGGAACAGACTTCAACTCAACCCTGACAAGACTGAGTGGCTGTACATTCCGGCATCCCGGGACATTCAAAACGTTCCATCTCTTTCTATGGGGGGTGAGCTCTTACCCCCCGTGGATAGGGCTCGCAACCTGGGAGTCCTCCTAGATTCACGGCTCACCCTGGAAGATCATATAGTGGCCGTGACTAGGGTGTTGTGACTCAGGGCCAGCCTGTGGGTCCGACAGCCGGGTCCGATGTATCGGAGGACTCAGATGTGGGGGAGGAGGGAAATGAACCGGCTGATGATGATTTGGAGACTTTGCAGAGTCCTCAGCCAGGAACCTCTTCTCAGCTGTGTGAGCCCGAGAGTGCGGAGGATGATGACCCACAGCTGGCCCTGTTCAAGGACGCCCGACGCAGGAGGCAGACGAGCAGGGACAAACAAAGAAAGGCTATGGGACTCCTCGGGAGGAGGCACAGGGAGACCACGCCCTGAGCTCTCTATAAAAGAAGTGTTTGGGGAGGGGCTGGTTGCTGAAAGCAACTTTTCCGTTTGAGAAGTCAAGCTCTTGTATTCTTGTAACAGTGTAATTAAAACTTGGCAGAAGCCTTTTGGTCTTGGACGCTTTCCAGACTCTTCTTTTGATTAGGGGTGCGAGAAGAGGGCTGGTTCAGAACAGTTTGCTTTCAGCCACCCACCCCTTAATACTACGATGGAGCAGCTTCTTGCCGAGAATGCCCAGCTCAACCAGCAACTCACCTTGCTGGCCACTCAGGTGGCACAACTGCAGGCTCAGGTACATGCTGCCCCCCCACCCAGGAGGAAATGTCAGATAGCTATGCCGGATAAATTTGCTGGTAAACCAGAACTGTTTCCTGCCTTCCTGGGACAATGCCAGCTTTATATCAGCGTGAGAGCAGCTGATTTCCCCACTGACCGAGATAAGGTGGGATTCGTATTGAGCCTTCTGTCGGGAGATGCAGCTCGTTGGGGCACGCCTCTGTTGGCACAGCCTAGCCCTTTGTTGGATAACTTTGGGGGGTTTTGTGACCATATGCGCCTCATGTACGAGGACCCGATTAAGGCGCAGACGGCCACCCGACGCCTGAAAGCTTTGAGGCAGGGTCAGCGCCCTCTACAGGCCTATATCAGCGATTTCCGGCTGCTTAGCCAGGATTCCGCCTGGAATGAGGCTGCGCTCGTGGATGCCTTTCA
The DNA here is from genome assembly GCF_947247035.1 of Vipera ursinii. Classification (NCBI taxonomy): domain Eukaryota; kingdom Metazoa; phylum Chordata; class Lepidosauria; order Squamata; family Viperidae; genus Vipera; species Vipera ursinii. The sequence continues at coordinate 25,879,089 of NC_139518.1, forward strand.
GGATGGCTTGTCAGAGGAGATGTTGGATGAGCTGGCCCGCGTGGACATTCCCTCAGACCTGAATGGGCTGATCCATCTTTGTCTGCGGATCGATGCCCGGCTGCAGCAGCGTAAGAGTCGCCGTGCCACCCCACAGACCCCTGCCGCCCCTGTTGTGCGTGAGCCCCCAGTCCAGAGGGAGGAGCCAATGGAGCTGGGTGCCGCCAGGTCCCGTCTATCGGTGACGGAAATGGACAGACGACGATCGGAGGGGTTGTGTTTTTACTGTGGGGACCCTGGACATTTGGCTGCTTCTTGCCCGAAGAAGCGTCAGCGGGCGTCAGTGACCAAGCCTGCCCCGAGAAAGTCCCCTGCTTTGCTATCGGGAAACGGCCCGAGCCCGATCTAGACGGTGTGAAAGATCGGGCGACCCACAACGATCACGCCGAGCGACGCCGTTCCGACGGTGCCTGTGAACCTCCACGGCATTTGATTTTGGAGGCACGACTGATCCTCCCTGGCAAGCCAGAGGGGATTCCGGTCCATGCCTTAATTGACTCTGGGGCTACCACTAACTTTATGGATTCGGCCTTTGTGGCCAAATGGGCTGTTCCCCAGTGTCCAGTGGATCCGCCCATGCTTGTGGAGACCATCGATGGTCGAGTGCTCCTGTCCGGGCCTATCACGGCCGCCACGCAACCCGTGTGTATGGCCATCAGTACCCATGTGGAGGCCATTCAGTTCTACGTCACTTCGGATCTGCACTTCCCCGTGGTCTTGGGACTGGCGTGGCTCCGGGCGCATGATCCACAGATCTATTGGTCTCAGAACTTGGTCACCTTCCCAAGTTTGCAGTGCGTGGACCACACCCGCCATATCTGTGCCGGCCAGGTGGAGGGTTCCCCAGGGGTTTCCTTGCCTCCCGAACTGTCCGACTTTGCTGACGTGTTCAGCGAGTCAGAGGCGGACCAATTACCCCCGCACAGGCCCTACGACTGCTCCATTGACCTAGTCCCTGATGCGCCTCTCCCAGTGGGGCGTTTGTACTCCATGTCGGAGCCCGAGTTGGCTGCATTGCGGGACTTCCTGACAAAGAACTTGGCTCGTGGTTTCATCCGGCCCTCGTCCTCGCCAGTGTCTGCGCCCGTGCTCTTCGTCAAAAAGAAGTCGGGCGAGTTACGGCTTTGCTGTGACTACCGGAAACTCAACGCTATCACGGTGCGTAACCGCTACCCGCTGCCCCTCATCCCCGAGCTCTTGGACCGACTCCGGGAGGCTAAGATCTTCACGAAACTGGACCTGCGTGGAGCTTACAACCTCGTCAGGGTTCGGCCGGGTGATGAGTGGAAGACGGCGTTTGGTACTCGCTATGGACATTTCGAGTACACGGTGATGCCGTTTGGCCTGACCAATGCCCCCGCTGTGTTTCAGCATTTTATGAATGACATCTTTCGGGATCTGTTGGACCAGTTTGTTGTGATTTACCTGGACGACATCCTGATTTACTCCCCGTCGCGTGAAGCGCATCATCAGCATCTCCGTCAGGTCCTGCAGCGCCTCCGGAAACATCGGCTGTTTGCCAAGTTGGAGAAGTGCCAGTTCTACCAGGTGACCATTGATTTCTTGGGTAACCGCATTTCTCCTGAGGGCATCGCCATGGAACCGAGTAAAGTTGAGTCGTTGCAGAGTTGGCAACCCCCGCGTCGCGTGAAGGATATTCAGCGACTTCTTGGATTTGCCAACTACTATCGGACATTCATCCCTGGCTTTGCTGCCTTGACAGCCCCCCTCACCCGGCTCCTGCAGAAGAAGACTCGGTTCCAGTGGAACGCCCCCGAACAACAGGCGTTCCAAGCTTTGAAGGACGCCTTCATGAAGGAGCCCATCTTGAAGCATCCTGACCCGCAACGGCCGTTTGTCGTGGAGGCGGACGCCTCCGACATTGCCATTGGGGCCGTGTTACTCCAGGCAGCGACGCCCAACGGTACCCTTTTCCCTTGTGCGTATCACTCACGGAAATTGAATCCCTCGGAGCGCAACTATACCATCTGGGAGAAGGAGCTGCTGGCCATCAAGGCGGCGTTTGAGGCTTGGAGGCATCATCTGGAGGGGGCGCGGCATCAAATCGAGGTCCGGACGGACCACAAGAATCTGGAAAGCCTGCAGACCGCTCGGAATTTGAACCAACGCCAGATCCGGTGGTCCCTCTTCTTTGCGAGGTTTGACTTCCGGGTGCGGTACATACCAAGCGGGCACAACCAGAGAGCGGATGCTCTGTCCAGGAAGCCCGAGTACACCCGAGTGGAAGACAAGCTTCCGCCCAGGACCGTGATCCCCGTCGAGTCTTTTGCTGCGGTGCGGGAGCCGGTGGATATACGGGCTCGGATCCGGGAGGCGCAGCAGCAGGAGGCGTGGGTGGCTCAGCGGAAGGAAGAGGTGGGGCCAGATTCGCCTTGGTCGGTCACGGATGGACTCCTGTATTATCGTGACCGGCTCTATGTTCCAGGAGGGCCACTCAGGGGACTCGTCCTCAGCCAATGTCATGATAACCCGGCTGCGGGGCATTTTGGCCTGTTCAAGACTCTGAACCTGGTCTCCCGTACATTCTGGTGGCCCCGAGTCCGACACGATGTCCAGTCTTATGTCACCTCCTGCGTCCCATGCAGGCAGGCCAAGTCAGCGACAGGGGCCCCGCCTGGTTTACTGCAGCCTTTGCCAACGCCCAAGAGACCCTGGGGGGCTGTGTCCATGGACTTTCTGACGGATCTACCCCCATCCTCCGGCTTCACGACAGTGTTTGTGGTGGTGGACATGTTGACCAAGATGGCGCACTTCATCCCCTGTCGCGGCTTACCGTCAGCTCGCGCCACTAGTCGCATGTTCATCCAACAGGTGTTCCGGCTGCACGGCCTTCCCGATAGAGTCGTCTCCGATAGGGGGGCCCAGTTTACAGCCCGCTTCTGGCAGGAGTTGATGCGGGCGTTGGACATTAAGGTTTGCCTCTCGTCCGCGCATCATCCTCAGACCGACGGGGGTACCGAGAAGGTCATCGGCATTTTGGACCAGTATCTGCGCTGCTACGTTAACCTGCAGCAGGACAATTGGGTGGACTATTTGGCCATAGCCGAGTTTGCCTTTAACAACTCGCAGCACACCTCCACGCAGATGACACCGTTCTTGGCCAATGTGGGTTATCACCCTCGGTTTTTCCCCCTTTCTCCCGTGGACTCACCGGAGCCGGCAGCGAACAAATTCATGGCGGAGTTACAGGCGATCCATCGGTTGGTGCGACGGCAGCTGGAGAAGGCCAAGGCCGACTACAAGAGGCTCGCCGATCGGTCGAGAAGGGATACGCCTCCATTATCGGTGGGGGATCGGGTCTGGCTGTCCACCAGGAACCTACCATCCACTCGGCCGGCGAGGAAGCTGGACCACCGTTACCTTGGACCGTTCCCAGTCGAGGCCGTCATCAACCCGGTCGCCTATCGTTTAACTCTGCCACGTTCCCTGCGCGTGCACCCCGTCTTCCATCGGTCCTTGTTGGTCCCCGAACAACCGGCTTGTCCACTTCGCCAAGCGGAACCTCCCCCATCAGGACCTCGTGATGGCGACAGCACCCCCGAGTACGAGGTCGCCAGCATCAGGGATTCCCGCTGGCTGAAAGGTCGCTTCCAGTACCTGATCGAGTGGAAAGGGTACGGGCCGGAGGACTTCACATGGGAAGACGCGACCGCCGTTCATGCCCCTGCGTTGGTGACTGCGTTTCACGAACAGTTCCCATCCCGACCGCATCCGGATCGGCAGACCCGGGGGAAGGGCCCTGCGGTGCGGGATAGTGTTGTGACTCAGGGCCAGCCTGTGGGTCCGACAGCCGGGTCCGATGTATCGGAGGACTCAGATGTGGGGGAGGAGGGAAACGAACCGGCTGATGATGATTTGGAGACTTTGCAGAGTCCTCAGCCGGGAACCTCTTCTCAGCTGTGTGAGCCCGAGAGTGCGGAGGATGATGACCCACAGCTGGCCCTGTTCAAGGACGCCCGACGCAGGAGGCAGACGAGCAGGGACAAACAAAGAAAGGCTATGGGACTCCTCGGGAGGAGGCACAGGGAGACCACGCCCTGAGCTCTCTATAAAAGAAGTGTTTGGGGAGGGGCTGGTTGCTGAAAGCAACTTTTCCGTTTGAGAAGTCAAGCTCTTGTATTCTTGTAACAGTGTAATTAAAACTTGGCAGAAGCCTTTTGGTCTTGGACGCTTTCCAGACTCTTCTTTTGATTAGGGGTGCGAGAAGAGGGCTGGTTCAGAACATAGGGGGGCTTTCGCCCAGGTTCGCCTGGTGCGCCAGTTGCGGCCCTATCTGAACCGGGATGCCCTGTGTACGGTCACTCATGCGCTCGTGACCTCTCGCCTTGACTACTGTAATGCTCTCTACATGGGGCTTCCCTTGAAGACCACTTGGAGGCTCCAACTGGTACAGAATGCGGCCGCGAGAGTTGTCTTGGGAGTTTCCCGGTACTCCCATGTTACACCTTTGCTCCGCGAGCTTCATTGGTTACCAGTTGTCTTTCGGGTGAGGTTCAAGGTTTTGGTTACAATCTTTAAGTCCTTACATGGCATGGGTCCGGGATACCTCAGGGACCACCTGCTGCCGGCATCAACTCCCCTCCGCCCTGTGCGTTCCCACAGAGAGGGCCTCCTCAGGGTGCCGCCAGTCAAGGAATGCCGACTGGTGGCCCCCAGGGGGAGGGCCTTCTCTGTGGGCGCTCCGGCATTATGGAACCAACTGCCGGTGGAGCTCCGGACGGCATCAGACCTCCGAACTTTCCGTCGTGGCCTGAAGACCCACCTATTTGAAATGGCTGGTCTGGCCTGACGGGGGATTATGGGTTTTAATTTGTCGTTTTAGATTTGTATTACTGTTTTTAACTGGGCATGGGTTTAATCTTTTTTAATTTTTGTATTGTCTTTTTTATATATGCCCTGTGAACCGCCCTGAGTCCCTACCAAGGAGAAGGGCGGTATACAAATTAAATAAAACTTGAAACTTGAAACTTGAATACATGCCAGCTGCCAAGTGTCCCAATTGTGATCATGGAACCGTGGGAATACTGCAAAGGTCATATGAAAAATGGTCATGTCACTTTTTTCAGTGCTGTTGTAACTTCGGTCAATAAGCAAATGGTTGTAAGTCGAGGACTACTTGAGGGCAGGTCTTTAAGACCTTCTAGAACTGATTCAGGAGGGGAGCCATATCGATCTCAGAGTTTCAGCACAACTTTGCTTATAATGCAACTAGAAAATAATTGTATATATAGAGAAAATGAGAACAATTGTTGCCAATTGAGAAAGGAAACATTTCTCTGTAGCATGTTCCCCACCAATTTCCAGCTACAGGATTAACAGTAGACTAGAAGATTGTCTAATAATCAAAGGAATTGGAAGAAACCATTTAGAATCCAATCATCTGCTTTGTATTGAGATACAAATTAAAGTATTTGAGATAGATGGCTGTCAAGTCTCTGCTTTAAATCATCCAGAAGGATGTTCACATTTCTGGGTATTTGGTTTCATTGTTAAATGGAATCATATTCCTACCACAGCTGTCTTTACATCACCAGCTATTCATTTTGATGACGCCATTTCCAGTATGTCTCAATATCGTTTGCTGAGATGAAAACAGAACCAAAGAATTAGGGCTGTTCTGTTATTCCTGGAGTTTTCCTTGAAGCCTCTGGGTTTCTCTTTATGTAAGATGATCCCATTTATATCCCTTTGTTAACATACACAAATAAATGCTTTATTTTAGTGTTGCTTTATCATTGTAAATTTTAATTCTGATTTTGATTACATGTTGCAATATTTTGCTACAATTTTGAAACTGCTTGGGTTTCATTGTAGTAATGGTTTTGAAAGTAAATCTGTACCTTCCTACTGAAGGACAGGGTTTTAATAAATATCCAGTTGATAAAATAGTTTCCTCTAATGATGTGAGTCTCCTACAGTAAAGTTATTAGATCCAATATTTGAATTCTGCTGGCAAAAAATATTGTATAGGCACTTCCACTAGCCAATACTACTTTATTGTTATTTATTGGATGTATATGTTGCCAAATTCATTCAGACTCATGTCAGTTAAACAAAACATTGCCACTATACAAAAAAAATGCCATTTCGCCCCTAACAGTACCTTAGGTACAATCTTACAACAAAGCAAGTTTGCTTGTTCCTTTTCAGTCAATTAATTATTTAATTCTTATTTAATATTTTATTTTGTAGACAATAAACAGCTTAGAACAATTTCCTTCTTCCTGTCTCAAGAGACACCTTCTTCAGCAAGAATTTATCCACCAGTAATTAAAGAAGCAGAGATTCTGGACAATACATACAGCATCTCTTGCTGTGATTTCACTATTGCAGGTGGAAAGGTAAACATCTGATTTTATACACTAGAAGCAATTTTTGAATTTTATATTCAAAATTTTACCTACATAAAAATATGCAACTTTTTTTAGAGCTGAGGGCTAAACTTTCAAAGCATTGTGCCTAATGTACCCATGTCAATTATACGTGGGATTAATATCAATGAATGGCTAAGATTACTTAATATGAATTTTAAAGATGAAGTAAATATAGCATTATTTTCACCATAAAGTCAATAATTTCTTTTTTCTTTTTACATTGAAATATTCTTAATAAATAGGATTTGCCCAGGAATTAAGGAGTGCAAACAGCAATGGTAGCAATGGTGAACCGATTTCATGGACATGAGCTTGTAACTAATCTTTCAATATGGAAAATCAAAACAATCCATTTCAAATGGGAATTGTATTCCAGAATACTTTGCCTAAAGTGTAAGGCAAAAAATAGCTTTATTTGTTAAGAGGGCCCATTCATTTTCTTTCCTCCTAAAGTAAAACGATATACCTCCCAATCTTTGTGGCATCTTTTGGGGCATATAAAAAATCAATGTGCTTGTGAGGCAGACCAACATTGCTAGCGACTACTGACAATAATAGGACAGTTGCAAATTGAATTTTTAGTGTAAGCTGCATCTTCTCTCTTATTTTCTTGGTTTAAGCTTGTCATTTAGCTGCTGGCATACTGAGATTTATCTACTTGTCTACATAATAACATACCTGTATCTGTTCTGTACCAGCCTACTGCCGGCCCTGCAGAAAAGGCAGGGATAACCCCTTTACAAAAAGGCAAGAGGGTGGAACTAAGCCTGCCAAATTTATTGACATAAAACAGAGCAAACAGAGCAAAACAAAAACACAAACCATGAAACAGGAGCTATTCAAACGGTTGCCTTCAGCAAACCAGCCCTCCCACACATTCCCCTTTTAAACAGTTCAAGGCGTGGCTTCTCTCTGCCTCCTTCCGAGGTGCCCCATTGCCTTCCTCTGTTTACTCCTGATTGACTGCCTCCTGCGTCATCTTCATCCATGCTGTCAGGCTCACACAGCTGGGTCTGCGTCGTAACCAGATGGGAGGGGCCTGGCTGAGGGCTCTGCGAAACCTCAGGGCTGTCCTCTGCAACACCCCCCTCCTCCTCCTCTAAATCGTCCGACCCAACTGCCGAACCCACAGGCTGCCCCTGAATCACAACAGTATCTATTGCAAAGGATGTAGTGCGCCATGGCCCTTTAATAAAAATAAGCTAGATTTCTAGTTAACCACCTTTTGTTTACTAGCCTTATTGTTCTCTTTCAGTATCTTATCTTGCTTTTTTGAGTTCCATGGGGAAACTGTAATCTGCATGTTGTTCTTTTTTTCATCAATAGTTAGTGAAAAACCAATTCATACAACAGTACTACAAAAATGGTGTGAAGTTCCTTACCATGTTTCCGGACGGCACTGCACAAATATTGTATCCTTTTGTGACATACTCCTTTTCTGACATACTGTGTTCAATAGAACTGGATCAGAGCCAGAGGGCTGCAGCATAATAATCTACAGCAAGGTTACCAAAAGGTCTTCAGGATGACAAACACAACTAGTGTTCTGTCCCTGCTATGCTTGGTAGTGATCTTATTTTACTTTATAGCTGTCTTAATATACAACAATCACCAGTTAAGAATAGAACATCTAAAATGCATTGACCTACAACAATTAAACCTTTAATGCAGTGCTTCTCCTTCCTGGCATCTTTACGAGATGTGAACCAACTCCCAGGTTTCTAAGAGATGGAAGTCCTCACAACTTAAAGTTGCTAAGATAGAAAATGTTATAGCACCGTGAGCACAGGAGTCATAGGATTTCTTCTTCAGGGTTGGAGACAAGACTAGGCAAGACTACAACTTCACAATAATCCAGTACCAAAGTCTGCCTACTGATCCCTGCCATCCTATTTCTGATGTCATAAAGTCAGACTAGTGTGTTGGGAGCTGGCTATTTTTAGCAAAATAGAAGCAACCCTTCCACATTCAAATTCTTTTTTTCACAATCAGGTGGTATTTGGAATCTTGGCAATTATAGAGATACTCCCACCACACACATACACACACATAATCACAAACTTTTCTGCTGCTGAAAAATGGAAAAGGCATTTTAAAATCATCTTAAGACTTAAGATTTACACTGTCTTACTAGAGCCTAATTCATGATTTAGGTAATAGAATGCATAAAGTAGCCTTTTTCAACATTGGAGCCATTCAGATTTGTTGACTCTATCACACAGAATTCCCCACCTAATATGGTTGAAAGTCTGGTAGTGGATCTTCATGCATCCAAATGGGGAGAGGACAAGTTGGGAAAGGCGGGTAGTTCAGGTCTCTTGCAATATTACAGGACTTCAGGATAAGTAGTCTTTGACTTACAACTGCCAATTGGGACTAGATTTCTGGCCGTAAATAATTTCTGTTATAAGACGAGGCACCCATATGACTGCATCTACTTTTACTATATTGTAATTGTCAAGCAAATCACCGCAATCATTAAGCAAATGTGGTATTGTTAGGTGAACACTTCAGTCATAAGTGCAAACCCATTGTTTCAAATGGACTTTTTTTTTGCTAGAAACCAGCAAAAAACATCACAAATTGCAGTCATCTGACTGTGGGAGGCTACAATTGAGCAGGTGAGCAACTTGCCAAGCACTCAAAATGCAGTCACATAATCGAGAGAAGGAATGCCACATTTTACTAAGTACAGAATTGCTTTACAAGCTATGAAACACCCATTCTGGGCCTGCCATAATTTTAAATGGTTAAGCGAATGGTCATAAATCAAGGACTACCTTTATCTTGAATTTTTAAGTGATTTGCAAGACCAAGATGAGTCCCTCGAATCAAACTGGGAAACTTAATCTGTAATCAAAATCTTGGCAAACTTGGGCTTCTAGAAATCCAAAAGTATTGTTTTGTAAGTTACACCCTGGTGAAGTAGTCATTTTCCTTGTATAAATATCATCCATATTCCTGTACCACTGCAAAATTAGGGAGTTTTTGATATTGGTACAAAACTATAATACTAGTTCTACTTCTAAAGTAATTAAATCTATTCTTTTTAAGATTACTTGTTGTTTGTCTAGATGGAACATTCATGCTACATCAGCAAAATAGAACCAAGGAATGAATTTAAGAACATATGGAAAAAGAGGATGCTAACCAAGATTATCCTCCCTCCCCCCAATCAGAAATCCACTATACCATTCATACGTATGAGCTAGCATGGCTAAGCAAGTAAAGTAGGGGAAAAGACCTTAGCTACATGTACAGCTATCCATCTGGAAATCTGGCAATTATTGTTGTACAGAAGGATGAAAATGCAGGATACATTTGTATAGTCCAAGAAGATAAGCGTGAGAAGCCAGAAATCCAAGCAGTATTTGACTCTTGTGGGAAAGGAACTTGTTATCATCCAAACCAAATTGTATGGTGAGCTAATTATAGAGAAATATTCATTTTTTGCTGTGGATTTTGTATTTCATATTTTAAGTATTTAAATATTCCATATTTAGTGGGTAGGATTTCCATTACTTCAACATCTGCAGTATTACTAGAAAGACCCTTTTGTGACTGGAACCATGCTCAAGTTGTAGAAAATGCAACTCCAAGTAATAGTAAATTCATCATGCTGTAATTTTCTGTTCACTAGCTTTTTCCTTGAAATTGCAAAAACTAAATTTGCAAGTCATTTCTGAAGTGTGATTGCTAACATCATATTGCTTTACTGCTGTTGAGAAGGCATGTTAATTCAGTCTTCTCTTGCCAATGCTTTAACCGTAGTTTGCAAAGATTACTTAAGCATGATTTGAGTTACCTACAATTGTTTTTGTGAATGGTCACATTCTAGTTTGCATTTTATTGTCCACTAACCTCAGCTTATAATTTACTTTTCTCTAATGTAATTTGTATGTTTATTCAGGCTACTTCATATATATCAACTGAACATTTTGTAAGAAGCTTATGTTGTAACAAATAAAAATATCACTATTTCATTATAATGGGGTAACTTGATTCCCATTCTGGAAACAATTACATATTACAAGCCCTTTTTATGTATTTGCTTGAAATGATAAGGGAAATCAATCAATCAGGTGGATCATAACTGAGCTAAACCTGTCTTCATAATTTTCATATAGGATATGTTAAGATTTGTGGTTCAAATATACAAATAATGTATTTTTCTCCCTTGTAGGATAAATATTACTATTCGAGGAGGACATTACTCAGATCAAGCTGGCAACAAAGTGAAAACATGGATTTGGCCCAACAATCTACAGAAGCACAATCCCCGTGTATCATTTAAACCCATCTTTCTATCTTTGAACCTTAATGTTGGTGTCAGAATACTAGGGCAAGATAAAATTGCCATTTCTTTTCTTGCAATGGGAAAACAAGCAAAAATTAATGTAGGAACCAAAGTGAAGGTACATGTCAGAGGAATTGAATGTTTACTTATCCTTACAAGTTACAATTAAGCAAAACATGGAATGTTTTGGACGAACAGAAAACATTTAGGGAAATACAAAAACCTAAGTTTTACTCAAAATTGATCAAGTTAGTGTTCTCCAACATAATTAATCTGTTTAGCCATTTTACATAATTTAAATTAATTGCAACATTGCTTTCATTCCTATGCAACTCACTGAATTTCTGCTAGTCAGAGGTATGCACTGACGCTGATTTTTTTTTTCTTAAAGCCACTTGCTGAACACCTTCCATGGCCAAAGTACGTAGCTGAAGATGACCTTCTGCTCTTCGCCAATAGACTAAAGATTCTTCGCATCTTTGCTAAACTGAATGGATATTTAGACTTTCCTGCTAGTGACTGGTGGACTAAACTGGAGATCCCTTCATTTCTTTTGAAACAGACTTCAAAGTTAATATATCTTTGTAAAGAATGTGAAATAGGCTGTGCTCTAGATAAGTTAATAATGGCAAAACTAAATTCACCAGTTTGATCAACAGCTGATTGTTGATGTTGCCTGAACAGTGTGTTAAATATCACTTGTTTAAAATATTTAATATTTATTAATCTGTTGAATTCTCTAAGCAAATTTATATGTATTTAATATTTATGTATTCTTAAAATATATATGGGTATCTTCATGAATGTTCTTTGTAACAGAAAATATAAATTTGAAGCCAACTTCAGTAAGAAAGTTGAATTATATGTCATAGGATGCAATAACTATTCATAAAACTTTAGATCCATTTTGCTATGGTTAAAAAAATTGTGTTTTAAGGCCATACTCTTAGACTAACCCACAAAATTCCTCTGTAGTTTTGATTTCTCCACACGTCTTTAAGCAAAATAGTAAATAAAACACAATGGGCAGGCTGAGGAAGAGGATTCCTAAACCACTGGCTTGCATTTAGTTATAATCTGGATGGAATTAGACCCTACCAGCCACTGTCATGTTTTCAGATTACAAGTAAGATTATGGTAAAAGCTTCTGGAAAACAGATTTGTTGTTCTCACTGTCTGAAATCAAACCATCCAGTCATTACTCAGACTCATATCCATCTTTAGGGAGAATACCTAATGCACCTTTATTAAGTGTAAAAACAATAAAGGAGAAAAGTTTATTTTATAACTATGCTGTCTTGTTGATAAATAACCCTAGTCTTGATATATTAACAAAGCTTTATCTACTACTTGGAGGAAACTCTTTTCTAGGATGTATGTTCCGGGGTCAAAAAATAAAACTTTCCATATACAATGCTGCTGCTGCTATTATCCAAACTGCAAAAAGTAATAGGAACAGTTATTATCGTAAAAAGGAAAAACTATTAGTACAGCAGTTAGATCATCCCAGAATCTCAAAATAATGAGTAACTGGTTCAGGTGCAATAAAATTCTTCATGATCACTGGACCCCCATTTCATGACTTGCAATGGTTCTATTAGCATAGGTAAATTCCATTTATGTATATATGTAATGATGAATCCTCAACTTTATAGATGATTTTATAGAAGCGCTTTCTATTGCTATTACCATCATCCAATTAAGGCAGTGTTACAAACCAATTTTAGACAAAAAACACTATGTGTATTCTTTATCTTCTGCTGTCTCCTTTTCCTTTTGTGAGCTAATGAACTATTGGAAACAAATGTGTATAATAAATTATGCCCTCAGAGCAGTAGACAGATATTAAAACAATGTAATTGAGTAATATGGTAAAACTGCAGCAAAAGTTGCAGGACATACTGTATAATTAAAAAGTGGAGCTGGGATAGCTGTTACTTATTTTCCATTTCTTTTCACCAAAATAACTGTACCAAGTAATCTATGTTAAAAAGGCACCATAAAAGCACAATTATGCATCAAAATAAGTACTTTATATTCCTATGGATACTTCCCTAGATGTAAGCTTCATTTAAATCAATGTGATTTGTTTTTGAGTGGGATGGACTGGTATGAGAAGTTCAATATTTATCTAAATGTAATTTGCAGAGGCTTTGTTTCTTTTTCATTTTTCATCCTAGTTTATCATCTATATTTACTTAAAAACTGCCCAAAATCAATCCTAGGGAAGCTAACTATAAACAGGAAACCATATGAATAAAAACATAAAATTGCAAAGGACACAACCATGAAAAAGCCCACCCCAAAATGTGTCTTATCAAGTAATAAACTTGTCCTAAATGCTTTCTGAAATAGCAGTAGAGCTAAATAAGCAGAATCAGACGAAGTGCAAATGGACCTCATATGGAAGAGAATTCTCAATCACAGAAATAAATGGCTACATAAATTTAACATAATTAATGCTACATTACAGACAACATATTTTCTAAATAAGTACTTCAGAAAAGTTCTCACAGAAGGCTTCATTTTAATATTCCACTATTTTCAAGAGTAGTTAAGACTGAAAAGCGCTTTTTTTTGCTCATGGACTAGTTCACAAATACAAAGTTTAAGTGAAATCCAGGGATATCCAAATAATTTGAAATTAGTCTTCTGTTGGAACTCTTTTGAAATTAAACAGGCATATACTGAAAGGATCAGAAAATGACCAGCTCTTAACTCATTTTAAAGAAAGGGATTTAAATACATGCCTGCTTCAGGTGTTTCAGAAGATTTAATTAAACAATATAGATTTCAATCCTTTAAACCATATTCAAAATTACACTGGGAGCAATTATGCTATTATGACTATTACCAGTGGTTTCTGAAAGACCCACATGAAGACAAATAGGAGATTCCCACCGTATTCTGAGTTTTAAAATACTTCAAGTAAACTGTATCAATATTTACTTATTAATTTAACCCATCTTTGATTATCTTCAAATAATCAAATTATGGCTGAGAGAGGAACCTCTCAATCAGAATTGTGCTTATTTAGTTTTCTCTGTCCTGTACTGGAGATTGAACATACTGTTCTATAATCTGAAAAACTATTGAAGGGAGAAGAGGCAGAAATTAGATCAGATTAATTCCATTTTATAAATCATTTCAGATTCCAAAGTTGGAATTGGCCATTTCTAAAGCAATAGACTTACATGGCTTTATTTGTCCTTTTCCCTTACATTTCATCAGCCTGGCAAATTCAGTCCTTATATCCTTGATGTACAATGAATACACAAATGGGTTTATCAGTGAATTGGTTTCTCCTAGGAGGAATAAAAACTCCCTCAACAGTGGGCTCAGATTGCAGGATTTACAGGTAGCTTTCACAATGGCAGTCCCATAATAAGGGCCCCAAAATACAATGAAGCAAACAATCACAATAAGGATAGTCCTTAGAGCTTTGAAGTAACAGAGATGATCAGAGATGTCTGCATGCAAGCAAGAGCGCTGGATCTGCTTATGCTGTAGATAGGCAATCCTTCCTAGTGAGATATGCAAACACACCAAGATCAACAAAGCAGGGACGAAAATGCCAAAACAAATTATATAGAGGTAATCACTTTTGGCAGCAGACAGTAGTCCACAGTTACCTTTCAATTTGTTCTGCCGCAATCCTGAAGAAATAAGTGGCATGTGTCCTACCAAGAAGGAAAGAACCCAGAGGACTACAAGAGAAAGGATTACACGTTTCTTGCTCACAAGGGAGGGATAATGAAGGGGCAGTTTCACTGCCAAATATTTGTCCAGAGAAACCAGGAGTAAGGTGAGAATAGAGCCAATACAAGGAGTAATACTCATGCAGATCCTTATAAGACAAAAAACCAAATTTGTATCAAACGGTGCATCTGTTGCATCATCCAAAGCGTCTCCAATGCACATCACACCCACAAGTAGATCAGCAGCTGCCAAGTTGAGGATGAAGACATAGTTTCGGCTTGATCTCTTCTTCTTCAACCGACAGACAACAATGATTACCAGTAGATTAGCAGATGGGATAACTACACTTAAGATGACATGTAGCACTGCATAAATAACAGTTGACATCTTGTTCACTGTAAACTGGTAGATAGGTTTAGAGATGCATTACATATGCAAATCTTTAGGAGTAAATATGCTTTCCAATCATCAAATTGTTTAGTCACAGCAAGAAGTGAAAACTTGGTAGTACCCTCTTTCTCTCTGGTCAGACGGTTTTCTTCAAATTGAAGGCTATTCTGTCCCAACATCTTTGTTGTCAGTTTGTTTCTCTTGTTAAATTCATGATACTCTTCCACTGGTAGGAAGACAGCTGAAGACACATGGAGGATCGAAGTTCTGCCAGGTAAAAGCTTCAGACAAAATCAACATTGGCTGAAATGGAAGGAATGCAAAATAGTCCAGGAGCAGATTTGCTCTATTTATGAAATTCTCTGATGCAGAAAGGAAGGCGTTTAACAAACAAAAAGAAACACTGCAATCTGTTACCATTACACTTCCAAAGGTGTGTGATTGTTTGTCTTCTCCATGCATTAAAATGAAGCGACCAATAGAAGGTCTCCATGGTATCCTTAAGTTATTGGATCCTGGCAAGAAAACTTGGTTATTTCAGAGTTCCAAGAAAAGATTTTTTTTCCCAGTTAAAGGGAATGGATATTAGTTAAAATTGTAAAGTAAATTAGAAAACTATTGCTGGAGTGCAAGCTTTGTAGCTCAGCTAGGTTCAAGGGGATTGTTAAATTAATGATTGGGAAGATAACATTTTCTAACATTTTACAAGTAGTCCTCAATTGGGACTAGTATTTCTGTTGTAAGTTGTTGCATCATAAGTTGAGTTGGACCTGCTTGATTATTTTTACAGTGGCTACTAAGCAAATCACCATGGCTGTTAAGGTAATCACATGGTCATTCAACAAATCACATTGTCATTAAGTGAATTCAGCTTACTCAGTAGACATTTTTGCCAAGTTTTTTAAATCGTTGTTATTGCAGGATGCTGTAACCAACTGTAAACACAAACCAGTTGCCAACCATCCCAACTGCAATCACATCACCACAGGGGTGGCATGCGATGTGATGATTGTAACTGCAAGTGCATCCTTTGGCATGTCCATGTGACACCCCTGATTTTCAAGTTGCACTGGTTGCCAGTATGCTTCCCGATGTAATTCAACTGCTGATTATGATCTATATCTCTCTGCCTGACATAAAGCTATTTGAGAGGCTAAAGCTATGAACTATTTTTTCAAGTGATATATCTTGAAAGAGTTAGAAAGTACTTCATCCAATGTAAATGTTTTTAGCTAGATCAGGGTGTCAAGCTGCCGGCCTGTGGGCCAGACGCATCATCAGGAAACTGTGCCCACTCCATTGCCGGCAATGGAGAAAAAGCTCCGATGATAAAAAAAATTAGGGTTGGTCTATTAAATGCAGACAGGGACGTGGTGGCTCAGTAGCTTAGGACGCTGAGCTTGTTGATCAGAAGGTCAGCAGTTTGGCGGGTCAAATCCTGAGTGCCGCGTAACGGAGTGAGTGCCTGTTACTTGTCCCAGCTTCTGCCAACCTAGCAGTTCGAAAGCACGTAAAAAATGCAAGTAGAAAAATAGGGACCACTACGGTGGGAAGGTAACAGAGTTCCGTGCGCCTTTGCCGTCTAGTCATGCTGGCCACATGACCACGGAGACGTCCTCAGACAAGTAATGGCTCTTCGGCTTTGAAACAGAGATGAGCACCGGCCCCTAGAGTTGGAAACGACTAGTACGCATGTGCGGGGGAACTTTTACCTTTACTATTAAATGCAGCCTATTTTTTATAATGCTGGACCATGAAAATAAGCAAATAGATTAGAGAGCAGCATGGGGTGCTACAGAAGGTAGGATCTTTGTTATGGAAATAAATGGCTGAGAGAAAGAAGATTTTTCATACCTGACAATATAGTGCAGAGAAAAGTGAATTGAGATAAAATCCTGTGGGACTGATTGGGGTAGATTGCAAGGGCGACTCCGAAATATAATTTTATCATTTTATCTATATCTTAAATTATTGTACACTATTACAATTTCATTTTAGATTGCATTTTACTACCATTTCATTTTAAATCATATTTTATTCTAATTCCATTTTAAATTGTATTTTATCAGATTCCATTTTAAATTGCTTTTATCAAATTTTAGTAACAATTTGTTGCTGGAACTTTGCACTTTGATATGGCCCAAGGGCTAATCAATAAAGACTTTTGGTTTTTTGAGATAAAATCCCTTTGCCTGAAATGAACATAGGAGCACACTTTGGCAAGCAGAGATTATGTAGTACAGTATTTCCTTGAAATAAAGCACATTACTAAGAAGCAGTCAAATAAAATATAAAAGACGTGGCACATAAGTTGAAGGTCCCACATAAAATACAATGTGTAAGACATTTTTCTCATGCCTCTCAAATAATAACCTATAAAATGAATCTTAATAACTATAAGCAAAGGGAGAGACAATTGGAATTTACAAAGTGCTTTTAAAACATTTTAATAGGACATAAGAAGAAAAGAACTGGCAAGCTTGAAGCAGAAGAGATTATTTTTAGAAAAGACCCTAAATTATGCTCACATATGACACTATGTTGTTATAATCTGAAAGTTAATAAAGCAATGTTAAATTTAGAGAGATAAGAAATGATAAATGAAAATGAAAATCAAGAACTCAGCTGAAAAACCATCTATAAATTCTGGAATTAAAAAAAGTTATATTTAGCTCCTTGGAACTCTATGAAGAGGGGAAACAAATGTACAAGGATACACATTTGAGAGATGGGGATTTTATAGCATAGAAGCACAGATGTACTTGATTGCTATATTTAGTTAACCACATGGAACTGGTTCAACTGTCTCAATCCTACCACTAACCTATCTCCTATTCAAACAGTCTATCCATTAAGTTCACAATTATTGCAGGTTCAGATTTTATGTTAGCCATTTTGAGATAGATATCACCAATCTTTTCACTAATGGCCACCAAAAGAGATGCAGTAATAGGTTTGCAAACACTATTTAAAAGGAGTCTGTACTTTCGGGTTGTTTCAAAGCAATTAACACAGCTTTTATACCTTGAAGCTTTTATTTGTTTTTATGAGTAACTAATTACAACAGCTTTTCACAATCAATGCTTACTACATGTGCTATATCAGATCTTTACCTCTGGTCAGAAAACTCTAACATTTGGGTTGGTGGGTGGGGGTGATAGGAGCTATAGTCCACATATCTGAAAATCACTAGGTTGGTGAAGTCTGCACCTTCTTGCAGAATTTTCAGCAGGAGATGGTTTTCAAGAATATATTTCTGTATTTATTTCCTACAGGTGAAACTGAAGAATGTGATGCCTTCCTCTAATACGCCAATCATGTACTTTAGAAATATCCTAACAAAATCTAAATGATTTATATACTATTAAAACTCACATATTTATAACCTTTAACTGGGGAAAATTGTCCATCACAGAAGCACTTTTAGAACCTAGGTACCTCAAAAGGGCTAAATTACAGGATGTGTACAAAATCTGAAACCATGACTTTCATGGGATTAAAATTTGGCAAATTTGTTGTTTCAGTGCTGCTGTGCTGCCACCTGGAGGTTCAGTAGACCAGTTGCACCCTAGCCCTCTTGAGGGCTAGTTAGATCAATTCTTCCTTTGGCCACTGGAGATCAGGCAGAACAGTCCTGCCATATGTAGCCCTCCAGATACTGGGTAGACCAATCCCATCATCAACTGCTGGAGAGTCAAACTGGCAGGAAGTGGAAAGGCACTCCCACTCCCAGAGTCTCTGACCTTGGTCGTTCTGTTTCTCTGTTTAGATAAGGAAATATCTCTGAAACAATGAACCAACAGGTCATGAGTTGTATGGTATTATTTAAAATTTATAGCAATTTTATGAAAATATGGTGTGGAAACAAATCTTACATTCGGAATGTCAAATTTTTAATACAATTAAGATCACCCAAATTAACATTTTTATTCCAAAGTCACACACACTGTATCAGTGCATGTAAATTTGGAGTACTTTCAGATTTTTTCAATGAGATTAAAACCTCCCCACAATAAATGTACATAAAACTGAAATCAATGGGCTTAAGCTGTAGTGAAAGACTTAGGTTTTATTGAAGTCCAACAGTTTTAATATATAGTAAAATATAAAGCTGATTATATAAAAAAGCAGAAATACTATTTTGATTGGCTATAGTGAAGTTAAGCTTTATATATTTATTTCTTCCCTGAGATTTAACAATGATGTACATACATAGAATTTGAAAAAATGAGAAGTTTAAATTTGGAACAAGAGAAAAAGGTGTATTTTGAATGGAATTAATTATAAGAGTGGGAATATTACAGAAACCTAAACACATTGCTATATATCCTATGATTAAACCAGTAATTTTCATAGCAGCAACAAAATATATTTGAGGATGCAGAGAAATATCTGTTATTAGCTCAGCAATAATCGTGGCGCACTAATTTTAAAAAATGCACCCAGTATATATGAACATATCACATAAACATGTGCAGTATATATGCCAAGCAATATTTAATCCTGATTTTCAAATAAGACAAAAACTCTGAATGTATTTCAACCTAAGTCTTTCTCACAGATAAAGAATTCACAGTAAGCATCACATATACCAAACAAAATCAAAAGGACTATAGTCCACAGACCATAATAAATTTACATCATAACTGAATTGAATTAAGTAGACTTTTAAAAAAATCTTAGTATACTGTATCATTGGGAATACCTGATTTTTGTAATGAGTTGAATCAATATACCCATTAAAATTTGTTTGTATTATTTCTTTATATATTTCAAAATATTTTTAATTAGTTCTTGGTTGTTTGGATTTTTTTGTTTTTGGTTGAGGAAGAATCTCAATTGTTCTGCAATTTTACTGTCCCCCATTCAAAAACCTACTATATACTGTAAACATATGGAAAAATAACTGCAAATGATTAAGCACATGTTTTCATTAATGTTTGCTGTACCGTCACTCAATGTTTTAAACTTCAGAAATTTATTTTTGAAAACATAATTCTTTAACAATCAAGGGTAATATTTGTAGCTCAGGGTTGAAATGAGGGGTCATTGATGCTCTCTGAGCTTGATTGTTTTCTTGCAGACGTTCATTACCCAAACTGGCAACATCAGTGCTAGCATGATAGCAATGAAATGTCTGCAAGAAACCAATCAAGCGCTGAGAGCACCAAATATCACTCATAATTCTTCAACAATTTTGAAAAATTATAAAACAGCTTTTCAAAAGGAATTTTGTAATAATAATAGAGTAAAAAATAGTATATGTAAAGCTTGTGTAATTATGTAAGGTCAAAATTAATAGATACAACACTAGAGGCAGTCCTCAACTTACAACCACTCATTTAGTGACCATTCGAAGTTACAACACTGACAAAAGTTGTTGTTAGCCGCCCTGAGTCCTTCGGGAGATAAGACGGCATATAAGTCCCAAAAATAAATAAATAAATAAATAAAAGTGACTTATGATTGTTTTTCACGCTTATGACCATTGAAGCATCCCTGTGGCCATATGATCAAAATTCAGATGTTGGCAATTGACTTATATTTACGATGGTTGCAGTGTTCCAGGGTCATGTGATCACCACCCTTTTCAATCTTGTAAGCAAAGTTACTGGGAAGCCAAATTCACTTAACTGTATGTAACTGCAGTGATTTACTTAATAATTGTGGCAAGAAAGGTAATAATTCACTTAACTGTCTTGCTTATTTCAATTGTGGTCATAAGTTGAGGACTATCTGTAACTGATGCTTATCAAAGTAGGGCTACTGCAAAATGTCCATTCTATTATTAAAAATCTAGGAGCCCATCATATCAATGCTTTTGCTTTGGAGACACCAGTGTGCAATATTCTTTTGCAGGGAAAGCTGGAAATGGCAGTAATATTTATTTTCTACCCCAAACTAATTTTGTCACACATGAGATCTAGATGTTCCCTAACGCAAATTGATATTTGGGTGGAGGGGAAGTAGAAACCTGTTTTCTCCAGAAGATGCCTCTGAACAATGTTAAATAATAAGACCACATTATATCACACTTGAACAGGATGTAAGCCTATAAAAGGCAACCTTGAAAAATTTCAGCAGCAACATAAAATCTTAAAAATTGGCAGCTTAAGATTCCCAGACTTTGAGCGAGCGTGGTTATATTTTCATGTTCAGTATGTTATATGTTTGTTATTCATCATCTTGTTTATTGTTGATTGTATATTTGTAATTTTGTTTTTAAGTTGTTAGTTGCCCAGAGTCATCTGGAGTCAGATGGCATATAATTCAAATAAAATAATAATAATATTGAAATTATTGCATTGCCACTATGGAACTCTTCATCACCATCAACTTTTAAACTGAAAGTTCATTTAATTAAGATTATAGGCTAACCATAAGAGTAATAATTAACAAATAGCAAGTTGAGTTCTCTGGGACTTCCAAATAAGACAGTATAATAATAATTAACTTATTTGCCAGAAATCACACCAGACAATTTGAAATAGGAATCTAGATGTTGTTTGCTATCTACGAAGAGTTATGTTGGTCAGATGTGGTTGAAAGGCCAAGAAAGTCCCAAAATACACAATGGCAAACCATTTCAGTATGGTTGAGGGGGAAAAATATCATTGATGTTGAATTAAGCTCAACTCAAGGAAGATTTGATTTTGTATATTTACATTTTAAATGATTATTACTAGGACTTTAAAGAGCCTGAAATTAGCATATTTTTATTTCTTCCTTTATTATCCTATTAAACAAAGAATTCTGGAAGATCCAAATTTTAGATGTTAAGTTGGCCTTAGAAAGATACTAACATAGATTGTACTATTTTTTTTCTTTTTGTGCTTTTGTAGAAGAATTTCAGTGTAACAAAACTAGTCTTTAAACATCTACAAACAAGAAGAGCTCAAAAGAACATTAAACCCATATAAGAAGCTATGCAAATTCACAACTTAACAAGTCAAATTAATCATAAGTCCATGTATGATTATCTGCTTTCTAAATCTGAAACAGTTTATATACATGGAGGACATTATAGATGGAAAGTACAACCCTTTTTTATATATTTTTAACCTTGTTATTGCAAATGTATTTGATCAGTTACTCAAAGGATAACATGGGAACCAACAGAGGCTGCAGGACACATGAAAGAATTGTGGCTGGAGGCGGAATACATTTCATTGAAAATAAACTTACTCAATGAAAGCCTTTTCTTCAATGAAATAAAATTAAATATTCACATAGTTTAAAAATATTTTTTGTTCTTCAGTATCTGGTCTAAAAATATTATCCTTTAAGAAAGTGGGATTGCCTTTTGGATTTATGTGACAATTTTTAGTAATGCCAAATATTATATAAGGGAGATTTGAAACATCCATAATGTATATGAAATTGCTTTTGCTTCTTTCTTCAATATATTATTCAGACAAGTTTATGAAGCGATTTAAGCTGATTTACTCACAGTAAATGAAATTTCTTTATTTAAATTAGTTCATATTTATGACAGCATAAAAGCCAACTACTTGATCGTACAATTTGGGCCAGGAAACAGACTTTAAATTGTTGAGAGAATCTGAACATCACTTGGTCTTCTGAAGTCATGACGAAGGTAGTTACTCTGCATATAATTTGTTTATATAATTTAGTTTTACAATGCACCATTCACTCAGCAATATACTCTGAAAATATACAAAACTTACATAACCAATTTAGTATTGTTCGGCAGCCATCAATTATCCAAACCAGTTTAAAAGACAGTCAGTACTTCTGAAGATTGATTTTAAACTACAAATATTCTATAAAGGCCACATAAAGAAAATCAGATTTTTTTCCCCAGGGAAAATATTACAATATTAACTAATTTTGCCACCCTAATAGACATGAATATAAAGAGTTAGAACAAGACCACTGGTTGCATTTAATCCACACTAAATTTAACAGGTCTGAAATGCAACTTAGTCTGGATCTAATCAAAAGCAAAAACTTGTAATCAAGTAATACCTGTATTTTTTTCTCTAAAACTGAACTGGCTAAATTACTTTTTTTTAAAAAACTATACAGTATTATTGCACTCCTTGAATGTGCAGTTCTTGGACACATACCAGCACTGAAAGAGATCTTGCATTAATATTTTCAGAAGGTACAACATGAAGACAAGTAGATCATCCAGTCTGTACCAACAGCTTTCTGTCTTCAGTACAGACCTTCATTTATTTCATTCATGTTGCCTTTGGAAAGTATCACTTAATGTCTGAAAGCAGAATAAATCGAAACAGAACAAGTTACAAGATACCCTCATAACGTAAGTTCAAAGAAAAACATCCCAGATATCTTCTACACATATTGTTGACAAAGATATTCAATAAAAATGATTAAAAATATTCCCCAAAAGTAGGCTGTCTCGATAAGCAGACTCTACTTTAGTGCCCTCCCCCCACCTTTTGGGCACCAGAGAGCAGTTCCACGGAGGGCGGTTTTTCTGCAGACCGGGGGCATGAATTCACACATTGTCTGGATCTCACACACATAGAGACTGGTTCCTGGTGGGCCGCGGACCATTGCCAGTCCACAGCCTGGGGGTTAGGGATCCCTCCTCTACTTCATTGCTTAAATATCCTAGGTACAGAATATGGTCAGAAAAGAAAGATCTTTAAAAAACTTACAAGAAGTTTTCAGTACTGATGAATGGGGCTATGATCTATGATGTGGCATTTGCTCCATATGCACATTGAGTTTCATTTCGTTATCAAGGATTTGAACAAGTTGCTGCATGGAAGGAAGATGCCCAGACTCCAGCTTAGACCACACTGGGACATCTAAAAAGCATAGGGAAAAAGGTTAAATATATAAGGTGCAGGAACAGCTTTTATAGCTACCTACATTCAAAATACTTATGCAAAACCTATGGATACAAGCTTTTGAAATTAAAAAAAGATGATATTCTGGTTCCTTCTAAAGTTATCTTATCTAGTTTTGTGAAAGTTTACAGCTCAGATCCAAAGAGTGTTTTTATCTTTAGAAACCCTATGTCTGATCTTGGGTATCAAATGTAGTTTATATATTCATAAAATTCTTAACAAATAAAGTGCTTTTAAATCAAGTTTGACTCCAATCTGTGTCTTATATGGATGCATAAAGTTCATTTTATGCTTAATGGAAGATAAAAAAATTATTGAAAACTTACCATTTAAAGTTATTTCAAATGCACCTGTTGACATACACTGGTTCTCAATCATGTTGCTCAGGAAGAAAACCATCATACAAGCATATACCTAAAATGAGCATTTATCATAGTTATTACATCACACAATATATTTAAGAATTGTGTAACATATTTGTGATTTCTCTCAATTAAGTTGATAGCAACATCTGCTATGCATACTTTATTATTCTTTATTTAAGAGGTTTTATTGATTTGCTATTTTTATATTACAAAAACATTTATATTTAGGAAAAAATATACTGATGAATAAAACTGGCAACATCAAATTTTTAACAGAAAAAAAAATTGAGAAGTACAATATATAAATACAATGTGTGTGTGTGTGTGTCTAACAAAAGCTCCTTAAAGGCAACTTATAGTTTCACATTTAATCTACCTATTAATATTCTGCTTCAACCCTAATAATACTCTTTTCTTTGTATTAACATTTTGAGTATTTGATATTATTCATCAACGATGAGATGATATAAATTGTACCAAGATGACTAGGAAAAAATTTTTAGTCAAACATTATAAGAGCACTTTAAAAATACAATTTCCTCCAAGTAAGTATATAGCTAAGGTCAAGTTATTATACTTCAACCCATTTTTCATTGAGTTACTTATTTTAAAATGTTTCACAACTTCTAATTTTGAAGACGTTAAATAGAATTTTAAACATTCTCATATCAACTAGATAGTGCTGTTTTTGTTGTTACTATTATTTAAATTTATTAGCCATCAAACTCCAATGGACTCTCCAAACTACTTGTCTCAATCAAAAGAAAAATTTATTATTTGTGGCATTTAAAAGGGCCAAATATTATCATGCCTGCGTGAGAGCCAATATGCTGTGATAGACCAGAGGCCAGAAGTGTATCCCTGCCTTAGGCACAAAGTCAGCTGGGTGGCATTGGGTCAGTCAGTGACACTCACAGCCCTAGGAAGAAAACAATGGCAAGCCACTTCCAAAAAATATTACCAAGAAATTCAGGCAGTCCCAAGGGTCAAGAGTCAAGACTAACACAAAGGCATACTGGATGTATGCATACCTATACATACATACATACATACATACATACATACAGTCATGGCCGAAATTGTTGGCACCCCAGAAATTTTTTCAGAAAATCAAGTATTTCTCACAGAAAAGTATTGCAGGAACACATGTTTTGCTATACACAGGTTTATTCCCTTTGTGTGTATTGGAACACAACAAAAAAGGGAGGAAAAAAAAGCAAATTGGACATAATGTCAAACAAAACTCCAAAAATGGGCCGGACAAAATTATTGGCACCCTTTCAAAATTGTGGGTAAACAAGATTGTTTCAAGCATGTGATGCTCCTTTAAACTCACCTGGGGCAAGTAACAGGTATGGGCAATATAAAAATCACACCTGAAAGCAGATAAAAAGGAGAGAAGTTCACTTAGTCTTTGCATTGTGTGTCTGTGTGTGCCACACTAAGCATGGACAACAGAAAGAGGAGAAGAGAACTGTCTGAGGACTTGAGAACCAAAATTGTGGACAAATATCAACAATCTCAAGGTTACAAGTCCATCTCCAGAGATCTAGATTTGCCTTTGTCCACAGTGCACAACATTATCAAGAAGTTTGCAACCCATGGCACTGTAGCGAATCTCCCTGGTCGTGGACAGAAGAGAAAAATTGAGGAAAGGTTGCAACGCAGGATAGTCCGGATGGTGGATAAGCAGCCCCAAACAAGTTCCAAAGGAATGCAAGCTGTCCTGCAGGCTCAGGGAGCATCAGTGTCAGCGCAAAGTATCCGTCGACATTTAAATGAAATGAAACGCTATGGCA
Organism: Vipera ursinii; assembly: GCF_947247035.1. NCBI lineage: Eukaryota > Metazoa > Chordata > Lepidosauria > Squamata > Viperidae > Vipera > Vipera ursinii. The sequence continues at coordinate 25,904,919 of NC_139518.1, forward strand.
GGAGACCCAGGAGGACCCCACTGCTGACACAGAGACATAAAAAAGCAAGATTACAGTTTGCCAAAATGTACTCGAGTAAGCCAAAATCCTTCTGGGAAAATGTCTTGTGGACAGATGAGACCAAGATAGAGCTTTTTGGTAAAGCACATCATTCTACTGTTTACCGAAAATGAAATGAGGCCTACAAAGAAAAGAACACAGTACCTACAGTGAAATATGGTGGAGGTTCAATGATGTTTTGGGGTTGTTTTGCTGCCTCTGGCACTGGGTGCCTTGAATGTGTGCAAGGCATCATGAAATCTGAGGATTACCAAAGGATTTTGGGTCGTACTGTAGAGCCCAGTGTCAGAAAGCTGGGTTTGCGTCCAAGATCTTGGGTCTTCCAGCAGGCCAATGACCCCAAAGATACGTCAAAAAGCACCCAAAAATGGATGGCAAGAAAGCGCTGGAGAGTTCTGAAGTGGCCAGCAATGAGTCCAGATCTGAATCCCATTGAACACCTGTGGAGAGAACTTAAAATTGCTGTTGGGGAAAGGTGCCCTTCCAATAAGAGAGACTTGGAGCAGTTTGCAAAGGAAGAGTGGTCCAAAATTCCGGGTGAGAAGTGTAAGAAGCTTATTGATGGTTATAGGAAGCGACTGATTTCAGTTATTTTTTCCAAAGGGTGTGCAACCAAATATTAAGTTAAGGGTGCCAATAATTTTGTCCGGCCCATTTTTGGAGTTTTGTTTGACATTATGTCCAATTTGCTTTTTTTCCTCCCTTTTTTGGTTGTGTTCCAATACATACAAAGGGAATAAACCTGTGTATAGCAAAACATGTGTTCCTGCAATACTTTTCTGTGAGAAATACTTGATTTTCTGGAAAAATTTCTGGGGTGCCAACAATTTCGGCCATGACTGTACATACACAAATCTTACAGCCAAAAAAATCTCTTTAAAAGCTAATAATTTTTTTCATCCCTAAATGAGATGTTTTAGTTGTATACAATGCTTGTAATGTTTTTAAAGTACCTTCCATTTACAATATTATGAGTAAGAGGATGCTCATATAATATGGTTCAATTAAGTAAACATAAAATCTGCTTCTAGTACAATTAAAAAAATAAAATGCTATTAAGAAATAGTACCTTATTTTCTTGTCCCCACTGCCAGACACTTGGAGTTTGCATGCCAAATAAAGCAAAAGGATCCTTGCCAACAATAATGAAGCCTATTAGCACTAGTTTGAAGACTGACAAGAAAGACGCTATATGTCTGGTAGAAAAAAAAGTTAGGTTAATTATCAAAGGAGGATAAAACTAAATTTAACAATCTAAAGAAACAAAAGTTATGCCATGCCAATGTGAACACCAGTGGATTTTGCTTTTCCATGTATTTGAAAAGCTGCACATAAACTTTAAAGTGCATTAACAATAGCTGAATATTATTCTTAAAAAATGAGAGTTCTTGGTGGTCTCTGAACTTAGCTATTTGCTTACAGATATTTCGTTACTTTTCAGACTGTTACATTATTATTATATACAATAATTAAAATTGTCAGAATGCAATCAAATATTGCTTTTGAGATTTTGTAACATTACAAAACTTGGTATCTCCAATCCATTCAGGTAAAGTATTTAGTATATTTTAACTCAGAGCTAACTTACCTATATATAGGTTGGGGAAGATAGTTTTCCCCTTCAATGCGGATGTCTGGGTACCGCTGGCTAATAACCCGCATGTACTCTTCAAACACCCGCCTGTATCCTCAGGAAACACTGCATAGAAGTATTTTATCACAATTAATACTGGTACGATTGAGCATTTCATACATACCCCCCCCACACACACACACAGCCCTCCCTCCATCTCACTCTGATAAATTCAATGGTTTGGAAAAAGCTCCTCCCCTAGAACTCAGATAATTAGAAATACTGGCAGTAGCCACCTGAGAAAAAACAAGAACCAATACAAACAAAAAAGGGTTTTAGTAGTTAATAGTTGCTGGAAGACCTCACTATAATACCAGTGATTTTGTATAGAAAAATGCTTAAGTGTTTTCTTCAGTATTTACTAAAATATCTATTATCAATATACCTTAGTAAAAGTAATTTCTAATACAAGTAGTCCTCAACTTATCAGTCATCTACCATGTTTCCCTGAAAATAAGACCTGGACATATACATATACATATACATATACACACACATATATTTATTTATTTATTTTAATTCCATTTATATCCCGCCCTTCTCCGAAGACTCAGGGCGGCTTACAAGCTTAGCAGTAGCCTTCATTCTATGTATATGCCTGCTTATTAGGGCTTTCACACACACCCCAAGCGGCATCATTACAAAGTCAGCTTATTGCCCCCAACAATCTGGGTCCTCATTTTACCTACCTCGGAAGGATGGAAGGCTGAGTCAACCTTGAGCCTGGTGGGATGCGAACCTGCACTAATTGCAGGCAGCTGGTGTTACTTAAGGAGGCATTAGCCCACTGCTCCACCAAGGCTCTTATATATAGGCACCAAAAGATGCATTAGAGTTTATTTTTGGAGAAACACGGTATCAGGATGATCAACCCCCACAGTGCACACACAAGAGGCGGCAAGTGCCCGGGGGCTGGCAGCAGCAGCCACAGCCCACCAGCCCCTTGGCGCAACACAGGTAAGTCTGAGCACGGAGGCAGAGGCAGGGGAGGCAGGCGATCCTGAAGCACTGCGTGGCCACATGCCCCAAGAAATGGTGGGATGGACTGGGCAGCGGGATCACCTGCCTCCCCGCGTGCCTCTGCCTCCGCCTGCTGCCAGTGCTGCCACACAAGCCTCACGCAAGCCAGGAGGCCACACAGTGCATCCAGGTCGCCTGCCTCTCCCAACCTCTGCCTCTGCGCTCAGGCTTACTTGTGCTGTGCGGGCTGCAGCTGCTGCCGGACACATCAGCCCACATGCCCACCCCCTGGGCTTATTTTTGAGCGAGAGCTTATATTAGGCCACTCCCTAAAACGTCAGGCTAGGGCTTATTATTTGGATGAGTCTTATTTTCAGGAAAACACGGTAGCAACCATTCAAAGTTATAACAGACTCCAATTCAAAGTTCCAACAGCTGGACTAGCCCCTGCAATCATGTCCCTGCACTCTGGGTGCTCAGCAACCAATCTGCATTTATGGCCATTTGCAGCATACCTTGCTCACATGGCTTCATTGCCCGGGTCTATGAAGCCCTACAGCACCTTATAGAACTAATACCAAAAAATGATGTCCTTATCATCATGGGGGATTGGAATGCTAAAGTAGGAAGCCAAAAGATAACCAGAATAACAGGCAAGTTTGGCCTTGGAGTACAAAATGAAGCAGGGCACAGGCTGATAGAATTTTGTCAAGAGAATACGATGGTCATAGCAAACACTCTTTTCCAACAACCCAAGAGACGGCTCTACACATGGACATTACCAGACGGTCAACACAGAAATCAGATTGACTATGTGCTCTGCAGCCAAAGATGGAAAAGCTCTATACAGTCAGTAAAAACAAGACCAGGAGCTGACTGTGGCTCAGACCATGAGCTTCTCGTTGCAAAGTTTAGGCTTAAACTGAAGAAAGTAGGGAAAAGCACTAGGCCACTCAGGTATGAATTAAATCATATCCCTGTTGAATATACAGTAGAGGTGACAAATAGATTTAAAGAATTAGATCTGATAGACAGAGTGCCTGAAGAACTATGGACGGAGGTTCGCAACATTGTACAAGAGGTAGCAACTAAAACCATCCCAAAGAAAAAGAAATGCAAGAAAGAAAAATGGCTGTCTGAGGAAGCTTGGCAAATAGCTGAGGGAAGGAGGGAAGCGAAAAGGCAAGGGAGAAAAAGATACGCCCAATTGAATGCAGAATTCCAGAGAATAGCTAGAAGAGATAAGAATGCCTTCTTAAATGAACAGTGCAAAGAAATAGAAGAAAACAATAGAATAGGGTGGACTAGAGATCTTTTCAAGAAAATTGGAGAGATGAAGGGAATGTTTAATGCAAAAATGGGCACGATAAAGGACCAAAATGGCAGGGACCTAACAGAGGCAAAAGAGATTAAGAAGAGGTGGCAAAATTACACAGAAGAACTATACAAGAATGAGCTTCACGTCCCTGATAATCCCGATGAGGTGGTCACTGGCCAGACATCCTAGAATGTGAAGTGAAGTGGGCCTTAGAAAAGCTGAGCAACAACAAAGCTAGTGGAGGTGACAGTATTCCAGCTGAGCTATTCAAAATCTTAAAAGACGATGCAGTAAAAGTGCTACACTCAATTTGCCAGCAAATTTGGAAAACTCAACAGTGGCCACAGGATTGGAAAAGATCAGTTTACATTACAATTCCAAAGAAAGGCAGTGCCAAAGAATGTTCAAACTACGGCACCATTGCACTCATTTCTCATGCTAGTAAAGTTATGCTTAAAATCCTACAAGCTAGACTCCAGCAGTATGTGAATGGAGAACTACCAGAAGTACAGGCAGGATTTTGAAGAGGCAGAGGAACTAGAGATCAAATTGTCAACATACACTGGATCATGGAGAAAGCTAGGGAGTTCCAGAAAAACATCTACTTCTGCTTCATTGACTATGCTAAAGGCTTTGATTGTGTGGATCACAAGAAACTGTGGCAAGTTCTTAAAGAGATGGGAGTACCAGACCATCTTATTTGTCTCTTGAGAAACCTATATGTGGGTCAAGAAGCAACAGTGAGAACTGGACACGGAACCATTGATTGGTTCAAAATTGGGAAAAGAGTCCGGCAAGGCTGTATACTGTCGCCCTGCCTATTTAACGTATATGCAGAGCACATCATGAGAAAGGCAGGGCTAGATGAATCAAAAGTTGGAATTAAGATTGCCGGGAGAAATATCAACAACCTAAGATATGCAGATGATACCGCTCTAATGGCAGAAAGTGAAGAAGAACTAAAGAGCCTCTTGCTGTGGGTGAAGAAGGAGAGTGCAAATCTTGGGTTGAAACTTAACATTAAGAAAACTAAGATCATGGCATCCGGCCCTCTCAATTCCTGGCAAATAGATGGGGAAGAAATGGAGGTAGTGACAGATTTTATTTTCCTGGGCTCCAAGATCACTGCAGATGGAGACTGTAGCCAAGAAATTAAAAGATGCTTGCTCCTGGAGAGGAAAGCCATGGCAAATCTACACAGCACACTAAAAAGCAGAGACATCATCCTGTCAACAAAAGTGCGTATAGTCAAGGCTATGGTCTTCCCAGTTGCAATGTATGGCTGTGAAAGTTGGACCATAAGAAAGGCTGAGCGCCAAAGAATTGAGGCCTTTGAACTATGGTGCTGGAGAAGACTCCTGCAAGTCCCTTGGACTGCAAGGCGATCAAACCGGTCAGTCCTAGAGGGGATCAACCCTGACTGCTCTTTAGAAGGCCAGATCCTAAAGTTGAAACTCAAATACTTTGGCCACCTAATGAGAAGGAAGGACTCACTGGAGAAGAGCCTAATGCTGGGAAAGATTGAGGGCAAGAGAAGAAGGGAACGACAGAGAATGAGGTGGCTGGATGGAGTCACTGAAGCAGTAGGTGTAAGCTTAAACGGACTCCAGAAGATGGTAGAGGACAGGAAGGCATGGAGGAACGTTGTCCATGGGGTGGCGATGGGTCGGACACGACTTTGCAGCTAACAACAACAACTGCTCACATGACATTTTTGGAAGAAATCAGCATTTACTTCCAATTTCCATAAAAAATACTGCTAGTTAGTTTACTTAACCATCACATTCACATAACAGCTGCCACAACAAAGATCATAAAAACAGATGTGGTCGCATGGTGACCCACGTAATAACTACTATGACTTACAGGTTCAATTGCAGGTTCAATTACAGTCATCACTCAAGAACTATATATAGATGATCAGTTTGACAAGGTTGACCATTCTTTTCCCCACATAGAGAAAAATAACAACTGCTTCCATCTAAGCACCTTTTTAAAATTATAACTCAATATTAAACAATATGAATAGAACCATTTTAATCCTAGATGTAATTGCTAAACAAATGTTTCCTAAGATGGACATTTTTGTAGTGTTACCGACTTTCATAGCTCTTTAAAGTGATCATTCTGTCTGAGAAATTCTAAGAGTGAAAGTCCACACATTATTAGATCTCTAGAAAAGCATGCTTTTTCTAAGCAAGCAAGCACTTTTTTTAAAAAAAAAAAGACTCTAAATGTTTTCATTTGAGTCATTAAACTGACTATATTGTAGGAATTTTTAAAATATATTCCTCTTAAACATTTTAAAAAGAAAAGTTGCAAAGAATGTACAGTAGGGTGAAAATTATCTAATCTAATCTAACTACAAGATCTGGTTATAAGAGTGAACTAAACCAAAATATGAATATAAAATATTTTACAGGTCAGAATTGTACTACAATGTGGAAATAGATGAACAAATATAAATGGGAAACATTGATAGGCTTTTAAATTGGCCACATAATTCTATTTCCTGATTTAAAAGATTATTAAAGCTGCTGACTGTGTTGCATAGATTCTCATTCTAATTGGATCTTCCAAAGTATTATCAATCTAAATGACCAGAGCTAACCTTCCAGGAGTGCAAACCAAGTTCTTTTACACTCAGCTTGATTGCACAATCAAGCTCAATTAGCTTTTCTCCTGCTAAAATGATTTCTCACATTTTAGGGGATTTCTCCATTTAACTTCTACTCTTCCCTTTAATGTACATCTGGAGTCTAATGTCTTGAAATTTACGTTTCTTTCCACATGACCTTTATGAAGCCAGAAAACCTTTCTCATTATTTGATATAGATTTATACTGAAATTGTAGAAATGTTTCCCTTGATTATATTCTATTGGAAAATGACTAATTCTGATATTATATGGTTTTATTGTGATATTAAATGTTTACACTGTATTTTTATTTAACATATTGCATGTAGATACAAACTATATAAAACTTTCACTAACTCTTAATTCCACCCAGTATGCTTTGACCTTTAAAATATTAGCAAAAATGAATAGAATAGAATATAGCAGCAATTAAACAAGATTACATTTTTTTCTGCAATAACATTTGGAACATAAAATTATTACTTTGTTGCTTCTATATTTTTTCACATTACAATTTGTTACAAAGCATTTCAGTAACCAGTTTGTATATTATGTTTGAATGTACAATAATCCTGTAGTATCCTGATGAGAAACAATAGGAAAAATCAGAAATAACAACAGCTTTAGTAGTAAACCAGTCTGTTTGATCCAATAATTAGCATAAAACAAAAAATCCATTTGTTATATTCATCTGCTCAAATGATTCCTTCTGAAAGTTTTAATCATACACATACAGGGATATTGTGATCATGCAGCCAGGTTCAAGAACTAGGTAGATACCGTCATTTCAAACAGTGTTCTGGAAGCCATATTTGAGTTCAAAAAGAAATTTTAGTTAATTATGTTTAGTATTGGAGTATTGTGCTTCTATTTCTTTGTTTTTCATTTGATTCCTTGCCAAATACCATACTGAGTTTCATAATATTGAAAGGCGGTTTTCTGCTTTATAATTGCTCTCATGGAGATTAACTTTTTTCAACAAATACATTTTAATAAAATTAATTTTAACCAGAATGCAGAAACTTTAGTGTTGTGAAAACCTAATTTACACTACTGCCCCTGAGCTTAATGACTGAGGAATTGCATATAACATTATATAAATATTTATAAACTTTATTAAATGGTTGTCTTAAAAATAAAAACTTTAAGACTAATGTGAAATTGTTTTTTTTAATTATCTCCTGTTTTCCGACTTTAATCCCTATGTGTTCTCTTATGCTGATGCAACATTGGTTCATCAGAGACATAACAATGCTTGTTTAAAAATAGTAAGAAATAGGCACAAATATTCTTAATTATGAAAGCTTCATAGGACAAACAGTATTTACAATGAAAAAAGAAGATAAATAATTAAGGCTAAAAAACACAAGATATTTAGGGCAGAACAAAAGCTGAAATATCCTGAAATTTAAAAATCACAATTACCTTTAATTAATCAAATTTAAGTGGAGATCTAGCTTGTTTAGTTTCACACTTGTAATTCATAATATTGAAATCTCATTTCCAAAAGTATACACACGTTGTCAGAACTTGAAATTTAAAAGATAAGCTATCCGTCCATGTTCAACTTTAACAATGATAAAAATTGTGCTATTTTAGAAATATTTTGCTAAAACCCATTGCTAAAAAATTGAATGTTCATAGAATAGGGCCAAGGAACATTTAATTCAGCAATATCTAGAGAATTATATCTCCAACACCCATCACAATTGGCTCTCCTGGCTCAGGGTTTTCAAAGCTGTAGTTTAGCAAATCTAGGCAGCTTCTGGTATCCAATTCCAGGAAAAACACTACATATAAATGAAATGAAATGGAATGGAATTAAATTTTAAGTATGTTTACTGACAAGAGGTCTCAGTCAGCTTCTTAGAATAATTCAATTGCTGTGTCAATTGTATGCATACAAACTCAGAAGTAAGCTCCAAGAGTCTGCACTGCCTACAGCTGGGGTGTCCAACTCACAATGTCACATGATGTGTCGTGACATATCGTGACTTTTTTGTCATTGTCAACAATGAGGTGGGCGCGGTTTTGCTGACGCATCCAGCCCACGGGACAGCAGTTTGACACCCCTGGCCTACAGGTTTAGTTTTACAGTTAGTGCAAAAGTTGTTCCCTTAATAAACAACCAATCTTATGACAGATATAAGGGTAAAAACTGATTTGAATAACCTGTATTTTATTGCTTCACTCCTAATAGTCTGTTCCTTTATACTGATTTAGTTACTGAGCAAGGATTAATGTAACTTGTCCTATTTTGTCCTACCTACAAACCTTTCTACTATCCCAAGTTAACTGCTTTTTTCACTGTAAACAAACACATTACCAAATCAAAGACAGCCCGTCTTTTTCTCTGCAATTTCTAAATTCTTACATTCTCCGATCCCCACTGGAATCAAAGAAATCCACTCAGTATGTAATCACACTGCAGGCCTTTCTGCACTACCAAGTTATATTAGTCATCTACCTTCAAGCTAGATGAAAATTATGCTGGCATAATTTTGATATCCCACTGCCAAATCCTATCCTGCTCTATTGCCAGTGCCCGGAGTAACCTCCAACAAAAGGGGTAACAAAATTTAACAACCTGACAGCTTATATACACCTTGAAGATGTCCTTGGGACAGTATCAGAGTAAGTGGGAAATACTATTTTAACGTAAAATTGTCATTATGTGTGCTAAGGAAAAGACGGTGAGCAATACAGTATAAAACAAACAAGTTTTAAGGAACAAAGTCTATACTAATGAATACCTTCCAGCTCTACATGTTACAGGTAATCCTCAATTTACGACAATTGAGCCCCAAATGTATGTTCCTAAGCAAGACGGTTGAGTTTTTGCCCCAATTTATGACCTTTCTTTCCACAGTTTTAAGTGAATCGCTGTGGTTAAGTTTACTAACACGGTTGTTAAGTGAAATGACTTTGCTTGTCAGAAGGGCGCAAAAAGGAGATCACAGGACCTCGGGACACTGCAACCATTAGCAGTGGGCTAACGCCTCCTTAAGTAACACCAGCTGCCTGCAATTAGTGCAGGTTCGAGTCCCACCAGGCTCAAGGTTGACTCAGCCTTCCATCCTTCCGAGGTAGGTAAAATGAGGACCCAGATTGTTGGGGGCAATTAAGCTGACTTAATTTACAAAATAATGCCGCTTGGGGGGGTGGTGAAAGCCCTAATAAGCAGGCATATACATAGAATGAAGGCTACTGCTAAGCTTGTAAGCCGCCCTGAGTCTTCAGAGAAGGGCGGGATATAAATGGAATTTAAAAAAAAATACATTCCAGTTGTCAAGTCGCTGAAGTTTGATCACGTGACCACTGGGATTTGCTTTGCCAATAATTGGGGGGGGGGGAGAGAGAGAAAGGCAAAGGTTCTAGTACTTCCTAACCCAGGGGTAGGCAACCTCGGCTCTTTTATGACTCATGGACTTCAACTCCCAGAATTCCTGAGCCAGCATAGCTGGCTCAGGAATTCTGGGAGTTGAAGTCCATGAGTCATAAAAGAGCCGAGGTTGCCTACCCCTGTCCTAACCAGTACCGTATTTTCCTAGCCTCACAGCTGCCTGCCTCTCCACTCTATCCTGCCTACTCAGACTTATCTCCTTGCCGCTATTCTTAATATCAGCTGCAACCCAACACCGAAACCAGCAAGCCCCAGCCGGTTTCCCAGAAAAGAGCCCAACCTGCAGAGCCATCCAGAGCTTTGCATGCCGGTCATCGCCACCATCTCTCCGCCTCCTTTTCCCCGCAGCCTGCAGCGCTTCAGGATCGGCCCCCCCACCATACTATCTACCCCGATTCCCCCCACCCACCCACCCACCCACCCACCCGGCACTTCCACTGGGGTTGGTTCCAGTCGTGACATTTCTTACCGCTTCCACACCGGCCCCGCCCGCCCGCCCGCCCTCTGCCCCACCATCCTCCGCCGCTTCCTTCAACTCCAGATAGCACCGAAAATGGAAGAGGCGGCGCCGACCGGCCGGCCTTCGGGACAGCGCTGAACGTGGCTCCGCTTCAGGGTCGGGAAGCAGCGGGCAACGCAACAGGCCGCGCACTCACCAGATCTGGAACTTGAGCAACGGCCCCGTGGCGTAGGCCATGCGTAGTTTCTTCCCAGGCGGCAGACCGCCCGGTTGAGCCCCAGCGCCGCTCAACCCTACCGCCACCAGCAACAGCAGCGCCAGGGTCGGCTTCATCTTGCTCCCGCTGCCCTCTGGACCCAGAACGCCCCCGCCCCCTGCGCCCGGCTGGGGAAAACTTCCGCCGCCCGCTCGGCCGAAAGCGGTCAGGTCACGCGAGCCGGCGTCGGAATGCGCCTGCGCCAGACTGTACCTATCGCGAGCCCAAGGGGAAAGGCTGCTCCAACCGCCGGCGCCGTCCTCTCCCCCCCCCACCTCCACCACTTAGGAGCGGGGAATGAATAACCAGGCGCTAGTAGTACCCGTTAGGGATGGTTGTGGGAGCAACTCGCCTTCGCCTGAGGGCCGTTTATTTATTTTTTATATTATATTATATTATTATTATATTATATTATATTATATTATATTATATTATATTATATTATATTATATTATATTATATTATATTATATTATATTATATTATATTATATTATATTATATTATATTATTATATTATTATTATTATATTATATTATTTATTTATTTTATTTTTAATTCCATTTATATCCCGCCCTTCTCCGAAGACTCAGGGCGGCTTACAAGCTTAGCAGTAGCCTTCATTCTATGTATATGCCTGCTTGTTAGGGCTTTCACACACACCCCAAGCGGCATTATTACAAAGTCAGCTTAATTGCCCCCAACAATCTGGGTCCTCATTTTACCTACCTCGGAAGGATGGAAGGCTGAGTCAACCTTGAGCCTGGTGGGATGCGAACCTGCACTAATTGCAGGCAGCTGGTGTTACTTAAGGAGGCATTAGCCCACTGCTCCACCAAGGATGACCCTTTGCTGTAATTACCACAGAAGTGAATGCCACCGTGTCTGCCTCAGATATGGTATTGTGGCAGTAGTTGTGTATAAAACCTGAGGTGTCGTTCAGAGCTACTTTGCAACGTTTGAGGCCAACTTCACTCTGGGAGGGCGAGATGGAAGAGCCATCTGCCGTGAGGTGCAGAGATGCTTGAACCTATCGATAGGCAAACGGTTGAGGGCTTCAGGTATGTTTGAAATGTGGGATCGTGTTGTGGGTGTTCCTCGTGATTGCTGTGAAGAGATTTTGCAATGGTAAACCTGGGCTGTCAAAAAACAGCTTGGCCGAATATGATCAGCACGATGTTCTTTATAATCCCAACTTTTCTTGTACGTGTGCGATAAAGTCCTCCCTACCGGAAAAAAAAACCTTGGGAGTTTTAATTTTTTTTTTTTTGAAAATGTGGGGTGCAGAGGCTTATTGGAAATAAACTCTACACAACAAACTGTTGCCTGGAATTTTAGGCTTCGTTATTAACATTTTGGCATGACATCCATGCCACCTTTTAAAATTCAGGAAACCAAGTTTTCCTTATGGCCCAAACCATTTCTTTTATGGGAAATAACTAGTCTTTTCAGCAACTAAGCAATAGAGGGAGCTTATTCTGGAAGTCCTTGGCTTGAACAAACTTGCAAGTTTTAAGAAAGATACAAGGACAGTTGGAAAAAAGGAATTCTAATGTAACCCATAATTTTGCCACTTTTACAATCAATATTTTTCATTGTTCAATTCTCATATTTAATCAATGTCTGATCAATTGCTTTTTGACATATCATATACTGAATGTATGACTTATTTCTGTATCCTATATTTCTACCCTATATAAAGACTTGATCTCCCTTAATAAATGTTTTTTGCTTTTCCTGAATTGATGATTCATATCTTTGGGTGGGTAAAACTGGTTTTCTCTGCCAAATTCAAGGAACAGGTCTTCAGCTCCACACCAGCTTGGGGTATCTGAATTTCAAGGTAACAAAACTAGCACTTTTTTAAAAAACTGTCAGTTTACAATTTTATTTTATTTAAATTGTACATTTTCCCCTTCAACATTTTAATCACTGAAGATTGCTTAGAAACAGAACTATACATGCTAAGATTGTCATGGCTGACATAATACTATTTCTGAAGATGAAAGTATTATTCTGTCTTCCAAAACTTGAGAGTTAAGGCTTGGTGAAATTTGATATTCTTTTGCAGAATTATGCTAACACAGAATCCCTGACTTGAAAGAGAATGGTTCCTTCTGTTTTTAAACTACTGAGAGTAGTTACATATACACTGTATATGTAAAATACTTCTATAGCAAGACTGATTTAGGTGCCTTAGGTCAGCCATTTTAATTTGAGACATAACATAAATTCCACCAAGTTCTTACCAGCATTATTTCTAATACAAAAGAGTAAAACAATTCTTCTCTAAACAAAATATGGAGCCAAGTCAATTCTCTTCTGACAGAAAAGAATATTTCTTCTGGATACAGGCAAAGAGAGCATGCTGCTTTCTTTCATTTCCATATGAATGATTTCTTATCAAAAAGTAAGGTTGGATTATTGTTCATCTTTTAAGGATATTGTTATTTCAATATGTATATTAGACCAAATGGCTGATATTGTGGATATCAACAATGCATCTTGTTTTATTTTAGAAAGTGCATTTGTAAGGTTAGCTGCATAACTTGCACAAAAAACCTATTGAAAGATATTCCTGAGCTTAGACATCTGCCTGCCACACGGAGGTCTAAAAATATTTTTTTCAAAATAGCTGAAGTTTTAATTAGCATCACAGGTACATTTTTTTTAGATGAAATTCTGTTACAACGCTAATGTTGCAATCTGCTAGTTATCCTGATCTCTACAGCCCTAAAACATAGGCTGTGCTACAATGTACTAGCAGGTGTCTTTTTTCCTCAGAAAGAATTCCAGATTTTTTTTAAAGCACATTTCTCTAGAAGATCTCAGTCATAAGAAAAATATCCTTATTGTGATCTTCTGGATTCATCATAAGTAACGCAATCACGTAATTAGTCTCCAAGTAATCCTGCTTCAAAAATAATTATCCTCCTGGGTGTCACTCCAAGATACCAGTCTGTTATTAAACATAAATATAAGAATAACCAATGAGGACATCACACTGTATTTTTGATCACAATTTTCCTTACATATCATTTCTTGTTGGAACTAGGAATGTAGTAAAAGCTGCAGCAGCCAAAGAAACGGACCTCACATGCAGGAAAATTGAGATGTTTATCTAAGTTTATCCATTGAGCTCTGAAAATGGGGAAAATGAAAATAGAAAAGAGTTGTGTGGCTAATAAATTCAAATACGTAAATAAAGGTAGGCTGCATTGGCACAATATGGGCTAATCATTTTATAATGGAGAATACGTGCAAGGATGATTTTTCACCCCATTCATTTTCTCTCTGTCAGTTCAAAGGACCCTCAATGAAAGCTGGTGCTTGCAATATTTTTCATCAGAATTGTTATATACTGGGTTCGTTGCTTGATTGACGAGACGAGGCGAATGAGTTCAGCAAGAATCATTATTTGTTTACAGGGACTGAACTGAGAAACAGGGCTGCGAATGCAGCTATTTATACCCTGGCCTCTAGGTGGCAGCCAATAGGTGTAAAGCAACCTATTGCCGGCCTAGAAGCAGCCAATGGCGGTGCTGGAGATGGGTTGTCTGAGGAGCTGGGAGCCTTAGCCAGCTTCCCTACTTAAACAACCTTCCAGCAATTAACCCCATGTGATACTCTTTAGTAAGACAAAACCCAATACATTACACCCTTCCCCCCTAGAATGTACACAGATTATAACAAGAGGAATGATTACATCAATTACAAGTTTTGCAGAGATACAAGAGAAGTATGCAAAAGTACACCTTTTTCCATTTGCTAATACAGAGGCTTTCCTGGCTAGCAGCAATTCGATGACACATACAACATTACAGCTCCATTATTTTGGAACAAAATCTTGTAAATACGCAGGAGGCCTGCGAACCCTCGTGGAACACCTGGGATAGCCAGGCACTCCTCAGTTTACCAGCTTGCCCACCGGGCTGGGTAGACCAGAGTCCATAAGTTCAAGCGAGTCTGGCTGACTAGGAATTCTCTGGCTGGCCATTCCAGGTCGGGCCACCCCAGAGTCTAAGACTTCCGCAGAGTTAGCACAGCGGCTGTAGTGTTCTTGTTGACTTTCTCCATCAGGGGCCCCATGTTGCACTCCCGGGCTTTGCCCCTCTACGACCACCTCCCGGTTGCTCTGACTGCTTGGGACCTCAGAGCATATGGATTGATCGGCCTGGCTGCCGATTTGAGGTCCGTGGATGGGACTTGGGACGAAGTCCTCACTTTGTGGCCATTCTGGAAAACGCTTCCAAAGCTGATCGATATGACAGCGAATGACTCGCCCGCCCTCTAGGCCCACTTCGTATGAGAGAGGGCCTGACGTTTTGGTGATTTTCCCTGGCACCCACAAGTTCCCATGCCCATAGTTCCGGGCCCACACCCCATCACCCACTTGCAACCCCCTTGGGGCTCTTGGGTGAGAGGCCTCTGCTGCCACCCGGTCTGGGTGCAACCTGTCCAGTTTCGTGATTAGTCGCCTCCCCCAGCGCAGTTCTACTGGGCTTTTCCCTGTTGCCGTGCACGGTGTGGAATTTGGCAGAGCAAAAAGTCAGCCAGTCTGTGGTGCCAGTCCCCAGTCACTATGTGCCTCAGTGATTCTTTTGTGGTGCGCACCATTCATTCGGTTTGCCCATTACTAGATAGGTGAAATGGAGCCGATGTCGCATGCCTAATGAGGTTTGCCCTCAGGAAAGCCTGAAATTCTGCCGCAGTGAATTGGGCCCCATTGTCGGGCACTATGACGTCCGGTAGCCCATGCATTGTAAAGAGTTTCCTAAGCACTTGGATGGTCCTAGCAATAGTCATATTTGCAATTGGTATAACTTCAAGCCATTTAGAGTGGCTGTCGACCACTATAAGAAATAGCTGTCCCTGAAAGGGCCCAGTGAAGTCTATATGAATCCTGAACCGGGTGTGTGTGTGTGTCTCTCCTCCCATCTATGGACCAGAGTGTGCGGCATTTCAGGCCTAGGCTGCTGACACGTGTAATACCCATGTACTTGAGCTTCAATGGCTTTATCTAATTCTGGCCACCATAAATAGCTTCATGCCAAACCTTTCATGCGAACAATACCTGGATGGCCTTCATGAAGCAATTACAATACCCTGTCCCTCAATGAGGTGGGAACAATGACCCTGTTCCCCCATAGAATACAACCCTTATGAGCTAAGAGCTCGTGTCTCCTTGTGAAATAGCTCTGGAACTCAGGACCCAGGCTTTTCTCTAGCCACCCCATGTGGACCCAAGATAGCACTCTTAGAGTCTTGATGATGTGTGAGATTTTATGTCATTAGAAATGATATCATTACACAAATAATGGCCATAAAAATGAATCCAGGGATATGTGGAATGGTTTGCAATAATCCCAATCTGATGGAAAAATCTTAACATTAAAGAGTTGGTTCAAACACTGGCATGTGCATATCGCAAGACATCCATGCCTATTTTCTATGGCACACTTAGTTGCACAAGGACAGTGCGTGGTAGGACTCTTGGGACTTTTGCTAGCTGCTTTTCCTGCCAGTCAGGTTTACGAAGTGCTTTCTTCTCGGTTTCATAAAAAGCATTCTTATAGTCTGAGTGTTCCATTTCCGTTTTTTTTTTTGGCAAGGCTGAGTTCTTCGTTTGTATTAATAACATAAAATACAAAAATATAAAATAATGATAGGGAAAAAAAGAAAAGGCACTGACTTCCGACTCCCTTTGGTGCAGTAGAACTTTTTACTTTTACGTAGTAGTATAAACTAGCCATTTCTATAACAGATCTATCTAATCAATAAAACCCAAAATCAAAATTTTATTTTTTTCCATCTTAAGCACAAAGTCCAGAGCAGTTTCCAAGTAGAAACAAAAGTACTTGTTGTTTTTTTCCTTTTATCACAGCAGTGAATTTAGCCATCTCTGCTAACTCCATTCTTTTGCAACCATTCATCCATTGTGGGGATTAAGGTGTCCTTCCATTTTTGTGCATAAAGTAATCTTGCTGCTGTCAACATATATACATCAAAGTTCAAATTTTTTTCCAAGTCTTTTTCCATTAAACCCAAGAGAAAAGTTTCTAGTCTTATCTTTATATTCACTTTGAAATATCAGAAGCCTTTAAAAAAATGAAATTGGGTAAAGCTCCAGGTCCAGATGGCCTTACAAGCCAACGTTATAAATGCTTTGAAGATGAACTTCTTCAAGAATATAATGAATGATATATTACAGGGCGGAAATATACCTCAAATGTGGAAAGAAACCAATATTGTGTTGCTACCGAAAGGACAAGATGCTACAAAGATAAAGAATTACAGGCCAACCTCATTATTAAATAAGGACTATAAACACTTCACTGCAGTTTTAGCAGAAAGATAAAAGATTTTATTTATTTATTTATTATTTATTTATTAAACTTATATACCGCCCTTCTCCAGTAGGACTCAGGGCGGTTCACAAGTTTTTTTTTAAAAAAAACAATACAAAAAAATTACAAAAATTAAAAACAATTAAAATGATTACATTAACCTTGAATACATAAAAATCCCAATTAGAATCCAATTAAAACCCCAATTAATACTCTCAGTCCAGGCCAGAAAGCTCAAAGAGCCAGGTCTTCAGGTCCCGGCAGAATGAGCGAAGGTCAGGGGCAGTCCTAAGCTCTACAGGCAGCTGGTTCCAAAGGGCAGGCGCACTCACAGAGAAGGCCCTCCCCCTGGGTATTGTCTGTATTCACCAGCTGAAGCCTCCGGTTGGTCCTCAAGGGCAGCCCCATGTAGAGAGCGTTGCAGTAGTCCAATCGGGAGGTCATGAGCGCATGAGTGACTGTGCGCAGGGCATCTCAGTCCAGGTAGGGCCGCAACTGGTGCACCAGGCGAACCTGAGCAAAGGCCCCCCTGGTCACGGCTCCTATATGGTCTTCAAAACTGAGCTGTGAATCCAGGAAGACGCCCAAGTTGCGAGCCCTATCGACGGGAGGCAACAGGCATATATTTCAAAGACAGTTACTGGGTCATTCATAAGTTGTCTCTGAGTTTGTGAAAGTTCAGGCAACCGTTCTCTTAACAAATATTCATCTATTTTACACATATCTAACTCCTGCTTTTTATACAAATTGGAATAAAAATTATGAAAAGATTTTTTTTAATAAGCTCATTGTTGTTATATTGTTGCCTTCACAGATTTTGTCAGTCGTTCTTCTTTCCCTTTCCTTTCTTAGTTTATATGCCAACCATCTTCCTGGTTTATTTGCAAACTCAAAGTGTCTTTGCTTCACATAATTCAACTTTGTTTCTATTTCTTGGAACTGTTAACATAGACAATTGTTGCCATAACAGTTTAATTTGATGTAAAAATTTTAGAGCCCATAGATGTCTTTGCAGTTCAATTTTTTTCTGTCTAATTTCATCCAATATCTCATCATGAAAAAGGAATTGCTTGACTTTTCCACTAGAGGGCATTTAAAGCTTTTGTTTCTTTTTCCTGCCAGATATCTGCCATATTTTGCAAAAACCTTAGCATAATAGAATGCAAGGTTGGAAGAGATCTTAGACATCACCTAGATGACCCCCATGCCCAGTCTTACTACTACAACCACAACATCACTGACAGATATCCAGCCTATTAAAATGACTCCAACAAAAAGTCTATTACCTCACACAGTAGTAAGTTCTAAGGTGAGCAGCTGTTACTTTTAGGACATTTTCCCCAATGTGAGACCAAAATGTATTTTCTTGCATTTAAACCCCATTGTTTCTTTACCAGTCTTCAGGAACAATTCTGAATGATTTTGCCCCACATTCTACATAACAGCCTTTCACATATCTGAAGAGAACAATCATGCTTTTCGGAATCTCATTCACAATAACTTCAGCTATTCCTCATAAGCTTCCTTCCAGCCTTATCACCTTAGTAGTTTCCTCTGGATTAATCCTGAGAGGATTTGTCAAATGATTTACTGGTCAATATTCTATCAAAAATCACTGTGGTTTGCTATGATTTATTCTTGATAGGTCCAGACCGATTCTTCTGTTTCACTCTCTCCTAACTCCAACAGTAATCATGAAAGCCCACTTTTTCCAGGACATGCGTAATTTTTAAATCTCTACTTTGGCTCCTGGTGAGGATTCATGGCAAACCAAATATTCCTGAAAGGGTGGGAAATGACATTGCAGTAGAGATCAGTGGCCAGTCAGTGGATTCTGGTGAAATCTCTCCAGAAAAAGGAGAAAGTGTAAGATTACCCTCTTGCACTCTGTGCAAGCTGGTCCTCATAAGTAGAGACTGCAACAAGCTAGATTTTTTGTGGATGACTTGTGAATCATGGAAAATGCTGTTTTGAATTCTTAAATAAAATAACAGGACTCTAAAGATTGGACAATAGAGAAAACTAGAAGGAATTAAATATTACATTTCAAAAAGAGCACTTAAATTTGACCTACTACTACAGAACGGAGCAAAATAATTCAACATGGGACATATTGAAAGACATGTGGGAACAAGACTCAGAAGTTACTTTTAAGAACCTCTGCCAATATTGACAGACTGTGTTTAAAAGATGTTACAAAAGAGGAACAGGTTTTACCAGACAAAACTGAGACCTATTTAAAAGTGGATCTAATAATGACAGGTTGCAAGAATGATTTGGAAAGAGATGCTACACTGGATATACAAATGAAACTACCTGGTACCTTAATAACTAAAAGGAATATACAAAAGAGTGACTTAACTCCCTTATATTGAATTTACAGAAGAGGCCTGTTAAAATTTTGAAAGATTTTGGGTGAAGGAACAAAGAAAAATATAAAAAGAAATCAAGTTCTAAGACATTACTTGAAGACCTTAAAGATAAAAATAAAGGAATATAAGGTTGATTTATTTGATCAAGGTTAAATTAGATATGTTCTCTCTGGTAATCCTTAATAGACTGTTGCTGATCAGGACTGAATGACAAGACTTTAAAGATTTGCTTATAAATAAGAGATGAGACTGATATAGGATGTAAACAAGATATGGGAAGAAGAGATGATTTGTTTTGAGAGGGAGATAAGTTACTAAAATTTATGCTTGTTGTGATGGAGAAATTTATATTTATTTTTGCTTTTTTAATTCTCTGCACTATTTTTATTCATTTTTAGTTTGTATTTTTCTTTTTAATTGCATTTAGTAATTATTATTTTAAAAAACCCTCTACCATGACCATTTTTATTTGGCTCAGCTAAAAAGCACCAAATGTTCTCATTTTTCCTAGTCATTGCTCCAGTCCCTTGATTTTATTTTTCTATATTTTTCCAACTCTCTTGGGGAGATGCAGTGATCAGTAAACATAAATATGTCCATCAGTATGCTATTGTTTCTCTCCATTTCTTATTTTTTATACATTGTCATATTGCAAATTGTTGTTGTTGTTGGCTGCAAAGTCGTGTCCGACTCATCGCGACCCTATGGACAATGTTCCTCCAGGCCTTCCTGTCCTCTACCATCTTCTGGAGTCCATTTAAGCTCACGCCCACTGCTTCAGTGACTCCATCCAGCCACCTCATTCTCTGTCGTCCCCTTCTTCTCTTGCCCTCAATCTTTCCCAGCATTAGGCTCTTCTCCAGTGAGTCCTTCCTTCTCATTAGGTGGCCAAAATATTTGAGTTTCAGCTTCAGGATCTGGCCTTCTAAAGAGCAGTCAGGGTTGATCCCCTCTAGGACTGACCGGTTTGATCGCCTTGCAGTCCAAGGGACTCACAGGAGTCTTCTCCAGCACCATAGTTCAAAGGCCTCAATTCTTTGGCGCTCAGCTTTTATGGTCCAGCTTTCACTGCCATACATTGCAACTGGGAAGACCATAGCCTTGACTATACGCACTTTTGTTGACAGGGTGATGTCTCTGCTTTTTAGTGTGCTGTCTAGATTTACCATTGCTTTCCTCCCCAGGAGCAAGCGTCTTTTAATTTCTTGGCTACAGTCCCCATCTGCAGTGATCTTGGTGCCCAGGAAAATAAAATCTGTCACTACCTCCATTTCTTCCCCATCTATTTGCCAGGAATTGAGAGGGCTGGATGCCATGATCTTGGTTTTCTTAATGTATTGCAAATACATAGAACTAAATAAGAATTTTAACTAAAAATAGTATTTGGATACAAGCCAAGAGTTGTAATCAAACTTAAAAAAAACAAGTATGTATTAAAGGTCCATTTGTGTTGGCATTCTACAAATAAAATGCAACACAGAAAGTTGCAGTAGAATTGGGAATAAATCTATTGCAAACTGGGAAGAAGCGTTAACTCCAGTGCTAGGAATACACTTGCACAGGACTGTAGCTGAAGAAAATAATGTTATTCATTAGCTGTATACTGTTTGTATAGCTATTATTTTCTTATTAAAGCTAGTAAATTTGTTCTTGTATGCATATAAATAAATATTTTTATTTGATTGATGAAGTGTGTAATTTCACTTTACAGGTCACCTGATGACTGAACAATTAGCAAAAGGTGGTTTAAAATGAATTGGATAGAACCTGAAGGGATCCTGCTGGAAGGTCCTCCTTGTGAATCAGCTTCTCAGTTTGAGACCAGGTACTGTACTGCTTTAAAACACATAGATGGATAAACTCTTATTTCTTCTGGCTTTGTAATACAAGTGATGGTAACCTGTTAATGAAACATTTTGTTCCTGAATGTCCAATCCCTTTTTCTTATTTGCTGTGGAAAAAGGCTTACATTTTAGGAAACTGATTTCATTAAATATGTATAAGTTTTAAACCTGTTTTTAAGAACTCAGAGACCTACAAAACCAAAATGTGTGTGTATGTAATATTTAATATAAACCACGATAAGGAAATGATGAAATAGCTATTGCAATATAACAACCAAACCCCAGTATTGCCAAAAATTTATTTTGGATCTCAGCAACACTATTTTGGAATCAAGGCAACTGATTTTCTTCTGAATTATAATTATTTTATATTTTTTTTAGATAGTAAGCAGAAAAAAGTTAATCTATATGGGAAGTAATAAAAGTGAGCATATTTATTTATTTATTTAATTTTCATGAAAGAAAATAGTGATTTTAATTTTCTGTAGCTCAAACACCCAGTTCCAAGTCTTCCAATTCCTTTAGAAGGGTAGCCTCTTTCTGAATTTTCTCCATCTATAATAGAGATAAGACAATCTTACTTAATACACATAATGAAAAAATAGTATAAAATATAATCAACAATTTACAAATGTATCAGATTTAAGAATTCAGGTGATGTATAAATTATAGACAACTCTGTTAACTTAAGAATATAAGAAGCGTACCTGATTTTTCTCTAGCTGTTTACCTGCAGCAGCCTGCTCTTTCAGCTGTTCAATAGCCTTGAGTTTCTGTAGTTCAGAAAGCATGGTTAAAAGGAGGGCAGAAACAACAAATTTAATTTGTTTTCTGTGGTGCATGCGCATATGTGGAGGACTTTATGAATTTTTTTACTGAGCCGAAAGAGAATCCTCCAGGTTACCAATGTCCTTTCCAAAATACACTACACTAAAAAAATTATTTCAATTGGTTTAATATAAAGCAGATTCTTTAGTCCTAGAAAATAAAACCCAAACTTCTTACCTCTCTCCTTTGGTTGCACTATCCATATGGTGTTTAGAGGACAACTTGCACCTGAACATCGGCAATACAAAGGAGATGGTGCTAGACTTCCGGAGGAAAAGAGAGGAACCTGCCCCACTTTACATTTGGGGGGGGCTGTGTGGAGAGTTTCCTCCTTTAAATTCCTGTGAGTCTACCTCTGTGAAGATCTTACCTGGAAAGTCAATACAACCAGGTGGCCAGAAAGGCCCAACAGAGACTCCACTTCCTCAGGGTCTTGCGGAAGAACAGGGTACAACAACGGCTAATGACCTTCTTTTACCGGTCTACTAATGTGTTCTCTCACACTGTATTGTGGGTTGTATGCTGGCCTGACAGCCACGGATAGGAAAGTATTACAGAGGGTGGTGAGCATAGCACAAAACATTGTGGGCTGTCCCCTGACACCACTGGATGACATCGCCAAGGCTCGCTGCCTTGGAAGAGTGAGCAAAATTCTCAGGGATGACTCACACCCTGGTTGGTATCTCTTTACTCTCCTACCATCGGGTAAGAGATATAGGAGTATAGCCAGCTGTACCAACAGGGTGAAGAACAGCTTCTATCCATGGGCTGTCAGGCTCTTGAACGGGAAATAACTTTATGTATGATTGACTTGCGAGGCTGGTGTGTTGTGCAGTTAGCTCACATGGCAACAAGATGGTGGGTTTGTTGTCACTGTAAGTTGTGGGGGGGGAACGAAGGGAGGCTCAGCCAATCTCAATGTATACATGGTTGTACTTAAAGGTTCATTCATTCATTCACAGACACGCATAAGACTCACATATAACATTCAACTGTTTAATTTTGGTTTACTCCCATTTTTGCAACCTGCAGCACCCAAACTAGTCAAAATGCAGATTTTGGACAGCACATTTTTTGCAATTTGGGGACAACATGAATTTTCATAACGCTTATACCAATTTTGGATCTTGGCACTGCCTCAATTCAAAATATTGAGGCCCGTGAGTGTAGTCCGACCCAAACCATTGACTTTGCTACACCACAAATATACCCTTGTGGCTCTGAGAAGGTAAGATAGATAAAAATGATGACAATAATAGCAAAAGTACACTTCCCATTTCCCAGTCAAAAAAAGGGTTGCATCTCCTAGCTTGTGAAGTAAATTGCTGTAGTTTGTAAACCAGGAATTATGATTTATCATGGTATGTGAACCCAGTCAATTTTAGCCTAATCAACGAATATAGTCTCACATAAACCTTTAAATATAATTGGGGAATACTTTTCTATTATCTACTCTTTCATATCCTTGTTTCAAGTTAATGGAAGACTCCATGATTTAAGGTTTATCCACTAGCCCCTTTTACAAGCACTGCTCTTACAAACATAGGGAAGGGATAGATGCAGCAAGAAAAATCTCAAGATAAAACACCACTCTGTTGTTGTTCTTGTTGCAAACCTGAAAAAAACATCCATTCTTCTGTGTCTTTTTTGAAAAGAAATTTAACACTTTCTGCCTTGAGGGCTACTCTTGGCTTTTGAATATCATGCTAGAGGCCATACTCCCAAAATTTGTGAGAAGCACTAGGTTAGAAATAAATGTAATTTTAATTTACATCTAATTAACCTTAACCATAATAATTACAATTACTTCACCTATTTATCATATTGAAAAATGTACAAATAATTGCAGGGGCATCTACAGGGATGAAGGGGGGGTTCAAAAAATTCAAGATGGCAGCCATAATGACAATTTACTGGTCTTTTTGATGCTGAATATTAGGAAGTC
The DNA here is from genome assembly GCF_947247035.1 of Vipera ursinii. Classification (NCBI taxonomy): domain Eukaryota; kingdom Metazoa; phylum Chordata; class Lepidosauria; order Squamata; family Viperidae; genus Vipera; species Vipera ursinii. The sequence continues at coordinate 25,928,980 of NC_139518.1, forward strand.
TTTGAATGCCATACACAAGTTTTCAGGGGCTACATGTGGTCCTAGGGCCTCATATTATGTACCTTGGACTTATAGCTCCAGCTGTTACAATAGTAAGAAAAAGTAAAACAAAGATCACTAATACGACTGTTCAACAAAATGAAATGGGGAAAGGATCTATCAAAAGCCTTTGTTTGAAAAAACTGCTTACCTTTTTAAGATTTTTTATCTTTTTCTCCAACTCAGGATCTCCAGATATTTCAGAGGATATTGTATTGCTCAATTCACTTTGTACTGGAGGAGCTGGAGTGATTTCCTGGTTCCCTTTAGCTCTCGCCTCCTTTAATGAAATATATCATTAGTTAAGACCACTTTTAAATGAAACCATTCTAGGCAATGATTTTATTAATTATTGAGATGTTTTGAGTTCTCCAGAATTTCTAATTTTGGCTTATGTGATAGTGAACGACTGATCACTTCGAGCTTAATACAAAATTCTATGCAGAATCCTACTAAACAATGGTTTACCAAATACCATCTGTTCAAAATGCAATGAATCATGCTTAAGAAAAAGAATAAAAATAGCTATACCTGTTTAGCCACCTTCTTGGCTTCATGCTTCTTTTGATTTTTAAGTGCTGTTTTAGATAATGGCTTATCACCACTTTTTGACTGTGTTCTCATGTTCTGGGGTGGCTCATCCTCATGCTATGAGGGAGGAAATCAACAGAAAAATAATTGGTGTACAACCAGTTCTAATTAACTGGTGCAGAGGCATAGAAGACATAGCAGGTACTCTTCCTTGAAGATAATGATTACTTACCAGTTTAGAACTAGTTACAGGTTTATTTCTGAGAGCTGGAGGTCTATAGGCTGGGGCAGTCTTTGGTTCCTCATTTAACACTTTGCTTGGAACAGCATGGTATGTTACTGGCTTTGCTGGAAATACTCCATCTAAAAAGGGTTGCCAAATAACTTGCCAAAGTTCTGCATTTGGCTGAACTTCGTATCTGTATAAGACAGAGCCAGTATAATGCCAGATCTTGAATCCATTCCCAACTCGTAGCCTTGGAGAACATGTAGCTGTTACTATATGCTCTCCATCAGGGCACCAAGCAAAATATGTAGAATCAGAGGCCTGTGGTTTTGAAATAAGTTTGTAGTTTTTAACATCCCATACATCGAGTTGTCCACTAAGATTCCCAAATCCAGCTAATACTAAGATTTGTCCTTGAGGACTGTAGTAGACAGCATTATGGGGACCAGTCCCAAAATCAAACACAGGATCACATTTTAGATTGAAGATAGTAGTTTTAGCGGGCATGAAACCATACACAACGCAGAACTCTGTGGCATTGGGATTCCAAGCTGCATCATAAATTGGACCGTTTTTTGCTGCACAGAAAAAAAACCAGTTGAAATTGTAAAACAACATCTAAGTTGTTGAGAGACAGTAAAATAAAAACCTAAACTTAACACAAATTACAGTTTACAATGGTTCAATGAAATCACAAGTGCTACTACATATTGGTAATAAATGTTAGTTAAAAGCCAAATAGGAAGGAGAGGCAGGATACATGGGAACCAAAAATTAAATGCCATTTAGCAAATTGAAAATGGATTTTTGCCAACTTGAACTGTTTTAAGAAGTGCTAAGCCCCTGATCTGTGACTTAAAATAAACTCAAAATTAAATTATGCACATTTGTGTCTGTAAATAGTTGAGAATCTAGAGATCACAATGTATTTAGTTAAAATTATATTTAAAATTGTGCTGACCTGCATGAGACTATAAATGTTTCTTTGCAAATAAGGTTAGCTACAGCTCCCCTGTTTTCTGTTCAGAATCAATGAGAACCTGGTCAGTGATAGGAGAAACATCTGCCAATTCATCAGCCAAAATATTGCCTAAGTTCCTTGTCCACACTGTCAGTCATAAAAGATTACTGAACAAGGGTTAGTATAATCATTTTTAATAGTTACATTCATTCTCTACTTTTATTATAGATTGAAAAAAAAGTCTCAATAGGTTTCATACTATGGAACAGTTGCAGAACTCAGATTACCTACAATTTTGCAATTTTTCAGTAAGTAACTGGAATGCCCCCCCTCCATGTGGCTATTTTATTTTAAATTTGGTTATTATACAATTACAATTATAATTATAATTCAAGGTCTAAAATCTATACAGTTTCATTAAATGTAATCATATAGAATAAAAATAATTAAAGTCTTTAAAGAGAGTAGTCCTTAAAACTGGTTGGCAGCTCAAGTTTCTCTTTCTAGTGTAATAACTAAAAAAACACTTCTCATATAGAGTTGGGCTCTCTGTCCCATAAACATCTTTTTTATATAATGGAAACTTTCAATTTAAATCTTACATACTTCACTCCATTTAAGTCAGTAAGCACTGGTTGGTCTTAAGCTCTAAATATGGCTCTTTAACGATGATCTTCAAATTCTCATGTGATTCTCTTTCCCATGTGTTTAAATACTTTAAAACACATAATATAATTATTACTAGAGCCACTTACGTAGTTGTACGACAGCCGTTTCTCCATTGATTGCTATGTAATGTAGAGTTTGTTCTCCATAATAAGATGCTCCTGTTTTATCAACTTCTGTACTAGCTATTACAAGCATTGCAGTAGCTATTCAGATGAGGAAAAATGATATATTTTTTAAAGAAGCTACACAGTAATCTATTTAAAAAAAACAAAAAAACAAATAATAAACATGGCTATATGTAGTCTTGAAGTCTGAAGAGCAATATGATTTTTAAAAACTAGCTTCAGGTAAAGGAGACCATTTTAACCCCAGAATTTTTCTGCGTTTCTTCTAAATCATAATTTGTAGTTGATGCCCTCTGACTGTTGGACTACAATTTCCAGAGAATGCAATGGCTGGAAATTATGAAAATAGTTACTTAACCCTAACCCCAAAGGCCCCAAGTTAGGAAAAGGTGCTTTGGTTTCTCCTCCAAATTCTTATTCCTAAAACAGAGTCTGCACCATGGGCACATTCAGAAATATTTTTCTCAGTGTATTCTGAAGAATAAGTGTACAGAGAATCACTGTATGTTAGAGTTATACAGAATGTGACTGACAAAGCATAATACCAAGTATAAATGTCATTTTGGCATTTTGATTATTCAAGCCTATATACATGTTCAAGAAAAAAAAGTAGGCTGAAATTTTCTCAAATAAAGATAAAGCTTTTTCTAAAAAAATACCTTTGCTATTCCACAGCATTTTCACCTTATCAGCTTTAAAAAAGCTTTTGTTTGCCAAGGCAGATTGTGAGCCTTCAAAGTTAGGATATTGGTAAAGCCTTACAAAAGATGGTGCTCCTTTGCTTCCAGGAACATAAACAGCCACCTGTATTGATAAGATGTGAAATATCTGTTAAAATATATATTAAAAGTAGGTATGTTCTAAAATCTGGATGAAATCAAAATTGTACCAGGGAAAGAATTCAAAAGAAAGCACCTTGGTTGGCTGATCTCCTGGTGACAACACAAAATCATTGATTTTTTGCAGATGAAGCTTATTTGCAATTGTACCTGAAAAGATCACCATCCTCAAGTTAACAAAATTCAAACAAAAACTTTTGTGAATTGTTAGGTAGCACTGCCTATAGGTTTCAGCAAATAATAAGTAAATAAACAGTTATAAAATATATTATATACTGTACAGGGCATATTTGCTGCTTTAAAATATTTTACATGAATTATATCTTTACAAGTATGAGAAAATAAATGACTATAAATTTTATCTCAAACAGATTGCATTTAATGTAAAACTTTTAATATAAAATCTTTTAAAGCTTAAAATGGCTGTATTTTAGATAAAATACCACCATATAGCAAAACTTTGAGGTAAATTGATATCACAAAAAGATAAAAGTAAAATTTCGTATTACAGATAGCCCTTGATTTACAACAGTTCATTTAGTGACCAAAGTTACAATGGTATTGAAAAAAGTGACTAATGATCGTTTTTCACACTTATGACTGTTAAAGCAGAGGTCCCCAACCTTTTGGGCACAAGGGACTGGTACCATGGAGAAAGGTTTTTCCATGGACCAGAGGGGGTGTGGTTTTGAATATTGCCTGCATCCTGAGGATGGAGCTTTGCTTGTTTGTGCGGCCTGCTTGCTGGCATGCTGAGGATCAGTGCCAGGCCACGGACCGGGGGTTGGGGACCCCTGTGTTAAAGCATCCCTATGGTCACATGATCAAAATTCAGATGCTTGGCAAGTAACTGATATTTATGATGATTACAGTGTCCCAAGGTCAAGTGATCACCTTTTGCAAGCAAAATCAATGTGGAAGCGTTTCACTTAACAATTATGTTACTAACTTATCAACTGCAGTAATTAACTTAACAACTATGGCAAGAAAGATAATAAAATGGGCAAAACTCAGTTAACTGTCTCAGAAACAGAAATTTTGGGCTCAATTGTGCTCGTAAGTTGAGAACTACCTATACTTAATGGAATTTCAGAACTGTATTAATAAAGGTGGGAACTGCAGTAAAGCAAGCAGCTGAAAACATAAGAAAATCATGAAAAGATTAAACATGGAATGTTTATCCAAAGAACAAGAAAGAACTTGCATACTGAAGTCGTTGTTTTCAAAGAAATGAAGTTCATTGTTAACACTCCTGGCACACAGGCTTTCATCATCTGACCAGCAAGGACACCTAATGATTAGATAGTGGGGTGGTAGTTGTGGCCTTCATAAAAAGTATTTTTAACAATATTTTTAAAAAGCAGATTTTAAAAAAATATCGTTGAAAGATATATTTTAAGTTATAAATGTGTAAGGCAAATTCTAAATCTAATCATTACTTATTATATTTTCAAATGTCCCCATGAATATGTTATCTGAGAACAAGTTACATTAAAATAAAATAAAAATCAATGCTTAAAAAAACAGAGAGGACATGCATGGAGAACACAGCTTATACAGTAGAACCCTTTTTTATCCTTTTACCAATAATGACCATAGGATCAATCTTTATCTATCTCTGTACAATGAACTGATAGGTTATGTCATTTACATGTGTATTGCTGTATTTGCTTAAACACATGCACTTGAAAGCACAGGGCAGAATGTACACAATTTCTTCTGGATCATGTGACTAGGAGGAATAGGTATTTAAAACGAAGCTGGTAAAAAAAAATTGAGTAGCTGCCCATAAGTAAGTCTTGGGACAATATGCTTGGAATCTTTGTCTCCCCCAACCCATAGACCATTTCCAACTCAATTTTTCTTTTGCTGGCTTCTCTTGCAGACCAAATTTGGTCTTGTGTTCAGCCTTGTAGAATTACTGTGTTGAGAGATAGAAAGACAGAGATCTAAGTAACCTTTTGCAGAGTTGAAAAATTATTAATTAGATATTCTAGTGTTTTCAAATACCATGTTCTAAAATAATAACACTCATTGAAATACTTACCAGTTCTGTGACTTTTTCTGGATGAATGACTTAAAGCATTTTCCATTTTTCACACTGAAGAGTTGAAGGTTGGGTTCCCCTGCACCATCTTTTGCAGCTACAACATACCAAATGCATACATTATACCAACATCTCCAAAATCATCTCTGTTCCTTTGCAATATACCATTGGTCCAGGTGACATTTTGTTGCAAACCTTTTATAAAAAAGTAGCATTTTCCCCCCACTGGTCCCATTTTGTCAAGTACAAAGTAATATTTTTGTCATCAAAAAAGTGACAGCTTTTTTCCTCTCAAACCAAAATTATTCATTCTTGCCACTGTAAGATGAAATTCACTATCCTACTGGATAAGACAATCCTCAGTTGTCAACCCCTTTGCAGACAGAAAGGTATAATTTACGAAATTGAAGAATGATGCATGCTTGAACTTAAACATTTTCTGCAATATTAACTGCCAAAGGTAGTGGAGGTAATAGTGAGAATAGGTGGCATTATAAATCACAAAACATTTTTCTGTCTTTGCAATTAATAGCAAAGCCATTTTGTAAAGCAGTGCAGCATGAAAAAAAGTTAATAACTTTCTTCCTATCCCACCTTTAGAAAAAGGAAATAATATCACATATGGTTAGGCCCTGGGGGCCTGGATTGTTTGTTAGGTGTAGAAGTGTATAGATACATGGAAATGGACAGTACATCTTCAAATATTTTTATTAAATTTCTATGTTGCCCATCTTCTCTACATGGTAACTGTGGGCTGCACAGAAATTTAATACCTGAAGAATATTGCACAGAAGAAAACCAGTAGATCTTCTCTACTGTCCCAGAGTTCACAATATGAAATAATGTATATAAGTTACAGGAAATGAATGTTAGGGGGAAAAACTAACCATAAGGTATTCAAATATGGAATCATTTAGAGATCTTGAATTTGCCACGGTGACTATGATTTGAAAGATTAGGATTCATTCTTTTAAACATTATTATTACATTACTTTTCTACAACACTATCATTTCAGAATATGCGGAGAAAAACTAGCAAATCTGTCCAGACGAACTTGCACACCAAATCAAATATTTCAGGGCAGTACCATGAGAGGTCAGAAAAAGAAAACATAAGCTCATACACATGTCTTTGCTGCTTTGGAATGAATCTCTTTTCCTCAGAAATTCCATATTTATATTGTTCCAATTCAGAACAAAAAAAATAATCTACTCAAGCATTATATAATTCAAAATTAGCATGGTTGCTGCCATGTTTGCAGTAGCTGGAGAATACACAAGAATACTTACTTGTATAAAGCTGCCATGTCACCAGGACATTGCTCTTTGGAGAGAATTCAAGGCAAACTGCCTTTGGCAGATCAAAAGAATGCAGCAGGTTTTGGGTGATGACATTTACAATGTTTACTCTGGAACCAAAAAAGGTCAGCTCAGTCAAGCTTGATTACTCTGGTTAATTAACAGCTATTTAGCTGTTCCTTCTAAATCAGCTCAATTCCCAATCACAGAAAACAGATTCATTCTTCCACTTACTATGTTGCTCGGTATTTCATCTATACAGTAATTCAGAAAGCATCAAAACGTAATTAGAATAAAAATAAGAACTCTAATCTTTCCAAAACTTGTACACATGCATTTCACTAGAATGTCCTTGAGAGTCAAGGTATGTAGACTTCATTTCCCCTCTGATACACCACACTTCCCCTTTTCCACTTGGCCAAAGAAAACAGTATCTACAATAATAGGAACCTTGGGTACAATTCTAAAAATCTGGAGGACCACTTGAACACTATCAGTCAATTGCAAAAGGCAGTTTTACTTAGAACAGCTTGCATTCTGTGACAATACAGTACCATTAACATTAACATTAACACCTCAAAGAACATCTGCCTATCCCAGGTTCTTGAGAAGGGCTCGAGAGATAAAAATGCCAAATCCAAACTAAACATCTGGTTGACCAACTATAATTTATGAAATTTACATTCCACCCAACTTGCAGCGATTCTTGGTGACCTACAATTATTAAAAACATTTTAAAAAATACAAAACCCATTTTAAAAAAAGCATATGATGACAACCAGGAGGGGAACAAAAAGGAAGAAAGGGAATCAATTATCTTTGCCAAAGGCCCCAGCAAATAGCCAGGTCTTTAGGGTTCTCTGAAATACTAGTAAGGTGGGAGCCATTTGAATTTTGAACTTCATTCCAGAAGACAGGTGCTGTTGTAGAGGTGGTGTGCTTCTGGCGTTCAGAGACATGGCATTGTTTAATCGATGAAACCCAGAGTGCACAACCCTGCTAATTAGAACTAGCCAGGCAAATACTATGGGAGACAGTCCCAAGCACGTAACACCTCTGCTCCGCGAGCTGCATTGGCTTCCGGTTGCCCTCCGGGCGAGATTCAAAGTGCTGGTGATGACCTATAAAGCCCTAAATGGCTTGGGTCCGGGATAGCTGAGGGAACACCTGCTGCCGGCATCAAGCTCCCTTCATCCTGTGCGCTCCCACAGGGAGGGTCTTCTCAGGGTACCGCCGGTAAAAGATTGCCGGCGGACAATACCCAGGGGGAGGGCCTTCTCTGTGGGTGCGCCTGCCCTTTGGAACCAGCTGCCTGTAGAGTTTAGGACTGCCCCTGACCTTCGCTCATTCCGCCGGGACCTGAAGACCTGGCTCTTTGAGCTCTCTGGCCTGGACTGAGGATATTAATTGGGATTTTAATTGTATTTTAATTGGGGTTTTATTCCAAAGTTAATATAATCTTTTTAATTGATTTTAAGTTTTGTAATTTGTCGTATTGTTTTTAAAACCTTGTGAACCGCCCTGAGTCCTATGGGAGAAGGGCGGTATATAAATCTAATTAATTAATTAATTAAATATAATCAGTGGAAACCTCAAAACCCAACTCTTTACACTCATTACATCATTGTGTGATATATTAAAACCTAAGAGAAGTTTGCAAAATGTAGCTCAGTTAATCTTACCAGTAGAGTACTTAATGAAAATTTATTTCCGTATTCATTAGTTTATTCATTTAATGTATATGGTTACCAATCTGAAATTCATGACTCTGAGCTAATAACAGTTAAAAATACTATAAAAACATGTAAAAAGTGTAATCAGCAAATGAGATGAAAACAACACAAATCAACATAGCTACTGCACAGATTTTGCCACCAATCTGGATGCCCAAGCCCAAGGATAAAACAAGGTCTTGCAAAAGGCCAGGAGGGTTGTGGCAATGTAAAATGTTTGGGAAGAGGATGCCATAATAGAAAAGTGTCTCCTTCTGGGCCCTGCCATTCACACTCCCTGATAGATAGAACCCAAAGCATACTCTGCTGTCAGACCTAATGGGACAGGTAGACCTAATTGGGGAAAGAACACTGTACTACCTATATAAAATTAAATAGAGAAGTATGCTACTTATCCAAAATACCATAATCATATAAAAATAATTGGTACTCACATTCCACCAAAGTATAGTCGTCGACTTACAACTGGTCCCTTAAAACAGGACTCTGCTTATTGGCATGGAGCCCTGTTGGGGACGTTCCATAACTGGAGGTGGCCAGTGGATTAAAAGAAGGCTCCACTTCCACCCTATTTTATATTAGTTCCAAATGAGACAGAGTATATTTTACTGATTGCAAAAGTCACAGTAACCTGCTTTATAATAGTGAAGTATGCAAAATACTTTCCTACTGGAGGAAGTATCTGGCTAAAACTAATGAGCTTATTTAAAGCAATGTTTTAATATATATTATTACATATATAAACACCCCAAACATAGAAAAAAACTAACTTTTCTCCATTGCCCCATGCAAAAAATGATCCATCTCTGCTGAAAGTAAACACTTTTGCATTTTTCCCAGAATCTCTGAAAGCAAAAACAAAAATAAATTAGAATTCAAATAACTTATAAAGAAAAAAAGAAAATTATTTAGATGAAATATAAAGTATCAATTTTTAAAAAATGCTTCCAACAATAATTTTATTATTTTGATATAAAAGAAATAAACATTATGATCAGACAAAAACAGAGGTGAAATAAGCCAGATGAGACATATTTCCCACCCAAAACAGATTTAAGTATGCTTTCCAGTAATACAATGGTATGCCAATAGTATGCTTGTTTCATTTCTGTGCTTAGATGTCTGAACAAAGAAAGATGCTAACAATTTAACTTACTTTTTTAATATGTGGAATTGTTTCATTTTCCATTTAATAACAAAAAATGTCCTGCCCCACCAAAGCTGTAAATTAATAGTCCAAGACATTATGATTATTACAAAAACCTGAGTAATATTTGAAGCAGCAACTAGAAATGTACATTCATGTTTATAAAATTTAAGCTCTGCTGAACAGTACATCAGTGCATTCCCAACCTCTACATATGCATCTGATAATTTGTTATTGTTATAGGCATCCTAAAATGTATACATTTAATAAAGCCAAAAATGAAAATACCTTTGAAATGTTGTATGCTCTGTAAAATGAGGTGGCCCATGCAACATATAGAGTCCTTCAGATCCTCGTACTAGCAAAATAATGGAATAATATGCCATATGTTTATTTTGCTTCAAATACATTAATCCTTAGTTTCATACAATAGAGAAAATTCTAAATTAAATGAGCATATTTTGGTTTAATAATAAAATATGAATATATATTTTGTGTAATAACCATGAACCTGAAGCTTCATATTTACTTGTTTATGAAATATATATTATGCTCATCTCGCAGTTTGAGACAACTGTGAACCACTTACAACATGATAAAGCAAATGGATGTCAAAACCATCATAAGTATAAAAAAGATTAAAGTTACAAAAACCATGGATTTTAAAAGCATAGAGGTAGTGGTGGTTTCTGTTACTACATTAGCTACCTCCATCCAACAGTTGCTCTTTCATGGCCCCATGACAACTGACAAAGCCAGATTTTAAAGCATTTCCTGAAGGCCAGATAGGCAGTGGCAGACCTCACTTCCTGCAGCAATATGTTCCAGAGTGTGGAGGTTGTGGCAAAAAAGGCTCTTCTCCTGGACCTCACTTGCAGCAATTCCTTGGCTGATGGGATCCACAATAGGCCTCTTCTACCAGGATGAGTGGAGCAGGCCAATCCCATTGTGGCAAGGTGGCTCCTGAAATATCTCAGATCTATGCCACAGATGGCTTTAAAGGTAATGACCAACACCTTGAATCAGACCCAGATCAGATCAGCAGCCAGTGAGCTCACGTATCAGTGGCGTTACATGTGCCACACTAGGAGCCTTCAAAACTCCTCATGCTGCTGCATACTCTTGTAACTTCCTAGAGTTGCTTCAAAACACAATGAGTGGCTATTAAATTTAATAAGTAAAATAAAAAAAATCTGGACCAATTGTAGCTTCCAAATACTCTTCAAGGATAGCTCCATGTAAAATGTGTTGCAATAATCCAAACAGGAGATAATGAAGGCATGAGGAACTGAGCACAAAGCCTCACAATACAAAAAGGATGCATAACCTGAAGTTGTGCAAAGACTCTCCAAGCCATGATTGCCATTAACCCCAAGTTGGGGAGTCAACATGCCTCCAAATACCAGTTATAGAGGAATATGTTTCCATTTGCTGCTTATAAGCACCCACAAGGCATCCATCAATCAATATATCGTTGTCCCTGTCATAGAATAATCCAAAATAATCCAACGTTTAACATATCAGTGTTTCCTTTGTGGTAGTACACTTCAGCATGATATAAAGTGAAGGAGGAAATTTAATGAACTACATACTCACTATTTCCTCTTAGCACTTTTATTTTTAAGTGCTTTCATACTGGCATAAATCCCAGGGAAGACCAGTGACATGGAACAAAATTACCTTAAGCAAATATTGAAATTTGTACAAACACATTAATATTACACATCTCATGAAGTGGCATTTACTCTATTGTTCCACTGTTATTTATTTATTGACATATTAACTCCAGTAAAATAAAATGTAGTCATTTAAAATTAAGTCTAGGAGCATGCCTCTGGCATTAGCTCTGCAGAAATATTTTAAAAGATTACTTCTGATGCTATGTAATTGTGATGCAAACAAATATAAAATATCAAACAATACTGAAAAAGAAAAGTACAATAAATGTAAAACCAGTCTAGGTTGGATTCACACACATCTTCACATGAATGTAATTACATTATCCTACTTTACTTGAGTTCAGAATTACATAAAAATAGCCTTGCTTCAGGATTTATGCCAGAGAAAAGCATGGTTGCATGCATGACTCCACTCCCTCTCTAACTTTGAGCTCTACGACTTCGTAGTGCTTAACTGTCTTCATCTAGGACATTTTCTAAATTATAACATGAGACAAAAAGAAAATATTTCATTACCCAAACTACCCATGTTCCCCCGAAAATAAGACCAGGTGTTATATTAATTTTTGGTCCAAAAGACACATTAGGGCTTATTTTCCGGTTAGGTCTTATTTTCGGGAAAATACAGTACTAAATACATCCATCTGGCTGATGAGCTTACCTACGTCTTATTTTGGGGGTGGGGCTTATATTACAAGCATCCTGAAAAATCATGCTAGGGCTTATTTTCCGGTTGAGTCTTATTTTCAGAGAAACACGCATTACCTAGTTTGGATAATGAAATGTCTGCAAGAAAACAACCAAGCTCAGAAAGCACTAAGGACCCCTCATTTCAACCCTGAGCTACAGACTCCCTTATGCATGAATATGCCAGATGAAAAGGTTAGTGCAGTACCTGGCTCAGCATAGCCCTAAGCAGGAGTTTGGTACTCCACAGCAAACATCAAGCATTTCACCATTAGTTAAGTATAATGCAAGAGAATTCAGCAGTATCTGATCATCTGGCAAATACCAGCAGGGCCAGACAGGGGTTGCACAATGGAGCCTCTGTAATAAGGAAATCTGCCAAATCGAAAAAGAACCTTTAGGCATTCATGAGCAAACGATGTCATTCTAGAGAGTTTCCACTCAGAAAAAAAGGAGGGAGGAAATTTATGTAGGTGATAATAGAGAGAGGAAGTTAAGATGGAAAAGAAGGGGGAAAGTGTCTTCGGTACTAGCATGTTCCAAACCTGACTTCTCTAGTCTTGGACGAGTGGGGAGACATCTAGACCAGGGGTAGGCAACCTCGGCTCTTTTATGACTCATGGACTTCAACTCCCAGAATTCCTGAGTCAGCATAGCTGACTCAGGAATTCTGGGAGTTGAAGTCCATGAGTCATAAAAGAGCCGAGGTTGCCTCTTTACAGTCTGAATGAGCATAAATGTGCTGAGTGAGCATAAATGAATATTCTGGGTACATACAAATGCATTTAGTAATGTTTGTAAACTTAAAACTATCGCTCTTCAAAAAGTAACTTTTTCCTGTCATGGTTGAACCCACATTCTTTTGACCAAATGACTGATGGAATGCAAGGATATCCGTAATTTCAGAGACAGCTCCGAGAGCTACTTCTGTCTGCAGCTAAGCCCTTGTTTTGACAGGCAACCGAATGCTCTTCCCCAGTGACTCTTTCCCTTGAGAAGCCTACGTTAGCCACGCTCGTACTACCAAAAGTGGTTTGCACAGAAACAGCTCACTGGAGAGGTACAACCCTCTCTCCCCTCCTCCCCCCGAAAAAAGTAAAAGGTTATACAAAACCCCGCTAAAAATGCCGCAAGTGTGTGACGTTCTCAGGCCTCTAGCACAGTGTTTCCCAACCTTAGGAACTTGAAGATGCGTGGACTTCAACTCCCAGAATTCCCCAGCCAGCATAGCTGGCTGGGGAATTCTGGGAGTTGAAGTCCACGCATCTTCAAGTTCCTAAGGTTGGGAAACGCTGCTCTAGCAGACTTCACAACAAGCCTTACAACGAGAGCCATCTTGGCAGAGAACGGGCCTGATTGATTTATTCTGAACCCACCTGCCAAGAGCGGCGTGGGAGGCTCCATCTTTATCCGGATGCGGCACTTGTCCTTCCGGGTGGCGCACAAGGGGTCACAGCAGAAAACTGTACACGTTTGCTCTGCCCTCCATCGCCAGCTCAATAGCGGAGTTTTTTCCGGGTGACGTGTAGCAAGCTGAAGGGGGAGGATAGGATTGGGCCTTGGGTCACATGGCCGCGAGAAAGCTTCGCCACAGGGCTCCTCAAGTGAGCTCGGCGCCCATTGGACAATGGCGATAGAGGGCGGGAGTTCCGTCAACTACGCTTTTCAGGCGAAAGCGTGAAGAGCGGAGGCTCGAGGAGAATCTGGCTTCCGGGGCCCTCCCGTCCGCTTCTCCGCCGCTGGGCAACGCGCTTCCGGAGGGTGGGATCTGCGTGAAGGGCAGTTGCTGCTTACGCGGCGGCTTGGCTGGGAAGAGCCCGAGAGGCGAGGCGGACGGTCCTCCTGCGATCCCCGGCGCGGAGCTCCCACAGCCCGAGAGCGGCGTCGCTCGGCGAGTCCCAGACGGAAGAGGCGGCGGCGGCGGCGGCGGGGACGGCAACTGCAGACAAGATGGTGGCGAAACAGCGGATCCGGATGGCCAACGAGAAGCACAGCAAAAACATCACGCAACGCGGCAACGTGGCCAAGACCTCGGTAAGGGCCCGTCGCATCCCTGCCTCTCTCCGGCCTCTCGGGCCGCGTCCGCTCGCTCCCTTTCCCGCAGCAACCCGCAGCTCGGCGGGCCGGTACCCCTCGTTCCCTTCGGCCAGGGAGATAAGAGAGGAGCCTTTTCTTAAGGCAGCCCAGCCGCCCTGGGAGGCTTCCTCCCCGTTCGACGTCCCTTGGCTTCGGAGACCCTCCCCGGCTTGGTAATCCCCGGGAGGGTTGCTGGCGGGGCGGGGGGCGGCGGATTTGTGCCCAAGGCGGCTGCGAGGTTTCCGTCCCTCTGACCCTCGCTGCCTCTCCCCGCAGAGAAACGCCCCCGAGGAGAAGGCATCGGTGGGGCCGTGGCTGCTGGCCTTGTTCATCTTCGTGGTTTGCGGTTCGGGTAAGTGTCGGTGCTGGCTGCAGCTGCGGAGGAGGTCAGGTTCCCCCCCCCCCCAGGAATTGAAAGCGGTGCTGGGCTGGCTTTGCCGGAGGAGACTGGGCGAGCGAGCCCCATTGCAACTCCGGGGGGGCCGTCTTTGGTTACGATCCAGAGCAGGCAGGGGATGAGAAATGCTTAGGACGCGTGAACATTTCAGCGGTAAAGAAGAAAGAGTCACAAACGGAGAGTCTTCCCTCTCTGCGAAAACAACAAGCATTGAAAGCAGCGTTTTCAGGAAAACAAATAATGACATTGCCTCTGACGGGCTTTCAGGTGAAGATGCCGGTGCATTTGGTAGGTAGTAGAGGAGACTTTTATTGCTGCAATAGTTAATACGTTTACCATTATTTGGCAATCAGAATATATGATGCCGATGTGTACTTCTCTAATTTATATGCTGCTTGGCCTAGGCCAGGGGTCGGCAACCTCGGCTCTTTTATGACTCGTGGACTTCAACTCCCAGAATTCCTGAGCCAGCTATGCTGGCTCAGGAATTCTGGGAGTTGAAGTCCACGAGTCATAAAAGAGCCGAGGTTGCCGACCCCTGCCCTAGGGTACTATTTGGTCAAGCTTTTTTTTTAATAAGCTTACACTGATCTTTATCTAATTCTGTAACATTTGTATGTAAGCAACCTCTGAATGTTCCATTTCACAATTTATTTCAAATTGCTTCATTGAAAATAACAGGCTTCTTGTATACCAGATGGCTCAGGACAAACCTTTGGGGGAAAAAAAGATGAAAGCTTATGCAGAGTAGTCTTAAGCACTGTCATTAATGGGGTCATGTGATCATTCACCTGTGCCTTTTATCAGCTTTCAACTTCGTTTACCATTACAAATTATGTTAGACTTTATGAGTTTCATTACATGATACTAGACTTTATATTTTAATTTTTATAATGTTCTTTCATTTTTAATAATTTTATTTTTATCACTGTTTTATATATTGGCTTTTATTGTTGTATGCCTCACTCTTCTGTGAGGTGACCAACCATATAAATGTGATAAATATCTACTTTCCAAATATCCCTGGCAAAATTAACAAGAAGCACCTTACACTAGAACTTTAACTGTTAGATGATTTGCTCACTCATTAATCAGGTATTTATAAAAAATAGGCAACACATAATGGAAAATAGTACTGTACTGTAAAAATCTAAATTTGCAATATTGTAATCTACACATTTAGTATTTTGTACACTCCAATAACTTGTTTACATGTTATGTGTGAATTAACTAATGTCATATTTGAGGGGATTATTTTATTTCTATAGAAAAACTCAGCAGTTGATAAATGATAGAACATTGAAATAGGGGTCCTTCCAGATAAGGGAGCTAAACTAACTAAAAAGGCATGTGCCATTTGATGAATGCTAATGTTCTTTGTTTAGTAATACTTTTTTGTTTTGTTTTATAGCAATCTTCCAGATTATTCAGAGTATCAGGATGGGCATGTGAAAGAGTTGGTCTTTAAACAAGAATTTTTTTTCCTGTGAACTATGAACTCTCATTCCTAATGGTCGATAACTTGGAATTTAAATTTCCTGTCGTCTTGCTTCTTAAGAACTGTCCATGTTGGCCACATGTCATTCCAGGTTCTTTCACAAATCATTCCAGGTTTTCTAGTCCATGCCACAGTGCCTTGAAAAAGCACCACATGTATAAAGCAATAAAGAATTATTGTTAACTTAAAATGGTGGATCTACTTATTCTGTGAATCAAATTCATGATTTATGTTGATATTGAAGTATCATAAAGTATATTTTAAAATATAATCAGTGTAGGTAGTGATTGCATCATATGTAAACACTGATTTTTGTTAATCTTCTGTATAAATGGAAGTGTTTTATTTAAAAGAAAAGTGAAACTTATTAAATGGTAACTTTATAACTAGCTTAAAGCACATTCATGCAGTTCAGTTAAAGGATGCCTGCTGTGGTTTTTGCTTATCTAAAGGCCATCTTGTATATCTGTAGCTTAGCTTTAGTGTAGCATGTGGCGATTTAATTATAAATCTAGTAGAATACCTTATCCTATGCTTCTTTTGGATCCTGTTTTATTAAACAATGTAATGTGAAACCAGTGGGTTAATTGACCATAATTTACACAAAGGAACAAAGCTTTTCAGTCTTAAAACGCAACAGACATTTCTCAAAATGCTTAGCTGCTACTGTTAAATTGTATTGAATGTCAGTGTTTCTTATGCCATTATTGCATTGTTGGGGTATGATAATTGTGGGCACAACTCAGAAGATACATTAGGGATGTAAATACCACCTCTTGATGTGTTCCACATCAACCATATATTGTTTATACAGACAGCATTAACACGCATGCAGGCTGAACTGTACCCCACTTCAGCTGTACAAATTAACAGATTAAACATACTGCTGAATCCAAATTTTTATATTGCTGTGACATGAGCCATTTTCTGTAAATTCTACTGCATGTTAATGTAGAAGTCAATGAAACGATGTAAGGGTAAGTGGGTTGCACTTTCACAGGGTAGTAAACCTCAGATTGAAATGTCCTTACCACTATTAACAGCTTCTTGCAAAGCATATAGCAACGAAAAAGCTAAGTTTGGTACTCTATCAGGGAATACCTTATAGATAGGTAACTGGACCACATAATACTTTTTAAAGGGCTGAGTGGAACTTTAACTAGATAAATGACTCTTAATCCTGAAAAATGGGGATGATGGGCAGATTACTGGAAGACTATACTTTGTACTGTTAGCAGTACATTCTGTAAACGGGAAATGCTTGTTTGTAATCTAAGAACAATTTCCAATAAATTACTTTAAAATCTGATATGTGTTAAGTTTTCAAAATCCCTGATTTAATTTGCATGAAGAAAATCCTATATTAGACAGTGTTATTTTTCTGTTCAGTGCCATTTTATGAGCTATAAAGTTCCTTGGCTGGTGATGTAGTACTAACTATATTGATCCCTATCCTATATTAATACAAGATTGGTGGTGCAGAACTAAAAATGAGTTGCATAAGGAGAAGACCAGCTTCTACCACAGTTTAAATCTTTAATTACTTAAGAATCCAATCTTGGTCTTCACAGCAGAGTAAGTTTATAATTTTATTTTATTTATTTTATTTTAATCTCATTTATATCCCGCCCTTCTCCGAAGACTCAGGGCAGCTTACAATCTAAGCACAAATTAAAAGTGCTTAGCAATAGCAATAGCCAATAATATTAAAAGGTTTAAAATTAATACTACAGCTATGGTCAATCTCCCATCATAATGGAGCATAGTATTCAGGCTAACTAGTTTTAAATGCTAAAGTTTATATCTGCCAGACATTTAGAAGTACAACATCTGGAATTACTAATCATCCTGGTTTGAATTTATTGACACTGCTCCAAAAACACTGGAAATGTTTTTGGTTGTGTGTCTCAAGATAGGTATCATTGACTCTTGTGATGCATGTTTAAATCATAAAGGGGAGTTTTGGTTATAGGAACTGAAAAATCCTAATATTTTGGTCATCCCATTTATGGGTGCACAAGCTTAACACAACTAAACAAATGTGGGAAGGATGCAGCATGTTAAACTAAATGTTTCCAAGCTTTTCCATTGTTCAGTTTTTCCAGTGGTATATTGGCTAACTCTAATTTAGTTTATCGTTCAAATGAGCGGTCCTTCAAGCCTCTTGAGAAATGGTATGCAGCTATCAGTGGCTCTTTTGCAGTTTTGAGAAGTAACAGTTACTTCTAGTAATTAACCACTGGAAAGCATTCTCGCTTGCACGGTGCCATGCATTTCCTTCGGCCGTCCTATACGGCAAGTACAACAAGACACCACTGTCTGAAAGACTGCCCCTGTGGCTCTGGAGAGGTGGAGACCATTGACCATTGAGTAGGAGACCTACTCCTTCGATGCTTCTTCTACAGAGCCATTCAGAAAAACTATGTCCTCCCTATTATTGATAGGCATCCCAGGCATTCAGAAAATATTTATCTCCAGTGGCTGCTTAAGGATGAGCAGGCAGAGATCACGGCGCAGGTGGCCAGATTCTGTGCAGCAGCATTGGGGATTCACCAGAAACTTAAATAATCATTGTAGATCTTTTTAATAATCTTTTATAATTGATTTTATTACGTCAGTACCCTTCCTTTAAATATTATTCTTGGTTTACTACACAAATTGTTACGACATATGGTTTCTATTTTATACCTATCAATGTTTTAGATTTATATCCACTGGTGGAACTGCATTAACATAGTAATGGAACGTCAAAGAGTTATAATATGATTTACTTTTCTAGTTGTTCATATATTATTATATTGATTTGCTCTATTTTTGCTCTTGTAAACTTGCTCTTTTAAACTTGTCTGGTCATTGACCGAATAAATATTGATTGATTGATATTTCTAGTAATGCTGTAAAAAAGTTTAGAGTGGGGGTTTAGGATACTTTTTATTAGAACAAGCAGAGAGACAGTGCATTTTGAAATAATTCTTATAAAAAAGCTTTTTATTTCTAAAAATTTCTAAAATTGTATATTATCTTTTTCCCAGTTTGCATATAAGTCTCACTTTTTGTAAATAAATAAAGCAGAAAGATTTAAATTATGACATAATGCTATTAATATATATGTGTAATACATTAATGTATTAATATATTTAGTTTGCAATGTGATAATGTCCAATTCCATATAATTTTCTTACTGAAATATTTTACAATAAGCAAAGTTACTGCATCATTTTCAAGAGTAACATCACGTAAAATGCAGTGCAGTAATCTGGATGAACAGTTGCTAGGCAAGATACCAAATTCCAGCTAGCCATCCATTTAGGATTTATCTAAGCTAGTCAAATTGCACGTTGTGCTAGTGAGGACGCTTGTAATTGTAATGACAGAGATGGAACAAGAAGCACAGTACAACTTGATCTTTAAAAATTAGGGCAGTCTGCCCAGAACAAGTTGGTTCTGGATTGGTAGGCCATTTCTTTACAACATTTGTCCAGCTTGAGCTTCAGTTTATTAGCCTTGATTTCCATTGCCTCACCTGAGCTGAAGAAAGGGATAATAAGAATTGCATAACATTAGTGAAAGGTCATCAAATCTAGTCTTGATCATGGTATTATAACATCTTTATAAATGACAAAGCAAGAGGTGTGATGCTTATCACATATGCAGATTACATCAAACTGGAAAGGGTCTAGATAAAAATCATAGAAGATAAACACAAATACCCAGTGACTATAACCATGAATTAAAAATATTTTAGTAGGGAGAGTTAAATGTGCAAATACAAGATCAGTAATAACTGTCCTAACTACAGGTGAAACTCGAAAAATTAGAATATCGTGCAAAAGTTCATTTATTTCAGTAATGCAACTTAAAAGGGGAAACTAATATATGAGATAGACTCATTGCATGCAAAGCAAGATAGTTCAAACCATGATTTCTCATAATTGTGATGATTATGGCGTACAGCTCATGAAAACCCCAAATCCACAATCTAGGAAAATTAGAATATTACATGCAATCAATAAAACAAGGAGTGTACATAGAACAATATCGGACCTCTGAAAAGTATAAGCATGCATATGTACTCAATACTTGGTTTGGGCCCCTTTTGCAGCAATTATTGCCTCAATGTGGCGTGGCATGGAAGCTATCAGCCTGTGGCAATGCTGAGGTGTTATGGAAGACCAGGATGCTTCAATAGCAGCCTTCAGCTCTTCTGTATTGTTCGGTCTCATGTCTCTCATCTTTCTCTTGGCAATGCCCCATAGATTCTCTATGGGGTTCAGGTCAGGTGAGTTTGCTGGCCAATCAAGTGCAGTAATCCCATGGTCATTGAACCAGGTTTTGGTGCTTTTGGCAGTGTGGGCAGGTGCCAAGTCCTGCTGGAAAATGAAGTCAGCATCCCCATAAAACTCGTCTGCAGAAGGAAGCATGAAGTGCTCCAAAATCTCCTGGTAGATGTCTGCATTGACCCTGGACTTAATGATGCACAGTGGACCAACACCAGCAGATGACATGGCTCCCCAATCAACACAGACTGTGGAAACTTCACACTGGACTTCAAGCATCTTGCAGTGTGTGCCTCTCCATTCTTCCTCCAGACTCTGGGTCCTTGGTTTCCAAATGAGATGCAAAAGTTGCTCTCATCAGAAAAGAGGACTTTGGACCACTGAGCAACAGACCAGGTCTGTTTTTCTTTAGCCCAGGTAAGACACTTCTGAAGTTGTTTGTTGTTCAGGAGCGGCTTGACGAGGAATACTGACATTTGAAGCCCATGTCCAGGATCCGTCTGTGTGTGGTGGCTCTTGATGCACTGACTCCAGCCTCAGTCCACTCTTTGTAAAAGTCCCCAACACTATTGAATGGCCTTTTCCTGACCATCCTCTCCAGGCTGCGGTCATCCCTGCTGCTTGTGCACCTTTTTCTTCCACACTTTTCCCTTCCACATAACTTTCTATTAATGTGCTTTGATACAGCACTTTGGGAACATCCAACTTCTTTTACCTTTTGAGGCTTTCCCTCCTTATGGAGGATGTCAATGATGGTTTTCTGTACAACTGTCAGGTCAGCAGTCTTCCCCATCACTGTGATTCCTACTGAACCAGACTGAGAGACCATTTAAAGGCTCAGGAACCCTTTGCAGGTGTTATGGCTTAATTAGCTGATTAGAGTGGGACACTTTGAGCCTAGAATATTGCACCTTTTCACAATATTCTAATTTTCTGAGATTGTGGATTTGGGGTTTTCATGAGCTGTACGCCATAATCATCACAATTATGACAAATCACGGCTTGAACTATCTTGCTTTGCATGTAATGAGTCTATCTCATATATTAGTTTCCCCTTTTAAGTTGCATATTCTAATTTTTCGAGTTTCACCTGTATAGCAATACCACAGTATGTAAAGAAAATTAACTCTGGTGACTTGGAGTTAGGATTTGGGTTAAGACTAGATAAGAATATGAAAATTATATCATTTTATGGTTTGGTTCTACCTCAGTTAGAATATTTTACCCAATTCTAACAAAACTGTTAAAAAAACCTGGACAAACTAGAACATGTTTTGCCCAGAGGAGTACAATACAACTGGCAAGAGGCCTGGAAATTAAGAATGATTAAAACAATTGACTATGTACCCATAGAAGAAAGCCTCGTCATGTTCAATTGTTTGAAGAGTTGTTGCATTTGTGTTTTCTATTATGTGAAGCCAACTCAAATTAACCAATTCATATTACACTAAAGAGTTTCAATAAACATTAGGAAGGATTTCCTGACAAGCAGGCAGCTTAGTATTGAACCTATTTCTTGAAAGATGATTGATCCTCCTCCATTAGATGTTTAAGCTGGGGATGGATCTTTCTAGGATGATGTATAGAATTGGCTTTATTGGAAATATTTCCTTGACATTTCCAATAGGAAGCTATAATATAGTTCAAACTTCAGGCATGTAAAAATCTGTTTGTCTGACAATTCTTTGGCTAATTCATTTGATCTTTTGGAAGGCTTTGAAGACCTGGCTCTTCTCCCTGCCCCCCCCAGGCCCTGTGCCAGAATATTTCTCAAGACCAATAAAGGTGCAATTGTGTTGGAAGTTTGCTATGGTGCCTTTGATGTGTTATGGTTATCTTTAATTGTTTTTTGTATGTGTGTTTTGACTTTTCATGTTTTTTGTGGATTGTTGTTAGCCACCCAGGGTTATATATTTAAGATCAACTGCCACATAAATCTCCTAAATTACATAAATAAATGTATAATACTCATTTATGTACATGCTTGCACTCATTTCTCTGATTTATATCCCACCTTTTCTGCAGTAGGTCAAGGCATGAATATAGTACCATGCTATTCCAGCTCTTCCAACAAAGCAGGCTGAGTTGAGCAAACATGACTGGCCTGAAGTCAGCAAGTGAGCTTTCATAGTTGAGACACAAACATGGGTCTTCCTAAACCAAGTCAATAATGGATTCTGGCTGTTTGAATCTATGTCTTGTTTATTTTACTGAATCACCGATTTGTGCTGTCAAAATATGGTAGGGCAGAGGCTATTGTCATATGTTGAGCCAATGTGTTATATGCATACCCCTAAGAGCAGGGCTTTTTTTCTCATAGAACGCTCAGAATGGAGTTCCGGCACCTTTTTTGGATGGAACCTTGTAGGGTAGGCAAGGCAAGTTGTATGACATGTGTGAGTTCCGGCACCTTTTTCTTTTACAAAAAAAGCACTGCCTAAGAGAATCCTTAGTATGAGATATATGGTGGTGTTGCTGCCAACATAGTTAGGTGAGGTAAGGGCAGAATATGCCGACAAATTTTCAGTAGTTTGAACTGCTGCTTTTTCCTTTCACTTTTTCTTTGGAAGTTCTTCTCATGGACTTCAGCTATGCTGACTCAGGAATTCTGGGAGTTGAAGTCCATGAGTCATAAAAGAGCTGAGGTTGCCTACCCCTGCCCTATGGAATAGCTGAACTCCTGTTGGTGCTTTGTGTTGTATGGGAATTGGCCTACCGGTATTGCTGCTTAACTTCTATGATTTACAACTGCAAAAATCTGAAGAAAATACAGTAATGCTCCTCAAGAGCACCACCTACTGGCAGAATCACACACAGAGACCCAAACCTATGTGGACAATACCTTCACTGACTTGACTACATTTGTATAAAATTGCTGCAAGCTGTCAGGTTTCCTAAGGCAAATCGAATCACATCTGTATTAGATCTCATTTGAGGTAATGGGCAGCCTTGAAATTATTAGAGCAGGAGCTTAACGGATATAGTGAGAGGAAGCTCCTCCTGTTGAAAAGGAATTTAAAAGAGGGCAATTCCCCTGCAGCTGTCTGTCCTTTGGCAGATGATTTCCTCCTAGAAAGGGCAATTATTGCTTCAGATGTTATCAAATTAGGCAAAGAATATTGGATAATGGAGTCCTTTATTTGTATGAACTTCATCCCTTTCCATTTACTCCCATCAAAAAGCTATAGTCCTCATTTAGTGACTGCCTCACTTAGTAACCTTTCAGTTACCACAGTGATGAAAAAGCATATTTACAACCAATCTTTACAACCAATCCTTGCATAGCTCTGTAAAGCACCTTCATAGCTCTGTAAAGCAAAGGAAAGCTGAAGCAAGTTCGTAAGCAGTGTGACAGTTTCACGTAGCCACTGCTTCGTTTAATGAGCAAGTTGTTGGTCCTAATTGTGGTTGCTAAACACAGACTCCCTGTATCAGTGTGTAACCATGCAACTGAAGCCCTGCCCCCTTTTTTACATGCAAGACTTTGATTGCGGCTGCCATCTTGGTTAATACTATAGGTAGTCCTCAACTTACAACAGTTCATTTAGTGACTGTTCAAAGTTACAATGGCACCAAAAAAAAGCGACTTTGACCATTTTACACACTTGCAACCAGTGCAGCATCCTCATGGTCAAGTGATCACAATTCAGATGCTTGGCAACTGGTTTAAATATATGATGGTTGCAGTGTCCCACGATCATGTGATCCGCCTTTGCAACCTTCTGACAAGCAAAGTCAGTGGGGAAGCCAGAGTCACTTAACAACTGGGTTACTAACAACAACTGCAATGATTCAATTAACAACTGTGGCAAGAAAAGTCATAAAATGGAGCAAAAACTCACTTCACAAATATCTCACTTAGCAACAACATACAGTTTTGGCTCAGTTGTGGTCATAAGTCAAGGATTACCTGTATTTATTTCCTTAAAGTGGTTTTGCTTGAAACACTGTGACATGCTGAGTAGCATTCCTGTCCTGGGATTGTAGAGCACTAAAAGTTGATATGAATTAAGCAACAATGTCTTTCTTAAACTGCAATCCTTGGCTTATAATTTTGGAGGGGGAAGCTGGTTTCTCCTGACATTGGAACCATTGAAAAAGAGGCACATTAGAGGTTGAACAAGGTTCAGAATGGGAGAAGTTTTAGATCCAAAGAATCCAGAGCAGTTTAGCCCTGCTCTACATTCATAAAGCAGTTGAATGTCGTCTATATGCATTCTCTCCTGCTCTTTGGAAGAACAAGACAAGGACGGTGAGGAAGAGGACGGCAAGGGACAGAAAAACCTATAAATCTATTCTCCATTCTACCCTGCTGATTTACCAGTAGTAAGGGACGCGGTGGCTCAGTGGGTTAGGACGCTGAGCTTGTCGATCAGATGGTTGGCAGTTTGGCGGGTCGAATCCAGAGTGCCGCGTAACAGAGCGAGCGCCTGTTACTCGTCCCAGCTTCTGCCACCCAAGCAGTTCGAAAGCACGTAAAAATGCAAGTGGAAAAATAGCGACCACTCCGGTGGGAAGGTAACAGCATTCCGTGCACCTTTGGCATCTAGTCATGCCGGCCACATGACCACGGAGACGTCCTCGGACAAGCGCTGGCTCTTCGGCTTTGAAACGGAGATGAGCCCCGGCCCCTAGACTAGCACACATGTGCGGGGGAACCTTTACCTTTACCTTTTTAAACTACTGAACTAAGCAAAAAACAGAGTTTAAATTCTAGCCTTAGCTTGCAATCCCTTTTGCATGCATCATGCAAGAGTGTCTTCTTCCTTATTAGTTTTTGTAGAAGTTAGCAGTTTCTAAGGTATCTCTGTCTTGGGTTATGTACAAATTTGACCTTGAATCTCATCCTGAAATCAAACACTAAGGTTCAGTAATTGGAAGAGGAAAAGCTTATGGACACACACAAAAAAAGACATTGGATAATACTAAAGAAACAAACTATATGCTCTTTCTTCTAATGTGGTGTTCTCTGAAAGTGTTTCTCAAACTCAGCAACTTTAAAATGTGTGAACTCCAACTCCCAGAATTCCCCATCTCCTCCACTCTTGAGAGTTGAAATCCACACATCTTAAAGTTACCGAGGTTGAGAAACCTTGTTCAGATGTATCGAATCTTTCTTCCAATTACCTCCAGATAGCTTGGCTTTTACAGGCTGAGACTTAAGGGAGTTGAAATCACACATACCTGTGTGAGGTTATGTTGCCAATGCAAAGGTTATAACATTTTACATCCAGCTTTGGATTGCACTGTTAGTTCCCAAATGTAAAGTGTTGTGGAGGTAATGTGTGGGACTAGGAATATGGAAAATCAGGTACAGATTTCCAGACCTGACACTTTTGGCTAAGGCACCAAGTTGGAGAAAACACTATATATTACCGAAGAAGCAATTAAAGAAAAAAAAAGGTCTAGAAAATTAAACCCAATTCAAAAATTGTCCCATTCCACCAGCTAAAAGTTATGGGAACAAAAATTTTAGTACTATATATATATTCTTCTGGCCAGTCCCATGTGCAAAAAATTTCATACTTTTTATGTGTTTATAGAATCTAAAGACTGGAAATCTAACTAGGAATAACATATGGAATCTCAGTGTGCCAAGATCAGTCTCCAAGTGATGTTAATAAACCTTGAATTTCAGCCTCACTTCTACTAATTGTTGTTGTTGTTAGCTGCGAAGTCGTGTCCGACTCATCGTGACCCTATGGACAACATTCCTCCAGGCCTTCCTGTCCTCTACCATCTTCTGGAGTCTATTTAAGCTCACGCCTACTGCTTCAGTGACTCCATCCAGCCACCTCATTCTCTGTTGTCCCCTTCTTCTATTGCCCTCAATCTTTCCCAGCATTAGGCTCTTCTCCAGTGAGTCCTTCCTTCTCATTAGGTGGCCAAAGTATTTGAGTTTCAACTTTAGGATCTGGCCTTCTAAAGAGCAGTCAGGGTTGATCTCCTCTAGGACTGACCGGTTTGATCACCTTGCAGTCCAAGAGACTCGCAGGAGTCTTCTCCAGCACCAGAGTTCAAAGGCCTCAATTCTTTGGTGCTCAGCCTTTTTTATGGTCCAGCTTTCACTGCCATACATTGCAATTGGGAAGACTATAGCCTTGACTATATGCACTTTTGTTGACAGGGTGATGTCTCTGCTTTTTAGTGTGCTGTTTAGATTTGCCATGGCTTTCCTCCCCAGGAGCAAGCGTCTTTTAATTTCTTGGCTACAGTCCCCATCTGCAGTGATCTTGGAGCCCAGGAAAATAAAATCTGTCACTACCTCCATTTCTTCCCCATCTATTTGCCAGGAATTAAGAGGGCCGGATGCCATGATCTTGGTTTTCTTAATGTTAAGTTTCAACCCAAGTTTTGTACTCTCCTTCTTCACTCACAACAAGAGGCTCTTTAGTTTTTCTTCACTTTCTGCCATTAGAGCGGTATCATCTGCATATCTTAGGTTGTTGATATTTCTTCCGGCAATCTTAATTCCAACTTTTGATTCCTCTAAACCTGCCTTTCTCATGATGTGCTCTGCATATAAGTTACATAGGCAGGGCGACAGTATACAGCCTTGCCGGACTCCTTTCCCAATTTTGAACCAATCAGTGTTTCCGTGTCCAGTTCTCACTGTTGCTTCTTGACCCGCATATAGGTTTCTCAAGGGACAAATAAGATGGTCTGGTACTTCCATCTCTTTAAGAACTTGCCACAGTTTGTTATGATCCACACAATCAAAGGCTTTAGCATAGTCAATGAAGCAGAAGTAGATGTTTTTCTGGAACTCCCTAGCTTTCTCCATGATCCAGCGTATGTTGGCAATTTGATCTCTAGTTCCTCTGCCTCTTCAAAATCCTGCCTGTACTTCTGGTAGTTCTCGATCCACATACTGCTGTAGTCTAGCTTGTAGGATTTTAAGCATAACTTTACTAGCATGAGAAATGAGTGCAATGGTGCGGTAGTTTGAACATTCTTTGGCACTGCCTTTCTTTGGAATTGGAATGTAAACTGATCATTTCCAATCCTGTGGCCACTGTTGAGTTTTCCAAATTTGCTGGCAAATTGAGTGTAGCACTTTTACTGCATCATCTTTTAAGATTTTGAATAGCTCAGCTGGAATACTGTCACCTCCACTAGCTTTGTTGTTGCTCAGCTTTTCTAAGGCCCACTTCACTTCACATTCTAGGATGTCTGGCTCGAGGTCAGTGACCACCTCATTGTGATTATCAGGGACATTAAGCTCATTCTTGTATAGTTCTTCTGTGTAATTTTGCCACCTCTTCTTAATCTCTTCTGCCTCTGTTAGGTCCCTGCCATTTGGTCCTTTATCATGCCCATTTTTGCATGAAACGTTCCCTTCATCTCTCCAGTTTTCTTGAAAAGATCTCTGGTCCTCCCTATTCTATTGTTTTCTTCTATTTCTTTGCACTGTTCATTTAAGAAGGCATTCTTATCTCTTCTAGCTATTCTCTGGAATTCTGCATTCAATTGGGCGTATCTTTCTTTTTCTCCCTTGTCTTTTGCTTCCCTCCTTTCCTCAGCTATTTGCAAAGCTTCCTCAGACAGCCATTTTGCTTTCTTGCATTTCTTTTTCTTTGGGATGGTTTTGGTTGCTACCTCTTGTACAATGTTGCGAACCTCTGTCCATAGTTCTTCAGACACTCTGTCTATCAGATCTAATTCCTTAAATCTATTTGTCACCTCTACTGTATATTCAACATTGATATGATTTAATTCATACCTGAGTGGCCTAGTGCTTTTCCCTACTTTCTTCAGTTTAAGCCTAAACGTTGCAATGAGAAGCTCATGGTCTGAGCCACAGTCAGCTACTAATTGTAGGACCAGCCTAATCCATGTGAGTTAACGTTACAGCTCCTAACTTTCATCTTCATCAATAGTGTTGTCCAGTATACATATGCAATTTTCTGATATTGCACTGATGACGTATGTTTAAAGGTATAGTGCTGGAGTATCGTGAAAACCTGGCAGTCAACAGCGGAGCATATACTTCTTCATGTTTCTTTCATCAGTGTCTTGGAAGTTTCAGTGAAGATCTATATCCACCAGGAAAGAAAATTGAGGGTTGATTGCCAAATGATAAATGTTCAGCAATAAAGAAGATCTATTCACTGCTTCAACCTGCTACAGTTTTGGCACCTAAATTTACACTGAAGCGCAGAGAATTAGAGAAGGAAATATTCAAGCTGTTTCTCAGAGCAAGAACATGCATGGTTGAAGTGACAATTGCATACAAAGTTATGCAGCACTAGATACTCTTTCAAGCATCATTTGTGGTGGTGAGCACTGTTTCCATACTTTTTTTCTTTTTCTCCAAGAGAATCTGACAGCAACAATTGTTTGAAGAAATGCCAGCATTATAAAGCTATGACATAGTTTATATATTGTGCTGAGCCATGTTTGAGTTAATCAGTTTGCTGACTAAGCCAGTATCCACTGTTTTCCTTGTAATCCAAGTAGTCATAAACAATGGTTTACTTATCACAATGAGTTCATACTTTGGTGGGATTCAAATATGTGAACAACCCGTTCTATGTGTGGATGCCGCTTCTGGAAGTCCATTCTGGGCCATGGCCAGAACTCAACAAAAAACTAGCTACCAGTTCTGCCAAACTAGTGCAAACCAGCTGAATCTCACCACTAGGTTCATACAAAATCTAATGAAGAACCAAATAAATTCCATTAATAATTAGAGTGACTAGGGAATCCAGCCATTTTTAAATGAATATAATAAATGTTTATTCTGCATTTCTCCCAGAGAATGAGTTCTCTGTTAAAGATTGATTAGCCCTGGAGGCAATATCTTTCCCTGAAACATCTGCAAAAACCAATTGTCAGTCTTATGAAGTAGACCAGACAGGAAGCATGGCCAGATGAGTTAATGCTACTTTACGGTAAAGTTGCATTAACAGACTCTTGCAAAACTGAAAGTACATTTTCCCCACAGTCTCATTGACAACCCAAGAAACTAGGGAGTCCTTTTAAACTGCTTGCCCTGCCTACCCATATTCCTTCTCTGGGTTAAGTAGCCTTTTATCTGACCATTACCTTGGCTGAAATTTTCTCTATTTCCCAAGGTCACTCCCACACACCATTATACCATAGCACAACAGTGATTTATATATGCAATTCTTTGTTCCAGAGTCAGTCTTTGTAATGGCCTGTGAGAATAAACTTGGGAGACAAGAGAGACACAACCTAGACAACCATCATCAAAAATCTATCTTAGCCATAGTAGGGAAGGGAGCAAGGGAAGTGACTCAAAAGGGACACACCCACACACCCACAAGCCCCTGAAAAGTAAAGTAAAGGCAGGGGAGAGGAGAAATGCTTTCAGACCTGCAAGGCTCTGTTACTGTAACTTTACAGTAAAGGTTGTGTTACGGTAGTACTCATACAGTACAGGCGGGGGAGCAGAGGTCTCACAGTTACTGAGTGATAGTGCTCATAATTTCTCATGATGCTGCATTTTGCACTTTTCAAGTTCAGCCCCATGTAAAGCATGTTGCAATAAGCCAAGCAGGAGGTTTATGAGTAAGGCCTCCTGGTCTACGAACAGGTACAATTGCAACCCATCAAAAAGCTGTGTAAAGGTCTCTCTGGCCATGGCTGCCACCTACTTCAAGTGAGTGCAAAAGGACCCCTAAATTGCACACAGGATCTGCCTGGGACAGTGCAACCCCACCCAGAACAAAAGGCAAAAAGTCTCCCAAACCAGGAGGCCCAAAAACCCAAAGCCATTTGGTCTCAGTAGGGTTGAACTGAAGCCCGCTGTTTCCGATCCAAATTCCTACAGACTCTAGACACCATCATGATATTACTTTGCTTCTTGCAGCCTACAGATCTACTTTTGTAAAATTCTAAGCAGCACCCTGACCAGCTGCCTAAAAACTGTGCAGTCCTATTTTAAAACTTGGTAGCAGTTGAATGCACTGTGACAAATGTAAATGCCATTCATTTCAATAGACCTATGATTAATCCTGGCTTACATAAAAAAAAACAAGCAAACTTCCCAAACCCATCAAACACAGTTCAGATGAGAATATGTATTTGGTTTCAGAAACACTTGTTTGAAAACTTTCTGCCTGAAGGTGGAGATAAAGTATAAGACAGAACAATAACTTGGGAATTTCACTGAGAGAGAAAAAAGAAGCTGTCACCTGGGCATGTTATGCTATCAGAGCTTAGAACAGTGTTTTTCAACCACTGTTCCGCGGCACACTAGTGTGCCGCGAGATGTTGCCTGGTGTGCCGTGGGAAAAATTGAAAAGTAATTATAAAATACTTTCTTTGTGTTTATTTGATTCCTATTCAAGAGAATTACTTTATATATAGTCAATATAGGCACAGAGTTAAATTTTTTAACATTTTCTAATGGTGGAGTGCCTCGTGATTTTTTTCATGAAACAAGTGTGCCTTTGCCCAAAAAAGGTTGAAAAACACTGGCTTAGAATATGATCATTTTTTCCCTTTTCTGTGTTTTTTTTTATTGCGGAAGAGGATGGGGTGTTCAAAAAGACTTGGGTTGTGCCAACTATCAATACCATTTGTGGGATTCCAGTTTTAAAGGTGCTCAGAGTTCTGCATTTGAAAGTTGAGCTGATTTCAGACTTCCCAGGGCAGCTCGCAGGAACAAAAAATAAACTGTGCTTGCAATTTTCCTACTGGCACCTTACTAGGTACTGTGGGAAGCAGGGCATTGAATAGGTGCTATTTAAGTCTAGTTCCCACTGCCACTTCAGCTATTTTTGTTAAATCAAACATGCTTTCATACTTTTAATAAACTCTTGTGCTTCCTAGTTCATTCTTTGATTTGAGGGACAGGGTGGATTTATATGGAACTGAAGAAGTTTAACTCCCAATTCCTCTTTCCCATGAAACACATGTGTTCGCCTGCACAAATGTACCTATGCTAAGCTGCATTCACGTATCAACTAAGGCCCATTTAGTTTGGATCTGGCTGGGGCCATTGTACAAAGCATTCCGCTGATGCTTATTCAACAAACTGTAGTTAAAGACATGATGGCTTCATGCCATATGGAAGCCAGGAACAACCCTGCTGGGAAGTGATTTTAATCTTTTGAGTTCCATAGCCAGAGAGAGAGGAGGGTGATGAAACGAATAAACAGGGGAAGAGGCAAAGCAATTAAATTCTAATGATGAAAAATAACAATTGGCTATTTTCTTCTCCATCATTTCTCGAGGCTACTCTGCTGAGAATGCTCTTATTTCAAAGAATCTACAGATGTAGCCTTAAATGATGCCGCTTGCCCTTCCTCTGCAACGGAGGGCCATTCCTTTGCCCCACCTCCTTTTCAAAGCTTTTCTAGTTAAGAGGAGAAATGCAGCAAAGCAGCTCCCACCTTCACTCTTCTTGGTGTGCCTTACGTGGTAGACAATGTTTTACTAAACTCTGTGCATCCAGTTACTTGAGGTTGCTTTGGCAATTTATTTTTTATTTTTACATGTGCATGCACCTATCTCATCCTGAATCATACTTCAAAGAACCTGGTGAGCAGACTTAGCTGCAAGGACAGCTGGCCTGGCTCCTCTGCATGCATTTGGAGTGCTGAAAAACCTCCCTCTCTCTCTCTCTCTCTCTCTCTCTCTCTCTCTCTCTCTCTCTCTCTCTCTCTCTCTCTCTCTCTCTCTCTCTCTCTCTCCCTCTCCCTCTCTCTGTCTCTCTCTCTCTCACACACACACACAGACACACAGACACACCATGTTCAAAAGGTTTTGTTTTCTTTGTTACCAGCTATCATGTGATGCAAACACTGCCTGCAGCAGTTGATTGACTAAGCTGGTGCTGTCACACCGAAAACAAAGAAGGGGCTTTGCAGTGATAGGGAACTGGCTCATATAGCACAAAAGGCTGGCAACGGCATATATAAACAAACAAAGGCATCCCCCCACCCCTCCCCAGCCCCTTTCATTAATTAGATTCAAGCAGAGAAAGATTTAAAAATGTTTCTGGGTTGAGATGGAAATGGTGAGCTAATTTTAATTCTTGAGGTCCTTTATTCTCCGTTCCCATCTTTATTAGACTCAGTGCAAGAACTCAGAAAACCTTTCCACTTGGTCTTCAGGAGGGGTTAGAGTGACATTAGATTGGTGCAAAGAAAAAGATGTTTGGGAGAAGCTTTGCATTTAAAAAGGGATCAAGAAAAGCAAAGAAGTCTCAGAAAAGCTCTATGATGCTCTGGGAATTCCTTAGAAACTTGGAATTATTCTTCATTGGATTTTTGGTTAAACATTAATCTTTTGGGGAACACACTGAAGTTTTCAGTAACAGAAACAAGTCAAAGTTTTAAAAAAGGGAATGAAAAGGTCTAGCACAGCTATAATAATCTGGATATTAAAGATGAAATGTGCCACAGGTTCCTTTGTCCTGTCTTGGAAATGAATTCTCTCTTTCCTTCTATGATATTTAATCCGATTTGATAAACTTAATCAAGCACGTTAGGATTTACTAGTCAGTTTTAAATCATGGTTTAAAGCTATCTTGGCTAGACATATTTCGAAAAGCAGGTTTCATGTAGATGAACTGTTAACACAAATTATAAGTAAAGCAATCCACAGAAGAGTGGGGGAACGACTTATCACCAAAGTAGAGAATGAAAAGTTTGGCATTGCCTACTGAAGCACAACACCATAAAATTAGTTGTTACTCAAGAATTTTCAGCTGACATATCACTCAGACTTAGAAAATGTCATAGTTGAGCTCACCTATTCACATAGGTGAATACAAATCAGAAGCACACAATCTGTGGTTGCTCAAACTTTTGCTGAAACTCTTATAACTCTTCCATAAAACTCCTGTCGACTTCTTATTTTAATGTGGTTCGGGGAATAAACATTTTAACTGTATTTAATGATTAAATAAATCTTAATTTTTGTTATGGCCCTGCAATACAAATTGAAAAATTTCAGTGTCCTTCAGGTTTAAAAATTGTATAACTCTGATCAGTATGTAGCACTCCAAGCAAAAATATGGTAGAAGAGAATCTTATTGATAGTTTTTTTAAAAAAAAAATCTCCTTCCCTCCCTCCTTCCCTCCCTTATCCTGCTGTTCTCTAGGGTTTAAAATACTGTATATATTCCTTAATTTTACTCCTCTAAAAATTTGTGAAATTGGCTAATTTGACTGATAATCAGTTTTTCATGATTGAATATGGATTTGAACCTGGATGTCTCTGATTTAGCCCAATGCCCTAATCACTAAATCACATTGGGTCTCAGATTTCTTCTTTTCCAGAGCGCCTCACCTTTATATCAGTATACTTAAAGACACTTTGGAACAGAACTCTGAAATATCCAACAGATAGATTTATGGAATGTAGTCCATATCTGTTATTTTTTTACATGACAAAATTCAAATAAACCGTAAAGACCCCATGGGAGAAAAGTACTACATTCTAAAAAGTTGATAGACATGGAGCAAGCAGAAGGAAGCCAAAGCTAGAAATGTCCTGTTTCTTTGTACTACTATTTGGATCTCAGATAACTGAGACATTTAGAATAAGACCGCTAAGCTGATATTTACATAAATTATAACTTCGTATTCATAACTCCTGGTTTCTATAGAGATAGACATCGCCAGCTGTCTTTTAATTCTGGTTAACGAAAGTACCATTTTCTCTTTGCTGTTGGATGATATGGTAGCAGCTGGCATAAAAACAAATGGGACCCAAGTATATAACATCTGGAGGGATTAAGTTGGCTACTATAAGCAGTTGGTTCTGAAATGTGAATATTCCAGAATTTGAACTCAGTTTGAACTCTTGGTGGATCGAAGCATCTTATTTTGTAAGTTGCTATAAAAAAATGCTTTTACAGACCCTGAGGAAATAAAGCAGTGATGTAGTTAAAAAAGAGAGAAAGGTTTCGAACATCTGAAGTGCCCCATAAATGTCAAGCAAGAAGAAACAATTCAAGCACTTATTCTGCATCTTTATGAGACATTTGGTTATACATCTTCAGTTAGAATTTTACCAAAGTTGCAGTGTTATGTATTTTATTGGGAGTAGGTAGGTCTCTTTGAAAGAAATCTCCTTCTTCTGTTTTGCCTGAAAGGAAAAAATGGAAGTTACTTGTGTCATTGCCAGATCTGTGTCAAATGTAAAAATAAAGAATTGGATATTTTAAATCTTGGTACCTACTACTTCATGCTGTCATGTTTGTTTACTTTCAGCGTGTTTCTTGTCCTGAATAATTTCAACAATACCCTTGACTTATAGAAACTTTTATAATTATTTCCTTCCTCAATTTTATATACAGATAAGGTATCCACAGCCACATAACTAGTGATGAAATCGGTAGCATACAATTAGATCATATTATAGATTATAGATCAGACATGTCAAACACAAGGCCCGGGGGCCAGATCCGGCCTGCGAAGTGGTTTCATGTGGCCCCCGAAGCCATCCTGGAAACAGTGAGGGAACAGTCCCCTCTGCCTTGGCCCTGGCTCAGAGACCCTCCTTCTGCCAGAGATCCCCAGATCTGTCCCACTCCTGCCCAGGCCCCCATAGGCACCCTTGATGCCAATGATGTAGAGCTGGCCATGCCCACCCAGTAGGCCATACGCACTCCAGCTGCGCCCATCCAGTAGGTCACGCCCACCCTGGCCATACCCCCCCCCCCGAGGGCAACCACAATGCTGATGTGGCCCTCAATGAAATTGAGTTTGACACCCCTGTTATAGATGATAAATGATAAATTTCCAAAATGCAACATGTCTTTTCCAGTATCTGAATGTTACTTCCAGTGATATCTGCATATTATATGAAAGATGGCACTGTTTTAAACTCAAACTGTGTAATAGAAAAATCATATTGCAAATTAAGTTAGTTAAAAGTGATTTGAAAGTAACATTCACTAAGTTGCTGTAAGATTCACGTGCTCAAAAATTGTACACAGTATGACTTCCGGTGGCTGCGCGGCGCCGGAGACAGCCTTCCCGGGCTGCCCGCGGCTCAGCTGAGTGATTTTCGCCCGAAACAGCGCCGATCAGCTGTTCGGGCGAATTTGAAGCCCCCTCCTCGGGAGAAGAGGAGGGGGTGAGGCCCCAGGTAGGGGTCGAGTTCTCCGGGGCCGCCTGAGCTTGTAGCTTGGGCGGCTGAAGGATCGAACTCCCCCGTAGCCTGGGTCGCTCCCAGCTGGCCAGCGCCTCTGCTCCTGATTTCATGGAGCAGAGCCAGGCGTCTGCGACCACCCCTGCCTGAAGGAAGGACTATGGAATAAAAAGAGCAGGCAGAGTGGTACAAGAGGAAAAGGTGAAGAGGATTATTTTATTTTACTCTCGAGCTTGATGGACTTTTTAAACTTAAAGTGAAAGTGCGTCACAATTGAAAGTAAAAGATGGCGGCTAAACCTCCCCCTAAAACTCTTCGGAGTGCTGGAACTTCTCCGGTGCAACAATCATCATTGCAGGCATTGCATCCTCCTGATGTATTGACATCGAAGGATTTACAAGATGCTCTTGAAAAACATACCCAGGTAATTTTGGAATCAATGGGTGATAAATTTGCACAGATGGAGGAGAAATTGGAGAAGTTGGAGGAGAGAATGGAGGAGAGGATGGAACAGAAGTTCAGTGTGATGAAGGTAGACATTTTGTCTTCAGTGTATAAAGTGGCTGAATGTGTGGAAGATTTGGATGAAAAAGTGGAAGATTTGACTCAAAAGAATGCCATATTAGAAGCAAAAGTATTGGAGAATGAAGATTTAAGAGACAAAATGGATAGAGAATTGAGTCTTGCTCAATATTTCCAGATGCAGTTTGCCATTAGAATCAGAGGTTTAAAGGAGAATATTAAGGAAGATCTAAAGCAGCTGGTTTCTGAGGCTCTCGAAGTGGTATTGAATCAGCCAGCATCTGAAATAAAAGGAGGCATGGATAAAGTGTTTCGTGTGAACTCATGGATTGCTAGACAGAGAAAGTTGCCTAGAGATGTGGTGGTTTATTTTGCAAAAAGGGAAATTAGAGATGAAGTTATACAAGCTGCCTATGATACTAAAGTTGTGATTGCTGATCAAGAAGTTCTGGTTCTAAAAGAAATTCCTCCAAAGATTTTAAGGAGAAGGAAGGATTTTACATTTCTTGTGCAAGAGCTCAAGCAACGAGATATAAGGTTCAGATGGGAGATCCCAGCTGGGTTGATGGTGATGCATGAAGGTAAAAGGTACCGTCTGGTTACTGTGATGCAAGCGTGTGATTTTTACAATAATGTTTTAAAAGCAACCCCATTAACACTTCTGGAAGCTGCAAAGGGATCTGGAGAAGGAGAACATCAAGAGGCTGAAGATGGACAGACAGAGGAGAATGGTGCTGGAGGAGATCAAGTTACAACTTCTTTGGATGATCCCAGAGAACAGAGGGTGACGCGTGCTGCTTTAAAACGATCAAAAAAGATAAAAGAACAAGATCAGCAGAAGTCTATGGAACTTTCACAACGTACTTACAGCCAAGCAGTGGGAGGTGGGAAGAGATTTGGGTGAGGAATGTAAAATTTACACAAGCTTGAAATCTAAGAGAGAATTTTTACAAAATGTTTTATAGATGGCATTTAGATCTTAAAAAGCTAAGTATGTATCTGAATTATTAGCCTAAATGTTGGAGGTGCGGTGACGAAGACGCAATATATTTTCATATATGGTGTACTTGTAAAAAGGTTAAGGCTTTTTGGATAAAAGTCTGGTGGAACATACAGAAGATTTTTAAACGGAGGTTAAAGTTTTGTCCGCAACTTTTTTTTTGTTGGGAATAATTACAGATGCTACAGTTGTGGACACTAAGTTGATGTTGAATTTAATTACGGCAGCAAGACTTTTGATAGGTCAGTACTGGAAGAAAGAGGAACTGCCGACCATAGAAGAGTGGACTTTAAAGGTTTCCGACCTGGTTGAAATGGCGAAGATTTCGGCCTATTTGAAAGATTACTTGCAAGAACGCTATATTATGGAAGGGAGAAAATGGATTGAGTTTATCCAGAACAAGTATAGGGTTAAGAAGTTTCATGTAGTATTTGAATAAGTCTTCTTTCTTTTTTTCTTTTTCTTAGTTTTTTTATATATATTTAATATTACTAAGGTTTGTTTTATCCTATATAAGCTAGAGAGTGATAGATTTTAGAGTTTATGGTTGTTAGTATATGGTTGTTTATGATTGTTTTTTTATATATATACCTTGTATTTAGCTCTGGGAAGTCGGGGGGGGAGGGGGGGAGGGGGGAGAGGAAGGGGGGGAGGGAGAAGGGAGGGGGAGGGGAGATTTTTAAGGGAAAAAATGTATGTTAAAACTTTTCAATAAAAAAAAATTGTACACAGTATGGTGCCCTGTGCCCTGTGACAAGATCAGTGGTGGGATTCAGCCAGTTCGCACCTGTGTGGCAGAACCGGTAGCTAATTTTTTGTTGCCCAGGCCCAGAATGGACTTCCGGAAGCGGCATCCACACAGAGAACTGGTTGTTCACATATTTGAATCCCACCACTGGACAAGATCTCTCTCAGCTATATAGTAGATCCAAGTCCCATGAAGATTTGTGAGGCTGAGAGGTTGTGGCTGGATCTTGGAGATGTTATATGATTCTTTGAAAGGCAGGAAGTGTCATTAATCTTGAAAGAAGCAGTGATTATCATCCAATCTTCCATTCTTGGGGAAGCTATTAGAAAAAGTGGTGGGACCTCAGTATCAGAGTGTCCTCAAGAAAATGAATTTTCTGATTTTTACATCTGGATTTCAGGTAAAGTGGATAGTATTAATCTCTCTGATAGGCACTGGATGAGGATGTACATGCCTCTGAGCCCTATTAGGATCTACCTTGGTAGATTTTGATACTGATCATGATACCCTTCTGAAGAATTTTGGATTAGAGGAACTGTTTTGTGATGGTTTTGCTCCTTTCTTAGTGGGCAATTTCAGTCACTGGTGAGATGGTAGAGTGGCTGATTTGATCTGATAGCTCCTCCAATATAGGATGCTGCAGGGCTCAGTTTTCTTCATGCTATTCAACATCTATATGAACTCTTGGGAAAGATCATCTGTAGCATGCAGTCAATATCAGTACGCTGCTACTAAATAATGCGGTATCATCCCAGGCTGAGCTGGGTGGGAATATTGTGGAAATCTGACCCATTGCTTGGATCAGGATTCTTCAAACCTGGCCCTTTTATGACTTGTGGACCTCAACTCCCAGAATTGCTCAACCAGCGTGCCTGGCTGAGGAATTCTGGGAGTTCAAGTCTACAAGTCATGAAAGGGTCAAATTTGAAGACCCCTGGCCTGGATGATCAAAACAAACTCAGACTGGATCCTTATAAGACAGCAATGTTATTTACCAGTGACAGATCTGGCTCTAGTTTTAGCTCTCATTGGGATAGCAGGCCTTTAAAGATGCAGATCCACAATTTGGAGAGTGTCATTTCTTGCAGTTTCCGTTGGAGAAGCAGGTGGAAAATGTGACCAAGGGGAAATTTGCCCAGCAACAGCTGGTGACTATTTGCAGGACTATCTGCATGAGAATAGTCCTGACCACAGTTAATTCATACCTTGTCACCTCAAGAGTAGAATTATCACATATCTATGCTAGGCTGCCTTTGAAGACAATCACAGTTTTAATTGGTCCAAAGCACAGAACTTCAACTATTTACATTTCTATTATCAATATACTGGTGAGTGATTTGTTTCCAGATCCAACTCAGAATGTTGGAGGTCACTTTTAAATGATACACAGCTGGGCTCTCGAATGCCTACAGAAGCATCTCTCCAGTTAAGAACTAACTCGCTTGCTAAGTTCTTGCAGGAAGGAATTGAGGATCTTCACCCCTCATGATGTTTGTGGGGGTTTAATGTTTGCCCTTTGTGTAGCCGATTCCATGCTATGACATACCTGGACTCTTGAATACGGAATGCTCTAAACCTCCTTGAATTTCACAAATTGTTAAAAGCCAAATGTTCCACTATGCATCTGGGCATAATGATGCCCAAGCCACTTTGTAGTTAATTGCTTGTTTTGTTTTCTCATATGTAATTCTATTAAATCTTTTAAGCAAGACAGTACAAGCTAACACAAACTGAAAGAAAGAAAAAAGAAATTAAAGAAAAAGCAAACTGTGTGAAAAGGAAAATAATTAAGGAAAACTAGAAAAGAAAGAACAAGGTGTAAGGAAATGGCTTTGATACAGTATTCTTCACAGCAGTAATAAGTACAAATATATTTTAACCTCTCTCATTCTAACATTACATCATATTACTCTTCTTTCTATAATCTATCCTGTCTAATCACTAAAACCGTAAGTCACAATTTATTTATTTTTCATTTTTATACAACCCCCCACCACCACGAATTTCCAGTCAGCAACAAATGTAGATAATGTCTTTTCTCTAATCAAAGAAGTTAAATTTATTCATGTCAGGAAAATCTCTCAACTTCACTAGCCATTCCTCCATAGTGGGCAGTATTGAATGTATCCATCTCTGTGCATGTAATTTCACTGATGTGAACATATTAAAATAATTTTCCACAGCTTTTTTCTAATTGTTTATCCATTAATCCTCAAAAGAAAAGTTCTGGCTTCAGTTGAGTATTAATCTTTCAGATCACCTGGATCAAAGTATGTATTTGGATCCAAAATTTTTAAATTATGCATGTCTTTTATTTTTGTTATACATATCCCTATTTTAAGCTACTTGGGGTCCCATAAAAAGGGGCATTAATACTTGTCACTTGGCTCCCTGCTACACCTAGCTTTATACAGTTAAAAGTTTAAGATACAAAACCAGAAACTTTCTGCTGCACAAAGATTCCTTTACCTCTACTTCTAGTACTGCTAGATTCCTTTTAGAAAATGAATGATGGGTAATTGCAGCTTAATGCTTTCTTTGGAGTGTGTTCACCTGTCCATATCATGGACAAAGATAAGAAGGAATAGTATAGAATTGGAGTGGATGAAAGCAGTATCACATTAATTCCCCCAAACTTTCTAAAAATATGCAGAGTAAAATCCAGAATGTGCTACAGGTAATCCTTGACTTACAACCACAGTTGGGTCATTGATCAGAATTCATGTTGCTAAGCAAGGCAGTTGGTTAAGTGAATCATATGGTTGTTAAGTAAATTCAACTTACCCCATTTACTTTGCTTACTGGAAGCCGGCTGGGAAGATAGCATATGGTAATCATGTGACTCTGGGATGCTGTAACCATCGCAAATATATGCTACTTGCCAAGCACCTGAATTTTAACCGTGACAATGGGGATGCTGAGATGCTTGTGTGTGGATCAGTTGTAAGTCACTTTTTTCAGTGCTGTGATGACGTCAAACAATCGCCAAATGAATGTTAGTAAGTCAAGGACTTCCAGTATTCCTCAGAGCCCCAAAATAAACCAGTGCAATTTTGATGCTTCACAAATCTAATGTACAACTTAGTAGCAGATTGCATTCTGTTAGTAATCACAAACATGGCCCACGTATTTAGGTTTCATACACCTACTGAGAAAAAAAGCAAGTGTCTCCTGGGCTCTGGTGCGTCACTTAGGTGAGATGGGCAGTATAGAAATTTAATAAATAAAATAAAAAATGTTAAAACCCTTTCCATTGCAATTTCTATTAGCATGAAGTTTATTCAAAGTTTAATAATTTGTGTGCAACCTATTCCTTAAAATCTAATATACCTAGATTATAACCAGCGTCACAGCACGTATGGATATCACCTTGAATGTTTCTCTAGAACACTAACCTAAGGATCTTCTGAATATATTTACAGCCAGACCTTTCAACAAAACTGCAGTTTAATTTCAGAAAGTGTTAAAATATATTGTACATCAACCTCTGACATACTACGTTAGTATATACAAATGGTCTTTTGAAACTGTATTTATGAAATGTACATTTTAATTTAAATACTCAGTATACACTGCACTTAATCTGCATGTTGCATTTATTAAATACATTAAAATCTGCAATGTAACAAAACGTTTTCTGCATACGAAATTCAAAACACCATTTTAAATGAACAAAAGATGGCTCACTTCATTTTTTTAAACTAGTGCATAACACACCAGCTCAGCTCCACCACACTAGCTGTTCTTTCTTTTTTTTTAATTTGACATTGTTCACAGACTATTACATATCACAATAAGAGTGCTGGATAAAACATGAGGTACGAAAGTGGTTCAAAGATTATAGGTCATGCAGATCATGCTAGACAGCAAAGAAAATGTGAATGAGAACACTAAATAAAAATACATAAAGAATGTGCATTATAAAATAAAAACTCAATTACACAGCTTTGCTTCTTTGGTTACAAAGTAGGTTGAACAATTTCACAGCTTTTTATTCCCCCCCACCCCCCAAAAAAATCATACGAAATGTCAAAAAGCAGAGGAATCATGGCAATTTCTCTATTAGAAAGTAGAAACAGAAATGAGCGAAGTTTTCTTCATCAAAATAGCCCATCAATTATTATATCACAATGACTGGCGACTACCTGTACAGATGCACTATGGTCTTCATACTTACACTATACAAAAATTTACATTCAAGCTGGATCTTTAACTACTGAAAATAAATACCAAAAGGTAAATTGCCATTAGTGTTAGAAATAGGCCAGGATTCTTTTGTTCAATTATTGCCTAAACATTTTTCTATTAAACTCAATCCTGTCTATCAAGTTTTACTGATACTTACATTTATTTTTTTAAAAAATTAAAAGTTCTGTGACATTGTTCATGTACATTATGAATAGCAGCCCTGTAATAAATAAAACAAATAAATGAAACTAATGTAGGCAAATGTTACTTGTCATTTAAAGAACAGTGGCTCTAAAGATGGGTCTGTGTGAAAATCCAAGGCTCAAAGTAATCCATGAGTAACGGAAACCTTGAAGAGCCTTACTAAAGCTCTTAAAGATCTCCACTCATGTGCATCAAACAAATGCAGATTTTTGCATTATAACTCCTTCTACATTTTCCCTTGTGCACTGATGGCATAATTGGACACCAACTGTGTTGTATGACATCTCAGTGAGGGAAAGCGCTTGCAGAATGATTGTCTAATACTGAAAAGGCCAAAACACACAACTGAAGCATGGCTACCTGCTTTCATATAAAGTGGAAAGAAGACCAGTGGCACACAAGGACAGATTGCTTTCAGTTCTTAATGAGGCAAGAAAGCTTTATGCTGAGGAGACATTCGGCTGCTGTGGAGGTTGCGTTGGCTGTGGAGGCTGTGCTATCACTGTTTGCTGTTGAGAAGCGCTACTTGGATTGGCCTGTTGGGTTGAGAGTTGTGATAACTGATCATTGTTTGAAAGAGATTTTAACAGTGCATTTTCCCGTTCAAGTAAAGAGTTTCTTTCAACTAATTCTTTTATTTGTTCCTTCAGTACTTCTACTTCTTCTCTGACTGCATACATCAAATGGCTTTTCACCAGATCCTGTAAAAGGCAAACCAATAATTAGAGAATTTCATATCAAGCTATTATTTAACTCCAAATAGTTGAATAAAAACTCCATTAAGAGCTTAAGTAAGAAAAATAAAAATATCAAGAAATCTTATGTACACACATACCACTTATATATATAACAGTATATATTTAATACTGTTAAATATATAAAGTAAAATATCTTGTTTTGGGGGGAAAATAACTATTCTTAAAATCATGCTACATATTAAACCAAATATGTTTATTTTCATTTTACTCAAAAGGAATCATGGCTCAATTGGAATATAATCCATGGTGAGACGTTATGATACTTCTGAAAACTTAGCCTATGCATTTTGCTAATAGTTAACGTCTCCACAGATATGAGAGAGAACTCTTCACTGATTCTTAGCTACTATTGTGAGTAGGAGAAATTCAAGAATGTGCTTATTTTTCTCAATGCACTGCTTCTTGATCTGAATTAAACTCCTCAGGTTTACTTTTGAAGAAATGAAAATAATAAACCAATGTTATATACGTAGCATAGATTGCTGGCTTTTTACAGGTAGTCCACTTAGCAACTGTTACAAAGTAACTTTTTAAATTTAACAACATACAAATAGTTACAATAATAATAAAGTTTGAAGTATATGGATATCTTTCTAAAAAAAAGTGCCATGATTTCAATTAGGCCCTTATTCCATAGAGAGCCTTCCTATGGAATTCTTTCAATGTGGCTATCAGTAATATGTTAAAATATAGTTCTGTATTTTGAAATTTCAATTTGATTCAAGGATCTAACTGTACCAAATCTAATACACTGACTCCCTAAGTGAGTTCCTCTTGGAAGACAAGTCTGAAAATTTTGCCCATCATCCATCCATCTTATATTTTTACAAATATTAATCAGCAATCATAAATATAGAAACTGTTCATTAATAACAA
Organism: Vipera ursinii; assembly: GCF_947247035.1. Classification (NCBI taxonomy): domain Eukaryota; kingdom Metazoa; phylum Chordata; class Lepidosauria; order Squamata; family Viperidae; genus Vipera; species Vipera ursinii. The sequence continues at coordinate 25,972,581 of NC_139518.1, forward strand.
TATATAATAATATTCTAATCTACCCAAAGTGTATTATTTTTCAATATGAAAGGTTATTTTGATTTCTACTACTTTGTAGTACAAATAGAGAAAAATATACTGTACATCTTTTTTTGTATTTATTTATTTATTTTCTGTATAACCTGGCTGTCAGAGAAGCAAGAAAATGTAGTTTTCGGAAATGTAACCTTGTTGATCTATGTTTAAAAACTAAAAAAAACTTATCTTACATTTTTATAAACCAAAAGTAAATTATTTGAGTCATCATAAGGTAAAGGTAAAGATTCCCCCGCACATGCATGCTAGTCGTTTCCAACTCTAGGGGCCGGTGCTCATCTCCGTTTCAAAGCCGAAGAGCCAGCGCTTGTCCGAGGACGTCTCCGTGGTCATGTGGCCGGCATGACTAGACGCCAAAGGCGCACAGAACGCTGTTACCTTCCCACCGTAGTGGTCCCTATTTTTCTACTTGCATTTTTACGTGCTTTCGAACTGCTAGGTTGGCAGAAACTGGGACATGTAACAAGCGCTCACTCTGTTACGCGGCACTCGGGATTTTATGTAAATATTATTACTAAAGAGCTGACTAATAAATTTAAAAAAGGGATGCAGTGGCTCAGTGGGTTAGGACGCTGAGCTTGTTGATCAGAAGGTCGGCAGTTTGGCGGGTCGAATCCCGAGTGCCACGTAACAGTGAGCGCCTGTTACTCGTCCCAGCTTCTGCCAACCTAGCAGTTCGAAAGCATGTAAAAATGCAAGTAGAAAAATAGGGACCACTACGGTGGGAAGGTAACAGCGTTCCGTGCGCCTTTGGCGTCTAGTCATGCCGGCCACTTGACCACGGAGACGTCCTCGGACAAGCGCTGGCTCTTCGGCTTTGAAATGGAGATGAGCACCGCCCCCTAGAGTTGGAAACGACTAGCACGCATGTGCGGGGGAAGCTTTACCTTTTACCTAACAAATTAAAGAATTTACTTTCTGGAGATGTAACTGTTGCCATGCTCTCTACATGGGGCTGCCCTTGAAGAACATTTGGAAGTTTTATCTGGTGCAGAAAGCAGCGGCTCAGGCAATTAATGGCATTGGTTTTTCAGCACATGTGACACTACTGGATTGTGAGCTGCACTGACTTCCATTGTGCTTCCAGGTGCAATTCAAGGTGTTGACCAACACTGAGCAAAGCTTTGGACTGGGCTATTTATAGGATTGTCTCTTCCCAATTGTTTCTACTTATCCTACTGAGTCTGGCAGGAGGGAAATGCTCTAGGTGTCATCGGCTAATTAGTGAGAGCTGGAGTGGTCCAGGAAGAGGTCATTTTCTGTTGTGGTGCAAGTGGATCAACCACTTGAGATTAAGTTAGTTGCAACATTGCTAGTCTTTTATAAAGCCCTAAAAACTTGGTTTTGTGACAGGCCCAGAAGTCTAATAGAGCCCGTTTCTTGGCTTTGTGAATAGTTATTTTATAAAGCTCAGCTGTCATGTGCTTTTATTTTATATTATATATTTTGTTTTTATCCATTTTGCTGTATGCCGTATACAGTCACATATGTGAGATGGGTAGGTACATAAATAAAGAAACAATGTCTATAACAACTTGAACACTAATGAATATAATTTGTAAGTTCACAAACCAAACAGTTAAATGCATTCTATTTTCAAAAGTAATTATATTTAAATATAACTAATATCCTTATCAAAAATATGGCTAACAAATTAGGCAATTTTAGACAGAATTTCAATAGTACAATAATATTTTACATGAAATAACAAATAATTCTGCCACAGAATTCAAACTGTATTTGTCCAGTTAAAATATTCAGAATGTGAATATTAATTACACAGCAGCAAGTATTAGAATGGACAGTTTTATTGCTAAAAATTTTACAAAAGCCACAAATTATTCAGCATTGGTGCTATTTTGCTCATCACAAAATTGCTAAATGCACCATAAAACTAGTGCAAACCATAATCTCTGCTGCACTGTGCTATTCTTTTATAATTATTATTCTCTACCTATTAAGAAAGGGACGCGGTGGCTCAGTTGGTTAGGATGCTGAGCTTGTCGATCAGAAGGTCGGCAGTTTGGTGGGTCGAATCCCGAGTGCTGCGTAGCAGAGTGAGCGCCTGTTACTCGTCCCAGCTTCTGCCAACCTAGCAGTTCGAAAGCACGTAAAAATGCAAGTAGAAAAATAGGGACCACTACGGTGGGAAGGTAACAGTGTTCCGTGCGCCTTTGGCGTCCAGTCATGCCGGCCACATGACCACGGAGACGTCCTCGAACAAGTGCTGGCTCTTCGGCTTTCAAACGGAGATGAGCCCCTAGAGTCAGAAATGACTAGCACGCATGTGCGGGGGAACCTTTACCTTTACCTATTAAGAATTTGGGACAAAATAGCTATTTATATTAAAATCTCTCAATAATACTCTTACAGTCAGAGACTATGATCAACACTGTAAGCAAGATAAAGTTGTTCAGAGTGAGATGACCGGCACATAAATTTAATAAATAAATAAGTTCCTTACTTACCATTGCCTGTTCTATTTTGTTATCAATGGCTACAACACTCCCACCAGATGCACTGTTTAAAAGAAAAGAAAAGAAAAGTCACATATGAGGTTTGAGATCACCGAAATGCTGTTCAGCAAGTGATGGAAAGGCAAAGTGTTCCATTATAGTTTCATAAGTCAGCACTTTGCATTCAATGTTCTCCTATATTTTAGTGATTGTTACAAACCTCTAAGATTGACGAGTATTAATTCCATATGCTCAGGAACAAGGAAGTGTGGTACCTTCAAATCATAGGCATTATATCCCAGAGAAAGTGAGACATATTTAAATCTCATCAAAATCAATGGGAACTGAAAATACTGAAGTTTTCAATAGAACTTAGACATAACTAGTTCATGCTAGTTTGGGCCCAAGGTATTTATGCCAGTTTCTGGCCCTTGTTGAAACTGAGCACAGACTACCTAAGAGTTTAAGAAAAGAAATATTGCCCACATCCTATTGGCTGTTATGAGCTCCCATATTTGAGCACATTAATATGCAACTGAAATAGTTCATAATCATAACCAAGTCAACCACTGTGTGTTTGAAAGTGACATTCTGATGCAAGTCTGCTAGATCAGTATAAAAATATGTAAAAGCACTTTAGTGGGAAAAAATAACCCAAGGTTTTGACAATAAAATGACACAAAACTGATTGTTAGGAGAGTTCCAACTCACTGTAGAATACCTACAAAAATAGTTGGCTTGATTAGCATGATCCAACACTTTAGCCTTCAGTTCAAGATATATGTTTGGATGTAGTTCCAACATCATCATTGCTATCAGACATTTTACAGTATATAGAACCCAAGTTCAGTTCTACTTAGCACTAATCATGTTTGCGTCATCCTGTGCCATGCTGATCAAAATGCCATCTCCATATGGTTTAGATTTTTAGTACATTTAATAAATTTAATAAATAGCAAAAAATCACTTATTTGGCATATTTTTCAGAAAGGTATTCTACATTCACTACTACAAAGTTATTTTTCATTTCTTAATCTATTATTGGCCAAGGAACTTGGTTTACTTGTAATTATTCATGTTTTTATAATCCAGCATGAAAATAAGGCAAATTCAGTGCTCTCAACTGGATCTTAAAAAAGCTTCCTTCCATACTGATTTTATTTTTAATAATTATGTGATTTTTAAATAAATATATACTGCAAAATCTACCAACATTTCATGATCTTCATACTTTTAATAGTTAATTACAAAAATAATCAGCACTGGTATAACTTCAAGTATTAATATTTAATTATTTTATATATATGTATACTACAATGTCTCCTATGACAAACTATTAGCATTATTAAAAAAGAACAATAAAGAACAATAAACTTCATGAAGTTCTTCACAGTAATATCAAAAGTTGCCTTTAATATTTGCCAAAATTTAACTTCAACTTAGCTTTAGCTTAATAAACCGTAATCAGTCTTATGAGAAGCACCATGTGTCTTGAGAATCTTTAGCCAATTTCAAAAGTAAGAGCATTGTCAAATTGTGATTAATCAGGTGTTGGGGAGCTATTGCTGAGTTGTGAGCTGGCACATACTAAAACTTAATTCGATTTTTTTCAAACATTTAAGGAAAATCATAGGAACACCTGGCTGCCAAACAACGTATCACTTTAAAGCAGGAATATGCATTTGTTCTTTGTATTTACTCTTGCTAAAAATCTGTGAAATCACTTCCAAATTTCTCAGATAAATGATATAAAATTGAAATGATTAAGAGCTTTCAGCACAATATGTTTAATACTTGAATAACATATTTATTTACAGTTGCTCTGGGTGAATCTACACAAATTCTTAATATAAATCTTCAACACTGAAAAGGTATAACATGTCAATTAACATGCACTCCATTTTCCATTGTTTCTCCCTTTCTATCATATGAAATATTTACATTTTCTCTATTTCTGTAATTGGGAGCCACCTCAAAATTCCTTGGTGAGATAGAATAGAAATATACTATATATTCATTATTTAATAGCATATATGAAAGTGAACTATATCAGCCTTCACTTAGAGCAAAGGATTCTTGTTGAAATGTGGACTTTTAGGAAGTTTTTCAAAATAGGCATGAAAGCAAAATGTTCATTTTGTTTCTTTTAAAAGTAATCAATAATAGAAACACCTTTTACATTTATGAGGTTTTTCACACACTCCTTTAAAAGGGAAACAATGTGTTGGTAAGTATTTACGAAGCAGTCTTAACAGTCACTCTAACGTTACACTTGCACAACATCCAGTAATAAATAATAATATTTTTATTACTAAAAAGCCATAGTTGGTGCATTTAATCAAGTTAGATTTCACAATTCTATAATATACATGAAAATATTGTCTAAATGTTTTTAGGTTGCTCTGACGTTTGCATTAAAAAACTTATTTAGGAATATAACTGCATTTACCTATGTTATGAAACATTAGTATTCAATATTTTAAAGTGGAGCAAGTGCAGTCCTATTAAATCTTTTGGGTTCAAGTAGCATTCTGGACCACATGGAAAGAGTAGGAGAAAGGGGCACTGTTTTGTGGAGGTTCTGCTTTTTATTGAGTATGGGCTTCTTCTAATCAGTTATGGAAGATGAGCAATAGAGCTCTTGAATTCTCTATTGGGATGGTACAAGATTCAGTTTTGTCTCCCATTCTATTTAACATCTATATAACACTAAGTAAAAGAAACTATGTTTTAGTTTGGGATAAGAGATCATCAAACTATTGAAGATGCCTGGTTATACATTGCCACGACAAACCAAGCCAGAGATGCAGAGGAGGTTATTATCTGATTGTAAAGGATTAGATTATTGAGGGTTTGGATGGGTCAAAATAAAATCAGAGTAGATCCTTGAGACACTACACTGCAGCATGTCACTACTAAATTTGATTCTAACACAGCTGGATAGGCTTTAGCTCTTGATAAGGTCACTCCTTCTTAAGGAGCAAGCCTGCAAGTGTTTGTGTGTGTGTGTGTGTGTGTGTGTGTGTGGTGTGTGTGTGTGTGTGTGTGTGTCTTCCTTCCTTCCTTCCTTCCTTCCTTCCTTCCTTCCTTCCTTCCTAAACTCACAGTTCCTGCTGGAACTGCAGATAAAAGGCATAGCCAAAGTCTCCTTTGCTTAATATTGGTTGATGTGCCAACTATTCCCCTTTATGAATCAGGAATCTTTTTCAACAGTGGTGTGTCTCTTAACCTCCAGGTTTAACCACTGCAAGGCATTCTATTGGGGACTTTCTTTGAAGACTTCTGAGAAATTAAAATTGGCTTGTAAAGCACTTGCCTTCTTCCTGGTCATGGAGAGTTGCTTTGAAATAACACCCGTTTTGTGATGCACACTGGTTATCAATAGCATTCAAACTGCTGGTGCTAATGTATAAAGCCCTACATGGCATGACTCTCGATTACCTTTGGAATCACATCCCCCGAAGTAGAATTTGCTTGTCCTACAGCTAAGGGATCTGGTGCCAGAAGACCCACCTTTTCTTTCAGCTGCCTGTTTATAGAGCAATTTGCCTCTTAAGATCAGATTCATGCTTTCCCTCTTGAATTTCAGAAAGTCATTTAAAGCAATCTTATTCTGTTGGTGTTTAGGAGGCCTGTCTGGTGTTGCAGATTTTTATACTAGTTTACACATATATTTAAAAATTGGTTGCTTGAAATGATTATTGTATACTCCAATCTCTCTCTCTCTCTCTCTCTCTCTCTCTCTCTCTCTCTCTCTCTCTCTCTCTCCATTTCTCATACAAGATCCTAGTATTGTTTTGAGGATATAAGGGAAGCCACTATATGTTAATCACTAGAATTTACAAAGGAAATGTGGAATTTAAATATAGCAACACACTGTATATGCGGACACACAAGAGGATATATTTTACAATATATTTCTATCATTTAGGAAAAGAGTAACTCAAATTCAAGACTAACTGGAACAGTAGTGAAATAACCCAAACATTTGTAAAGAGTGTGACAGAAACAAAGTGTGCTTTTTGTCTTCAAACAATCTCTCTATATTACAAGTAAATACTATTACAACTTAATGAATTGACTCATTTATTCCTAGCTCTGGCTTTCTAAAGTTGTACTACGACTACTAAACTTCATTAGGACATTTAACCCCCCCCCACCCCATTTACTCCAATTTATATGAACTTTTTTTGTTTGTTTCACTTTTCAACCATTGCTTAATGACATGATACATAATCTGAAGTTGGAGAAGCAGATTTTTTTTCATCTTTTTATTTCACAAATTTACCTATCTTCTCTCTATATACATACGTAAGATGTTTTTCAAACACCCATAGAAACAATCATGTTTCTGGACTGTTCCATGATTCTTTGAAACAACCAACTAAGTTCAATATTGGAATATTTAAGAATGAAATGGCAAAACACTACATCCAATAGCTTTATTAGGTAGATAACTGAACACATTACTTCTACATAGGGATGGATGGGTGGAGAGATGATAGATCTGTGCAAAGATTCAAAGGCGATTTAATGTATGATTTTAAATTATTTGGATAACATCTTTGATTCAAGGGCAGTTTGTAACTTTGAAGACTTCAGATTTAGTCTGAGCTGTCCCTTGCAGCTTTCCTTTCGTATGTAGATAAAGCAGAGGTTTGATTGGCTTTTTAGCACTAATATAAGTAGTTTGCTGTTGAGTTTTTCTCTCATTCATAATCTGTCTCTCTGACAATCTTTGAAGAAGTACTGTTCTGTCTGTGTCTCATTCTGATAGAATTTTAGAAAAATTTGCTGGGAGACACAGAAAGATATTTCTATTGAAAATCCTATTTCTTTTGTGAATCTCCCCCCCCACCCCCCAAATCCATATATTTTTTATCCTTCTTTGCCCTTAATACTCAAATTATTTGCTTGCACTACAGTATGATCCCCCACTGGTCTCAGTGTCTGGTACTTTCTATATTCCATTTCATTCTTCTCACTCCCATTAACCACAGCAGCAGCAGCAGTAATAACAGTTACATTTCTGCCACTTGTTGCACTCTTTTGGTTGGATTAAGTGAACCAGAGATAATGTATTTCTTGGACATAAATGAGCATAATACAAAATTTTAATATTAGGTATGTGTTTGTGTGCACACAATATATGGTAACTTAATACTTTTTAATTTTTTTTAATAATTGCCCAAACAGCTCCTTACCAGAATTAATAACCTAGCCGAGCCAGAAAAACTGCAGGTAAGAGTGACAGAACACTTTAGAAAGACCTTTCATTTTTATTCTAGTTTTTAACTTTTTAATTTTTATATTGCACTATGATACTTTCTGCACTTATACAGAATGACTTCTTTATAGGTATTGGATCACAGTTTTGGACACCATGACTTATCTTTCAGGACAGTCTATGTTACAACATTGTTTTTTTTAAAAAAATATAAAATTGGAGAGTGAAGTACTATACAAATTTCTTTACTTCCAAGAGGAAAGATATAATATTTCTGCACTGATGGCAACTGAAGGCTACATTATTTTCCCTTTTTCATTCCCACTGTTTTTACCCTAAAAAAATAATAATCAGAGAAAGTCTTTTTATAGATAGCTATGGTGAAATGCTTGACCATATTGGGCTGATACTTTGCAAACCATATCTACCATTGTCAGACTATTTTTTGCCAAAATTAAGTAGGTAATGAAATTTATAGTAATTTTATAGTTAAATGTTTTATTAAACTGAACATCAAACCTTTTAAATCAAATATTAAATTCACTTATTATTGACTCATACATCCTTGGGCACTATCTAATAATCATCCATCTATTCAGTGAAATGGGAAAATAGATGAACAAAAAAAGTTTAAAACAAAAAATAGTCTGAATAAATATATCAGTGGTAAATAGCAAAGGTTTAACATGGTAAAATGATGTAAGGCATTAACCGTTGAAAAACTTTCTTTGAAAGGGACATTTTACAGTCTTATTTTTAGAATTGTTACTACCAATAAAACATTTGTATTACTAAGTGAACATATCTGAAACATGCTGGTGCACACATTCTAGAACAGGCATGTCAAGCTGTCGGCCCGCGGGCCGGATGCATCAGGCCGAAACTGCGCCCACCCCATTGCTGGCAATGGGAAAAAGTTGTGATATGTCGCATGACATCACATGACGTTGCGAGTTTGACATGCCTGTTCTAGAACATCTATTAAATACTACATTCTAATTTGGAGAATTTCAGAATGTAAAGTGGTTCAGTAAGAACAAATCAGATCAGATCATTTCCAAATACAAACTGAATGAAATGCTGAGTCGTACAGAGACTGGAAATGGCCACTAGTTCAGAATTCTAGAGGCAGCATTTTCAACATACAATAACTAATCACAAAGCAGAGAGCTATGACTAAATAGAATTGTCAGTACTAATGGGCAGAATTTACTTCCCATTTTCTTGCATCTATCGCAAAGTCAGAATATACTAGGCCAAGCAGCAGTTTGATTGCTCCCTGGTGTGTCCTTTTAAAAGCTACTCCACAATCTCTTACTCTGAATAATTAAAGTAGTAAAAAGCTCCTGAGGTTACTGCACCTAGCAACAAGTGTTCAAGTTATAAGAAAAAACATGGTGTCTTCCCAAAGGAAGCGTCAACCTGGCCATGGTGTTTAAGTCTTAAAACAATAATGTAAAATATATAAGACAGAAAGCTTTCTTCAAATGCCTAGCTCATACTGCCCAAGGGCCCAGGAACAAATATTTAGAGATGGCCTAACCCAGGAGTATAGCTATCTGTCAAAATCATATGCAGTTACAGTCACAATGTGATCAGCAACTGATTTCACCAGCTGGTCATCTCCAATATGGTAAGTGACAGCATATTCACATTGTAGATATGTAACCCGAATAAAATCATTATTTTCAGATGAGTCCACAAATTCACTTATTATGCTAGTGTGTCACGGCATCAAAAATTTTGAGAACCTCTGCACTGCAATATAACCTAATCTGACTCTATTCACATTTCCCTCTTGTCCATGGATACTACTAAACTGTCTATATAAGTATTACTTCTAATCAGAATTTCAAAGGAAAAAAGGCTAATATTAAATTAAAAGCAATTTTTATATTCCTTAGGATTGCTTTAATATGAAGCATCTGGATAGACCAGGGGTGTCAAACTCAATTTCATTGAGGGCCGCATCAGCATTGCGGTTGCCCTCGGGGTGTGTGTGGGTATGGCCAGGGTGGGCGTGGCTAGAGTGCATATGGCCTACTGGGTGGGCATGGCCAGCTCTACATCGTTCGCATCAAGGGTGCCTATGGGGGCCTGGGCAGGAGAGGGACAGATCTGAGGATCTCTGGCAGAAGGAGGGTCTCTGGGCCAGGGCCAAGGCAGTGGGGGCTGTTCCCTCACTGTTTCCAGGATGGCTTTGCGGGCCACATGAAACCACTTTGCGGGCCGGATCCGGCTCCGGGCCTTGTGTTTGACATGTCTGGGATAGACACTTGTGAATCAATGCTACTTAGATAAAACATTTTGGGACTAGAGGTGAGGTGGGCTCCCATTCTGCTGGTTTTCTGGAAGAATGTCAAGGCCTGGCTTTGGCAACTGGCATGAGGATCAAGAGTGATATGTTGATAAATGAAAACAAATAAAAAAAAGAGTGGCATGCAACCCTTGGGATAGTTGGTGGCATGAGGACACCCCTCCACTTTTTTAACTTTTTAAACTTATTTTTACTCATGTTTTAATCTATATCTCTATTGTATGGCTGTATGGCTTTTAGAGAGAGTCAGGATCCAATCTGGGTTGGTCACCAGGACCAGAAGTTTAATCTTCCGAGATTTTGGACTTGTGCTGGAGCTCATCCTCAGGGAAGTTCTCTCCCACTAGAATGTGTCCCTTAAATGAGATAGGTGGGGCATACATTTGATAAAAAATGATAAATAAAAAGACCACAGAATTCTGAGTTATGAATACATCCACTGCATTACAATGAATGAGGATTCAGAGTTTGCTTCCACTGTCATTCAGTGTAATTCAATTGCATTCCCTCAGAAATTGTTTGGTTGAAACTCTTCTCCTAAAGCTCCATGATTAGGAGATTCCTAAACTTCCAAAGTAAAGTTGAAGGGACACAGAGGTGTACCAGTGATGGGAAAGGAAAAGTTGCTCTTTCTTCATTCCACCAATGCCTTTATGGACTGAAGGAGTCTTATCAGTTCACAAAATTACAACATTTGCACTAAAAAGCCATAAATTACAAAATAGTATGAACAGAAATGTCTGAAAAAATGAGCATTTAATAAGTAGATTATAGTCTATGATCGATTTTTCCCCTTTAACTGTCACATTCATGTTTTCTATGTTTATCAATTTCAGATTAAAGAAACCTGATTCATACCTTAGCATATAATATGCAAAGCAATAAAAATATCATATATTGTACATAGCAATACATAATGCCCACCTCCCATGTGAAAGAGGAAAAAAATCTGCCATGAATAGCATTTATTAAAAAAGACTATGAATTTTGTCATGAAATCCAAGGCTTTCCTGAGTTCTTGATAGCTTTTAAGGTAATTTGAGATACTAATGTTGCCTCAGTGGAGCAAGACAAGACCTCCACAAGTTTTGAAACAACAACCTGCTACTGAGCATAAGTATGAATCTATCTTCAACCAGTTCCACCTATTCCAACATAATCACAGAATTGGAAGAGATACTTAGACCAACTCCCTACTCAGTGCAAAATTTGCTAAATTATTTTAGACAGATCTCTAACAAACAGTTTATTCCATAGTTCGACCACACTGTCCTCTTTTGCAGGCTATATATATCCAGTGCCTTTAATAGTTCCTCTTAGAACTTAGTTTCAATTGCCTTACCATCTTGGTAGCTCTTCTCTGAACTCAGTTTATTCTTTCCTTACGGAGACATTTGCTTCCCTCCAGTCTTCTGAGTTCTTGCTAGATCTTCAGGAGTTCACAACAATTATTCAGAGTTAATGTAATCACCGCAACATGTAACTCATCTAGTCTTTGATATTTGAGTTCATTTAAAGTGGCTAGTGTTCTTTTACCCTCATCTTGCCTAGCTTGTGCTGCAGCTTCCTCCTTGCATTAGTGGCACAAAAGTGGTCAAGAAAGGCTTTATTTCCTTTCAGAGAAAAAGCATTGAAAATAATTATGATATTCTGCATTCTCATCTACTACTATTCCATCCCTTCTTCCCCACAACAATTCCACATCTCTTTCTTCCCCATAATAATTCTACATTCTATTTGTTTTTCTTTTTGTTTCTGACATACTCAAGAAGGCTCTTTTTCACTCTTTGGACATTTCTGACCTCAGCACCTCCCAAGTTTTAATCTTTCTGATACCATCTTTAGAATCCTCCTTTATCCTTCTTTGATTACATGTTCTTCTTCCAATCTCCTATTATACTATTTTTTTAGTTTAACACACTAACAATGTCTTTTTTTTCTATTTGTGGTGGTTGTTGTTAGCTGCGGTCGTGTCCGACCCATCACGACCCCATGGACAACATTCCTCCAGGCCTTCCTGTCGTCTCTATTTGTGGTAGAATACCAGAAATTGAATCAAGCTTCTATCAGTCATGTCCACTTTGGTTCAAATTTGCAATAAGTGAAACTGATAGGTAGCAATGATATTAGGAAATTTCATTTTGCTTGCAAAACTGAACCAGTGAGATGAGTCCTTCGGGAATAGGGCGGTATATAAATTCAACAAATAAATAAATAAATAAATAAATAAATAAATAAATAAATAAATAAATAATACTAGATACCTCTTTGACCCCTATATTGCTCATTGTCTTCATGCAGCTAGTAGATTTGAGACTCAAGACCCAAAACCACAGAATTATCTTTTTCTCCTTAATCTTATGGCGTGTTGAAACCCCCAAACGTTGAAATAAGCTATTTAAGAGTACTGCAGGATTTCAATTTCAATACTGAAAACAATGGCTTTGTAAGCTGTTTTGTTATTACTTTTGTTATAACTCTATCAGTTATTCAAATTATTGGGATTTTAAATACTGAATTTTTTAACCTAAAATGTGTTCTTTAAAATGTTGAAATCAGCAAGCACGTGAATTGAGCAAGCTTTAAGAAAAGCCATTCAGTTTTCTTTGCTTCAATACCACAAATGCAAACAATGATGCTTAATATTCAATTAGCAGTAGAAAATATAAAACAGACAAGAACACCATAAGCCTGAAAAGCCAAGATTCCAATCTTTTAATATTGGAATCTACTAATAGTGTGAGAAAGCGAATTGCAGCTGTTGAATTAGTAACACAACTCTGACAAGTGATATCCTCAAAGTTGAATTAGTTGCAGTTTCTCGCCAATTGCCTGGTTGTAATTGAATGATCTTTTAATGCTTTTATTTATCAATGAGTCAATTTGTAGATTCATGTATAATTGTTATTTTGTCCAATCAATATGGATCTCATATTTACTGTTTTTAACTCTGAAATTTAAAATATTTTGATTTTTTTCTTAAAAAAACCTCCATTAGTCAGGCAATTATTACTGATAGTTTTCAAAAATTTGAACTGTTGGTAGCTACAACCGATAGAAGTTCTTATTCTAATATCAGTGAACATCTAATTTAAAAATACTCTTCTCCCAGAAAAAGCTTGATATATATGAAATGGAGCAAGATTTCACACGGCCCAGAAGAGAACGGCTATGTAACTGAGAAATTTTGGGATACTTTAGTTTCCTACTTGGCAAATAAACAAGGAAAAGGAAGAAGATACTAAAATGAAGATATTACTTGATGACGAGAAACCTGCACAATGCAAAGCTCTTCATGCATACTTAAGCATGTATGCTTTCCATACTTAAATATTCATACCTATCCCAGAGGTTCTTTGATTCCTGTAACTTGTTCGAATGAAACACTTGGTAGAAAGTAGTTGAAGGATTCCTATGAGAGCCAGGAAATGAAACAAGATTGAAAATGAACAATCTGTTTTGAGTAAAATAATGTGTTCTAGGTTTAAACATTTAGATAAGCTAGTTTCACAGTTTAGCAGATATATAATAGATAATAGAGAAACAGAGTGCGTGCACAAAATATACTTCTTAGAGAATCTTTTTCCTGATGTCATTTTTAAAATGTGTCAATCAAATGCATCTAGGATGCTTATAAGCAGAATACAATGATAGTTTTTACGATTCACCTATCCCTGATATTTACATGGCACTATCTTCTAAATGGAGTGTTGTCTTTTATCACCATGCACTGATAATATGAGTCTCAAAGACAGATCATGCTATAGAAATGTGAACAAGGTAGTTTCCACAACTTCTAAACAATGAATCTGAAGACACACAGAGGAATGGGAATCCAAACGTAAAATGTTATGCCATTAACCAGAACAGTTCATATTTGCCAAGCAAGTTATTCATGTGTGATTACCTGGAATAAAACCACACCCACATTTCCCAATAAGTAATTTTCTCAAATTAGCAAGCTCAGGCTTAAAAGTCTAAAAAAAAGTTCTAAACTGTGATCATTCAACCAACTGATGATATGTGAGCAAAAATGAGATAGCACAGAAAAAGACTGACAACCTCCATGCTTCTAAACTCCCTTTACCTGAAGATAAAGATGACAGGCATGCATCCTTCACAGAACTTTGATCACAAAAACAGGAGAACACTACTTTAGAAAGGCAAGAATTAATTTCATATGCATTTCAGCTTGCAGAATGATGGGTTTAAATGGAGTGCCAAAATCTGAAATAATTTTCAAATAGATAGCAAAAATGTTTCATCAGTAACTCTCATAATATCTGTACTTAATGAGCCATGACAAGGAACTCTTTTCTTAACCATTTACTATCCCATAAGAGAAATCTATATTTTCAGCTGCAAGCTGAAGAAACAGAAACCTTAGCTTAAAAAATATCCTACCTTGCTTCTGAAAAATCACACAGAGAAAATAACTATTTTTCAATAGACAAATTTTCAGTGGGCTGATATATTAAATTACTGATTAAAAATCACATTACATTGCAAAAAAATGCCACACTAAGTCTTGAATTTTCATAATTTTCCTTTGATCAGATGATTCTCCATTTTCAATTCCCGCAGCCTCTGGAATTATTGACAAGCCATGGTTTGTGGAAAAAGAAAATTTCTGACTATAAATTTTGAAACAAATTTATTAATTTATTTCCATCATTACACTTTAGAATTTACATGCACTACATGTAAAATAGAAAGGAAGCAGGCACACAAAAACCTGCTGGGGCTTTTTCTTGTAATACTAAATCGTAATTTCATATTATATTTGAATGTTGACTTAATTGAATACCTAGCCATACCTAAGGAACTATTACATACAAAATTCAAGATAATTATCATACAAACCAAATACAAAATAGAAACTATTATAAGTTAAACCTTATCAATATATTCTGATAAAATCTTGGTTATGTAATATTAGATAAAGAGAAAACTAAATTTGATAAATTAAATAAAAATATTAAACCCAGAAAATAAATTAGGGCTAGTTACTTCAAAAGAGAATTATAGAATGACTTAGATCTGCAGTACTGTATAACTTAGCTGCACATAGCTAAAATTAACCAAGACACTAATCTTCTTAACAAGAAAACCTCACTGAGTAAATATAGTAAAATACTCATGGAACTAAAATAATTAATAAAAACTGTATAACATTATGATACATATTTTCTTACAGAGACACTGATTTTCTGAAAAAAAAAAGAATCTGAACATTTTGTATTTATGTAGTATTCTTACATTATATTCTGTGGGAAAGGGCAGATTTTAAAGTATTGTATAAATCTATTTTTTACATTTCCAAAACAAATTGGAATATTCAACTAAGAAATATTAGGTTTAGTTTAATATGAAGGCATAGAACATCATCTTTACTTTAGCATCTAAGATATTTGCACCTAAATGTGTTCTTTGGAATCATGATTTAAGCCGTTTAGATTCATCCACTATTGTTCATTATATTAACACCTACTGTATATTTATATAGTTTCATGAATCCATGCTAATAGTTTTATCAACAATTATTTAAAATAGATCAATACAATTCTGAAAAAAGATCTACTTCAAGTGGCTAACTTTTTGAATAGAATGTCTTGCAACTGAGAAGATAAACACCAAGGAACAGGATGGTAAAGTACAATAGATACAGGATACTTGAAAATAAAGTTAATATTCCACTAGCACAGTAAAAAGTTATTACTTCAAGGATATGAAGATTTTTTTCTTAGACAAAAATGTCCAACTACTATGAACAGAAAGAAGTTTATTCAAGCAATATTTGTTCACTCTTTTAACTCACAAAATGTATCTTCAATGTAGGAAACATGGAGATGCTCAGAATGGATGACTCAATTACCCATAATCTCTCCAAGGGCCATTGTAAAGTTCTGTTACACTCAAACAAGGGGTATTTCCCCAATTTGGGACAATTCTGTTCCCATCAGTTCAATACTGTTCCAGAGGGATATTTGTGAAAAAGGCAAGTGTCCGTACATTAACTTTTATCTATCTAATCAATTATAGTAAATTTGTTACTATTTTTAAAATACATGGCATATAATTACACAGAAAGATTTAGGCACCCCTCCTGAAGAAGGCATAAAGAATGACTCTGAAAGACAGTGGAAAATATGTTACCAAGGCAATGATCAGACAATCATGGCCCATTCCATGACATAAACATAAGAAACTCATCAAACAGACCATTTCCTAATTCACATGAAGATAAAAGTGTGAGAAGAGGGAAGCAGATTCACACTTGCAAGATTCTACAGTATTACTATGGCTATTCTAATAAAAGTAGTTTTAGACCTATATGGCATTGGTTTCCTAGTTTGGTCTACCCGACTGGGCTGGGATCAATCTTGAGTCTCTTATTCTTTCTAGGGAGGCAATAGATCTCAGTATTATTCCTGGAGATAGTTTCCAATTCTTAAGGTACACCACTATCAGCCAGGCACCACACTGCAGCATTGTTGGAACATCAGCTGTAAGTGGATATACAAATAACCAATTTGCAAGATGCCATGATGCAGCTAACACAACATTTGGACAGAATTTACCTCAACCTGCAGCAGCCTGCAGCACAACCAATATTTCTGCATTCTCATGAGAACTTGCCAGAAAAATTTAGAGGAGATCAGGATTGATTCCTGACTTTCCCAACTCAAATATGAACTATTTATCGCAGGCAACACAGCAGAGTTGCTCAAAAATTGTACCAAGATCATTTCTGTGCTGAATTTATAATAAGTAACAACTAGAGCTGGAAAGGGAGCATATACATGGACCACAGACATGCAGGTAAGAGCAGGCTAGAGTTTGGTGTGGCTTTCTACAGACTTTCTGCTGTCTCCCTGATCTTCAGAGAAACTTGACTTGAAGTTTATTGGCCCCTTTCCAGCTAAACTTGTGACCATTGATGTGTTAGCCTCAATGAAGATTCTGTTTTCCATCAGTCTTCGATTATGAGAGAGGCACCCACCCACCCTATGCATACCTATTAGGATGACTCCAGCTTCTCTCATAGATGGTAGATCAGACATGTCAGACACAAGGTCCGGGGGCCAGATGCAGCCCACAAAGTGGTTTCATGTGGCCCGCGAACCCATCCTGGAAACAGTGAGGGAATGGCCCCCACTGCCTTGGCCCTGGTCCAGGCCGGCCGGCCGGGAGCCAATGTATAATTTCGTGGTGGCCATCTATGCTGAAACGCCTTCAGTCTTAGCTCCACAAGGCTGTCTGGAAACAGCGAGGGACCAGCCCCTGGTGTGTCAGCCCCACCCACTGGGCACGCACTGGGGAGGTATCACCCTCTGTGAGGAATGAAGAAATGCACCATTGCCTGGAAGTGGCCCTGCCTACTTCGGGCAGGCTAGGGGCTGGGCAGCATTGCGCTTCATGCCACCAGGCTCAGCCTCTCAGCACTGTGAGGAGAGCACCCCACTGCCTGCCAAAACTTGGCAGGCTGGGAGCTGGGCAGCACTGCACAGGTAATATTGACTCTCACGCTGCTCATGGCATCCCCTCTCCCAGAGCCCACCAAGCCGGATATGTGAAGTAGGCGAGGGCCATGTGCTGGCCACTTCCAGATGATAGTTGCCCTCGTACCCATCATGAGCAACCTGGCTAAGGAGAGCAAGCACAGCAGCAGCAGCCTTGAGGAGGAGGTAAGTGCAACTGAGCGCCCCCTTGGTGAAGTGGTGCTGGGCTTATTGCCGGGGGTGCTTGATGGCTGGGCTGGGCATTTGACCTCCGTGCCACCGTCCAGCCCTCCCCCCTCCCCGCATGGCCTGAGAGGAACAGTGAGGCTCCTCCATATACCATGCCTTGGCACCTGCCCCGGTCCCATCTCCTCAGATATGTCCCACTCCTGCCCAGGCCCCCATAGGTACCCTTGACAAGAATGATGTAGAGCTGGCCATGCCGAACCAGTAGGCCATGCCCACCCAGTAGGCCATGCCCACCCTGGCCACACCCACCCAGCCCCCTGAGGGCAACTGCAATGCTGATGCGGCCCTCAATGAAATTGAGTTTGACACCCCTGTGGTAGATGGAGAAGAGTACAAAGTGGAGACTATTTTGGACTCTGAGGCGAGGGCAAATATTTAAATACCTGATCCAGTGGAAAGGCTACCCAAAGTAAGAGATTGCAGGAGGCTGTGATAGATATGCATATTCCATAACTAGCATGCCAATCGTATTGAAGACATGAACTGTCTTCCATTACAAAAATGGGCAAATCAGAATAGGAAAAGTCTCACTTCTGTGAGTTATAGGGGGCCATAGAAATGACAAGTAGGGGAAAGGGAAAATATCTTAGTTATATCTACATTCATGATGAAAGATTGGAAAGGGGAGAGAACAATTAGCAGAACAGGAAGATGAAGAACAGCCTGTGCAACAGGAAGGGGAGGGAAGTCAGGGGACAAATGAGTAACAGAATTTGTTAAGTCAGGGTTTTTCACCCATTGTACCACTTTTAGGATATGGCAACATCCGAGTACCACCAGTCGCCTAGCAAGGTGTCAAAAACATGATAACCCCCACCAGAAAAGGAAAAAAGTGATGAAGTACAGGTAGTCCTCAACTTACAACAGTTCGCTAAGTGACTGTTCGAAGTTAAATGGCACTGAAAAAAGTGCCCCCAAGCCACAGTTGAGCAAGACACCTCCCTGCCTGCTCGGCGGCACTCTTCGTCCTGTCCGAGGTTTTCATTGTTGTGAACATTTCTGTTCAGGATTGGCAGCGGGGATGGGGGGTGTTTGGCTTTTATTCCCCCCATCTGCTAGGTGGTTGCAGCAGGTTTTGGTCACTTCACATGACTCTGGGACACGGTGACCATCATAAATATGAATCAGTTGCCAAGCATCTAAATGTAAATCACAAGACTCAGGAGATGCTGCAACATTCCAGCTGATCGGCCCTTCTTTTGGGCTCAGCAGGAGTGCCAGGATCAGCGCTGAGCTCCAGCTGGAGCCTGGCACTGATCCTGATGCTTCCACTGAGCCCTGACAACCCTGCAGCTCCAGCCATCTCTTGCTCAGGCTTGTACGGTGCTAGCACCAGTTCAGCTCATTCCCCTCCCCGCTACCACCTGCCAGGTGCCAATGTACCACAGGTGGTACCCGTACCACTGGTTGAAAAGCCCTGTGTTAAGTGATCTGGAGGAACTGCTGGTAGAGCACACCTGCATTTTATTCCCATGGCTTGACTGGAAATGTGGAAAGAGGACTAAGGCTGACAAGAGAAGAGATGTAGAGGGCAGACAGAATGGCCCTGAAGGACAGTGGGAAGATGTGTTACCAAGGCAACAATGAAACAAATGTGGCTTGAGCCCATTCCAAAAAACAAATTTAAGAAAACACTTTAGACAGGCCCTCTCCTTAAATCCCACCAAAAAAGTGAGGAAGAAAGCACAGATTTGCAAGATACTGTTACTATAGTTGTTCTAATAGCAAAAATCCAGAGGACCACGATATAGCAATAGCACTTCATAGTGCTTTATAGCCTTGTCTAAGTGGTTTGCAGAATCAGCATATTGCCCCCAACAATCTGGGTCCTCATTTTAGCAACCTGGGAAGGATGGAAGGCTGAGTCAACCCTGAGCCAGTCAGAATCAAACTCCTGGAAGTGAGCAGTGAGTTAGCTTGCAATATACATTCTAATCACTGAGCCACCATGACTCTTAATAAGAGTAGTTTTAGACCTATATGGCATTGGTTTCTTAGCTAGGTCTACCCTATAGCACTGGCACCTAGTCAGATTGTAAGTTTCAGTGAATCTGTAACTGAACAGAAGTTGGCACAGTAATATACTATACTATGCATTTGCAGCATAAAGTATTTGTTCATTGAATTGTCTTTAGAATTATACATTTTATATCAAATTCAACTAATTTGTATACCATAACTCCATATTGTTATATCTACTACTATTCTTCTAAAATACTTTTTCAAATTCTATCTTATTAGTGGCCTCAGAGATTATCTGATCCTATGTATTATTAATTTATTGAGCGTGTGACATCTACAGAGGTTATGCAATCACTGATATACAACATTATACTCATTATAAACTGATACAAATATAAGTTTAAATAAGGTATCAGCTATACACACATACTACTACTACTACTACTACTAATAATAATAATAATAATGTTGGAAGGGACCTTGGAGGTAATCTAGTCGAACCCCCTGCTCAGGCAGGAAACCCTATACCATATGCACACAAACATATACCCACCTCTTTACGATCCTGTAATCCAGGCATGTCAAACTCGCGACGTCACGTGATGTTGCACGAGATATCACTTTTTCCCCATTGCTGACAATGGGGTGGTCGTGGTTTGACATGCCTGCTGTAATCCCTTAATTCAGCATAGAGTCAGGGCAACTGGATGGAGCTGAGCGTTCACTGGCCGGATGACCTTCCTGAAACCACACAGAGTTCGCAGCAGATATTTTTTTCTTTGCACCCTGAGAGAGAAACATCTGCTGCTACCTAGAATTGAACTCTCAAGCTTCCAAGTGTGAAGAAGCATTTTCACCACTAGGCCACCACGCTGAGTATGCCTGTGTGTATGTGTGCATATACCTATATACATATACATATGGTCTATCTATATCTATGTAGAGAGAATGTGGACAATACAATATACAAAATATTAAGTAAAACCATAATAAAGTCACCATAATATAGCCCCATAGTCACAGTAGGATGGATGGTACAATTCAATATCTAAGGAAACAAACCATTTAACTGCTTCTGGTATGGCTATGATGAGACTATCCGAGGTGCCTTGCAATTTCCTGAGGGGACGTTCTCAAACTATATGTATGTTTTGATAATATTGGGGGGGAGGTATAAGTGTACACCGTGGGTAGCTTTCTGTTTTAATGGAGCAGCTAAGAGTCTACACACATGGCAACCAAACTGGATATTCCATCTTTCATGGTCGAAAACTACAGTTGCAGCAATTAGATTATCTGAGTTAAAATAATGACTGCCTCAAAATCTTCCATGGAGGGTCCATAGTAATTTTTTTCCATTTCTAACTTCCTGCAAATCTAGACTCTGTAATCAAAGCAGATTCTTTATCACTTGGCTAAATATTTCTTTGAAATCATAATTCAAGATGCCAGATATTCATTGTTGTCCCCTTTTAATTTGGAAAGGGGACTTCTATGAATAATCTTATGAAAGTATTTTACTGAAAAGAAAATATCCACTGAAAATAACATCAAAAAAGGCTTTCAAACTTCAAGAAAAAGAAACTTGCACACATGAAGGATGATAGTAGCTCAAGTGGAAAATTATCAACGTTTCCCCTTCAGAAAACCTGGCCTGCCTATTGCTGATTTTTCACAGAAAGGTAGCCTTCTCTATTTGGATTAAAATGAATTTTACTTGGGTTCTGCTGGAACCCATGAGTGGTTTCCTTTTCAAATTTGATATTTATCAAATAATATTTAAGCATTTTTCTTCCACCATCTTATATAGAAAAATATTCAAGAATTGGTTTTACTGTGCTGAATCAAGCATTTATTTTCTAAATCAATTAAGATGCCATTTATTTCTTTCCACTTTTCTAAAAATCTACTAAGCAACACTGGCTTATTGTTGTTGAAGCTTTATTATATCAGTCAAGTTTTAAAAGGATAAATAATGTAAAAAATCTTCAGTAAGTTCTTATATCTCAAATGTTGGTTAAAATTTTCATGGGGAAAAAATTTAATGGTATAGTTAGGGGACTTGGCAATGTATGTTTTATTTCTCTATTTCTCCAACTAATTGGCAAATATAAGATTCACACATCATGGAATTTTCCTGTGAGATCTGGTAAAGTTGGAATGTAAATCTCCTTTTGTTTTTAGAGGCTAGAGCTAAACCTAATATTTGTCCTAGTAGATTAAGTTATCTAACATCAGTTATGTGGATCAATTTAGCTACAAAACACTTACAAAGCTAATAATTCTTATTCTAAATGTCTATTTCAACACTATTGTTAATCTGAAGGAAATAATTTTAATGATTTTATTCTCTCATTGCAGTGATCTCTAAATGTTCAAAACAGGGTAGTTAAGTTGGAAAAGAAAAGTAAAAATGGGACAAACTCTGAATGTCCACTTAAATACATTTGTTCAGCAAACCTGAGACTGATTTTTTTTCTTACTAACTATATAGACCATGATATGATCAAGACACTGAGTTTTAGATCTCCCTTAGGCATGAAAACTGGAAGACTTTGGACCAGTCACTCTCTCAGTCCAACCTACCTCACAGGGTTATTGTTGTGATGAAAATAGAAAGTAGAAGTATTAAACATTTGCTACACGCACTCTCTCTCACATTTATCTACTGGTATCTATCTATCTATCTATCTATCTATCTATCTATCTATCTCAGGATAAAAATATAATTATGAATTCTGATTTCTTTTAATTCAAAGGTACAAGAGAGATACTAGTTGAAAACTGAAGTGCAAGTTTATAAAATGCTTCCCACATCATAAATTAATGACATAAGAAAGATAGGGTACTATATCATTTTCTGCTAGAACACGAAAGCTTGTTATTCTGTTGGAAGATAAAGCATCATCTGGAAAAGCTCTCCAACTAAAATGATGGCTTACCTCCAAACTATCCCAGTCTTGTTATAGAATAAATACAATACTTCTTGTGAACTAAACTGAATGATAAGCATTTTATTAATCCATATTAATACAGGCTTATTAACCATATTAAATATATTTTGCTGTATTTCAAAATTACATTTTCCTAATTTTAAGCGTTAGAAGACCAGTCCTTTTTTAAAAAGAGGAGAAAATTCAAAGTGTCAAGACTTATGTTGTTCAAATAAAGACCTTTAGAATAATTTCTGAAAGGTAAACTATTAAGATATCTGATCCAATCATAATAGTCTCAGCTTTAATGGGGATAAATATTCCTAATTTATGGCAACATCCAATCAGATCACAAAGATATTTTGAGATGTCACTAAATAGCTTTACTCCATTCAACAAACTTAAAATCCTAAAAATTTTACTGCATTTATAGACCAAAAGTTTCTTTAAGTCTGACTATTTAAAATGTTTAAGCCAGCTACTTCAGAAATGGGACTATATAAAAATTATACTTTTTCTTTCATTTGCTAATACTGAACCTACAATCATCATTGCCTTTTCAATGCCATGTCATTTCTCTGCTACAATCTCAATATATTCTAAATTTGTTTTTCATTTGAGATTATTTTAGTTCAGTCATCACCAACTACAGGCTGAAGTAAATGAACATAAAATAATAGAGATCCCATTTTTCATTAGTCAGTGTAGTAAAGTCTATTAGAACTTGATTATTGATATTTATTCCATGGAATCTCTTCATGAGTATAAAGAGAACTTCTCTGATCAATTATGGCAACACAAGGTCTTTAGAGATAAATACCAAGCTCAATCTAACTCTGTAACTCAGTACCAAAAAATCCACTGTATAATAGAAATAGGGTAATTTGTTTATCAAATGAAATCATATTAGAAAAAACTGACATTTATAAAAAAACCTTTATGAAAAATATTAAGTATGTATCAAAAGTCAAAATACTTAATATAATGATTTGTTTAGAAGAGAGCGGATACATACTGATATTAAAAATTATTATTTTTTGCTAAATAAGACTTGAGGTATGTTATTCTAATAAATAAAAGGAGGCAGTTTTAGAAATTTTAAAATTACTAAAATGAATGTCTAAAACATGGTCACCCAATCTTTTGACTTGCTGCCTTGGGCTGCATAAAAATATAAAACAATTAATGTACATAAATAACAAACTTCCTTTATTTGTATTTTTTATTTTATGGAGTTGCATTAATAGCTGTCAAGGGCCATATGTGGCTTATGGGCTGTGAGCTAGACACACCAGTTTGAGGAATATAACTATGCAAGTTTAATAATATGCCAGGTAACTGCCACTAAAATTTAGGACAATCTAATAAACTATTCTTTGCATTCAGTTTCTCCTTTAACTATATCCCAAGAATTGAGGTTTCAATTCCCGAACATTTTAGACCATTATGTTTAATAATGTAAAATATCAAGTCTACAGTTACAGCATGTTTGGAGTATTTTATGAATGTAATAGATTTAGAAAGGATTGGAATGAACTTTAACTCCCACATATTTTGATGAATGTGTAAGAAAATACATTGTTGTTATTCCATACAGTTAATTATATAGAACTACAGTGAATCTCAAAGGATGCACATAAGCCTTGAACTGGGTTCATAGCAAAAACCAATTTTAGAGAATGAAAACCTGTTACTCTCATGTAACACCTTTTCTCCGTGAGCTGCATTGGCTTCCAATTCTCCTCTGGGTGAGATTCAAGGTGCTGGTGATGACCTATAAAGCCCTAAATGGCATGGGTCCATCTCAGGGAGCATCTGCTGCCAGCATCAGCCTCCCAGCGTCCTGTGCGCTTCCACAGGGAGGTCTTCCTTAGGGTTCCGCCGGGTAGGGAATGCCGACGGATGGTTCCAAGGGGGAGGGCATTCTCTGTGGGTGCGCCTGCCGTATAGAATGAACTGCCGGTAGAACTTCGGACTGCCCCAGACCTTCGCTCGTTTCGCCGGGACCTTAAAACTTGGTTGTTTGATCTTGCTGGCCTGGACTGAGGGGGGTTTAATTTAATTTCAATTTTAATTTAATTTTAATTTTAATTTAATTGTGGGCTAGTCTTATTTAATTCTATTTAAAAGTGTACTTATTTGTATTGTTTTAACTCGCCCTGTAAACCGCCCTGAGTCCTTCAGGAATAGGGCGGTATATAAAATCAATTAAATAAATAAATACCTGTTAGTAAGCTCAAGAAACAACTAGGAGGGAGAAATCAATAATAACAGGATGTGAGTAAAGCCTAGAGCCTATTTTCAGTTTGTACAATCATTTTTAAATCTAGCCTTCAAATGGCACATATAAATGCTATGAACAATGGATTAAGAGACCATCATCAATATTAAAAGTGAATTTAAGTTTTTCTTCCATGAAGAAAAAATCCTCAAAAGGTTAGTTTTACCTTTATAATATTTTATCACCAATTTGGACACTATAGAAATTCATTTTAACTATAACACAAAGATAGTTTGTGAAGAAATTCTTGCAAATTTTCAATCATCTAGCGCAGGGGTGTCAAACTGCCGGTCTGTGGGCCGGATGTGTCACGCCAAAACTGCGCCCACCCCATTGCCGGCAATGGGGAAAAAGTCACAATATGTTACGACACGTTGCGAGTTTGATACCCGTGATCTAGTTGGTAACTGCTGAAAGTTCACACTGCAGGCATTCCTTAAATTCTGGGTTGTAGCCCATGCAGTTCATATTGATTAACTAAATCTTTCTATCCAGTCTATGGTATTATTACACCATGTATCCACCAATTGAAAATGAGAATTTAAAATAAGTTTTCACAAGAGCCAAAACTACAATAGTTATATTTCTCTGGATTTAAAAGAATATAACTTTAGAAATCTAATGTATGCTAATTTATTTAAAACAATTTTTATTTGAATGTTAAGAAGCATTTACTAATTTAAAAACTAAAAATGTAGCTTCATAATTTATTAATTTGATATATCGCATAGGGGACATTTATTAAACCAAAGTAGAAAAAGTATGTCAGCTTTGGAGCAAGCAGATCAATCTATTCTTCAACTATATTTTTTCAGATTTAGAATATTTGCATATTACCAATTCAATACCATATACTGAGATCAATTAACTGAATATTAAGTTTCAATTATCTGTCATAATCTGTTAAACAAAGTTTCCTCTGTTCACATGACACTAAGCCAAAACTAAGCAATTATATTATTGCTTAGAATAATGTATGAATCCAGTGATTACGGTATGTAATTTTTCTGCTGATGAATATGAGACCCACCCAGAATTCCGAAGACCATCCATCAGAAGAGACATTATTTCCAATGTAATTTTAAACAACCTTGATAATGGATTACAATATCACAGAAACTATAATAGTTTAGCAAGTAACTAAACAATGTTATCAACAGGATCTGTGCTTTGAAATCCCTCATATTAAAAAAGACTTCATTTTGAAGTTCCTACCTATCCCATATCTTTCAAAAAACAAAAAAAAAAAACAGTATTATAATACCTATAAATTGCTTCAGAACTAATTCCAGAATTGATTTGTAGTGGTATTTTACTTTAACAGGATAGTTTAACAACTGATAATTTTGATTACACTGCTGATTTATTTTGTGTAGAACTTCTTTGCCTCAAAATTTAACTGTAATAGTAGCTAAGCAGTATAATGTAAGTACACAGAAATAAGTAATTACCTGCTAAAAATAACAGGCTTCTCCTGAGCATCCCACACTGTAAAATCTTTAATATTTAATGCAAACCAATTAACTGGAAGAATCTTAAGTTGTAGTAACCATATAATTTTTAAACCAAGCATAATGCTACATCTTTTAATTACATTATAAAAAACCATTTCACCCTATTTTTTAATATTTATTTCTTGCTTTCCCACACAAAAATCATGCTTCTGCTGTTGTGGAAATTGCATCATAGAAAGGAGGGAAGAGAAAGAGAGTACGTATGTTTGAACATTATGTACATATGAGTACACTATTAACATACTGTTAGTTTTGAGATGAGGGCTGTGTAAAACAGCAATTTCATTTTCATTTGGGTATACACATATGACTACAGATTATTTGGAACCAAATGAATTATACTATAAGAATAATCAGAAAATGAAATGGAATCAATTCAAAAATAGGTATTACATATACATTATTCCAGGATACCATGAACACAAGCCTTTAACAAGGACAATCCAACTGGAGAATCAAAACTGTAAGCTTACAATGATGTGAAAATTCAGTGAAATTTGCTTAGATTTGTCCTGCATGTAAATCAGGGGTCTTCAAACTCGGCCCTTGACTCATGGACTTAAACTCCCAGAATTCCTCAGACAGCATGCCTGTCTGAGGAATTCTGGGAGTTGAAGTCCATGAGTCATAAAAGGGCCGAGTTTGGAGACCCCTGATGTATATTAAAGCATTTTATATTAATACATCATAAATCCATTAACGCTTAAACCTTGTGGATATTAATAGCAAAGTTATGAGATTTATCTTTTATTGACTTCAAGTTATGAAAATAAGACCAGAAGTTAGAATAAGGATGCACAATAATACAAATACTCTATTATTGGATGGTTTATCTTTTATAAACCACAGCAATCATGAATTATATGAAATATTATATGAAATTATATGAAATATTCAACTGATGATAGACTTGTCAATTGCTCTAAACTACAAAAGTCTCTTGTTGCATTTAAATGTAAATAGATTTGTTGACAAGATTTCATACATATATGAAATCTCCAAGTGGAGAATTTTTATTTCATGCTTAAAACTTAAATGGAACAGAATATCCTCGTATAGATCACAATGCTGTGTGACTGAAAGTTTCTTTCTTGTAGAAATAAACATTTTAGGGGAAGTTATTGTATATTTTTAAAGAAAAACCAACAGAGCAAACTTATAAATATTAATTGCGAAATCCTGAAACATATTTATTTCCAAAGTGATTTTAGGATTGCAAATTTAGATACAAACTATTTCTTGCTCTACATTTTTAGGTTTACTTACATTAACTTTTATAAAGCTGTGTCAGAACCAGTGTCTTAAGAGTTCAAGAATATTCAGCTTTACAGAAGAGATCAATATTTTCTGCATATCCTGATTTTTTAAAAATTTTACTTTACTTTTGTGATTACCCATTTTACATATAAATTTCTTACTGAATTGTATTTCCTTAAAGCATTTTGATGCTTCATCAAAGGAAGGGAGCTCTGCATTTCCAAATTTGGTACTTTGTTCAAAGAACCCATTTATAAATATTTTATGTATGGAACTCCAAAACCTAGGAAAGGTCTGATACAACTTATTTCAAACAAGAACATATTGTTTATTTTTTTTAAAAAAATTGCATGCTAAAATTGCAATCCTAAGCAATTTCTTTTCAGGAAGCCAGTCCCATTCAACTTAGTGTAGCATGCGTTTCAGCAAACATCCTTTAAGACAGAACAGTATGCTCTTAAGATTTTATGTTCCTTATGAAATAACCACATATCTGTAACAATGATAAAGGTTTGATTAAAAAAGCAAGCCAATGTGGAACCTTCTTTACCCCTATGATCTCCTTTTTCCTAAGAAGTACCTTTTGTTAATATCTGCAATTTCCATTAAAACTCCTGGAAGATATATATTTCAGACTATATTTATTTCCTCATATAGATCTTTTCTTTCACTGAAAAATTACTTTTTATAAAATTGGTGAAAATACATAATTAGTAATTTGGTAGACTAAGTTGACAGTATCCAGTTAATAAAGCTAAATTTAATTTCTAGTTCACGCTACAGAAAAATGAAAGTATTTTTCAAGTTACCAAATGTACTCTATAGATTCAAGAGTTACTGTAACTCTTTTCAGCAGAATGGAAGTTGATCTTTTTTTAATGTCTATGATCTCATTTCCTTAAGATCTTTGTGAAGTTTTCCACATAGTTTTGCAACATAAATAGTTCAGTAATGAACCAGAGAGGTTAAAATTTATCCTACTTATCTTATCAGCAAGTACCTTGAAAGAGATTTAACATGTATTTAAACTCAATAAACATTCCAATAAAATGTGTTTTCAACCATATAGAAAATATAAAAAATAAATACCTGTCTTCATCACCATCAACAGGAATAGATATGCCAAAGACAGTGCTGGCAAGACTGTTCATAGGAGTAGTTGCAGGTAAATTAAGAGGGTTTGTTAAACTGTCCGGAATAGGTGGTTTCACGTGAAGTTTGTTTTCAGCAACAAGAGAAAGTGGTGGTTGAGGTAGGGGTTCAGATTTTCTTCTAGTATCATCAATCTGGCCTACAGGCTGTGTCTGAAACTGTCCAATGTTAGATTGTGGTAGATTTGTAGGTACACTACTTGTGCCTTGCATTAATGGAAGGCCAATATGTTGCTGGACAACACTGGAACTTCTACTGACAGTTGTATGGCTGGTCAGCTGAGATTGGACTAAAGTAACAGAGGCATTTGGCATAGTAACAGAAGTTGTAGACACATTAGGCACAGTAGTACCAGGTACAGCTATAGGCACATTCTGAACTCCAGAGACTATACTGTGTGGAGTACCAGCCACTTGACTGCTTCCACCCATTTGCTGCTGAGTCATGGATTTCTGTTGAACAGCCCCTGCATGTCCAATGCCTTGCTGTACCACACCTCCTGGTTGAGAAATGACAGTCTGAAGTGGAGTTGTCAGGCCACCCTGCATTAGCCCAGATCCCTGTCCTATTGTTTCGCCTGCTGATGAAGCAACTGCCATCACTGGTGCTAGAGGTGAGGGATTCTGAACAACTACTTGTGCTGCTGGAAGACTGGAAGCTCCAGTGCCTGTGACTGAGCCAGAAGCAGCCTGCTGAGTAGCTCCTTGAGACTGCATTACTGTCATATGCTGAATGTACTCTGACTGACCAGGAGTCTGGGTTGACACCATGTGTACTGGTGGAATCTGTGATTGAGAGTAAGCAAACTGCTGAGTCTGTGCCACTGGTACATTTGCTTGCTGTACCTGTTGTTGTGGCATAGGCAAACCTGGCTGAGCTATTGCTACATTTGTATGTGGTAAGCCTTTCCCATTAGGCCCAGCTTGCCCCATGCTCTGTGCATTTACCTGTGTCTGCAACAGAGGCCCCATCACCTGCTGGCCTGCTACTGTGGCTCCTGAATAGATTGGCTGAGCACTACCGTGAGGCTGCTGACCAATAACAAAATTAGGCTGCTGTGGAGACGGCTGGTTTATTTTCTCTGGCTGGAGTAGCTGTGAAACAGCAGTAACAGAACTGTCAGCTAAGGAGTCAGGGCCATGCACAGAAGTTACCACACCTGAGACTATCAATGAACTACCAGTAGCACCTAAGCCACTGTCCCTATCTTGAACAGCTTGTTCAAAACTACTGTTGTGTCTAATGCAATCACCAGTCCTGGCTAACACAGCCCCACCATCAGAGTCCCGATCATAGTATTCCATACACGTCCATCGTCCCCGTCTATACGGCTCTCCAGTACCGTGGTCTAGCTTGATCACTCTGAAGCGAGAACTGCATGCGGCAGCAGCCGTTAGAGGCACGGCTGGCGGACCAGCAGCTGGTTGCACACTGCTGCCTCCTGTCGCTACTGAGCAGGTTTGGCTGGCAGTTGCTGAAGGCATCACAGTGCTCCTGGGAACCGCTCCTCCATTGGCAACAGGCACAGCAGGAGAAGGCTGCGGCGGTGGCTGTATCCCTCCAGAAGCCGCGGCAACAGCAGCGGCAGCTACTTGGCCATCCAGAAGCAAATTGGGAGAGACTGTCCCTGGAGTCTCGGCATCACCCACATTGTTGAGCGTTTCCTCGGAGGAGCTGCGCTCACAGACATCTTCAGGTCCATAGTCAGTGGCACGGGACACATCAAAAATCTCCGATGAAACATCCTCGGTGCGGGATTCATCCGGGTCGTCCAAGCTCTCGGTGTCCTCCGTGATGCTGCTGGCCACCTGGGCCGTCGTCACACTTGTGATCTGGAAACAGCTTTTTTTCTTGGCCGGCATCTTGGACATGGTTCCTTCGCGAGAGAGACGCGAGTGAGAAGTCAGGGGGTTCCGCCCACCTGCCTTCGCTGGAGTCGACGAAAAACTAGGTAAGGACCTTGAGAAGGGTCCGAGCTGGCCACCACACAAGCCTGGCCGGGCGTAGCGAGGAGGAGGAGGAGGATCACGTTCTCTCTACGGCGCAGTCGCTGGCGGTCTCGCACATTCCTCCGGCCTCCCGACGCAGTCCGGGCTCAGCAGGCGGTCACCAGGCCTGGGGTTGGAGACGAGGCAAAAAGCGAAGGGGGGCGGCGGCCGGGCTCCTCCTCTTCCTCCCCTCGAGTAAAGCGGCGGGCCCCTCGGCGGGCGGCGCCGCCACCGCCACCTCCTCGCCTCGCCTCTCCGCGAGTTCCGCTGTCCCCTTGCGCAGCTGAGGTTCCTTTCACGGCCGTTCTCGGGTGGCGCGGTCGGGGTGGCGCTATCACTCAAGCCGCTCCGCTGCCGGGCTTCCGGCCAGACCCGCGCTTCCCAAGGCGGGCCAACGCCACTGATCGGTCCGCAAGCCTTCCGAGAGGGGCGGCGGCAGCCGGCGAGGCGTCCCTGAGGCGCAGGCCGCCCTGCCTCCCCGTTCTACCTGGAGATCAGCACCAGACGCATCATCTTCTGGGGAGGAGAGAAAAAGAGGGGACGAGAACCAGCCCGGTCACAGCGGCCCCCTCAGGCGGGCGGGCCTCCTAGACGCGGCGTGGTCGCTCGCGCCGTGCCGGCAAAGCAATTTCCCCGTCTGCCGAGCCAGGTGGCAGCGAGGCGGAGCGGCCGGGCTCCTTTCCCCCTTTTTTTCTTACAGCGCCGCGCACGCTCCGTTCCCCTGCGCCGCCGGAGGAGCTGAAATTCAAACTGCTCACTCCCCTCGCTCAAGATGGGGCTGAAATGAAGCCGCGGGGCAGCCTGGGAACTGGAGCAGGGCTGCTACTGCGGCAGCCTCACTGTCTCCGCCCCCCCCCCCCACGCAGGGGCGCGCGCTGACATCAGCACCAGCCGACGCGCCCCTCTCCGACTCGAGCGGGTGAGGAAATTTCATCCGGCCGAGAAAGGGGCGGGGCAAGAGGGAAGGAGGGAGGGGGAGGAGTGGAGCGTGACTTCTCCGAGGCAAAGCCCCTCCCCTTCGCCATCGTCATGTTAACCGTTTGGAATATTCCACTGGCTCCGCCTTCCCGTCTCTGCCTCTCAGCAGACTTGGTATCTTCCCGAGTTGGGGGTGGGGGTGGGGAACGAGGGTAGTAATGATGTGGTTTATTTTTTTACGTCCCTGGTTGTGTTCCACGTCGAAGTTTTTTATCTGCCCCGATTGTGGCGTTTTTTTTTTATCTTTAGGATGTGACTCTCCCGAATAAGTTATACTATAACTTTTACAGCCTTCCTCCTTGCCTCGAGGATTCTTTTTTTTTATTATTATTTTATGAGGGGAGTGCTTTCCCTACTGCCAGGACTACGTTTATGAGTCTGCTGGGTTTTAACTGGTTTGAATCCGCATTAAAACCAAATGTTTACCCGCTTCCACAATGGACTTCACTTGTAATCTTTCCAACACTTATTTCACCCAGCTTTGTGGCCCGGTATGGGAAAAACGGCCAGAGCGCTACTCGACATTTCCATGTTTAGGAAAATTTTGTTTCTTTTTCTGCCACGTGGTGTTATCCGGGATCTGGCAGCCTTAAGTAGAAAGAAGGACGTGCCTTATCAAACGGGGCACTACGTTATACTGATGTATGTATACTTTTGACTGAAGATCCCCAAGGCAACAGATTCGGGGCTGCCAAAATCCAGGCAAAAATCACTAGATCAGGGGTAGGCAACCTCGGCTCTTTTATGACTCATGGACTTCAACTCCCAGAATTCCTGAGCCAGCCAAGCTGGCTCAGGAATTCTGGGAGTTGAAGTCCATGAGTCATAAAAGAGCCGAGGTTGCCTACCCCTGCACTAGATGGTGACACAGAGGTGTCTGCATTTTGGCACTTCAGACAATCCTGGACAAGAAGCTCTACAGTCTGATCCCTCATTGACTAGATGTTTGCGACGTTTTATTTTAAGATTTTTGAGAGCCAAATTAACAGTTCAGAATATTTGCCTATGCAATTTATTTATTTATTTTATTTATTTTTATTACATTTATATCCCGCCCTTCTCCGAAGACTCAGGGCGGCTTACAAGCTTAGCAGTAGCTTTCATTCTATGTATATGCCTGCTTGTTAGGGCTTTCACACACACCCCAAGTGGCATTATTACAAAGTCAGCTTATTGCCCCCAACAATCTGGGTCCTCATTTTACCTACCTCGGAAGGATGGAAGGCTGAGTCAACCTTGAATTGTAATCCAAGGGATCAAGTGCAATTTGTTTCCATGAAACAAATGAAAATGTTTAGGACAGAGCCTTGGGCATTCTATCCTGGCCAATGTGTGGTAAATTTCAATACACAGGGACCTATTACTCAGGAATCAATGATAAAGTATGCTGGAAGAGGTGTTTTAGGATCTGGGGGGCACACAGGGCTTTTTTTGTCATAGAACGCTCAGAACGGAATTCCGGCACCTTTTTTGGATGGAACCTTGTAGGATAGGCAAGGCGGGTTGTATGACATGTGTGAGTTCCGGCACCTTTTTCTTTTACAAAAAAAGCACTGGGGGCACATATTGCCTTTTTGTTTATTAGATGTGTTTGCTTGGTTTATTTTTTCGAAGACTTAAGCTGCTATCTCAATGTGCAAATTACTGATGATTTTAAAGGAATTAAAGTTGATGGGAACTACCAAATGAGCACAGATTTGGTTCACTTCCCAAATGTTCAAATTTAAGACTATCACCCTCGTTTTAGCATTACTGTATCTGTTATAAAATGCAGAGATTATTTCGTCTTTGAAATATTTTTTCACACTTTTTAACTGCCCGTCTCTGTCAGAGAGGGGCTCTGTGGGGTGTGCAATTTAATCTGCAGCAATGTTATATGCAGAGAGATGGAAAGATTCAGCATTATCCACTATGGAAGAATGGTTGGTGAAATTGACATCTTGCTGAGATTGATAAACTAACTTTGATTAGAGAAAAGAGACTATCTACATTTATTGCTAACTGAAAACCTCTCATGGGATTTTTCCATACAAATGAATTTGTGATTTATGGTTTTGATGATTAGACAGGATATTTTCTTTCTTGTACATTTTGCTTTCTCTTTGCTTTCTTTATTTTTTCTTTTTTTCCTTACCATATATTAGTTTGCATTAGTTTTTAATCTTCTGTTTTAAAAGTTTTAATGACCTTAAATATATATGTGTATATGTATAAATTTAAAATAGCCAGTAAAGTATATAATTATAAACAAAATACTGTCCTATTTGAAACAGAAGTACCTCACTGCAGTTAAACCATGTCCACATCATTGATTGCACTACTGCAATGAACTACATATGGGATTACATTAGAAGATCATATAGAAGCTACAGTTGATTCAGTATACAGCAACCTGGTTATATGGCATGTTTTGTCAAGAGCACATTTCACCTACGTTTGGGCCCCTATATTGACTTTCAATGGGTGCAGCCTAAAATGCTTGCTTTGAACTATAAAGCCATATATGACCTGGCACCTAGATACTTTTAAAAAACATTCTTCAACCTAATCTGACCACGCCAACTGAATTTGCACCAAAAAACGGGTTAGGATTTTCTGAGTCTGAGAGACAGGCTTATATATACCATTTGTTAAAAAGTCTTAATTTGATCCTTATGTTCATTTTAACTTCCACCCATTGCTTCCCCTTCCCTATTTTAATATAATTTTCTTGAAATAATACTTCTCAGTTTTGGGTTCACCTTTATACCAGCATCTCTAGGACCCACTCCAATTATGTTTTTATGCAGGATACTCTATGGAGTCCACATTGGCTCATGTTAACCTATCAGAGGCCAAGGTGAATCATTATTACTAGTGCTATTGAAACTAGTCACTGTTTTTTATACCTTAGATCACCAAATATTTTACAATGGAGTTCCTTTGACAAGTATAATTACAATCTTATCTATCTCAAAAGGCACGTTCTTAGTCCTTCCTGCTGTCAGTGATAGTTTCTCAAGGCTTGGCATTGGATTTCTTATATATTCTATATATTCCCTGATTTCATATTCAAAATTAAATTAAATTTCAGATCTATTCATCTGTCTTTGTTTATATTGTATGAGTATGTCTTTTCATCTGCCTAGGCAGGATTTCAGATTGGATGTGCTCCCCAACTTAAACCGAAGATGAATGAAACAAAGATTACTGTGTTCTACACTAATCTTCTTATCCCTTCCTATTTTCATTGGAGTTTCAAGTTGCTTGTCCTGCCAATTGTTAGGCACCTAACAGTTGACACTGATGATAGATTGTCCTTAAAATCTTTTATTTAAAAAAATGTGAAAAACTACTGTTTCCATTTAATGACAATTTACAGTTATCTCACTACTGAAGTAGCCAAGCTTTTGGTTCATGCCCTAATTGTGTCCTGCTTGAATTATTTTAGCATCCTATTAGTTGGGTTTATAAGAACTTTTTACCATTTCATTTTTGTTCAGAATACTGTTCATACCATTGTGGATCTTTCTTATTTTGTCCCTACATGTTTTTATAGTCAATTGTTATAATAGTTGGGAATTCGACAAAGATACTGGGACAAATTTATGCTTTTGACACATCGTGCTCGCCTATGGGCACACCCAGTTATTTTAAAGCAAGTGACTCATGAACACATGCTGTTGGCTCAATTATTGGGCCATGGTTATTTGATTCTACCACATACTAGACTAGCCATGTTGTGTAAGGGTTTTTCTTGATGTGTAGAATGGACCAGTGCCAGGATTACATTTGGAACTAGATCGCTTAAAATAATAATTAAACACACTAGAAGGCAGCTTTTTCATGTATCCCTATTAGGTTGCTTTAAATAAAGTTTTACTTGTTACTTTAAATATTTAATGGCTAATCTATAATTAAAACAAGTCTCTTATTTTATATTAGAATGTTAATTCTAGGTCTATATTGCATTTAGCACATAGTAAATAAAACTATGATTAATCCAAATCAGTGGGTTCAAATTACAAGAAAAAGTATTTCGACCAGCATCCCCCAAAATTTTCCACCGTAAAGACTACTACATTGTTACAAAACTTTTTAAAGACCATCATAAAGTATATCAATCAATAATATGGCATCAGCAAACACTATGGCACATATGGCTTGTATAAATGTCATCCACAGGAATCCAAATTTAATTTAAAAGCATTTCCTTTTATGTTTAAATAAAGATAATGAACAAAATAGAGCCCTCAAATGTCATAAGTTGTCGAGCATCAAATTTTGCAAGGTTTTATGATCCCATTAGAGGAATTCATCCACTAATTCATTCATTCATTCAGCACTGTGTGAACTATATTCATGGAACAGATCACAGATTGGGAGCCACTGATAAATACTAAATAGTAGGAAAGATTTTGACATTTCTTTAGAATATGATGGCTATTCTTCTGCAGTATCTATTATTCTATTAATTCTGTTCTGCTGTTCTGTTCTTGTTCTGCTACTCAAAATGTTAATCTTCATTCATGTAGGCCAACTCTCTAATCTGAACCCTATATGTCTTCTTATAGTACATGTGTAGGATTAGAGGATTCCACTATGATTACTCAGCTTCCTTAGTTGGTATTAATGCATACATGTCTGGCCCCAAGGCTAGAGATGTGAGGATGGTGTACTGTAATTTACCAGCATGATGATCTGGTAATAAATAATAAAGATTGATTTGATTTGTTTTGCCAAAGTTCTGAGAAACAGACCGGTCAGACTACCGTCCCATTATTAGAGATACACTGAATTTAAATTATTGGAGAAATGTCCAAAGTAAATCAGTTCCAAATAAACCATGAATCACCTTAAAGCTTTACAGCTAATTGGACTACAGGGAAACACAGAGAAACAGAGTGCAAAAATGAATGTGTATCTCAGAATCTTCAATTCCACTACATTAGTGGAAAGGAAGAAGTTGTGCGTCTGACATCAAATTATAATGAATGATTCTCCCTCCATTTTTATAGCCGTCAATCTCACAAAATGTGATTCTGGGCAGTATACAATAAAAAATCATAAAATAATCAAATATAAATAAAAAGCAGAAAAACATGAAACATAAAAACCCAAGATAATGAGGGAACAACCATCATTAGGTATTACCCAACCATCTTGCTGGCCCTCCAAGGGACCCCCCAGAGTTGTTGGGAAAAACACTTTATGAGGACTTTCTGAAAGGCACATGTGAATGGAGCCAATTCACCTCAGGGAGAATGAAGTTCCGGGGGTGGGGGAAGGCAATACAAAATGCAAACAATCTGGATCCCACCAGATAGAACTGCTGGGTAGGCAGGACTTGCAATATATTTCTTTTATAATTTAAACTCAAAAATTGTAATAGAATAAACCATGGTTAAGTTAAATATTGTGACAGTGACTTGCAAACCCAATCTTTGTGACTTTGATGTCAATTTGATAGAACAGGAAAAAGACCCCAAAGTGCTTTATCTTTATCACTTGTGCTAATGTAACACAAATTAAAGAGCTAGCCTACATGTATAAAGAATCAATTTTGTAACTGTTAAACTTGGCTTTGGTTTCTGTGGCTATTCTTGAAGAGTTCCCAAAAGCTTCAACTGATGCAGAACACAGTTGCGTGGACAGTTCTTGGGACTCCTAGAGTGGCCCCTGTTACACTGCTGTTCCAGGAGTTGCACTGGCTGCCAGTTTGCTTCTGGGTCTAATTCAAGGTGTTGTTATCACCTTCAAAGCCCTTCCTGACATGGGTCCAGGCTTTCCGAGAAACTGGCTCTCTCCAGTGGGGTTTTCCTGCCCCACCCAGGGTGGTAGGAGGGGGCATGATGCAATATACAATGTAGTGTAAGACAGGTAACTATATCCTGATCTCCTATTAAACTC
Source organism: Vipera ursinii (assembly GCF_947247035.1). Taxonomy (NCBI): domain Eukaryota; kingdom Metazoa; phylum Chordata; class Lepidosauria; order Squamata; family Viperidae; genus Vipera; species Vipera ursinii. The sequence continues at coordinate 26,010,343 of NC_139518.1, forward strand.
TACTTTGTTCCTGCAAACTTTTTTCCCAACAGTAAGTCTACAGGATTTGTTAGTTAGACAAAAGTAAATTAGCACAAATAATTAGGTTATCAAATATATTCAAAATCAGGAGGAGGTTGGAAGCCCTTTTTTAGACTTAACACATTTTATTAAAAAGCATAACATCATCATATGTATGATGAAGATACAGTATATGGTAGGGTTTGGAAGACCATGCATGTTACAATAAAAAATTCTAACATTTTTGCTCCGTTTTTCATTTCACAATGTAGGATATTCTGATTCAACTTAAGGTAGTGTCATTCTTTAAAATTCATTGCTAAGTGTCAGCTGTTATTATACTATGAAGTTCAAATTCCTAATTTGAAAGAATAAATCAGTGCCTCAATCCACACACATAGTTTGCATAAGGATTCTATTTTGAAACAATCCCGAAATGTAGCTTTTTCATAGTGATGTAGGGTATAGTGATCAATAGCAATAGTACTTAGACTTATATACTGCTTCACAGTGCTTTATAGCCTTATCCAAGTGGTTTACAGAGTCAGCATATTGCCCCCAACAATCTGGGTCCTCATTTTACCGACCTTGGAAGGATGGAAGGCTGAGTCAACCTTGAGCAGGTGAGACTTGAACTACCAAACTGCTGGCAGTCAGCAGAAGTAGCCTGCAGTACTGCATTCTAACCACTGTGCCACCAGGGCTCTGTTGTCAACATGAATTATTTGGCTGAGATCTGGCTTGGCCTAAGGAAGGAGAATGGAAGTTAACAAGAGATGAAAAATCAAAGGACAATTGAAGTTAACAGATGTTGGGGATGCACAGATTTATTAACATTTCCTGAGAAACTATTTCCGTAATACAATTGACACTCTTTTAGCTTTATTTTATAGTCAGGTTAATTTTTCTTGATGCTACTCCAAGGTTGGGATCTCCCCAATATTGGGAGAGGTATCCTTTTTTCATTTACATGACACAAATTTATTTCAGAGAGAGGGCCGCTGAAAGCAGAGTTGGGCACTGCATATTGCTTTGGGGCACAGGTTTCCCACCTCTTTTTTTAGAAGATTCTTCCATACAGTGGTAAAATGTGAATTGTATTTTTTCAGCTTGACTTAGGAAAGCTTTTCCAAATCCTGTTGCTAAAATAGGGGCAGATATATGTATACTTGCAGATGACAAGATGTGCACCAAAAATCTAGTATGCCATTATAGAGTCTCAAATATAATATACCTGCAGTGATGAAGCATAGGAACCATGGTGGCACAGTGGTAAAATGCAGTATTGCAGGCTAACTCTGCCCACAGCCAGGAATTCAATCCTATCCGGCTCAAGGTTGACTCAGCCTTTCATCTTTCCGAGGTTGGTAAATGAGGACCTGGATTGTTGGAGAAATATGCTAACACTATAAATTGCTCAGAGAGTGCCGTAAAGCACCATGGAACAGCATACAAGCCTAAGTGTTCTCATATTTCGCTGAATATTCTGTATTCTCCTTGGAGAAACTGACAATACTGTAAGGGAGGGTTTTCCAGTGGTGAAGGAACGATAGTGAATTTATTTGGAATGAGTTAGTGTACACATAAATGGAAAATTAAATGACTTACCTATCTTATCACCCCTAAAATATGGCAAGCTACACCTGTTCATCCTTTTACATAGTTATTAAAAGCAAATGAACTTTATTCTCATTTGGCATCTGGCTACCCTAAGCCTCTTCCCTTTTATTATCAGGTCTGTAGTTATTCTTATATATAATCATCACCTTATTATAACTTGCTTTTTGCACACTGTGCACTGTATGACAGATAGATACTGCAGGCGAACCTGTTCCTGTGTATTTCAGGGGCAATACATTTCTTCCTATCTAGGAGCTGTCAAAGGCATAATAGCTCTGCCAGAAAATGGAAATAATTCTGCATATACCAATCAACTCTGGCCAGGCCATGTTGGTGGGGTGGCTTACCTGTTCACAAGATGGCTATCATTTTTAAGAGAAGACTTTAGTAGTGCATAGACTATTCTGTATATAGAATTCTATTAGCACATTATATTTTCCTGTCTAACAAGACTAGAGTAAGCTTTTTTTATCCTGCCCTTATTACTTTATAAGTAATATACTTATACTTTATATACTGATAAGTATATAATACTCCTTCCTCTTATTTTCCCCACACCCTCCCCTGTGAGGTGGGTTGGGCTGAGAGAGAGTTAGTTACTGGTCCAAAGTTATCTGCCCGCTTTCATGCCAAAGAGGATAACTCAGACATCTAGTTTTTAGGCCAGCACTTTTTCAAATTGTTGTTAGAGACATAGCTAAAAGGGCCAGAGCACCTTATATCAAAACTAAATAATACATACATGCATTGTTTCTTAGCAGTATACCTACTATCATAATTATAAGTAGTTAAACATGAATTCAGTTCTGTGCTAGTGTCTGCATATTTTTATACACTAGAAATAAGAGTATTTTTGATAATGTATGAAAAAGATAAAGCAAACAAAACAGTTTTATGTTTAAAGAGGGGGAAATGTGCATATACATGATTGAAATGGCCTGGCAGCGCTTTTTTAGAGTTCTGCTTTGTTAGGGCCCATAAATGGGAAGGTTAGACAAGACAGATTAGCATGCTGTTCTGCATTTTACACAGAGCATTGCTTCTCAGTCTGAACATTAAACACAAAAATAATGGATTTGCTAGAGTATGGAACAGTCCTTAAGTTAAGAAATAAAAGTCCTACAAAAATTAGGAAAATTGTCTTTCAGTAATGTGTTAGGCCCAGGAACTTGAAGGACGATGTGTATGTAAAATTTTTAACTGAATCAAATACATGTTCTGTTATTTTCAAGAAGGCTGCATCTGTAGTTAGGTTGTTTTCCTTAAGTAATAAACTTCCTGTCTTCTTTAGTTTACAGAATAATGATCATCAAATGATTTGGGGAACAATATTAATTTTTCATTTGAGCATGTGCTATTTGCCACATTTATTTATTAATCATTTTTATATACAGTAGGTGCCCATTTCCTTCCAAGGGGCCTCTGGGCAGCACACAACACGAACATATTGGTCAAAACTTTGATTCTTAATACACACCCTCAACAACAACAAAAAAAAAACTGAGACAAAATCAAAAGAGAACAGCTGGCTTGGAGTTTTATATTATTCCCCTTAAGATGTGATATATACATTTAGACAGTAGATAATTTTTTATATGAAAACTTTAAGGACATCACACTTCATATTTATAGATTAGCCTTTCCCAGGACCACTTGCAAGGAAGATACTGTGGGAGCTGGACTAAGTTAAGTTGCCTCTCCCTGGTCATAAGGCTGGCTCGCTGAGCTTTAATAGCCATTAAGGACAAAAGAAGACATACAGTTTGTCAAATTTGCATTTGCTAATTGTTTTAAATGCACATCTGAGAATTATAAAAAAGCAATTCTATTTAAATTACTGCAATTTAAATAGAAATATTTTTGTATTTCACCTTACAAGGAAAATCAGATAACCTGTTGATCTCACATTGCAGCCTGATGCTAATTGTTGATAGGCAACTTAAATTTTTATCTTTTAAAATTATTTGTTATCTTCACGTTGGATTTGAACTAAACAGCCTTTTAGACAAAATAAGGCTAAGCAACATTTAACTTTCCAGATATTTGTGAGATATTGTTAGAGCTAAATATCTGAAAACTTCACACGATTCCTGAAATAGATGATCTCTTCTGCCATAGGTTCATTTCCAAAAAGTAGGATATTTGGTCCTGCTGCCTGGGCTACAAATTGCAATCATTAGGAAGGCTTTAGTGGCGTCTGTAGTGGGATTAAAAGAAATGAAGGTCTGTTATATTTATGATTCTTCACTCTGACGTTCCTTTATAAATGAAGAGATTCCCATATAGGTCTGACAGGTACTCCAGTCTGGCTGAGATTGTTGTGTTTGACTGTTTGTCTCAATGAAATGTGTTATTAGTGCCATGTGAATGTATTCCAAGTTGTATTATAGTCACAACACATTTTGTGCAATTACAGTAAGTCATGGAACTGGCTCCTCTTTTTCTTCTATAGGATATTGCAATGAAAGGGCTGGTTTGATGTAATTGGGTCTAAGTAATTAAGCATGAAAATTCTTTAAATCCAGTACTATTATTATAGTAATTAGTTGTGCCTAGTTTTTTTTCTTGACCTTTGTACTGCTTTGAATTATATATCCAAACTGCTGTCAGTCTTCCAAGATAGACTAGACTAGGACACCAAAGTCATGTTATTACTATTTTTATTATAAGATTATAGTAACAAAATCTTGCAGGTCTGAATATGCTTCCTCCTCATTCCCTTTATCTTTTTGAGAACTAAGGAAGATCTTATCTGAAATGCTTACTTGGGTTACAGATCCAACTTAGATCTGAGTATTGTTTTGGGCTATGACTTTCCCCCCTGTTCCACAAGGTTATTTCTCCTACACTTATCACATTAGGTAATATGGCATGTAAATGTACATATCTTTTGTCCTACTGTGGTTATAATCAATTACCCTTTGTTTATGAGGGTGCAATGGCTCAGTGGTTAAAGAGGCTGAGCTTGTCATGCGACAAGATGAACTCCCTATAATTGCCCCAGGTCCTGCCCACGTAGCAGTTTAAAAGCAAGCAAATATGGGTAGATAATTAGGTACCATTTTGGTGGGAAGGTAATAATGTTCTGTGCACCTTGGCATACAGTCCTGCTGGCCACATGAATAGAATAGAATAGATTAATAGAGTTGGAAGGGGCCTTGGAGGTCTTCTAGTTCAACCCGCTGCTTAGGCAGGAAACCGTATATCATTTCAGACAAATAGTTGTCCAATCTCTTCTTAAAAACGTCCATTGCTGGAGCATTCACAACTTCTGGAGGCAAGTTGTTGCATTGATTAATTGTTTTAACTGTAAGGAAATTTCTTCTTAGTTCTAGGTTGCTTCTCTCCTTGATTAGTTTCCATCCATTGCTTTTTGTCCTGCCCACACGTGCTTTGGAGAACAGGTGCTTTGGAGAATGACCGTGGAAGTGTCTTCATACAATGCTGGTCCCTTGGCTAAGAAATGGACATCATCCCCTGCAATAGGGTATGACTGGGCAGAGGAAACTACCTTTTGTTTATTGTTTATATTATTTATAAATTTTGATATTATTAATTGAATTCATATTTTAATATTCTGAACTGAATGCTTGCTTAGAGGTTGGTGGTATTTTTATTATTAGTGTTTAAAAAAACCCTTTAATGTGGGGTTTGAACCCACTGAATAATTTTGTATGATATTGTTAGATATTTAGAGGGTTTCTTTAAGCAAAGTATGTGAATATTAATCAAAGGCTATCTAATTCTGATTATCGTTTTTTGGCATTTTGGTTAATAAAGAAATGTCTAGGTCATTGATTATTGATTTATTCCGCCATTCTGAAATGACTTCTACTTTAGTTAAGTTCATTATTTCATTAGATTTATGTGTTGGGAGATACATAGTATCAAGTACATAGTAGGCTAAAAGAAGTTTTGTCAGCGTGGTTTCATTGTGATACAGACATCTATTTTCTGGTTTTTAAATTTCATTAGTCTTACCTAAAAATCAAAATATATCAACAGGTCTTGGAATTCTACGCATGCTATTATCATACCTCTGCCCTAATATGATTAAGTTAAAACAGTACATTTAAATTAAACAGTGTAGCAAAATACTCAAGTTTATTCATTTTCCTAACAATTCCCAATTGTATGTTGTAATGAAATACAGTGCCTAATGCTTCCATGAAAGACTTTTTTTTTTAAAAAAGGCCCATATCTTTTTCACTGAGCATTGAAATTATTTGTTTTTGTCAAATAATTTTATTTCATGGAGCTTATTAGGCACTAAGATTAATGTCATAGTAATGCTCCTGATCACAAGGTTGTTGTTGGCTTTTTTAGCATTTGTCCCACATAGTTGGAAGGTCAGCTTTTTTAATAGTGCACTCACCTAGCTCATAAGCAAAGCTATCAATTTATGATGCAACAAGGTTGTTACAGAGGCTGACACTAATTTGGGCTGAGAGGGTGCGACTGGCCAAAGGTCACCCAGTTGGCTTCCATAACTAAGGGAAGACTAGAATTCGAATTTAATTATTACACTACACTGGTTGTCTATTTCCTACCTTTTGGTGTTTCCTAATAACTTACAGGAAGGGACACGGTGGCTCAGTGGGTTAGGACACTGAGCTTGTCGATCAGAAGATCGGCAGTTTGGCGGGTCAAATCCTGAGTGCCGTGTAGCAGAGTGAGCACCTGTTACTCCTCCCAGCTTCTGCCAACCTAGCAGTTCGAAAGCACGTAAAAATGCAAGTAGAAAATAGGGACCACTACGGTGGGAAGGTAACAGCGTTCCGTGTGCCTCTGGTGTCTAGTCATGCCGGCCACATGACCACAGAGACGTCCTCGGACAAATGCTGGCTCTTCGGCTTTGAAACGGAGATGAGCACCGGCCCCTAGAGTTGGAAACGACTAGCACGCATGTGCGGGGGAACCTTTACCTTTACCTTTAATAACTTATAATTGGCCCTCTTAGATGTATTATTTGATACATCATTGAAAACCTGTCTACTTGAAATGCCTTTTCATGGGTGTCCCTTATTTTGATATCTTTTATTCATGTTCGACGGCTCTGGAATTTTTTTTAAAAAAAATATTGATTCTGTAATATTTTCATACAACATCATTTCTTTTAGATTTTCAAGCATTACAATTTTCTGTTTTGCTAGGATGGGTGGACTTGGGAAAAGAAAATATAAATATTTAAATTCAACCAGATCTCTTTCTGTCTCCTTCACCCACCTACACATTAACTCACTTTAGTATGTTTTAACTTTTTTTTTTAAACTTGTTTGGCAAATTCAGCCTTTTAAATTTTATCACATAGGAACAATGGTTAGGTGATTATCAACTTAGGAAGAGAAAGCTGGTAACTCGAGCAGGACTCTTTGATTAGGTCTGGCCACACCTCATTATTTTAACTTTGCATATTTCTGTCACTCAGACCACTTAAGACTGTTTCCAGAGATTGGCCCAGTGGCGTAGCGTGGGTTCTCAGCACCCGGGGCAATTTGCGCCCCCTAACCCGGTGACGTCATGGCACCGCCGAAAAGACGCGCCCCGCAGCGGCGTAGACTTTCCAAGAAGAGTCGCGCGCATGCGGGATGCTTCCGGGTCCCTCTCGAGGGCGGCTGGGCGGGGCTCCGACCTGCAAGAGCCGCTGCATTCAAGCTCGCACGTGAGCCCCGCTAAATAAAGCCGCGCATGCGCACGAAGCTAGGCCAGCCGGCCGGCGGGTCCATCTTCGCTCGGCCAAGCCTGCCGGGGCGCCTGTGGGGCGCTTGCGGTTGGCCTGAGCCTGGGCGGAGAGTTGGGCGCTTCTATTTATTTTATTCAGTTTATGTGGCCGCCCATCTCACCTGCCGGACTCGTTTCGCTTTGCAAGAAAGAGCAGCTCGAGAGTGGAGCCAAGCCGACTCTGTGCAGCCCTTGGGGCTCCCTGAGCAGCTCAGTGTGAGCGCGCCCCCCCAGATGTTGCGCCCGGTGCGGCCGGCCCCCCCTGCACCCCCCACGCTACGCCACTGGATTGGCCCACTAAGTTATTACTGTAAAAGAAAAATGCCACCTAAGGAAATGCAGGGACAAGGAGGAAGTTTTATAAGGCAGCCAAGATCTTATAAATGAATAATTATTTCTGAAGAAATATTAGAAAATTGTATAGATATTATTTATCCTGTCCAAATTATTTCATGCTCAAATATCGCCTAACCCTGCCAGGGATTGAGAGCAACTAAGAAGCATGTCACAATTAAAGGAGAGGGGGGAAGGTCTGCCTTCTGCAGGTGAATAGAAAACATTGTCAGATTCACTGTGGACTCTTGTTTCTTATTTTGCTTGCGCAACACCATAGTGGTCAATTGCAACTCCAATATGTATATATTCAGTTTAATTATTGGAAGTAAATGACATGTATATTTCTTGCCCAACATAAACATTACTAAAATCATCAGTTTTGTTCATGTTTCCCCCTCCCCAAATTAATGTATCATTTCAAGGTGTTGAAATGCCACACAGTTTGAAAGCTACCAGCTTAATGTCATCACTCAGAGTCAAAATTCATCATGAAGTAGTAAGAAATATAAATAAAAGTGCAAAATAGTTACAATTCTCTTTCGCACAGTAACAAAAACAGGGAGAAAGCAGAACTATTTAACTTGTTTTTTGCATCCGTCTTTACACAAAGAGAAAAAACAGTCCAACCTATAAAAAACAGTACCCTAAAAAACAGATTAGAAACAAGTTAAAATAGGCGAGAAAATGGTAAGTGAGCACCTGTCTCCCCTAGTTGAGTTCAAATCATCAGGACCAGATGGATTACACCCCAAGGTTCTAAAGGAACAGGCAGATGTGATCTCAGAGCCACTGAACTATATTTTTCAAAGATCCTGGAGCAGCCATACGCTAAATAAATACTGGGGAACTACCAGAGGACTGGAATAGAGCTGATGTAGTTTCCATCTTCAGAAAAGGAAAAAAAATGGATCCAGGAAACTACAGTCTTATCAGCCTGACCTCAATACCTGGGAAGATTCTGGAAAAGATAATCAAGCAATGAATTAGCGAACACCTAGAGGCAAACAAAGTCCTTACCAAAAGCCAACAAGGGTTTATCAAAAACAGATTATGCCAGACAAATCTTATTGCATTCTTTGACCAAGAGACAAAATTAGTGGACCAGAGGAATGCTGTGGATATAATTTACTTGGACTTCAGTAAAGCATTTGATAAAGTAGATCACAACCTACTACTTGATAAGATAGAAAAATGTGGGTTAGACAGCATCACCACCAGATGGATTCGTAGCTGGCTGACCGGCCGTACTCAGCATGTGGTCCTCAATGGAACTGCATCTACATGGAGGAAAGTGTAGTGGGGTGTCCCAGGGCTCTGTTCTAGGCCCAGTGCTCTTCAACATCTTCATCAATGATTTGGCTGAGGGGATAGAAGGGGAACTCATCAAATTTGCAGAAGACACCAAGCTGGCAGGAATAGCCAACACTCCAGAAGATAGGCTTAAGCCACAGAAGGATCTTGACAGACTTGAAAATTGGGCGCTATCTAACAGAATAAAATTCAGTGGTGAAAAAAGTAAGGTTCTACATTTAGACAAGAAAAACCAAGTGCATAGGTACAGTATAAGTGGTACCTTACTCAATAGTGGTAACTGTGAGAAGGATCTTGGAGTCCTAGTGGACAATCACTTAAATATGAGCCAGCAGTGTGCTGCAGCTGCCAAAAAAGCCAACAAAGTGCTAGGCTGCATTAACAGAGGGATAGAATCAAGATCACGTGAAGTGTTAATACCACTTTACAGTGCCTTGGTAAGGCACACTTGGAATACTCCATCCAGTTTTGGTCACCAGGATATAAAAAGATGTTGAGACTCTAGAAAGAGTACAGGGAAGAGCAACAAAGATGATTAGGGGACTGGAGGCTAAAACATATAAGGAACACTTGCTGGAATTAGGTATGTCTCGTTTAATGAAGGACGAGGGGTGACATGATAGCAGTTCTAATATCTCAAGGGTTGCCACAAAGAAGAGGGAGCCAAGCTATTCTCCAAAGCACCTGAAGGCAAAACAAGAAGCAACAGATAGAAACTAACCAAGGAGAGAAGCAACCTAAAACTAAGGAGAAATTTCCTGACAGAACAATTAATCAGTGGAACAACTTGCCTCCAGAAACTGTGAATGCTCCAACACTGGCAGTTTTTAAGAAGAGACTGGACAGCCATTTGTCTGAAATGGTAAAGGGTTTTCTGCCTGAGCAGGGGGTTGGACTAGACCAGCTCCATGGTCCCTTCCACCTTTATTATTATTGTTGTTATTAAAATAGTCACTCAATTGGCATTCAGCAACTAAGAAAGTGTGATTTTATTTGGGTTTAGCATAGTTGTTTATAAATCAAATACAATGATTTTATAAAACATAATGTAGCCCTCAGGATACTTTATGAACCAGGCCTTGTGACTTAGCAAACAAACCATGATTAAGAAACCAATGTGAAACTTATCACTGCCTAAATAAGGATAACCTTATTTAGAAAAAAAAATCCAATCACTGATGCAGCATGAAATTTCTGTTTTTCATAAACATTCATACTTAGTCTTCAGCATTCCAGTTTACTGATCAAATGGAATCCCTGGTCATGTCCAGTTTAGTCCAAATTAAAGAGCAGTACAAACATATCTGGATATCTTATATAAAAATATGAACCATGTATTGTAATTAAATATTGGCAGGAGATGAGAAATTCCTTTTCTTATCTGGAAGACTTTATAAATCCTGTGGTAGGACAAAAATATGGCCTGTAATGATTCACTATAGGATTTTTCAAATCCATCATATTCAGGATGAAAAACAATGTTGTTTTCACAGAGTAATTTGCTTATTTGGTCATCATACAGACAAATAAAATTAAAAAGTCTGAGTAATCTAGATAAAATAATACAGGGTTATAATGAGCACTGTGCCTCATGGAAATTGTTTTCCAACTCCTTATTTGATATTTAAATGATGAGAATAAATATACCTAATTATAAGGTAGTTGCATGTCTCCTACTATTTTTGTACTTGATGGAATGAAAGACTAGATGACCTATAAGTTATGAAGCATCATAAAAGCAGCTAGTGCAAACTGGAGTTGATTGGGCAGACTTAATGAGTTACCAGAGACTTGGCCAATGAGATTTCTGTCCATCATCCTCTCCTGGCTAAAAAGGAAGTGGCAACACTGAGAAACACCGATCTACAGAATAGTTTTGGACTTCCCAGCCTGTTCTTTGTTTGGAACTACATATCAAAAATCCCCAGGTTGAACAAAGTTTTTCAAAGCACTTAAGTAGCAAGTGTAATTCAAATGCCATAATTTTGAAATACCAAATAATTTTTCAGTTAGATCAACTATTTATTATTAAAATTGTCTATTATAGGTGATCTTTCCTATTAAAAATAAAGTCAAGTATCTATTTCTGTTTACATAATCAACAAAAAAGTTCTGTCATAAGATACGTTGGATTTCCTTTTTGATGTAATTCAGCTTCAAGGTGAAAAATTTTTCAAGGGTGAGAAAGCATGTCAGTCAAAGCATTAAAAGATGGGATTCTTTAACCTGATCAATCCATCTTATAGTTCAGGCCAGTGATCTGATTCATGAGAACTTCACAGATGCTTTCTTCTTTGAATTTTTTTTTAAATCTGTCTTTTCTCAATGGAAATGCTTGAAAAAAATTCTTTAAAACTGTGGCATAGCATTAGTTATTCTTTCAGGTTCAATGGAGACTACTACGAAATCTCACTTAAACAGTGCTTTTTTCCTGATTTTCTCCTGACATTTAAGATCAAAGAACGATGTCTATATAATTAAAGGTATGTCAGACCAATTGTATATCAAACCTAGATATAGATGAAAGAATTTTAATACTAGAATATAATGTATTGTTATTTCTCTTAAGCAATAATATGATTTATTTGATTTTTGGTTTCACCTATTGCATGAAAGAGTTTCAAAATATTGGTTTGATATTTAACAAAGGATATACAAATGTAATAATTGTGGTTTATTCAATTACACATGATTAATTAATTCTGACTTAGTATGTTTGTATCTAGTAACCTAGACTTGGTGTCTACAGACACAATTATTATTAAGGCACAGGAAGTTTCACTAGTGATTCTTTAGCAATTTGTAAAAGTTCACAAATTTTAAAATATGCTTTTTAAAACCATTTTATGACAGAGAATACAAACAGACAAAAACCTAGTGAGGAAGAGGAATGAAAGAATGTTATTATCCTATATTTGGGGAAAATAATAACTTCCAGTTAAATTATTAAGAACATTAAGATCCTCAAGGTGTCATACTACTTTTCCTCATTTCCCAGATATAATCAATTCCTCTAATGAATCAGAATTCATTCTAGACAAGAAATCAAATTTCATCCATTCAGAATCAGTGTAAGTTTTTTTTTATAGGACTGACACACCAATCTTGCACTTTTGATTATTTAATCCGATTCTTCCAATTCTTTCTTTACCTCTGGATCTTCCTATAGTAGATGTACCAGTTTGCATTCCAGAATATGTACCAGTTTGCATTTCGGAAGAAATCTGTCTTTCAGTGTTCTTTTACAATAGCAGACTTTCATGTTAAGTTTTTGTTTGCCTCACGTGAACAGAGAGTAAAATTCTTCTAGACATTCTTTACCAAGAAAGAAGATAAAATAAGGTTTACAGAAATCTCAGCAACTGACTTGCTTTCCTTCTTTAGAATCTCCCAACTTCTTAAGACAGAAATTTTCTTTGTCTTAACTCAGGGCTCCTGTATGAACAGTGATGTGGCTGTTCTCTTATCTGATACTGGAGGCATATTCACCTAGTTAGAAGTTCTAAATATACAATTATACCTTAGCAAGTTGAGTAGTATCATATTGCCATAAGGTGAGAAAATGGAAAAGTACTTCCACTCTCAGCTGTAATTTCATAGTTAGATTTTCTGAAAGCTAACCTAGACCAGTGACGCGCTCAATGAGCAGAGCACTGAAACAGCCGGCTTTATAAGCAGACTTTCAAACCTCTGGTTTTTTACTCTGATGAAAGCTTAGCAAATAAACAGTTGTGTTTTTTATATTTATCCTGGAGGTCAACGACTTTTCTACTCTGTGTGTGTGTTGTGTGTGTGTGTGTATGTATATATATATATATATATATATATATATATATATATATATATATATATATATATATATATCTCGTATATATATATATCGTATATATATATATAAATAAATATAAAAACCATAAGGACATTTTTTTCTCTCCATGCCATCACTCTGCTTAACAACTAATTAACAACTAATTCCTACACCACTGTCGAAATACTAGTAAAACTGGATTACTATGATACTCATATTTCCGATTACCTATCTTCTTATGACTATAACTTGCTGCTTGTATCTTACAATTTATATTGTTTTTTGTACCCTAGTATGATTTATGTTTTTTGCTTAGCTAGTACTCTATGACTATCACTGTGTTGCATCTTATGATTTATGATGAAGTGTTGTATTTCACAATTTATGATGAATGTATTTCATGTTGTATATGATTATGATTACCACTATTACTTGTATGTACACTGAGAGCTTATGTACTGGAAACAAATTCCTTGTGTGTCCAACCACACTTAGCCAATAAAGAATTCTATCTTTCTATCTTAAATTTTCAGCGCAAGTGGGAGGACAATGTTGAAGAAATGGATGTTAAATTCCTCTTTCTATATTTGATCCTTGCTGCTCTCTTAATAGCATTTATTAGTAATTTCTTAGGTAATGTTATTGTGGGTTTTATCCTAATGTAAAATTGGGGCTTATAGCTAGTTCCTTAATATGGCTTATTTAGGGATCTCTGGGATGCCAGGTTAAGTAGAGAAGCAAAGACTTTTAGTAGGATATCAGGATATATCTATCACATGCTGGCTAAAATCATATTCTATAGATTCTATGCAGTGGTAGGGTTCAGATATGTGAACAACCAGTTCTCTGTGTGAATGCTGCTTCCGGAAGTCCATTCTGGGCCTGGGCAACAAAAAATTAGCTACTAGTTCTACTGAAATTGTGTGAACCAGCTGATTCCCACCACTAATTCTATGGGATGCACTCAAGGTTAACTGGGTGTGAGATTCTTGGTGTGATAATTTATGGCCACCACATAATATCAATTGAGTTTGAAACATTTATTCAATGTATTTATCAATTTAAATAGTAAAAAGCAATATTTTAACACTGTAATCCTATGCCCAGTTGGATGTAAACATATGCAGGCTGTACTGAACAGTAAATTAAATTCCACTGAAGTTTATAATTTATTATTATGCTTAAGTGAAACTCCAATGGGATGTACATTAAGATGACAAACGACAATTGGCCCAAGCCACTCAGTAAATTTCAAAACAGAGAATAAACTATTTACTTATCTACCCATGGTGAAGCTATGTGGTTATTATGTGAAACAATATCATGATTTAAATTCAGTGCAGGGGAAGCCAGCAGCATTAGTTTGAAATGACTGAACAAATTAGAATGTTGATAGTAAAAAATGGAAGAACAATTTCAGAAAGACCCTGTTTAAAAATGCTATCAAAAGGATCTAATTATCAGTTCAGAAAACCCTTAACTTAAAAGGCTGTCATTAATACTTTAGTAGTTTAAGATAGATGGCTTTTATGTCAGTCATCTATTCAGATGGCATCTTACTAGGCATTCTGCTTATGTTGTGTGAGTTTTCCATTTTAGCTATAACTTTTCATTTCACTAAGGTTTAAATTTGGAAAGTGAGATTTGTTTTCTTTAAAAATAGTTTACAAGGTCACCTGTTCAACAAAAATTAAAGAAGCTGCTACCTTTCATGGGTCTTCCAAACTGAACTTCAGTAAAAAGTGGGTTCATCCAAACAAACCATAATGCAAACTTCAGAATGTATATTAATATTTCCAAAGTAGTCTAAGGATATTAGGTTAATTGTGTATTGGAACATCTCAGAGGTATCTGGTCAAGATTAACACTATCTGAACTGAAGTGTAATATAGTGAAGAATGTCATGCGTATAAGAATGCAGAGATAAGCAGTGGAAAGTTTGATGTCTGGAACTGTTTCAGTTGAATTCTGGGTGAAATAGAAAACAACATAATTGAAAAAGCATGATAGAAATATGTATTTAAAAGCTATGACTTATCATAGGAATTTAATTAACAAAGAAACAAACTGACAGTTCATTTCATCTTGTGCCCTAAAATATAATCTTCCACAAAGTCCTCTGCCAAATTTGTTCATGATTTCTTCTACCTTTTTTTTTCTTTCCACATATACGTAACTTCGCAACACTCCTTATTAAAGAGAAAAATTGACTGCACAATATGTTTTAATTGACAGTGCTGAGTCATACATCAGAAGAACCTTTTTTTTCTCACACAGGTGAGTTTGTGTTTCTTTAAAGTTGAAACATTATGGACATTTACTCAAATCTGTGGAAGAGTGGTTGCTGACTGGTAGATATGCTTTGCATGCAAGTTCTACCCTAGTGTTTCCAGAGAGGGGATGAACAAAGAAACCTCTGTGAGATACTGCTTATTGACCAATACCTTATCTGAGAAAAGTTTTGGAAAACAGAACTTGAAAATTTGCAAACTCGTTTGTTATCCATTGTGAGAGACATTTCCCACTGTGAAAAGTAGTCTAATAGCAAAACAATTAGCTAATGACTCCCTACCTTCACAAAATAAACAAATTTCTTCACCTTTATGTAAAAAAGCATGAGCAATGGATTGGAATGTCACCTCCTTAAATTACATTTATCAAGGTTTCTCATTTGAGAGCAGAGTATCCACTGGAATTCTTATGTGACAAGCTTAACTTTTCTTGTAATAAATATTACTAACCAGAACTCTGAGAGATTCTGAATTTCTGTTCCAGACAGGGAGGAGAGAAGTCTGGCATGATTTTTGTTTACTTTATTATGTATAATATGAAATTTGGTTGTATCCTCCTGTCTCCTAATGTTCTAGCACAGCAATTATTGTTTTTTATTTGTCCTGTAATAAATAATGTTCTATTTGGAATTCAGCAGATTTCTACCATTTTAATTGGGATTTATAGTAAAATATACTGGATAGAACCTGATATCACTTTTAATGTAATATCATATCATATCATATATCATATCATATATATCATAACATACAGTAGATGATTTTTTTTCTGCATAGAGTTGCTTCTTACTACTAGAGGCTTTGAAATATAAAATAGACTGTATTTACATTTATTTATTGATGGGATTTATATCCCGCCCTATCTCCCAAAGGACTCAGGGCGGCTAACAACAAAAACATATAATAAGTACAGAAATCAAGATAAAAATAAAATTGAGAACATCTGTGCAATAAATTAAAATTAGAGAATTTAAAAAATAAATTAAAAATTCTAAATATAAATTAATTAAAATGCCTGTCAGTCCAGGTCAGCCTGGTGGAACAGGAGTGTTTTGAGGCCGCGGCGAAAGGATTGGAGGTTTTGGGCCATCCAAAGCTCAGGGGGGAGCTGATTCCATAGGGCTGGCGCTCCCACAGAGAAGGCCCTCCCCCTGGGGGTCGCCAACCGACATTGCCTAGCTGACGGTACCCTGAGGAGGCCTTCTCTGTGTGAGCGTACTGGAAGAATGGGAATTTGTTCCCGGCAGCAGATGGTCCTGCAAGTATCCCGGACCTAAGCCATGTAGGGCTTTAAAGGTAAGTACCAGCACCTTAAATCTCACCCGGAGGGCAACTGGTAGCCAATGCAGCTCACGCAGGAGGGGTGTAATATGGGAGTATCGGGGAGCTCCCATCACAACCCGTGCAGCTGCATTCTGCACCAGCTGAAGCCTCCGGGTGGTCTTCAAGGGCAGCCCCATGTAGAGAGCATTACAGTAATCTATACGGGAGGTAACAAGTGTGTGGGTGACTGTACGTAGGGCATCTCGGTCCAAAAAGGGGCGCAACTGGTATATAAGACGAATCTGTGCAAATGCCCCCCTAGCCACGGCTCCAATATGATCTTCAAAACTGAGTCGTGAATCTAGGAGGACGCCCAGATTGCGTGCTCTATCAATGGGAGGTAACATCTCTCCTCCTATAGTCAGAGATGGAACCTCTTGGACTAAATGAGATGACGGTATGTACAGCCACTCAGTCTTGGCCGGGTTGAGTCGAAGCCTGTTTTCTCCCATCCAAATCTGTACCGCTTCCAGGCAACGGGACATCACATCGAGGGCATCACTGGGTTGGTTCGGGGTGGAGATGAATAGCTGGGTATCATCAGCATATTGATGATATTTCACCCCGAAGCTACAGATGATCTCTCCCAGCGGCTTCATATAGATGTTGAACAGGAAGGGCGAGAGCACCGAACCCTGAGGCACTCCACAACTAAGATGCCTAGGGCTTGACCTCTGCCCTTCTGCCAACACCGTCTGCGAACGGTCCGAGAGGTAGGAGGAGAACCACCGCAGAACGGTGCCTCCCACTCCCAGCCCCTCAAGACGACGCAGTAAGATACCATGGTCGATGGTATCAAAAGCCGCTGATAGATCTAATAGGACCAGGACAGAGGAATAACCTCTATCTCGGGCCCACCAGAGAGCATTCACCAGTGCCACCAGTGCCACCAATGCCGTCTCCGTGCTGTGCCCGGGTCTGAAACCCAATTGGTACGGATCTAGATATTCAGCTTCCTCCAGGTTCAAAGGGAGCTGTCGTGCCACCACGCTCTCAACGACATGTATCTAACATAGCAGTTACAGTATACTAAGGTGCATACAACAGTTAGAAATACTGATACTGAAGAATTAGACATAACCCCTAGAGGAATTAACTGTAAAGCAGTAATTTATTATAGAAGTTTATCCATGTATCTGGGGCTGATGCAGTTTTGTTGTTTATACTCAAGAGCAAATATATGGAATTTTAAACAGGTCTGTTTATATTGCTACACTTTTTGTTGTTAATGCCAATGAAGCACACTATGTGAGAAAAGTTGCCGTGATAGAACAACTTGGATTTAACACTTGCAATTTGTGGTATTCCAATTAACTTTTAATATTAGGTTAAAATCTTGTACAGTATAGAATAAAAAATATAACCTCCCTAAAATCCCATTATAATTCTAACTCTATGTTTGATACATTAGCATATCCAACATGCTTCATTTAAGTCAAAGACAATGTATCTTCGAAGGAAAATTGATAAAGAGGAGCAGAAATATCAGCTTGTAGCTACTCTAGATTATTCAAATATACAGGGTGGGTTTAAATGTAAAAACAGATTCATTGCTACAAAACTCCACAAAACAGCTGTAGTAACAGATTTACAAGTAATTGCATTCTTTTCTTTATGGTGTCCCAAGAGTATCTTTCAATATCCTCACAATGAGTGAATTTGACCTGGAAAATGTACATCATGCCCCAGACTTGCAAATGGTACTGTCTGATCCCACTTTGTTAAAGCTGAGCAAGTGGCATTACAGTTTTAGTGAGGATTCCAGAAAGCCAAGAATAACATCTGTATCCCATACTTGTGTCATTCATTGGCGTTGTTGCAGCTGTGATATGGGGCATGGTGAGAAATGATGACACTGTAATAACTACCAAAAACAGTATTTTCTAATAATTGATATCAGGCTGCTTTGTTTACTATTCATGTATGCTGCATTAAGCTGTCAAACATATTTTTCTTAAGAAAAACTGATTTTAAATGTGTCTTGTGTGGCTTCCAGAATACTTTTCAACTAAGCAATGCTAGAGTATACATTTAAAATCAATGTTTATTTGGGAAGATGAATGTAGCTCTGAGAAAACCTGACAAGGATGATACTTTCTTCAGAGAACAGAACAGAGAATGTTTGTTACATAGGACTGGGTTAGGAATAGAATTTGCCTGTGGATCTAATAACAGAATTCAGAAAATTTAAATAGATCAGCAAGAGTTTCCAATTACCATTTGTTTAATAGCAATAAAAACCCAGTAATTCTTCTCTCTACATTATATTGCTGCCCTTACAAATCTTGAAATTGGGGTATTCAAAAATAGAACTTTGTTTGGAAGGATGTGATGTCTGTTCATTTTTGGCTGTGAAAAAAAATCCTGCATTTAGAATGTTTTAGTTGTAAGTGTGTACTTTTTTTCATCAAACTCCAGTTAGGAAGTTTCTAATATAAATGAAGTATATCCTGCAAACTTGAAAACCATCCTAGGTATAGAAAATTAGCTCTCCATATAAGGTAAAGGTAAAGTTTCCCCCGCACATGCGTGCTAGTCGTTTCCGACTCTAGGGGCCGGTGCTCATCTCCGTTTCAAAGCCGAAGAGCCAGCGTTTGTCCGAGGACGTCTCTGTGGTCATGTGGCCAGCATGACTAGACGCCAAAGGCACACGGAACGCTGTTACCTTCCCACCAGGGTGTTCCCTGTTTTTCTACTTGCATTTTTACGTGCTTTCGAACTGCTAGGTTGGCAGAAGCTGGGACGAGTAACAGGTGCTCACTCTGTTACGCGGCACTCGGGATTCGACCCGCCAAACTGCCGATCTTCTGATCGACAAGCTCAGCATCCTAACCCACTGAGCCACCGCATCCCTAGCTCTCCATATAGCTTAATTATTAAGCCTTAATATAATTTTCCTTCTTCGGTGCAACTATTGAAATACACAATTCTTTTTTCCTAAGCATTTTTGCCCTTTTATTTTAATAGTGATAAGTTTCTTGTGTTCAGAAAGTAGCAATTATTACTCATTCCATGTGTGGGCAATACGGTATATCAAAGTGGAGGCAAAAGTGTTATTTTTAAAGCCCAAAGATCATCTGAGGGCAGCATACATGCTTAATAGCAGCAATTCCTAGTGAGATTTTAAACCAAGAAGACTAAGTTTTAAAGGTTTTGGAAATAGTGAGTTCTCTTAACTATTGCTCCTTTCTTAATTCTGAAACTGACAATGGAAATTGTAAATTTCCTAAGGGATATTTTACAGACATATTACATGAAAGTTCAGTTTTGATTGTTTTCTGGGGAAGCTTAGCTGTCTGAAGTAAACTGTTAAGCCATCCTCGACGACAACATAGACGAGCAGCCGTGGAACGGTTAACAAAGAAGGCATGTTTATTCACGAATCCCAAAACAAGTACAAAGTCAACGTTGGAGGCCACGCGCTCCCAATGCATGTTTTATAGCCATAACACACCGGCCCCACCCCTTCCCATACAGGCCAGCATCCGGCTATGCACGTATAAACAGCTCCCCCTTTCCCCAGCACCGACGCGTGCACCCACACCCACGAGGCCCTGTGAACCACCCTCCGTGAAATGTGTACCGTGAGTAACCTCCCCCAACCTCCTATAGCCCTGACCCGGGGGTGTACACAGACGTGTTCCCAATGGGCAAACAACCCTCCCCGATCGATTGACCCCCCTCACCCCTATCTAGCCTCAACGAGCCGGTCTCTAAACCCCAAAACGCTGGCTCACTGGCTTTCAGCTCCAATATGCCCGGAGGCATCGTCACTGGAGTACAGCCGGACGCCTCTCCCGATGCACAGGCAACAGCGTCAGCAGGTCTGTCCTGCTGGGTGCCTGTGTGGCAAGTGACAAACATGTCCAGCAAGGGCTTCTCTGTAGGCAGACAGAACGGCCAGCCCTTTGGAGGAACGCCCAGCCCAGACTTTCCTGCAGGTGAATAATCTGGGCAGTCTGGGCTGTCCCTCTGGATGCCTGAAGGGCCTTCAACGGGGTGCGGGCATGGCCGGGAGCTGAAGAACAGCTGGCCGTCGGGTCCGTTGCACACTGGCAGCCTCCGGCATGAGGCCAGCAGGGGCTGTGAGCGCAGCGTCAGGGTAGGTAGGTAATGTGGGCCCTGTGCTTGCAACCAGAGGCCCCTTGTAGTTTATAGTTATAGTTATAGTTTATTTGATTTATATACCGCCCTTCTCCTTGGTAGGGACTCAGGGCGGTTCACAGGGCATATATAAAAAGAAAGAAAGAGTGTCGGGTCCGTGGGGCTCGACATAAACTATTTTGGTAGAATTGATAGTGACAGATGATAGAATGATGTAAGTTTGAATGCTTTTGCATAAAAATCTCTTGTGGTGCACCATAACCTTCCATACAAGTATGTAGGTTCTTTTATCTATGTATATGTGTGTGTATATTTCTCTCCTTGAGCCTGAAGATTCCAGCTCCTAAATATGTAGCTCAAATATAGTTTTTGTATAGCAGTTGTCAAGCTAGCAATAGCTGAAGGTAAGTGAAACATTCCTGCCAGATGTCTATGTCATTCTGTTTCCTGAGAGTATAAAAATATTGGAGAAGTGTGCTCATGATTCCCCTCCAGTCCTGGTGTTTGATAAATAGTTCCTTAAGTTCATGTTTTATTTGGAAAAGCATCTAAATATGCAGCCTGCCTACTTAAACTACAAATGTGGATAATTTTTTGATTTCCATCAATATTGCCTTAGCACCATCATGCGCTCACAGCTCTCTCTCACTCATTCACTTACTCTCACTCTATTTCTGAAGTCTCAAATTAGACCGCCTAAGAAAACAATTCCTTGTCTTTTAAGTTTGTTGAAACTTGCTGAGGACACAGTGTACAATTTGACCTAGTCGATGTTTGCTTGGGTATACATTTGACCAATTTTGTTCAGAAGGAGAATTTGAATTGTCCTTAAAGGAGCAGTAAAGGCACAGTTCATTAACTGGCGATAAAATGCAACACATGCTTAACTTCAATAGTGGAAGCGAGACATACAATTTTATACACTTTTCCAGACCTTTACCATAAACTCAGCTCATAGTTCCCCAGCCATACAGCTTAATCTGCTTTGGGCTGCATTGCAGACAATAGAATTAGTAAAGACTACATATCAAGTAGTACCCATTACTAATCATTGTTATGTAAGAGAAATTCTCAGTTGAGATTCTCATTTAGATTTTCTGAAAGCAACTGATAATTTCCACTAATGTAATGTATCAATCAGTTGGATACATACTGAACATCGCCTCCTGCTAAGATGGCAATGTCTCCCATACTACAAAAACCAAGCTTCTGTATTTCATTCCCTTCTCTTTTCCTTTTCCTGACCAGAAAGGAACTGCATTCAATGTTTCATCATAGTTAACCAAGATGCTTGTGAAACATGCATGTTGGAACAACAGTGATTTCATATTTACTTTGTTACTTGACTCAGGAATGTAGCCCATGCTTGTTGCACAGCTGTTTATTTGACTGAGGCAATTACTGTATACACCAACTTGGCAGTTTCTCTTGGCTGTCAGTTCTGCTTAGAGGCAAATTTAAAAAGATGACTGTGTAACTGAAGAGAAAAAAGTTACTGGCAGAGCAATCCTAAGTGTTTTCACCAATGGAGTGCTTTGGAGGCACTTTATACTGCTACAAATCCACAGAAGCCAATTATAAGTGGTCTGCAGTTGTCTTTACTTCCACAGACTTGAAGTGCTTAGCAAAAGGAACCCAGATCATTATATGAGTAGCTGCAGCAAGATAATTCCTCTCACCCTCACCAAACAAGAAGAAAAAACCCTGAAAACCCAGCAAGACCATTGCTAGCATAGAAGGGACCCTTGTAGAGAATTCCACTTAATTTCCTCTCCCCATTGTTTTCAACATTCAAAATACTGTTTTCTCCTTCTCTTTCTTGGATGGTCTCTTTCTGTATAATGGGGCCATGCACCCCTCCATCTGATGCTCTTGTGTGTTGCACAATTTGCACACTGGGTTGCAATGGATCTATAACTTGGCACTTTGCATGTAGACTCTTCAGGCAGGTGGAAGAAAGTAATGAAACATTTATCTTTTTTTTCCTGGCTCATTTTATCTGGGCTGCTCCAAAGAAGTTGTAGAATTGTCAGATTAATGTTCTCTGTTATGTACTGGGCTCAGTTGTAACACCACATGGTTAGCTGGAGCATCTAATGGCTCTCAAGCAGCTCAGACTCCCCGTCTCCAGAGCTGCTATTGGCTGCCCCTAGGCGGCAATGGGTTGCTTCAAACCTATTGGCTGCCACCTAGGGGCCAGGCTATAAATTGCTGCAAGCTGCAGCCCAATTCTCAGTTCAGATCCGGCAAGCAATAAACCATGAGCTTTGTTGAACTCACTTGCCTCATCTCCTTTCCTGCGCGAAGAACTCACTACACAACACTGGCGACAAAGCTGGGATCCTGCTTCTCCAAAAGAGCTGAAGTTCACTAAGCTCACGCCTGGACGGAAAAGGCAGTCCCCCCCCCTACGGTTGGCTAGCAAGCCACGCTAGCGACCACGTGCTCAGCGGATTCAGTCCCTAGGCCTTGGAGAAGCAGGATCAAAAACCGCAGGAACCAGCCAAAGACAGAATGCCGAAAGTCAGAAGACACTGCGAATTCGATGTCAAGCATCCAGAGGGATGTCCTTCCTACTTGCCCCAGGTAGAAAACTACCTTTGGGCAAACCGCCATGCTGCTCTGTGTGTGCGGCCCAGATACATTTGACCTGGCCAAAAACCTCTTCGCCCCGACGCCGCTGGAGTCAGTTTCCTACGTGGACCTCAAGAAAAAGCTGGGAGAGCATTTCCAGCCAAAGATGTCGGTGATTGCTTGGCATTTCAAGTTTGAACAGCGAATACAGCAGCCTGGCGAAACAGTGTCAGAATACATCGCGGCCTTGAGTCAGGCCGCACGCCTCTGTAAATTTTCCGACATAGAGGCGCGACTGTGAGACCGGCTCGTCTGCGGCCTATGGAACCGAATGTTCCAGCAAAGAGTTTTGCCAGACCGAATTTAACCTTCTTCGAATCCCAAGACAAAGTAATGGCAGATGAAGCCGCCGGGGGTGCAGTCCAAACAGTCCAGCCTGCCAAAACGACGAAACAAGATGAAACAGTCCACCACGAAGACACCAAACGCTCAGAGGAATCTTCGGAGGAAGAAGCTCCTGAAGTCAACAAGCTTCACAAGCAACCTGACACACAGCACCACAGCAGCAAACAGCAAGAGAACACTTACAAGGCATTTCTCTTACCTAGATGTAAAGGTTGTGGCGGCTGATTCTGGTCAGCCATATGTAGGGTCTGCGGCAAAACAGGCCACATCGCAGCGGTTTGTAGAGCTCGCCAGAGGGACCGGCCACCCAAACACCAGTTGGAAGATCTGACCAGGAGAGGTACCGGGGCCCAGGGTCCGTTTAGTGTGGGGTTTTGTACAGTAGAATCCGTAGAAGTGTATGCCGCACTGGGGCCCGACGCCCCCTCAAACCTAAACTCAAACTGCAGGTAGAGCTACAAGGAGTCCCTTGTAAAATGGAGTTGGACTCTGGCTCTGTTGTCTCCATTATTTCCCTGGACACCTTCAATTTCATGTGCAGTCGCAGTAGAAAATGGGCCAAGCTAAGGCCCTCCGACATAATTTTAACTGACTTTCAAAATGCTCAAGTCAAAGTTAAGGGGGAAGCCACATTGGCCGTAAAATTTAAGGGGTTTTATGAGCACCTGGATGTCATAGTAGTAGGGGGCCAGAGAACGAGTCTCATAGGACTCGATTGGTTTGATGCTTTAGGCATTCAAATAACTGGTATCAACCAGACACAAGCTGCAAACCTTTCGTCAGTTTGCAAGGACTTTGCAGAGGCCCGCCTATCTCATTCAAGCTAGATCCCAACGTAGTTCCCATTAGGGTTAAGCCTCGAAGGGTCCCTTTTGCCCTCAAACATAAAATTGACTCAAAAATAGACAAGGTTGTAGAACAGAGCGTTTTACAACCAGTTGATGGTGGGGAGTGAGAAACTCCTATAGTCACTCCACTTAACGCCAATGGAGAAATTAGAATATGTGCAGACTATAAATGTACAATTAACAAAGCCCTTAAACAACACGCTTACCCTGTTCCAGTGGTGAACCACATTTTAGCTTCTTTGCAAGGGGGCACTATTTTCGCTAAATTAGATTTAGCACAGGCCTATCAGCAACTGCCAGTTGATGAGGCCACAGCCACGGCTCAGACAATCGTGACTCTCAGGGGGGCTTTCAAAGTAAAGCATTTACAATTTGGAGTTAGCGTTGTTCCAGGCATTTTTTAGGGAATCATGGAATGCACACTTAAAGGCATTCAGGGTATTTGCCCTTATTTTGATGATGTACTTATTGCTGGAGAATCTACAGAAGTGTTAGCCAGCAGGCTCAGGGCTGTCTTACAGAGGCTTCAAGAAGCAGGCCTCAAATTAAAGAAGAGTAAATGTAGTATTGGGGTTCCTTCAACGGAATTTCTAGGATTTTGAATTGATGCTAACGGTATTCACCCTGCTGAATCCAAAGTGAAGGCCATTCAATTGGCTCCTAGTCCTAAATCCAAAGGAGAGCTACAAGCATTCTTGGGCCTCCTCAACTTCTACCATGCCTTTTTGCCTAACAAGGCTGCATTGGCAGAGTCTCTTCACAGGCTCTTAGATGAGAAAGCTCCATGGAAATGGACCAGCATTCATGAAAAAAGCTTCCAGGACGTAAAGGTATTATTGTCAGTTAAATCCACTGTAACTCATTTTAGGGAGTCTAAACCAGTCTGTTTAGCATGTGATGCATCTCCGTATGGGGTGGGGGCAGTCTTGAGTCATTTAGAACTCTTCACAACAGATAAACAACCCCCCCCACATACTTCCCTAAGAATGTTGAGATGGCCTATTTTCTTATCTGCATACACATTTAAATTGGTTCACAAACCTGCTAAAGAAATGGGCCATGCTGATGGCCTCAGCAGACTTCCACTGCCACTAATGGAACCAGACCCGGCCCCTGCGGCCAGAATTCTGTCCATTCAGGACCTACCAGAATTTCCCCTCCATGCTGGGGACATTGCTGCAGAAACAGCTACAGATAGAACACTTAGTAGAGTGCTTTCATGGGTACACATGGGGTGGTTAGATAAAAGCCCAGGCTCTGAGTTTCAGAGTTATTTTGTTAGAAGACATGAGCTGTCAGCTCACAAGGGGTGCATCCTATGGGAAAACAGAGTCATAATCCCCTCTTCACTGAGAGACAGGGTTTTACAGTCATTACATGACGGCCATCCAGGCATTGTCAAAATGAAAGCTTTAGCAAGAAGCTACCTTTGGTGGCCTGGCCTTGACAAGGACATTGAGGCACAGGTACATGGTTGTTATACATGCCAGCAATCTAGGCCTGAGATGCCACATGCCCCAGTGCACAGGTGGGAGGAAACGCACACTCCCTGGTCTAGAATTCACA
The DNA here is from genome assembly GCF_947247035.1 of Vipera ursinii. Taxonomy (NCBI): domain Eukaryota; kingdom Metazoa; phylum Chordata; class Lepidosauria; order Squamata; family Viperidae; genus Vipera; species Vipera ursinii. Next base: position 26,036,250 of record NC_139518.1, read on the forward strand.
TAGACTATGCTGGGCCCTTTCAGGGACACCTCTTCCTCATAGTGGTGGACAGGCACTCCAAATAGCTGGAAGTAATCCCAATTGCAAACATGACTACTGCTAGCACCATCCATGTGCTGAGAAAACTCTTTGCCACACATGGGTTGCCAGATGTCTTAGTTTCAGACAATGGGGCCCAATTCACTGCTGCTGAATTTCAGGCCTTCCTAAGAGCAAATCTTATCAGACATACAACGTCTGCCTCTTTTCACCCGTCCTGTAATGGTCAAGCTGACCGAATGGTGAGGACCATGAAGGAATCACTCAAACGCATCATAACAGGTGACTGGCATCACAGACTGGCAGATTTTTTAATCTGCCAACATTCTACGCCCTGCACTGCTACAGGCAAAAGTCCTGCAGAACTTCGTTGGGGGAGGTGACTGATCACTAAACTGGACAGGTTGCATCCAGATAGAGTGGCAGCAGAAGCCTCTCGACCAAACCCCCCAAGGGGGCTGCAAGTGGGTGATTGGGTATGGGCCAGAAACTATGGACATGGGAATCTGTGGGTTCCTGGTAAAATCACCAAATCATCTGGTCCCCTTTCTTATGAAGTGGGGCTGGAGGGAGTGCGAGTTGTCAGACGCCACATTGATCAACTCAGAAAACGGTTTCCAGAATGGCCACTAAGCAAGGACTGCGTCATAAGTCCCTCCCAAAGTCCCCAAGCTGGCAGCCAAGCCAGCCCATACATGGACTCTCAAGACTCTTCCTTCTTAAGCAATGAGGAACTGGGCGTAGAGGGGAGTCCAGAAGTGCAACATGGATCCCCTGAAGGAGCAAGCCAACCAGACTTTAACAACCACAGTGCCATCTCTGCTGATCAGTATGACTCTGGGGTGGGCCAACCTGGAGAGGCCAGCCAGAGAGCATCTAATTCCTTTGACTCACGTGCATCAAGGGACTTTGAACCCCAAGGCGTTCCACAAGGGCACGCAAGCCTCCTTCTTATCTGATTATGTTGTAAAATAAAGGAACTATAATGTCTGTACTGTTGATTTGTCACTGTACTGAACTATAACGGAGCTATGATGTAACTGTCTAGTGTGCTGTTAATGGAAACCTATTCATTCTGGCTAACTGATGCTATAATGTTAAACCTTGTAATCTGTATTGTTTGCTAATAGTTGCTATGATGTTAAGTCTTGTAACTTATATTATTGCCAAATTATTGCTATGGCTTTGTCTGTTCTAAGAGGGGAGGGGTGTTATGTATTGGGCTCAGTTGTAACACCACGTGGTTAGCTGGAGCATCTAACAGCTCTCCAGCAGCTCAGAATCCCCGTCTCCAGAGCTGCTATTGGCTGCCCCTAGGTGGCAATGGGTTGCTTCAAACCTATTGGCTGCCACCTAGGGGCCAGGCTATAAATTGCTGCAAGCTGCAGCCCAATTCTCAGTTCAGATCTGGCAAGCAATAAAACATGAGCTTTGTTGAACTCACTTGCCTCATCTCCTTTCCTGCGTGAAGAACTCACTACACAACATTCTCCTTACAGAATATGAAGTTAGGGAGTCAGAAGAAAGAATGAAATAGTAGAATTACTTTCCATTTTCATTTCAAATTTATTTCATTTGCAGTTCAAGGTGACTGTTCTGTAGCAGCCTACTACCGGCCCTGCAGATAAGGCAGGGACAACCCCTTTTACAAGAAGGCAAGAGGCTGGAACTAAGCCTGCCAAATTTATGAACACAAAAGCAAATAGAGCAAAACAAGACACGAACCATGAAACAGGAACTATTCAAACGGTTGCCTTCAGCAAACCAGCCCTCCCACGCATTCCCCTTTTAAACAGTTCAGGGCGTGGCTTCTCTCTGCCTCCTTCCGAGGTGCCCCATTGCCTTCCTCTGTTTACTCCTGATTGACTGCCTCCTGCGTCGGGCGTCCTTGAACAGGGCCAGCTGTGGGTCATCTTCATCCATGTTGTCAGACTCACACAGCTGGGTCTGCATTGTGACCAGGTGGGAGGGGCCTGGCTGAGGGCTCTCATCAGCAAGCTCTCCAACCCCCTCAGCAACCTCTCCAACACCCCTCTCATCCTCCTCTGAATCGTCCGACCCAAATGCCGAACCCACAGGCTGACCCTAAATCACAACAGTGACTCTGCTCTGAGCAGCTACTATGAAATGCTTCCAAACTCATTCAGCATCCTCTTGTGGAAACACCTTGATTTATTTGAAAGTCCAACCATACCACAAATGAAGATGGATAGATATTTGGAGATCTCTGCCACTTCTTGATTTCTTCCATACATTGGAGACAAGAGGGAAATTCTTTAATTGATCTAAAGAGGATTCTCTCTCCTGTGGACATGGAATCCCACCTCCAGCAAATCTCTTTTCAGAACTTCCGGAGATTAGAATCCTCTCAAAGAGCTAAATGGGAAATGATATTCCTCCCTCTGTATTGGAGTAATGCTTTTGCTGTCCAGATCCAGATGTGGCAATAAGGATAAAGATGGTTTTGAAGAAATCCCTTGTGGACAAGAATCTTCCTGTGGAAAGCAGATTCAATTTCAGATTCCCTCTTCTACCATCCCATCATTTTCATTTTATTTCTGCATACTAGGGATTTCATCATGGTGGAAGAAGTCATCACTAGACTGTTATAACCTACAGTCTCTTCCTTCATTAGTGTCACTGGAAAGGAATGGTCTGGCAACACCAATTTGATCACATGTACTCCAAATGCTGCCCTTGTTCTCATTCCTAAGCCATAATTTACTCAGTTTCTTCCTGCTATTTTATATTGCTATGTTCTGTTTCTATCTTAGGCAATCCATAGCATTGTTACCACGTGTTTTTGTCACCATAGCAGAGGCTGCATTTCTCTATATGGTCATCAATCTTAGCTTGTCTCACAGTTCTACTGTATCTTTATTTTATTTTTGCAACAAATAATATGGTGCCCATCCCATTCATGTAGGAAGCACCATTTAAGGCACTTCCAGGTTCAAAGAATTAGCCAATGACATCATGTTGCCTGTGGTGGCTCCTTTCATGTTCCCATTAACATTACATGGTTAGGACGCTGAATTGGAGATTAGCAAGCCCGTATTCAAGATTTGAGTGCTGCTATGTGGTGAGTGAGCTCCTGTCATTTGCTACAGATAGTAAAACTCACTCCTACGAATGAAAAAAAAAATGTAAAAAGTGGATAAAAGGTAGATAATTTTTTTAAAAAATAATTTCTTTCAAAACCATTGCAGAGGTTGCTGAATTTGTACATTTCTCCTCAAGGCCAATAGAGAGGGTCACTGTCCTAATTTTAATTTTAACAAATTGCTCAAGAAGATCAGACACTTTGCCAATGTTTGCATATCTGAAGATCCCCACCTGTTCAAATTCTGGAGCTAGTACTGAGTTTTAAAAAGTTTTATTTAATATTATTTTGAATTTTCTTATGTAATAGACATAATTGTATCTATTGTTGGGATATTGAAAAAGTTTGCCTCAGAACATTTTCTGTGGTTCTTTCCATGTTTCCTACACAGAGATCTTCATAGATGCCTTCACTTTTTTCTTTCCTAACATTTTCTGGCAAGTGCAGGATCCACCTTTTTTGATCTACCAAGTGATCCATTGATTGTGACAGAATTTTGCCTACTGTCTTATTACCCAGACTGATGTCATGGGCTGAAGAGAATGTCTGGCCCAAAGTCACCCAGCAGCTTTCATGCCCAAGGCAGGAGTAGAACTTACAGACTTTTGGATGTCTTTCATAGCTACCTTCATTATTGGTCATTTAAGGAAATTACACTGCTATGGGTCTTTTTCCCTGATGAGTCAATTTGCAGCATAAGCTTGTAGAGTTTCATTCTTTATGGTTTTCCCATTTCCTGCCAGCCATTATAAGTTACCACAGTCACCTAGACATCATACTTATGCTGCCATAAATAGGTAAGATGAAGTCATTAGTAGATTCTGATCAGCATAAACAGTCTATTTTGCAGTAGTTTTCAGAGCAAGTCAACAAGTTATATTTTATTTTAAATATCATTATTTTATAATAATAAAACTGTGATTTTTAAAGACTACATAATCTTTCAATAGAAAATATTCCATGATTATTATTGAGATGATTTACAATCACTTGGAATAAACAGAACAACAAAGCATTTTTGGAGCAAGTCTTGAAATATACACATGGCCCTTATGGATATATTCAAAATAGGACTAAAATAGACACTTCCAGCTGAAGTCACCAGGTATAAACTCAAAATTTTTTCTTGAGACTTGAACCTGAACAACATAATACTTTAATGAGTACACCAAAAAATTGTGCGGCCTTCAATGTGGAATTAATTAATTTCCCACAATTCTGGCATCTTACTTCAACATTAATACTATAATTTTATGGGCAGAAGAATGATATATTATACTGTGGAGTCTTTGATGCTCTCATAGCTTGGTTGTTTGCTTGCAGATATTTCATTACCCAACTAGGTAATATCATCAGTGTTCATGAGTGTGGAATTTGCTCCCTCTTTATACACAGTAGCTTGTTAGTTTTCTCCTTGGTTGCTTTCTGCTTCATTGTTTGTCTGCTGTTAACCCCTACTTATCTGGGTGTTGGCTACTGGAGAACATTGGTCAGGTCTTTTTGCTTCCTTGTTAACCTTTTTATTCTCTCTTTGAATGGTATGTAAATGTGATTTATTTCTATGTGTCTATTGATGGCTGATTTGTCTGATTACCAAGCTTCCAGAAGTTCCCTAGCATTTGGGGATTTAGCTTGGCCTTCTGTTTTTTTTTTCTTTTTGGGCAACTGAGTCTTTTGGATCCCTTAATATGTTATGGAGGGCTTTGGTTGGTTTCTAAGCTATGGTGATGTTATGTGGTTCTAATACTGTAGTCTGTTGGTTGTTTCTGAGTTGATTCTGATGTATGGCACTTTTGCATAGTTTATGTTGGTTGGCTATGGTGAGTTGAGTGGTCAGGCACTGTTTGATTGCATGGCTGTTTGATGCGTGGCTATCCATTTTGTTGGAAAATGTTATATAGGTAGTCTTTTTCTGGTGTGTGTGAGTTGTTGCAGTGCATTTGTGCTCATCTGAATAATGTCCTTACACAGCTCTTCTTGTGGAAGGTTGAATACTCTTGTGGGAGGTTGGAGATATTTTCTTCTATTGGAATACATTTTACCTCTGTTGAGGGAAAGGGCACAGATAGGCCACTCAACAAGAGACAATTATTGGGAGTTCTCAGAAGAAACTTCTAGAGAGCTGAGATTCCAAGGCTCCTATTATTTACTTCCTGATCTAGAAGACTATCTTTCCCTTCCTCCTACCCCCATCCCCATCCCAAACTTTTTATTTGTTAATGGGAAAAAGACTATGGCATTTATGGGAAAGGAGAGTTTGCCTAATCTTGGGTTCTCTAACCTATTCAAACCAAAACACACATTTGGAATGTTGAGGGGAATGTTACAAGGGTTCTAACAAACTGGTTGCTATGGATAAAACGCTGCCCATTCAAAAAATGTCAGCCATGCTGGGGCTAACATTTGTTAATGCCATTAAAAAAAAAGTCCCACTGATTTAGCAGAAAGCCAACTAGTGAGAATTATTCCCACCATAACTTCTTGTACCTGAAGATATTTCTTATGACCTTAGCAAGTGTTAGTCTTTTTTTGTAAGTAGCTTTAGACACGTCTATATAAAATTATTGTTGTTGTTAGCTGCGAAGTCGTGTCCAACCCATCGTGACCCTATGGACAACGTTCCTCCAGGCCTTCCTGTCCTCTACCATCTTCTGGAGTCCATTTAAGCTCACGCCTACTGCTTCAGTGACTCCATCCAGCCACCTCATTCTCTGTCTTCCCCTTCTTCTCTTGCCCTCAATCTTTCCCAGCATTAGGCTCTTCTCCAGTGAGTCCTTCCTTCTCTCCTTCTCTCCAGCTCAACCCCGACAAGACTGAGTGGCTTTGCATACCTTCGTCCCGGGTTTATTCGGACATTCCACCTCTAGTTATGGGGGGTGAACTATTACCCCCCGTAGATAGGGCTCGCAACTTGGGGGTCCTCCTAGATTCACGGCTCACTTTGGAAGACCATATAGGAGCCGTGACTAGGGGGGCCTTCGCACAGGTTCGCCTGGTGCGTCAGTTGCGGCCCTATCTTAGCCGGGACGATTTATGCATGGTCACTCATGCGCTCGTGTCCTCTCGTCTGGACTACTGCAACGCTCTCTACATGGGGCTGCCCTTGAGGACTACTCGGAAGCTCCAACTGGTACAGAATGCAGCCGCGAGAGTGGTGTTGGGAGTCTCCCGATACTCCCACGTTACGCCTCTGCTCCGTGAGCTGCATTGGTTGCCAGTTGTCTTCCGGGTGAGATTCAAGGTACTGGTAACGGTATTTAAAGCACTCCATGGCATGGGGCCGGAGTACCTCAGGGAACATCTGCTGCCGGCATCAAGCTCCCTGCGCCCTGTGCGTTCCCACAGAGAGGGCCTCCTCAGGGTGCCACCGATCAGAGAATGTCGATTGGTGGCCCCCAGGGGGAGGTCCTTCTCTGTGGGCGCTCCGGAGCTGTGGAATCAGCTACCGGTTGAGCTCCGGATGGCGCCCGATCTTCGCTCCTTTCGTCGCGATCTTAAGACATTTCTGTTTGTACAAGCCGGCCTAGCCTGAGGGGGAGTGTTGGGGTTATTTTATTTTTTGTTTTTTAACTTTTCTGGGGGTTTTTAGTGTTGTATTTATATTGTTTTTAACTAGGGCAATTTGTTTAATCTTTTTTAATGTTTGTATTCACTATTTTATTCTGCCCTGTGAACCGCCCTGAGTCCTCAGGGAGAAGGGCGGTATATAAATGTTATTAAATTAAATTAAATTAAAATTAAATTAGGTGGCCAAAGTATTTGAGTTTTAGCTTCAGGATCTGGCCTTCTAAAGAGCAGTCAGGGTTGATCTCCTCTAGGACTGACCGGTTTGATCACCTTGCAGTCCAAGGGACTCGCAGGAGTCTTCTCCAGCACCATAGCTCAAAGGCCTCAATTCTTTGGCGCTCGGCCTTTCTTATGGTCCAACTTTCACTGCCATACATTGCAAATTATAGCCATCCATCATTTGTACTTTTTAGTAATTCTTTTGAGGTTCATGTAAGTTCCACTAACTTTATTTGAAAAGAAGTTGCTGCTGCAGCAGCTGCCATGTTGCTTTATAGTGTAATAGATGATTCGGTTGGGAAAAAAAGGCACAAAATTAATATAATGTACAATATATAACTGCAGATGGGGACTGTAGCCAAGAAATTAAAAGACGCTTGCTCCTGGGGAGGAAAGCCATGGCAAATCTAGACAGCACACTAAAAAGCAGAGACATCACCCTGTCAACAAAAGTGCGTATAGTCAAGGCTATGGTCTTCCCAGTTGCAATGTATGGCAGTGAAAGCTGGACCATAAAAAAAGGTGAGCGCCAAAGAATTGAGGCCTTTGAACTATGGTGCTGGAGAAGACTCCTGCGAGTCTCTTGGACTGCAAGGCGATCAAACCAGTCAGTCGTAGAGGAGATCAACCCTGACTGCTCTTTAGAAGGCCAGATCCTGAAGCTAAAACTCAAATACTTTGGCCATCTAATGAGAAGGAAGGACTCACTGGAGAAGAGCCTAATGCTGGGAAAGATTGAGGGCAATAGAAGAAGGGGACGACAGAGAATGAGGTGGCTGGATGGAGTCACTGAAGCAGTAGGTGTGAGCTTAAATGGACTCCAGAAGATGGTAGAGGACAGGAAGGCCTGGAGGAACGTTGTCCATAGGGTCGCGATGGGTCGGACACGACTTCGCAACTAACAACAAGACAATATATAATGTAATGGGAGTCTGGTAGTCAAACAGAAATTGTCTGTACATGGGGCTCTAACTATTTTTCATTTAAAATTGTACCCTCAAACAAGTGGTGGGATTCAACCAGTTTGCACCACTTCGGCAGAACCAGTAGCTAATTTTTTATTGCCCAGGCCCAGAATGGACTTCCGGAAACAGCATCCACACAGAGAACTGGTTGTTCACATATTTGAATCCCAAACAGTTTTTAAAAGCGAGAGATCTTTTGTAAAGATTGGCCCTGGGAGTTTGGAGACTGTGAGAGAACATGCAGGAACCCTTTAGCTACTCAGTTGTTTCTCTGATTCTGTCACCTGAATGCCACAAGGCAAGCAGGAAGTCTATGAGTTTTGTACTTGGCAGTTCTGCCACTAGCACCATTTAAAGAAACTTTCTTAGCTGACAAGGCAACAAAGCAGTAAGATTAATCAATTTCAACTGAACTGAAACCTAAGGCAGGAAATACATTCTGTCTTGATGCTTTCTGTAAGGAACTTACAACTATATTAGAAGCAGAGGAATGTGTGTCAGAAAAAAATCAAAATATGTTTTCAGATCTATGAAAAATGTATAAGTCAAATGCTGTCCAAAGGACTTGAGACTTTTGTCAAAATGTCTAGACTCTAGAGCAGGCATGTCAAACTGCCGGCCCGTGGGCCAGATGCGTCACACCGAAACTGCACCCACCCCATTGCTGGCAATGGGGGAAAAGTCGCAATACATCACGTGATGTCACGTGACATCGCAAGTTTGGCATGCCTGTTCTAGAACAAGTTGTTCCCACTTTTGTTTAAGTGAACTCATAACACACATTAAAAAAATGTGGATTTTGTGTTGCGATGGTGTGACATTGTTGCTATCACTTTGCTACACACCCAAACAACCTAACCTGAAAACACCTGAATTATGAAGCCATACTGTTTGCAAGACTTATATAGCCACTCCCAGGTGTTTGTAGAGGCACGTGCATTAACAAACACTATACTTCAAAAACAGAAAATTCCCATGTGCTTCCACGTGTTGGGAAGATACTCTTTTGGCCATATTAAATTGAAGGTTGTTTTATTCAAGTTGGTTTACATATAGTATTTAAATTAATCAATATCCTATTAGTTTAACTTCCTTTCTATACAAATACCTTTTGGGCAAAACTATTGGATTTAGAAGTTTCAAATCTTTGAATTTATTCTTAGGAGAGAAAGGAGCTAGTTTTGCAGAATTCCAGGTCAAATGTATTTTTTTACCACTGCTTCTTCAGTAATGTGTCCTGTGTATTTTCTCTTGCTTTTGCTCAGTTATTTGGCAAGGCCTTCTATAGAGTCAGATTGTAGTTAACAGCTTTTTTTTTAATGATTCAAGTCACAAGAAATTCCGCTTGCTTGCCATTGTGTGCAGTAACAAAGGATATATAAAGGAAGTAACCCCTCCTCTGGCATAGATCTTAAGTTAGGAAAAGCAAATACAAATCTGAGCATACTTTGCAAGAATCAGATAAGACTGTGTTATTTTCGTAATGATTCACCTAGTCACTGAATGAGAAAGGGTGCCATACAATTTCTTTTGTGAATAACTAAACACAGAGAAGATTTAAAATGACTTGTGTAGACACTGATACTTGTGGGGTTGTATTTGAAGTCAAAGTTGTCAGAGAACGTCTGCTGTGTCCAAGTCTTTGCAAGTTAGCCTTGAAATCAAACAAATCTGTCCAATAGATACTATGGAAAACTGGTTTGTTTTCAGGCACATAATAAAGGTTTTGCTTAATCAAGCTGAGGAACCATCTCATTTAACATCTTATTTCATGAAGTAGACAAACAGGTGCTTCTGGGAAGCTCAAAGCAAGCTTGCTTAATAATTTTGCAAATATGCTCACCAAAACTGAATGATATGGGTGTACACACACATTCCCTTTCCTCTTTTCAGTAAAAACTTCAAAAAGAGAAATGAAGGAAAAATAGAATGAAGATGGGGTAAGAAGACTAGGAAAGTTCACTAGAAAGGGAAGGAAAGCGAAGGAAAGACATATGATGATGGCGGACGTGCGGGCGGCCGTGTGAGGTTGAGCTCTGCAGGTCCGAGAAGATAGGCGTCCTAGGAGCCCCTCAGGGCTTTTTCCTTTATGCCCTGGGTTGGGGGAAGGGTGACAGTGATGAATTTGCCATTGGTTAGATTTTATCAGTTTGACCGGCATTTCGCTGGGCTGCCGGCTTGCTATCTGCTCAGCTGTTCGGCTGCTCAGCTGGTTGTCGGGAGTTTCCGGCTATGTCGGGCGGTCTTGGCTTCTTCGGCGGCGGCGTTTGGAGTTCCCGGCGGCTGGCGGCGGCGGTGCTACGGCGGCGGCGACGGAGCTGTTTATGAGTTACGAGCTGTTTGGCCCGCCTTTTCTATTGTTTTCTTTTCGACCGGCCTGCCTCTGCTTTCTGCCTGCTTTTTGCCTGCATCGACGACGACGCTTTGGGTCATCCTAATGGCGACGGCGATGGCGGCGGCGGTGGCGTTGTTCCCGGGCCGTTTTCGGGCCACTTTACCATCGACTATTGTGGTCTGGCCTGCATTTATCGAACCGTTTGTCCTGCTGCCGCCTGGGCCTTTTTGGCCCGTTTTTCATCGGCGGTGGCGGTGGCTCTCCCCGGATTGTCTGCGGCCTTGGCGGCGTTACGGTGGCTGCGATGATGGCGGCGGCAGTGTCCATAGCGGCCCAGCGGCAGCGGCTTCGGTGATTCAACGATGGCGTTATGGCCGGTTTGCCGGCCCCCCGGTTGGTTCTGCATATCCCAGATGGGTTGGCACCCCCATTGTTTCTGATGGCCCTGAAGGTTCCTGGGCTAGCCGGTGGATTCCGGTGGAGCCCAGTGAAGCCTTGTGGACTTGGATCATTTCGAAGGATTTTGGAAGACCGGTGGGGAATTTAATGGACCTGGGGGAGCCAATCTTTGTTGACCACAGTCTGGAAGGCCCTAATAATTATGGAACTGAGGGCCTATGGACTGGTGGTCAGTTACAATCTCTAGGAATGACGGGACAACGGGGGACTTGGCTGTTATTAGAATTGACTATGATGGCTTGTTCTGTTTTCACAATCAATTGCGCATTGCCCCTTACACCCCAAAGGACAGAGAACTCTGGGTATTGCCATTGTGAGAGGATGGCCGAATTTACAACTGCTGCCCCTAGAGGTGAGAGCTCTATGGGGCAGGCCATACCCAGTGTGGTTGCTCCAGACTTCCATCCCCCCGAGAATTGGCTCTGTGGCCGTAGTGAGAGGACGGTGGCAGGCCTGCCCGGGGGGGTTATCCAGCTGAGTGGCAGCGGCTGGACGGAGGCCTGGGACTCCCTTTCCGAATAGATCCTCCTCATGGACTATTATCTATGGACTGCCTGCGATCCGGACTGCTATTTATGCCTTCCTTTAAATATTCTTCCACGGACTTGTGCGCCCTCAGGGGTGCTCCCCCCTCCTGGGTGCGACCCGCCTTGCCAGCCGATCATAACCTCGAGGAAGGGCCCATTTATTGGGACCCTGAGAGTTGGCTGGGCACGGGTAGGGGCCTTCGACGTAGACCTAATAAGAGGCCCCTGATTATTTTTCTTTCAAAAATTTTTAGGGGGTTAGGGAGGCGGGAGGGTTCTTTTGGTTGTTTGGATAAGGGGGGCTATCCAACCACCGCTGTTCTGGCTAGGGCCGATGGAGATCGCAGGGGGGAGGAGCGGGGGTCGGTCACCTCCGGGGCTCCAGGGCTGGTCGTGGGGCTACCTATTCCCACGACATCAGGGAATGGCAGCAGATGTAGGAGCAGAGGGCCGTATCGATCTCAGGGAAGGCCTCTCCGCTGCTTACAAGCGGTGGGGCACTCCGACCCTCTGGCTCTACCCCAAGGGCCCGGGAGTGAGGGTGTGCAGCCCCCTGAGCTCCGGCTGGTGTATTTGAACGCCAGGTCTGTCTCTAATAAGGCTCCTCTCGTTCGTGATCTGGTTGAGGGTGAGCAGGCGGACCTGGCTTGCATCACGGAGACTTGGTTGGGCCCAGAGGGCGGGATTCCTCTGGTTGACCTTTGTCCACCAGGTTTCCGGGTGCTGCACCGGCCTCGGGCTCAGGGTAGGGGTGGGGGTGTGGCTGTTGTTATGAGGAAGACCTTGTGTCCGCGGGAGGCCACTGTTCCTCAGATAGTCGGGTGTGAGTCTCTCTTTCTGAGATGCGGCCCTGGTGCGCAGTTGGGCCTGCTGCTGGTGTACCTTTCGCCTAGTCACGCAGCAGCAGCCCTGCCTGAGCTGCTCGATGTCCTCTCTGGGCTGGTGGTTGAGTTCCCGAAACTTATAGTTTTGGGGGACTTCAATCTACCATCGCTGGGAGGTTCATCTGAGTTGGCTCGGGAGTTCATGGCTTCCATGACGGCCATGGACCTGACGCAAGTAATTTCGGGACCGACTCATGAGGGAGGCCACACCCTTGACCTAGTTTTCTTATCTGGACGGTGGTTAGATGATCTTGGTGGGGGCTCTCCAATTATTATGCCCCTGTCATGGACCGATCATCATCTCCTGCGGCTGGTCTTCCGTTTTGCCACCCCCCGCCGTGGGTGTTTGGAACCAATTAAATGGTACCGCCCCAGACGCTTAATGGATCCCCAGAGGTTCCAGGCAGCGCTGGGGTCCCCACCTGCCTCCCTTGCTCACAGCTCGGCAGATGCCTTAGTGGAAGCCTGGGAAAGGACGGCCACTGAGGCTCTTGACCGAGTTGTACCCCTGCGGCCCCTGACCCGGTGCAGATCCCGTCGAGCTCCATGGTTCTCTGCGGAGCTTCGGGAGATGAAGCGTCGGAGACGGGGCCTAGAGAGCGGTTGGAGGTCCAGCCGATCCGAATCCGACCGATTGCGACTAAGAACCTACATTAGGTCTTATCTCGCTGCGATAAGGGAGGCGAGGTCTAACCACTTCGCCACCCTTATCGCGTCCGCAGATAATCGCCCAGCCGCCCTGTTTAGGGTGACTCGCTCCCTCCTAAATCAGGAGGTGAGAGAGGATCCCTTGCAGGGTCGTGCTGAGGAGTTTAACCAACATCTGTCGGACAAAATCGCTCGGATTCGGACCGGTCTGGACTCTGACTGGGCAGAGTCTGACGATCAGGACACTGGCGATCTTGTCGATATCACCTGGGAGGAGTTTGATTCTGTGACTCCGGAGGAAGTGGACAGGATCATGGGGAGACTGAGCACCACCACGTGTTTATTGGACCCGTGCCCTTCCTGGCTGGTTTATGCAGCCCGGGAGAGGACACGCAGCTGGTTCCAGGCAGTTATATCGGCTTCTTTGAGTGAGGGTAGCTTCCCCGCCGTCTTGAAAGAGGCGGTGGTAAGGCCTCTCCTCAAGAAGCCTGCCTTGGACCCAGCTGTATTAAACAACTTTCGTCCTGTCTCCAACCTTCGCTTCCTTGCGAAGGTTGTTGAGAGTGTGGTGGCGCATCAGCTCCCTCTGGTCCTGGATGAAGCGGATTATCTAGACCCGTACCAATCGGGTTTCAGGCCCGGGCACAGCACGGAGACGGCATTGGTCGCGCTGGTGAATGATCTCTGGAGGGCTCGGGACAGGGGATATTCCTCTGTTCTAGTCCTATTAGACCTCTCGGCGGCTTTCGATACCATCGACCATGGTATCTTGCTGCGGCGTCTCAGGGGATTGGGAGTGGGAGGCACAGTTTTACAGTGGTTCTCCTCCTATCTCCGGGGACGTTCGCAGTCGGTGTTGGCAGGAGGGCAGAGGTCGACCGCGAGGTCTCTCATTTGTGGAGTTCCTCAGGGGTCGGTCCTCTCGCCTCTCCTGTTCAACATCTACATGAAACCGCTGGGTGAGATCATTCGTGGCTTTGGAGTTGGGTATCATCAGTACGCTGATGATACCCAACTTTTCCTTTCGACCCCAAACCACCCCAGTGATGCCCTCAACGTGATGTCCCGGTGCCTGGAGGCGGTTCGGGTCTGGATGGGGAGGAACAGACTCCAACTCAACCCCGACAAGACTGAGTGGCTGTGCATACCTTCATCCCGGGTTTATTCGGATGTTCCACCTCTGGCTATGGGGGGTGAATTATTACCCCCCGTAGATAGGGCTCGCAACTTGGGAGTCCTCCTAGATTCACGGCTCACTTTGGAAGACCATATAGGAGCTGTGACTAGGGGGGCCTTCGCCCAGGTTCGCCTGGTGCGCCAGTTGCGGCCCTATCTTAGCCGGGATGATTTGTGCACGGTCACTCATGCGCTCGTGTCTTCTCGTCTGGACTACTGCAACGCTCTCTACATGGGGCTGCCCTTGAGGACCACCCGGAAGCTCCAACTGGTACAGAATGCAGCCGCGAGAGTTGTGTTGGGAGTCTCCCGATACTCCCACGTTACACCGCTGCTCCGTGAGCTGCATTGGTTGCCAGTTGTCTTCCGGGTGAGATTCAAGGTACTGGTAACAGTGTTTAAAGCCCTTCATGGCATGGGGCCGGAGTACCTTAGGGAACATCTGCTGCCGGCATCAAGCTCCCTGCGCCCTGTGCGTTCCCACAGAGAGGGCCTCCTCAGGGTGCCACCGATCAGGGAATGTCGATTGGTGGCCCCCAGGGGGAGATCCTTCTCTGTGGGCGCTCCGGAGCTGTGGAACCAGCTGCCGGTAGAGCTCCGGATGGCGCCCGATCTTCGCTCCTTTCGCCGCGACCTCAAGACGTTTCTGTTTGTACAAGCCGGCCTAGCCTGATGGGGATTGGTGGGGTTTTTTTAATTTTTTGTTTTAATTTTAAATTGTTGTTTTAGAATTTTATTCCAACTGTTTTAATATGGGCAATTATTTAATCTTGTTTTAACGTTTGTACGTAGTATTTTATTCTGCCCTGTGAACCGCCCTGAGTCCTCAGGGAGAAGGGCGGTATACAAATATTATTAAATTAAATTAAATTATTAAATATGATATTAAACTTGGATGGAGATGAAGTCACAGGAAGTGGTAATTGAGCAGAGAAATGAAAAAAGAAGAAAGACTGGTTGAAGTGTTACAAAAAAGGGTTAAATTCACTCAGCAACAGGCTTTTTGAAGTGGTAGCTAATTTTCCAGGGCATCCATTCTTTGCAACCAGAAGGTCTGCAGCCGTTTTGCAATTCTTTTGTTTTGTTTTCAGCAGTATTTTATTATTAACATATTCATGTATAATTGTTGGGGTAGGCATGGGAGAAATTATCTTCTTATCTGGTAAATCTAGTAATAAAAATTAAAAACAAAATAAGGCATTACAAAGTGTGAGTTACAGTTAATTTTTTAGAAGTAACTAGAGACTAAATCTACAGTAAGTTGCTAAGTAACTAGAGACTAAATTCTTAAGGATTCTGATTAAGATGGTGTTTTCACGGAATGAAATAATTTTGTCTTCAGGTGTTACAGGGGAGGGTAAGGTTGATAATAGTGATCACCTCTCTACTACTCAGCTCATAGATGATCAGAAGTGGATCAGGGACAAATGGACAAATCTCTGAAGACCATGCAATGGACAGTATAGATCAGGGATCTCCAACTTTGGCCATTTCAATTCCCAGAATTCCCCAGCCAGCATGCTGGAAAACTGAAGATCACACATCGTAAAATAGCCAATTTTGAAAAACATTAATCTATAGCAATAAGATTTTACAATATACTCTGTTGGTTGGATTGCATATCTTTTGTGTCTGAGAACATGTCTACGGAGACAGAATGATTGAAATATACAGATGGTATCATATTTTTAAATTGGGTACTTTATTTTGTAGGCAATTAATTTTAAGTAATGATTCAGTTATTTTAATTAAATTAACTTTTTTGTTGACCCTGCCCTGTGTTGGAATGCTGTTTCTAGGAGGTATGCATGCATGCATGCATACAAATATGCATGTGTAAGTGGGTTAAATAAAACTTTGATTAGTTAGTGGAAGAATCTCCAAAATCTGCAAATGGCAGCCATAAATTGACAAAATGGGAAGCTGGGGATTGCCCAGGGTCCTTGTCTGTATTCTTTTTTCTTATTTTCTTTTGCTATTTATTCTTGCTTTTAAGGAATGGATTGTCTAAAATTTAAGATAGTTTTTTTTAAAAAAAATAAATAAATGTGGTACAAGATGTCTCAAAAACAGAAAATGGTTTCAGCCTCTTTGGATTTCTCAGGAAACCTGGATTAACTTAAATCAGGTCTACCCAGTCTTTTTGGAGGCCAATGGGCACTTCTGTCATTTTGCTAATATGTCATAGGCCAGGCATGTCAAACTCACAATGTCACGTGACATCACGCAACACATCGTGACTTTTTCCCCATTGCTGGCAATGGGGTGGGAGTGGTGTCAGTATGATGCATCCAGCCCATGGGCCGGCAGTTTGACATGCCTGTCATAGGCATTCAAAGAAAGAGGCTGATTTAGGAGGGATAGCATATTCACAGAGGGTGAATACACAGTGGATGTAGCCAGTCATAAGACAACAATTTGCCCCTTGGCAAAATCAGTTAGATGCTCAGTATCAATAGTTAGTTTATGTTTCTCTTTTTTGGGAGGGTGGGAGAGGAGGCATTCCCAGTTACAAATAAATCTGTTTCCACTCATCCCTTTTGTACTCAGAGAAAGTCTATGGAGCCTATGTGAAATCTAAGGGCATTGGATACGGAAATATTTCAGAGACTTTTGCTTTAAAACATGCCAGCTTTCTTTTAAGCATTTAAAATTGAAACAATACATTTAAAAAAGTAGAAACAGGCTTGAAGAATGCCAAAGGAAATATTTAACATTAATACAAATCAGGGATTGTCTGTAAGGCAGAGATAAAAGAAGTCAAGATGGTGGAGCTTCAGTTGCAGTCTTCATTGCTATTCTGACCTTTTTTTTTACTGCCATACCATGGTCATCCCTGGTATTAAATGTGTCATATTGAGGACCTGAAAAGAAGGCACAGGATTGGACTGTATAATTATGATTTTTGCCTAATTTGCAAAGCAGTTAGTGTGGGATAACGTCATTTGTTTGAATCCAGGTCCAAACATATTATACTAGAAGATGAAAAAAGTACTATTTTTTACTACAGTTTTCATTGTCCACCAGCACAGGGGCAGTCTGGGGTAATTTATATCACCGTGACTATGAAGCAGCCAGGATCACTTTTACCAGCTCAAAATATTTTGGGTCTAGTCTTTGAAATTCTGGAATTGGTAATCCCAACACTTTTGATAGATACAAAATAAGGATTGTTTGAGCTAGAATTAAATCAAAATACAAATATCTGCTCATTTTAGATGCGCACAAAATGGAAGCTAAAAAACAACCATGCCTTGATGAATATCTTGTATACCTTTTGGTAGCATTTAGGTTGGTCCTAATAAAAGTATAACTCAGTAATGGATTAAAAGGAAAGATATGCATATCAGACAATAGCCTATGTTTGAACTGACAGTTACTCACACATATGCAGCTTTCCCATATTATCTGTAAAGTACATTATGACTAATTTATCTTATAAGCAGTTTCATCATGACCTCTGCATTACAGGAATGTTTGGCTTGCCTTCAGCTTCAGATCATACTGCATAATTTATAGATTACATAATCACACCAGAGAAGGTTAGATGAAAAAGAAATACACACTTCCTCTGTTGGAAACTCTTAGTACTGGAAATTGCCACTTAAACTCTAGAGCAGTGTATCTGAGTCTAGAGTCTGTTTTGAAGTGGGGGAAAAAAGGAATTCTGACTTTTTTCTTAAAGTGGGAGGGAAATAACAGACACCGCCCCCCATGCAATTAGATAAAGAATGTTTATCAAGAGGTCACCTAGCACATAGGAGCACCAAACTGCTTAAGTCAGTGAGAAGTAATGGCCTGCCAAAACAATTTTATATAGATACAACCACATCCTGTTAGGAATCTATGATAGCAGGAGAGTGGTAAAATTAGCTGCTTTCAAATATTCAATTAACATATGCAATGTGATCTCTTCCAGGGTGTATTCACTTGAATATTTGACAGACACACATGTTTTCAGCAGTTCACAGGATGCTGCATGTCATCAGCTTATCAAATGGTTGTATGCACGTTGTGGTTAGTTACCAGGTAATGAACAAATGTCAATGCCAACTCAACGTGTCTTGCTGCCTTAGATAAATTTAAGAACTTTGTCTTTCTCCACTCTTTCTGCTTTATTTAAAGCATAGATATTAACAATGACACAATATAGTTGCAAACAAAACATAACATACTAATTATCAGTTTCATATTTCAGCGTAACACAAATATGAACAAATTGTACGATGGAATTAAAAACTAAGAATGAAAGGAGGGAAATGCGAGCCACAGGCAAACAAAAATTAAAAACCTATGTTGCCTGCAAAAATACTTCCTTGCCCTTCTGTTTTAATCTAATGTTTTTTCAATTGAGAAATAAAGGAGTTGTCAAATAACAAGAAAACACTTTTTGTATTTTTTTAAAAATATTTTCTTTTATGTCATTTTTATTGTTATTGTTGCCATGCTGCTAATAATGGCTGAACAACACATCCTCTTGTCTATCGTGCTTGCCATTTTGTTGGTGTTAATATCAACAAAGAAACAGTGATCTGAAACAGGATTGTGAGTGCAAAGAAGAGGAAATGAAATTTTTTCTTCCTAAGCCTGTCTACCCTTTCTCTATGGCTAAAATGAGCAAAAATGGGGATCTAGTGCAGGAATGTAGAAAAGGAAAAAGAAAAATTTATCCCTCCTCAATAATTCATATGAAAATGAGGTATGTGTCATGGTTCCGATAAATGAGACAGTTCAAACAAAATGCAAGCATTGTTTATCTAAAAAGTCTTAATAATGAAACGAAACATCAGCACTCATGGAGGGATGCCAGAATCTGAAATCTCCTCCCCGCAAATCCATCGTAACACACACACAATCCCCGCCCTTATCTACACATCATAAATCACATTATCCAATTAGTTTTACATATGAGGTTTCACTTCCCATTCTGTACGCAGGCTTTTCTAATCTTCTCAAAATAGTCATTAGAAAATTCCCTCCCTTCAAGATTCAAAGCGACTCCTTTCAATTACATGGGCTGATCAAGGCTTCACACTCAGTGAACTCATTGAAAAAAACAAATAGGAGTGGCTGCAGAAGTTAGGATTCTAGTCTGCCTAGCAGCTAAAACAGGGCTGAAAAATAGGCAGAGACCAGGCTAAACAGGGTATCTCTAGAGGAAACCACCAGAATCAGTTGGAGCCCCAAAACTGGTGGCTTGAAGTACATAATTTCATATATATATCAATGCACTTTTTATTGCTGTCATCTTCAGGCTGAATGTTAGAGAAAAATTGCTGTCAGAGAACAACAACAATAACAACAACAACAATAATGTTGGAAGGGACCTTGAAGGTCATCTAGTCAAACCCCGTGCTCAGGCAGGAAACCCTATACCAGTGATGGCAAACCTTTTAGAGACCGTGCCCAAACTGCAACCCAAAACTCACTTATGTATCATGGTGTAGCCCACTGGGTGGGCGTGGCCCATTGGGTGGGTGTGGCTGCAGTGTTAACGGCAGACTGGGTGGGACCAAAAAGTTCAATCAATCAATTCCAACTTTGCGAGATCTTTTTTTCCGTGAGAAGTTGAAATTGATTGATTGAATGAACCTTTTTTTTTGCCCATGGCGGTGGAGGCCTAAAGCGAAAAGGTTTTATAAAACCCAGCTAAAGGCCTAGGAATGGGGCGACAGCATGCGTGCCCACATAGAGGGTTCTGCGTGCTACCTGTGGCACGTGTGCCATAGGTTTGCCACCACAGCCCTATACCATTTCAGACAAATGGCTGTCCAGACTCTTCTTAAAAACGTCCAATGTTGGAGCATTCACAGCTTCTGGAGGCAGGTTGTTCCACTGATTAATTGTTCTAATTGTCAGGAAATTTCTCCTTACTTCTAGGTTGCTTCTCTCTTTGATTAGTTTCTATCCGTTGCTTCTTGTCCTGCTTTCAGGTGCTTTGGAGAATAGCTTGACTCCCTCTTCTTTGTGGCAGCCCCTGAGATATTGGAAGACTGCTATCATGACACCTCTCATCCTTCTCTTCATTAAACTAGACATACCCAATTCTGGCAACCGTTCCTTATACGTTTTATTACATTTAAGTTGTCTTCAGGCTGTCTCACCTACAAGAAGACACTGAGGTAGGTAGAATGTACAAATTTGTGCTCAGGAAATCGTTAGTGGGTTGTCCTCACCCCAGCACAAGGAGACTCTTATTACCATGCCATGTGGGTTAGTTATCTAAGATGTGCAACATTATATGTTAAAATAATCATTAGGTAATTATAACTACTGGTACTTCCTGCATCTCATTTCCCTCTGGCTACTAGATCTGGGCTACAAAAATATGAATGAAAAAGTAAAAGTATTGTATGAAAAAAACTGATCACTGTTCACCTTTTCAGATCAGATCTAATACTTCTCTCTCTCTCTCTCTCTCTCTCTCTCTCTCTCTCTCTCACACACACACACACACACACACACGTTATGACCCTACATTTATGATATAATTATAAACCTAACTGCAGTAGAAAAACTAGCATATATTGGAAGCACCAGGTTGTATTTTGCAAAATCTTCTACAATAAGAAACAAATTCAGTTTTAAGATACTGCAAAATTCTTCATTGTTTCTGATGCATTTCACCTACAATTTTATCCTTCTGAAAGCCCATAAATTTCTGTCTGGGAGGAAATATAATTACACTCTTTCAGCTGAAAATATTTTATGAAGCACTAAATAACTTTTATGAGCAGGTATTTATTATATGTAATAGGAAATGTTTCACGCATTTAGTCTAAACTGTTCCTTCTTCAAATTCCTCAGTATGAAATAAAATCAAAGCCATAAACAAAACATCATTTTAGAAAATGAGCAATCAGGAAGATTTTAATTGGAAAGTTCCTAGAGTCATATCAAACATTTTTTTCTAACGATCCCAGTATTAAGTATTCTGACTTGTAGCCACTGGGGTTTGCCAAGAATTAAAGTTATGCATTCACAGTTATATGTCACTATTGAGCTCTGCATGGTCCCAACTTACCTAAAAGGAAAGGTGACTTTTCTGGATGGGGGCACCAGAAAGTCCAGAATTTTGAAATTATATCTATTAGTCCATCAAGGTAGACCGGACTAGAAAACTATAATAATGAATGTTAATACTACCTTTATCATATGGTTATGGTTACAGTAGCAGAATCTTGCAAGTCTGAATGTGCTTCCCTCCCTTCCCTTAACTTTATTAGAAGTAGGGAGGGTCTTGTCTGAGATGCGTGCTTGGATTACAATTTTGCTCGGACTCAAATTTCTTTTAACTGCCTGTTGTCTTGGTTGCAGCTTTTCCTTCTGCTCCTCAGGGTTATCCTTCCTCCCCATTCCCATATTTTAGAAAGTGAAGGTCACGCTGACACAGCTAGGGAAAAGACATTATATTAGCAGAAGCAAAAACAGTGGGGATTTTTGCAGGAACCCCCATCTATATTGCAACTTCTGGAAGAATGCTCTTTATAATTTCAGTTTGCCTTTTATTTTATTTTTCCTAAACAAGTGTATGCAGACTTTAAAATAAAGTTGACATTGATTTCTCTTGTTTCCCTCCTGTTGAAGGGAAACAGGAACATCACTAACTGGCTCATGGTGTTCTACAGTATGTTTCAGTTGGAAGTAAAAAGTTACTGCGGGTCAATTCTAAACTGCTTTAGAAGAACTGGAAATAGGACTAGGGATGTAGAAATACCTATATCTGCCTTGTATTTGCTTATGAGCCCTGGCAGTGATTCAGTGGCTGAGACTTTAAGCCATGAATATTCTTGTTGGCTTATCTAACAAAGACTTGCTGTGTCGCATGCTAAATCTCTTAGCCAGCAGAAGATAATAATGCTACCTTTTCCAGATTGTGATAATGTGCAATGAGAGCATGTCAAACTTGTGATATTGTCTCAGTGTATAGTATACAGTATATTGAGCTTGTTTATCTGTATTTGGGCTATTCAGAAGACTCACAGATGCAAAACATTTTAGCATTATCATCATTTTAGCAACATTTAGCTTCAGACAGAAAGACTGTTAAAAGAAGTTGTTAAAAAGAAAAACCAAACAAAACTAAGACAGAATTGTCTCAAACTCAAAAGGCTCAAAATTCAAATATTATAGGGTGAAATCAAAGATGCCATCAGATCTTTTACTTCTTCTATTTATTTATTAAATTTGTTTTCTGTCCATCTCTCAAAGGAGTCTCTGGATGGCTTGGAACATAGAATTTTGATTAGTTCATTGGAACAGCTTTTATTTCATTTTTATTATTTATTTATATCCCACCTTTATTATTTTTATAAATACCTCAAGGCTGTGAACATACCTAATACTCCTTCTCCTATTTTTTCCACATCAATAACCCTGTGAGGTGAATTGGGCTGAGAGAGAGTGACTGGCCCAAGGACACCCAGCATTTAAGGCAGAAAAATCATGCCACAAAGTCTTTAATAGCTAGTCCAATCCACCACTCTTACTTGTTTCCAATGAAGGGGGAATATACATAAGGAGATCATCATCTCTGGATAGCTTCCCACAGCTGACAGAGATGCTTTTCTGCAAACTCAGACAATTTAGCTTTGAGTCATCTTGAAAGGACATGACTTCTATCACATCCACTTATTCGGAAGGAATGAGCTTTGTAAACAAGTAGGGCCTAGACTTTAAGAATGTGTAAGATTGTTTATGAAATTCAAGGCTACAATTCTGTGCCTGTTTATTTATATATAAAAAACTAATGGAAAATGATGGAATTTATTTAAATTCATTGTAGTACTATATTCTTTCTTCTATTAGTACTAAGCAAGCAGTGGGTGGAACAAGCTGAGAGTGGGTGGACATGCTCATTCACTGTATGACCAAGTTTTTTTTTTCCTGGTAGTCTCTTTTCCCAAAAAGCAAGCTATAAAAAAAAGAGAGAGATGGAGTGAGGTCAGCCTGGCTTTCTTCAGAGGCCTTCTGAAATTAGTCTTGAGCCTCTGGAAAACAGGCTATTTAATTCTGGCTTAGTTGTTGTTGTTAGCTGCGAAGTCGTGTCTGACCCATCGCGACCCTATGGACAACGTTCCTCCAGGCCTTCCTGTCCTCTACCATCTTCTGGAGTCCATTTAAGCTCACGCCTACTGCTTCAGTGACTCCATCCAGACACCTCATTCTCTGTCGTCCCCTTCTTCTCTTGCCCTCAATCTTTCCCAGCATTAGGCTCTTCTCCAGTGAGTCCTTCCTTCTCATTAGGTGGCCAAAGTATTTGAGTTTTAGCTTCAGGATCTGGCCTTCTAAAGAGCAGTCAGGGTTGATCTCCTCTACGACTGACTGGTTTGATCGCCTTGCAGTCCAAGGGACTCACAGGAGTCTTCTCCAGCTCCATAGCTCAAAGGCCTCAATTCTTTGGCGCTCAGCCTTTCTTATGGTCCATCTTTCACTGCCATATGTTGCAACTGGGAAGACCATAGCCTTGACTATACGGACTTTTGTTGACAGGGTGATGTCTCTGCTTTTTAGTGTGCTCTCTAGATTTGTCATGGCTTTCCTCCCGAGGAGCAAGTGTCTTTTAATTTCTTGGCTACAGTCCCCATCTGCAGTGATCTTGGAGCCCAGGAAAATAAAATCTGTCACTACCTCTACTACCTATTTGCCAGGAATTGAGAGGGCCGGATGCCATGATCTTGGTTTTCTTAATGTTAAGTTTCAACCCAAGATTTGCACTCTCCTTCTTCACCCGCAACAAGAGGCTCTTTAGTTCTTCTTCACTTTCTGCCATTAGAGTGGTATCATCTGCATATCTTTGGTTGTTGATATTTCTTCCGGCAATCTTAATTCCAACTTTTGATTCATCTAGCTCTGCCTTTCTCATGATGTGCTATGCATATAAGTTAAATAGGCAGGGCAACAGTATACAGCCTTGCCAGACTCCTTTCCCAATTTTGAACCAATCAGTGGTTCCGTGTCCAGTTCTCACTGTTGCTTCTTGGCCCACATATAGGTCTCTCAAGAGACAAATAAAATGGTCTGGTATGCCCATCTCTTTAAGAACTTGCCACAGTTTGTTATGATCCACACAATTAAAGGCTTTAGCATAGTCATTGAAGCAGAAGTAGATGTTTTTCTGAAACTCTCTAGCTTTCTCCATAATCCAGCGTATGTTGGCAATTTGATCTCTAGTTCCTCTGCCTCTTCGAAATCCTGCCTGTACTTCTGGTAATTCTCGATTCACATACTGCTGGAGCCTAGCTTGTAGGATTTTAAGCACAACTTTACTAGCATGAGAAATGAGTGCAATGGTGCGATAGTTCGAACATTCTTTGGCACTGCCTTTCTTTAGAATTGGAATGTAAACTGATCTTTTCCAATCCTGTGGCCACTGTTGAGTTTTCCAAATTTGCTGGCAAATTGAGTGTAGCACTTTTACTGCATCGTCTTTTAAGATTTTGAATAGCTCAGCTGGAATACTGTCACCTCCACTAGCTTTGTTGTTGCTCAGCTTTTCTAAGGCCCACTTCACTTCACATTCTAGGATGTCTGGCTCGAGGTCAGTGACCACCTCATTGTGATTATCAGGGACGTTAAGCTCATTCTTGTATAGTTCTTCTCTGTAATTTTGCCACCTCTTCTTAATCTCTTCTGCCTCTGTTAGGTCCCTGCCCTTTTGGTCCTTTATCATGCCCATTTTTGCATGAAACGTTCCCTTCATCTCTCCAGTTTTCTTGAAAAGATCTCTGGTCCTCTCTATTCTATTGTTTTCTTCTATTTATTTGCACTGTTCATTTAAGAAGGCATTTTTATCTCTTCTAGCTATTCTCTGGAAATTTGCATTCAATTAGGCGTATCTTTCTTTTTCTCCCTTGCCTTTCACTTCCCTCCTTTCCTCAGCTATTTGCCAAGCTTCCTCAGACAGCCATTTTGCTTTCTTGCATTTCTTTTTCTTTGGGATGGTTTTGGTTGCTACCTATCCATAGTTCTTCAGGCACTCTGTCTATCAGATCTAATTCCTTAAATCTATTTGTCACCTCTACTGTATATTCAACAGGAATATGATTTAATTCATACCTGAGTGGCCTAGTGCTTTTCCCTACTTTCTTCAGTTCCAGCCTAAACTTTGCAATGAGAAGCTCATGGTCTGAGCCACAGTCAGCTCCTGGTCTTGTTTTTACTGACTGTATAGAACTTCTCCATCTTTGGCTGCAGAGCCCATAGTCAATCTGATTTCTGTGTTGACCGTCTGGTGATGTCCATGTATAAAGCTGTCTCTTGGGTTGTTGGAAAAGTGTTTGCTATGACCATCGTATTCTCTTGACAAAATTCTATCAGCCTGTGCCCTGCTTCATTTTGTACTCCAAGGCCAAACTTGCCTGTTATTCTTCCTAGTTGAGCATTCCAATCCCCCATGATGATAAGGAAATAATTTTTTGGTGTTAGTTCTATAAGGTGCTGTAGGGCTTCATAGAACCAGTCAATTTCATCCTCTTCAGCACTGGTGGTTGGGGCATAGACTTGGACTACTGTAATATTGAATGGTTTGCCTTGGATTTGAACTGATATCATTCTGTCATTTTGAGGATTGTATCCCAGTATTGCTTTTCCTACTCTTTTATTGACTATGAAGGCTACTCCATTTCTTCTGAGGGATTCTTGCCCACAGTAATATACCTGATCATCATCTGAATTAAATTCACCCATTCCTGTCTATGTTGTCGATGTTCAGTCTTGTCATCTCTTGTTTGACCACGTCCAGCTTTCCTTGATTCATGGATCTTACATTCCAGGTTCCTATGGAGAAAAAATCTTTACAGCATCGGACTTTCCTTTCACCTCCAGATACATCCACAGCTGAGTGTCCTTTCGGCTTTGGCCCAGTCGCTTCATTCTTTCTGGCGCTACTAGTACTAGCCCTCTGCTCTTCCCCAGTAGCATATTGGACGCCTTCCGACCTGAGGGGCTCATCTTCCAGCGTCATATCGTTTTGCCTTTTGGTACTGTCCATAGGGTTTTCATGGCAAAGATACTGGAGTGGGTTGCCATTTCCTTCTCCAGTGGATCACGTTTTGTCAGAACTCTCTGCTATGACCTGTCCATCTTGGGTGACCCTGCACGGCATCGCTCATAGCTTCATTGAATTACGCAAGCCCCTTCACCACGACAAGGCAGTACTCCATGAAGGGGTCTGGCTTAGTATGCTCCTGCATAAAACATCATAGTCACTGGGATTGACATTTGTCCAATTGGTAGACAATTCTGAATTTAAGAAGACACTCCAGGAAGATTAAGCAGGAAAAAACTAATCTGCCACCATTTCTATATTTGCAATGAATTTAAGTCTGCATTCTAGTTTTACAGTTAAATTACCTGGGGAAAATAATTTTCCTTCCAGATAAACATAGTAATTGGGCAAGTCAACAAAAATCCAACCTGTCATTAAGGTTGTAGGAGCAATGTGCACAAGAAGCATAAAATAATCAAATGTATAAATACATTAAAATGTTGCGATTCCAGTCTCATGAAAGTTTTATAGTGCACCTATAAAATAAGAAGTCCATGGAAACCACAAAGGAAAATGAGTTTTATAGCTATGTAATAGCTTACTCCACAAGGATGTCTTATTCTTCTTTTCATATTAAAATCTCATTGGAGGCAAGCTTGATCCTCACTGGACACATCCATGTAGTTTTCTTTGCAATTACACTAACAATGCAGTAATTTACCACTATCTCTTCTGAGATTTTATTTTCCAATTCCCCAATCTTGCCTATAGCTAAATAGTCTCCAGACTAAACACAAACTCAGTCAAGATCAACCAGATGCTATTTCTTGCTGAAAACCTTCCATGTAAAATGGGCTACTGTATAGACAGTAAAATAATGCCATTTATTGACTTCAGCCAACTGTTATCAATCTTGTACCCTCCAGGTGTGGGAGTATACATATTCCATACTCCCTACCCATTGTGAGGCTGATAGGAGCTATAGACCAATGCTTCTAGAAGACTTCAGGTCTGGAGTTATGCAGAAACTCTACAGTTATGGGATGTGATAAGAAAAGCCTTAAGGTTCTCTATTCCAAAACCTCATTGCACATTGTCCTTGTCAGGACCTTCCGCCATGGCCAAGCATGGATAGCTGCACTTCAAATTCAAAGGAAAAAAGGATTTTGGAGCAAGCAAAGGCATACAGCCTGCGCTTGTCAGCAACTTTAAGAAGATGTATCTTTGACTGTGTTCATCCGGTTGCCATGCAATCCCAGGAAAACACATATTTGAGTTAAGGAAGTGCTGACAAAATGACCACACCTGCTCCAAAGCAGCTTGTCACACGTTGTTGGAACCTCCTTAATTCAAACGTAAATCTTTTCCTGAAACTGTGCGGCTACCATGTGAGCCCAGAACCCCAATGTGGGAATCAATGAGCAGGCAGAGAACCCACACTTCACAATCGGACCCCTGTAGGACACTGTGAGTCAGGGTCAGGAAAAGCTGACTTCAGCAAGGGACTCCTCCCAATGCAGTCATCCCAAAGCCACTCATACTTACTGCATGGCATGGAATTAGCAAGATGGATGCATGTCCAGTAGCATTCCTTTGTGCTCACAAAGCAACAGGAAGAAGTCAGCATACAGGCAATTCAACTGTTCAGACTTGCGGAGCCATCCATTTATTGCCCTACCCCTACACCATCCTACCTCTCCCCAGACCTCACACAAGCCAAAGGTTGATGGAAGAGCAGGGAAGGTGGCTGATGGAAATTACCATCAGTCTTACTAGACACTAGGACCAGTTACAGAAGGACCTCAAGCTTCTTGGAGTGCCAATAGGAAGCCATGGCTGATAGAGAGGAGGCACCCTGGAAAACAGGAACAATCTATTGACCAGAAGAAATAGATGCTGGTGCTCCTGTAGACAGTATGACCTGCAGACAGTGCGACATTCTGTACAATGTCTAGTATTCTTTTTTTTGGTGTTCAGCTTTTTGCAATTTTTCAGCAGTATTATTCTAGAACTCTCTTTGTTCCAGTTCTGGATGAGACCAGGAAGCACATTGGTACTGGGATGCATGAACTTGGGATGCACTGCATTATTTTTTATCAATCATGTCCTAACATAATTTGTAGTAGAAACCATGTTGACAAGAAATTGATAAACTGCTAAAGGAGGTGAAAAGGCAACTCAGTCTTGGGAAAGTGGAAAACATGGGAAAGAAACTCAAAGGAAGCCTCTGAGTGAGGACCCATGGCAAGATAGATATCCCTGCAAGTGGCTCCACAAGCAGGGACAGCATCATGGTGAATTCACCAGCCAGAAGACAGGTGTAGCTGATGAAAAAGGAGAAAATGGGGGATTGCCCACTTGCCCTTTGGAGAAGTGCTCCTTGCAAGGAGAATACAGGAATTGAGTTTCTTTTGGGTGATTGTGACTTGAGCAGCTTGGTATTGAGAGAATGTCAACATACCTAGAACTGCAGTGATGCATATGTTCAGCAAAAACCTCACTTTCTTAAGCACCTTTGGATACAGTTAGTTTACCAACCTAAGAGAGATATTGGCCTATGTTGGCCAATGCAGTGTATTACTGCATTATGGAATATCAATAATTGCCATTATCTGAGTTGCTACTGCTTGGTTCAGGCAACATGCAAATCAACATTCCAGACACGAAAACATGGATTGTGTTATACCACTTGGGGGTAATAAGTACACAGAAGGCACTGATTTCACTGTGAGCGAAATAGCATCTAACAGTGTTGTTGTCTTTCAACCTATTTTGCACTGACTTGCTGTGTCTGTTCACAAGCACATGATCTTGGTCTGCACACCAACAAAAGTGAGCACAAACAAAGCAAAGAATGAATTCTATTCCTAGTTCCTAGTCACATTGGACTTCTTACACAGAGCAATGTAATAATCATTGCTGGTGTCAAGACAAATTGGCAAGGATGGGAAGACACATTCATAAATTTGGATCACGGAGAATAAATGATGATGGTTTGTGCCTATTAATCATTTACAGCAGAAAATGGGCTAATAATTGGAAACACCATTTTTTTCAATACAAAACACCACTTTATACATTCTGTGCATATCCAGTGTAAAGTTTGCCCTAGTTCTGGACAATAATACCCAATCAATTCAAAGCCTAATTTAAAGATATTCAGGTGTTGTGGGAAATAGAATGTGGGTCTGATCATCCCCTTGGATGTGTAATTATCCAGTTCCAATTTAAGAAACTTACCTCTAAGGCAAAACTTCCACACCATAAAGTTTTGGTTGGCTGATTCTGTCTTCAAGCAATTATTCTAACTGGTCCTATCCAACCATGTTACGATGCTTGCAGAATAATAATAATAAAAAAACCTGGAGAAGCTGCAGATCATTTTGCTATGCTTCAGCAGTATAATCAAAATTATATTTATCACTCCTACTTTTTGAAAGAAGATTTTAGCACAATGTGATTGCACTAAAATATATGGAAAACTGATAAAATTATCAAACTGCTTTGTAGTCAGGAAAAGATAATAAGCAGGTAAACAAATGGGCAGACATTTCATGTTACATGTTGATGATCATTCTTTTCTTTTTGTAAATTAATTTTTATAACATTCTTATTTCCTTTGTGACAAATCATTTACAGTGGAATTAATTACAAAATTTTAAATTTATGTTCCCTCAAACAAAAATTCCAAGTCCAAAGACAAACTATTGTAAGCAATAACTTCCAAATTATAGCAGCTGAGGAGATGTTAAGCAAGAGTATAAATAAACTTTTCCCATTTTCACTCTTTGGCTTGTGGTTTCAGATTCTGCTTCTGATGTGTCACCTATTCCATGTGACAGGAAATATGACTCAAAAAATTTGGCAGACTTTTTCTCTGTGAAACTCACAGCGTCTGTAAGGGATCTGCTTCCTGGCACGTGTCTTAAGGAACAGTCATAGCTGGATTGACAAAACATTCCTTCATTTCCTTTTTTCTGTAAGATTAGTAGTTGAAACAGCTCAAATACTATCAGGCATGGCTTTATTGTCAGGACTTCAAATATTCTTCTCAACAGTTATGACACACAATGAGCCAAAGAAGGCTTATATTTTTTTTATTCCCAACAGGGCAGAACTATTTACTGGAAAGGAAATTCTGGGAGGGCATTAAAAGCCTACTATGGAAAAAAAGAACAGTGTGAATAAGGCATAATTAGCCAGAACACAGGTAAGAACTTAGATTTCTCGTGTTTTAGACTTCCTCTCCCACAATTCCTTGCTCTTGGGGCTGACAGAAGTTGAAATCCAAGCTAACTGGAAGGAATCAGACATCTTATGCTAAACACAGAAGACTGATGGGCTATGGTTTCCCAGAGTTTTCCAAACAGGAGGTTGACAGTCATCTGTTGAGGATTCTGGTATAATTGTGTTTCCTTTATTGACTGAGCATGGAACTAAGAAGCTGGTAAACTTTGTGATTCGATGTTCTGTAAATTAATTTAATGAATGGGTTCATTTAAATATATACTGATTTACATTGAAAGAAAATAATTCCTAATAAATTAGTTTTGTGTCTAAGGGAAGATGCATCTCACCCAAAATGGACCCACTTCTCAAAATTGTCTGCCCCTCAGAAACTTTGATTACAGAGAAGCCTGGAGGGATCAGTCTTAATTATTCTTTGCTCCTCTGTACATTGAAAATACGGAGTCCCTTTGTTCGTGCTTTCCAAGCACAGAGTGGTGATTGATGGGTGGGACTGGGCGAGGAGCTTGAGGAAAGCATGCCTACCCACTGACATAAGCCTACTTTAGTACAAGTCCCAGAAGTTTGGTTCTTAAACCAGAAAATTCTCAAATCTTGATTTAAAAGATCTGTTTGCTTTGTAGTTCAGCTGAAAAAAAAAGCCTTCAGGACAGTTTGTAAAGGTTATTCATAGCACAATGCTTGTCTTCAGAATTATAGGATTATAAAAGATAAAGCACAAAAAAAAAACCCAGTTGGGGAGGGAAAAGAAACAACAAAAACAAGTTAAGCACTAATTCTTAATTCTAAATTTCTTGCTGATATTCTTTTTGGCAGGAAGGACAAAACATTTTTCAGCTTTTTTTCTAATAGATGGGCCTAGTTTATTACAGTTCTTGCTTTGTGGTTCTCTCCCCCACCCCCCAGTTTCTTTATTAAACTTGCAATAAACATACAAAGAAACACATATCAGTACAAACAGCAGTTTTAATAAATAAAAAGTTTCAAATGATAATGTAATTTGCTAACCAAGAAAAACTAAAATTTTCAATCTAATGTACTGTATTGGTGCATAAAAATAAATGGAAAAAGGAAATTAACAAAAGGCTAGAAAATTTATAATCATAATTTGATGAAGTTAAAGTGGAGTGGATTCCTGCTCCTTTTTTGCCCATCCCTAGTGCTAAAATCTCACGTCCAAAATGATTTCAACATGAATATTATTTCCAAATTAATTTATATTCTGAGAGGAATTCTAATTTATGTATCTGAAAAATATTTTCAGAAAATAAATTTTTTGGTTAGAAAATTTCTAAGGGCTTCTTTGGTGCCAAGAATATTTTTTACATAAAATGACATTGCCTGCTGTGGAAATACTGGTGCAATAATATGTTTATTAACATCATTATTTCAAATCCTAGTTAATACTGATAAAATAACCTTTTCTTCTTTTTTATATTCAATGTTCTAAGTGATCTAAAGATTAGGGTGTTAATAATCAATCTATAGAACTACTGGATTTCTTATATTTGTAATCTTTAATGGGAGAAACAATGCATCAAACAGTAAACTTTTTCAATCAAGTTACTTCAAATGGGTTAATTTACAGAATCCAAGTCCCATGACTCCTGTAGAATTGAAATTTGGTAAATTTTATAAAACATTTTATGACATTAAATTATCATAAAATGATTTATGACATAATACAAAATGTTATAAAACATTTCCTGTGGTCAACTGCTGCTGTTTGACTGTGCTATACTGTACAGTTCACATGGGCTACCTTCAAGCCAGATACATGTCTGAATTTTCAAGAATTTTTCAAATGCATTAGAAGCTCTGCCATTGTTGAAAGTATTGAGGAATCTGGCAAGGAAATTGTTCTGTAACAATGACCCCCTGGGTCACAGGTTGTCTAGTACCAAATGAATAACATTGTACCAAAATAACAAAATATATTAGCAATAGCATTTAGACTTATATATCACTTCACAGTGCTTTACAGCCCTCTTTAAGCGGTTTACAGAGTCAGCATATTGCCCCCAACAATCTGGGTCCTCATTTTACTGACCTTGGAAGGATGGAAGGCTGAGTCAACCTTAAGCTGGTGAGAATCGAACTGCTGGCAGTTGGCAGAATTAGCCTGCAACACTGCATTCTATTATATAAAGCTCTTGGTGGTTTATATAATAATATCCATCCTTTTTTAAAAAAAATCTGTTTGTGTAATATTCATAAATTCTCAGAAATAACTGTCAACAATTAACTCTAACACATTTGCCAATGGGTGGGAGAAGAGCATGGGACAGCCGAAATAAACAGACGTAATTGATTGGAGGGCAAATGATTGCAGGCAAAACTAAAGGACAAAAAATTCTTGATGGTAAAAAAGGATCAATAGCCCTGCACTGTTTCTAAGTCTTCTCTTGCTGTGGTATAATTTGAAAGGGGAGGGGGCGCTTCCTCCAATGGCCCTTTGGATCCCAAGCTGAAAGGTGAGGTGGGTGGACTCATAAAACAGGATGGGCAGCCTTTTTTATTTCGCAATTACTCAGAAGTATTTTGGTCCAGAGGCCTCAGGTCAATAAGGGAGGTTGAAAGGAGCTTGTCAGCAATACCTGAACCAAACATGAATGAGTCTACTTGTTCTCTGTTTGAAATG
This sequence comes from Vipera ursinii, assembly GCF_947247035.1. Taxonomy (NCBI): domain Eukaryota; kingdom Metazoa; phylum Chordata; class Lepidosauria; order Squamata; family Viperidae; genus Vipera; species Vipera ursinii. Next base: position 26,069,050 of record NC_139518.1, read on the forward strand.
GTTCTTGTCTCTTTTGCACATAAATCAACAGAGAAAGGATGGCTTACTTTCAGTGAAGTCCCACTTGATCACTGTGTCCTTGCAAAAATCAGACAAATGCCAAGTGAAATTAGATTTCAGGATGTCTTTATTTTTATAGTACTCACTCTCACTTTAAATTTCTTTACTTCCGTTTCCCGTTCCTGACATGCATGGAAGCTAAAAGAAGAAAAAGAAATTAATGGGATTCTTTATTCTTATATTTTCCTGCGGAAAGAGAGTGAATTAAATGATGAAGTGATCAAGGTAGCCCTGAATTAAATTTACCCTCAGTTTTTTCTTTGTAAAATGGACACGATTGCTATGATTTAGACCTTGACTATAATTGGGAGTAATTGTTTGGAGGGGGCTTATAATTTTTCATATGATCTATCATCATTCCCTTTGCCCAATTGAAATCATTGTGACTTTCATCATAGGAAAACAATGAGTTAGATAAGGAAATATTTTATTTCCTGACTTATGGTATGAGAAGCATCTAAATAAATACAGAATGTTTTGAGCTTAGAAATGTTATTGTAATTGCAATTGTTTGTAATTGCAAAAGTTATTTAGGAAAAAAACAGCTGATCAGAAAGATACAATTTTTTTTAAAAAAAATTGCTAGATGTTGCAAACAACATTTTCAGATTGAATTAATATTTCTGCCTAGGTCATTACAAGTTCAGTCTACAACTTTCCCAAACTGATTCCCCCCAGAAGGATTTGGAATTTGAGGAATCTTATCAGAGGGTGATCGAAGAACACCTTGTAGTTACTTTCCTGTGATACTGCAGCTAGCTCCTCCATTGAAGTAAATGGAAAACACTGTAAAACACTAACTGGAAAGGATGCAGGGCTTTTTTTTGTCATAGAACGCTCAGAACGGAGTTCCGGCACCTTTTTTGGATGGAACCTTGTAGGGTAGGCAAGGCGGGTTGTATGACATGTGTGAGTTCCGGCACCTTTTTCTTTTACAAAAAAAGCACTGAAAGGATGTATGTTTCTTCGGGAAAATCACAGTATTAGGCTCATGAGGAGCCAATGGGTTTTAATTGAGCAGTGTCTGCACCATTCAGTAAGAATACCTTAAAACCATCAAAACCAGTGGGATTAAGCAAGCTAAATTATTTTAGTACTGGTATATCAGTCTTCAAAATTCAAATATATTACGGTCTTTGCCAGCCTTTAATAATAAAAGAGCACAGTAGAACAAGAAATGGTTTAATACAACAATTAGTTGTTAGGGAAGGGAAAAATTTAACAGGGCAGCAAAACAACTAATTAAAAAAATTGTGCAGTTGTGTTACTTGATAAAAATTATTTGGCCACCTGGTATGTGAATATAGGATTAGTGTCCCTTAAAAATAATAAACATAAAGTTTATGTGCATGGCCCTTGTATTTGGAAAGGTATAGCAGCATTGAAAATAAATGTTCCCTGGAGTCAAAGTCAACTCCTGGTAATTTCATATATATATGCCAAATATACCAAAGTGATTTGGAAGGTGATTCCAACTTCTCTGTCTACCCTGCAATTTTGGGATTTCCTGATAGTCTCCCATTTAAATGCTAACCAGTTTTGCTTAGGTTGCTGTTGTTGTTTTTAGTTCATCTAAATTCAATGAAGTGCTACCTGAAATACAATCTAAACATAAACCCTACCTTGCTGGAAAGAATTAGCACGGGGCAAATTTGCTTTTCTGCTCAACCTCTGAAGATGAAGAGGAGCTCTGCGACTAATGGTCACAAGGCTTCCCTCTGTGTCTATGGAAACCTTAGAGAAGGGGTCTTCAGACTTGGCCCTTTTATGACTTATGGACTTCAATTCCCAGAATTCCTCAGCCAAGCACACCTGGCTGAGGAATTCTGGGAGTTGAAGTCCACAAGTCATAAAAGGGCCAAGTTTGAAGAGCCCTGCCTTCAAGATACTGCAGTTGTGTGGTGGCTGTGGAATTTTGGGAGTTAAAGTCCACACTTCTTAAACTTGTTAAGAGAGCCTGCAATATGTTATTTCAAAAGAAAAATCTGGGCAATTTTGGATCTGGTTAGATCCAAAGTCTTATGAACTCCCTGAAAAGCCTGACTGTTGAATCTCAACTGCATCAATCTAGAGTTGGCACAGGAAAAAAATCTCTTACTACATTTTTCTTCGGCCAAAGGATGTGGTTGCAAAATGTGGATTGTGGTAGTGGATCCTTGTCCCATTCCTCCCTAGCTTAACTTTGAATGAATCTGCCCATGGTATGAACAGGCAAGAAAGAAAATATTTTGTTTGTTAAATTGATCTCCTATTTTTACTTTCCAAGGACAAATTCAAGGTTTTAATTTTAGTACACAAAAGCATGGACTCTTTTTCAGATAAATCAGATAATTAGGCTCACTGGCAAGTGTGCATAACGTAAGGCTCTATGCCAATCTTCCCCAGCCTTGTTCTGTCTATGTATTGGATTTGAAACTCCTAGAATTCCTAGCCAACATTTCATGCAGAAAATTGGGGAATTGTAGATTCATGAAAGCAGAAGAGTACAGGCCAGAGAACATGCTGTCTATTGTCGGAAGTACTCAGATATTTGTCAATTGATGGGTCAAGCTCAAGGGAATGTAGTCAGAGCATATTTTCAGCTATTTCCTACCCTTTTTACTAGTAAAGTGGCAGCTCATACATTTCTTATGTTCCAATCCAACTTGAAAAGTGACCAATCTGGCATTTATAGCTGAAAGCAAAACAGTGAAATCAAACCTAATTCTTTAAAAAGAAAATATACCATTCATTTGGTATGTCTGTTTCACTTAAGTGGGATTAAGGTACATTTCCTGTTAATTATAAAAATAAACTGATTGAACACAAATCATGTACATGAATTGTACAAATTATTTATTTGCTTTAAGTGATTTTTTTCTTTTCTGTTCCATCTTTTTTCAGAAAACCTCTTATATTATGTTATTTACTGCATTTTTTGTTTTTAATTACATTCTTGAACTTTAATAATGCTTTTAAGTACTATTAAAATGTGAGAATATTATTGGCCAGATTTACCATCTCGATTCTTTTTAAAAATAACTCTGTTGATATTGTACTTTTTACCTTGTTTATCTATGTGGCTCACAGTAAAAGCAAAGTCAGTCTGGATTCAGGCAATGCCTAAATTGAATAAATCAAATTAAATTAAAGGAGAGGCCTCTGACTTTCTATTTTTCTCTCATTTTTTTAAAAATCAGTCACAAAATTTAATAATTAGCCACTCACCTATAAATGCAGACCCTGGGAATTCAAATTAAACATACAAATGATAAATAATGTGGAATTATGGCAGCACATAATATTTGTTTATATACAATACATTTTAAGTGTTTTGAGGAATTCCTCTTTATTTAATATGGATGACTGTATTTCTATCAATCAGCAGACATTATTTCTTCCCCCACCCTCAGGCTTCCCATGAACTTGGCATGTCACCCGTGGCTTCCTCTCATTTTACTTAAGCTTTGGCTTAATTTCATATGAGAGGCAATACAAAATAAAGGAGTGAATAATAATGGGCAGAAAGAAGAGAGAAAAGGCTGCCCTAGATTTTTGTCTCTTGTCCCATTCAGCTACTGGCATGTAGCCACTGAAAGATTATGCCCAAAAGACCAACTCCCTTGAGAGAAAATCATATTTAATCTCTACCCAATGGCTTAAACAGCAACCAGAATGCAATCTTGTGCATACTTATTTACTGAAAAAAATGTTCGTATAATTTCCTGTTAAAAATTATCTTAAAGTAGTTTACAATAAAGCTCAAAACAGTAAGTTAAAACAATGGATAAAAACAAACATTGTCTAAGATATGCTAAGTAAAATGAAAAACAAATAACACTGAGCACAAAAGCAACGGTCAAAAGTTTAAATCTTCTACGGCATTATCCATTACAGTAGTAAGAATCCAGGGAAGACAGAAACATCCTTCTCTGGTGTGCAAAGACAATAAAGAGGATTCCAAAATGGCTAGAAAGATTGTTTCTGAGTAGGCACTCATTGCATCTCACAGTGGCAAAGATGGACTTAGACAGGGAGCAGTAGTGTAGGAGACGCAGAAGGAAGTGAAGTTCCCCAGCCATTAGGGGCCTCTAAAACTAACATCTGCCCCTTGACATGACACTAGAAACTGAACTAGGAAGACCGACTGGCATGATGTAGCTTTTATCACCCATTCCGGTCATCCCTTTTGCTGCAATATTTTGTACTTATTGAAGTTAAGGCAATGCCCCAGGCTCCTTCATTCTATACTTCAAAAAGAAATTAAGATGAATCTTTTATGCATTCACATCTCTGGCAGTAAAAGGTGTGAACAGAATTTCCCACCAATTTATAATGTCCTATGGTACTGTTTAAATAATGGAATTGGTGGATCACAGTCACATCCCACTTCAATACCAGGTCATTTTTTATTCCACTTCATTGCATTTAATGTTATGGATAAGTGTTGGGTTCTTCTAAAGCAGACATGTCAAACACAAGGCCCGGGGGCCAGATCCGGCCCGTGAAGTGGTTTCATGCGGCCCGCGAAGCCATCCTGGAAACAGTGAGGGAACGGCCCCCGCTGCCTTGGCCCTGGCCCAGAGACCCTCCTCCTGCCAGAGACCCTCAGATCTGTCCCACTCCTGCCCAGGCCCCCATAGGCACCCTTGATGCGAACGATGTAGAGCTGGCCACGCCCACCCAGTAGGCCATACGCACTCTAGCCACGCCCACCCAGTAGGCCATGCCCACCCAGGCCACACCCACCCGGCCCCCTGAGGGCAACCGCAATGCTGATGCGGCCCTCAATGAAATTGAGTTTGACACCCCTGTTCTAAAGGCTTAGGTGGCTAGCACCAAGAACTGCCACTGGGTTGATTTGTTCTATGCTTCTCCTTGAGCATTTTACTATCACTTCCTTCACAGGCATGCCAATGATTAGTTCACCTGAATCACCTTAAGAATTGCTGGCTTTGTTTCTTTGTTGACTTATCTGCTAATGTTCAGAAACAATCTCCATGGTGGCATCAAATAAAATAATAAACACAGTTGTGCTATAAAATACTAAAATAACGTAAAAGCAGAAGCAAACCAACCTTAAAACAACACATGCCAACAAGTAATCAAGAAGTTGTTATATCTTAGTCACATTTATTCCCAAAAACATATTTGGATAGTTTGACAAAATGGGGAAAAGGTGCATCTGATTAGGGTAAAATGGAATTGCCCTGGATAGAGCCCTAAAAACATTCAAGAAATAAAATTAAGAGGTCTTGTTAAGAATAAAGGACAAAGAAAAATCAGATTTGGGCATTAAAAGAACCTCTTGCTTTCTAAACAGCCTATCTAAATATACTGCATATTAATAAGGAAGCATTTCAAACACTATCTGAAAGTATAATAAGAATATTGTAATTTCTCTGAGATTACAGAAGAATGACAAAATTTATTAAGAGAAAAGTCCATATTTTTTTCTGTGTGAAGAACAGAAATAAGGAATCTGATATTCTCAAGGTATTTTGAACTTCCATAAAGTCCACTCTTGCAGTCAGAAACAGGAGGCTGTAGCAACTGAATCCAAACTATTGGAAAGGTATCTGTTCACTGCTCCTAATATAGAATCAGCAGAGGTAAAGAAGATTTTTCTGATCAAATGTGAGAACAGAGAAATAAAATGTGCCAAGCCCACATGCTTGTTTTCTTTTTAAGTATACTGTGATTAAAAAGGCCCCTTTCCTTGTTCACGCTCCAGGAGATAGAATTAAACCTGCTGACGAATTAAAGTTCACCTGTTTTGTGATGAAATCTGACTCAGATTTCTTTTATTCTTTTAAGATTAGTAACCATACTCCACTCACCTGTTCTTTGTTTTAATTCTTTTATTGGAATGCAGTTTTATGAGTGACAAGAATTTCCAGAAATGTCATGCTTAGAAAAATTTCTGTTTAGCTGGAAGTTGGTTACTAGAAGCTTATGTCATTTTGTAACAAATGACTATTTACAAATATAAAGTTAAGCAGAAAGTGCAGCTTAAATTTTCAAACAAGATCCAGTATCCCTTCAAATCCCCAAAGTTAACATTACTGAATTATCTCTTTGCCCATTCCTCAAACTTCATTCTGTTATTTTGTTTCATTTGATAGCCACCCAGTTATACTCTTAGCTGGTGGAGAATTGTCCTCGTTTGCTCCATTGAGAAAACCAGAAAAGGTCCATTTATCAGAAGGAACCTCTCAAATTCCTATCAGTTTTTCCATGGACTATCAAACAATTAGAATAATTCTGGCCAAAATAACCTTTTCAATCTGTCTTAAACTCAGGGTTGTTTATTAATCACAATATTACCCATTCATTTTCTTAAAACCTTAAAAACATCCTTTTATATGACTATATTTTCATTTAATCCTTAGAACAATCATTGGAATGACATTTGCATGGGCAAAATGGACTCTTCTTTGAAGCTAGAGATGAGAAAGACAACAAGTTAATTTTTGTTTTAAAGTCAAACTATCCCCTATTCTTGCAGAGGAGTTTAATGTCACTGAGAAATACGTCTTATTACACATTTATCATATCACATACATTTCTTCAGAAAGAACTCTATTTTTGATTGTTGTTTTTTGTTTTTGTTTTTGTTTTTATTAAAAAGTTTTATAAAAGTTACAATACAAACCCACCCCCAAACCACCCCCCTCCCCCTCCCCCACTTCCCAGAACTGAATACAAGGTTACAAAAATAACAATCAAAATCTAAATAACATTAACCAACTATATATGTAACCAAGTTCCTAACGCACTTTAACTCCCCTTTAACATGAACACAAACAAGATAAAAATAAACATAATAATAATAAGAACATAAAAACAAAATAATATCCATATTCTTAAACAATACTACTACTACTACTAATAATAAAATATAATAATAACTAATAAAAATACCATAAAAACATACTAATATTAATATTATTCTATAATTCATTCATAAGCTAGATGAAACTTTTTAGTCCCATATTTGTTCTGAATATAATCTATCCATCTTCTCCAGACCGAAATGTATCTTTCTTGTGAATGATCCTTCAAATAAGCAGAAATCTTAGCCATTTCTGCCAAATTCAACACCTTAAGTGACCAATCTTCTATAGTAGGCAAACTATCTTTCTTCCAATATTGACCTACCAAGAGCCTTGCTGCTGTTTATCAAATTCAACATCAAATTTGTTTCTTTAGTATCACAATCTATAACAATACCCAATAAAAACAATTGTGGAGAAAATTTTATCTTTCTCTTATAAATCTTTTGAATATTCCACCAAATTTTAATCCAAATAGCTTTAACATTTCTACACGTCCACCATATATGATAATAGGTAGCATCCAAACTACCACATCTCCAACATTTGGGCTGTAAGTTAGGATACACGCAGGACAATTTTTTGGGATCCAAATGCCATCTATAAAACATTTTATAAAAGTTTTCTCTTAAATTTTGAGCCTGGGTAAATTTCACATTTCTAACCCAAATTACCTCCCATGTATCCAATGGAATTGGTTCTTGAATATTTTGAGCCCACTTTATCATACAATCTTTAACTAATTCTGTTTCAGAATCCAATTCTATTAAAAGCATTATATATTCTCTTTATATACGCTCGGTTTTGATCTTTAATTTGTTTTACCAAATTTTCATCAGTTAATGTAATACCAATTTTCTGATCTATCTTCCACCTCGTTTGCAATTGAGTATATTGAAACCAAGACTGTATGATATTTTCTTGTTTTAACTCACCTAATGATTTTAATTGCCAACCATTCCCTATCCATCTAAGTAATTCCTTATATGAAGTCATATCCAAGCTCACACCCACAGATACACCCTCTATCGCATGCCCAGGAATCCCCCAAATTGGTATTTTATAATTTAACTTATAATAATATTTTTTCCATACACACAATAACGCGCTTCTTAAAATGTGAGATTTAAATGCCTTATCCACTTTTTTATCATAAACTAAATATGCATGCCACCCATATAATAAGTCCCATCCCTCAAGGTAATCTTTCATTTGTTAAATTAAGCCAATCACAAACCGCTGATTTATTTATTTATTTAGCGTATGGCTGGTCACACACAGAATTAAAAGCACTTCATATTTACAAGTTAGAACAGTTAAAACAATTTTTTTTAAAAAAAGAAGCAACTATAAAACCTAAGAGGAAAACAGAAATAACATTTCAGAGTTTAATGTCGAGTTTGGAGATCCAGTCAGTAGCTGCCGTTGTTACGCAGAGGAAGTCCTTAAAATCTCCTGGGTATCTTCTATTAGTGTATTCCCTCACTATATGTTGGATAGTCTGTCGGGGAGCCCCGCAATCACATTGTGCTGAAGGTGTCTTTCCCCATTTATACAGAGAATCAGCACACACCCCATGAGTCGTTCTAATTCTATTGTATGTCACCCATATGTGTCGGGGTAGATTAAATCCTGGAGGTATACTATTAGGATTAATATGCTCAGAAATATCTTGGGAGGTATAGCTACTCCATGCTTCCATCCACTTTTGTATAGTGCTCTGATGTTCGGCCAGCAGCTTAAGCGCTGTGAGGAGTGGTGGATTTCTTGACTTTAATCGACATCTTAAGAGATCAGAGGTATAGGCATGAATGGGTAGAGAGGAGTTTAGCAGGATCTTACTATACTCCTGAATGAGAACTTCTTGTCGTCGTAAGTGCGGGGGAAGTATGTGGCTAAGAACTGGTAGCCAGTGAATAGGTATAGATTTTATGCACCCAGTAATTAATCTCATCATATGGTTGAGTTGAACATCAACAAGTCTTGTGTGTAAGCTGTTTATTTATTTATTTATTTATTTATTTATTTATTTATTTATTTATTTATTTATTTATTTATTATTTTGACTTCTATACTGTCCTATTCCCATAGGACTCAGGGCGGTTTACAGGGCAATTAAAACCATACAATACAAAAGTTAAAATAAATTTAAAACAAGTAATTAAATTTAAGCCCAAAAATTAAAACTTTAAAACCCAATTAAAAACCCCTCAGTCTAGGCCAGAGATACAGGTGCACAGTATTCCACTACAGAGTAGCAAAGCCCAAGGGCTGCGCATCGAAGAGTTGGAGCTGAAGCTCCCCAAATTGTTCTGCATAGTTTTTGCAGAATGTTGTTTCTGCTGTTAACCTTGGCAGCCATATTCTGAATGTGTTTTTTAAAAGACAGGGTCCTGTCTAAGCTGACCCCCAGATATTTTGGAGTTGCCTCATATGGGAGCAATTTGTTATTTAGGTATACATTGAGTTCTCTTTTTGCCAGTTTATTATTAAGGTGGAAACATGATGTGACTGTCTTACTTACGCTTGGGATTAACCTCCATTGGTGGAAGTATGTGCTCAGAGTTGTAAGGTCGGCTGTAAGTACAACTTCTGTAACTTCGATGTGGCTATATGCTAATGCCAAGTCATCAGCGTAAGAGAACTTTGTTGATAGCATGGGTGGTATATCGGAAATATATAAGTTGAATAAGGATGGGGCCAATACAGAGCCCTGAGGGAGTCCATTATTCAGATGTCTTTGCTTACTAATTTTATCGCCCATGATGACAAACCGCTGATAAAACAACCACATCATAATATAATTTCAAATTAGGCACTTTAGGTCCTCCTCTTTCCCGTACATCTTGTAAGACCTTAAATTTAACTCTCGGTCTTTTCCCTGCCCAAATAAATTTATTAATACCCTTCTGCCACTCATCCAAATTGGCATCCTTTTTCAATATAGGTATCATTTGAAACAAAAAAAGAAAAATTGGTAGAACATTCATTTTAACAGCTGCAATTCTTCCCAACAGAGATAATTGTAATTTTTTCTAACTATCTAACTCCTTTTGTACTTTTTGCCATAATATCTCATAGTTGTTCTTATATAATTTCACATTTGAAGCTGAAATATATACTCCCAAATATTTAACCTTTTTCACTATTTCAAAACCTGTTAGTTTTACTAACTTTTCTTTTCCATTCATAGTCATATTTTTAGATAATATTTTACTCTTATAATTATTTATCTTAAAACCAGAAACTTTCCCATATTGAGTTCCATTAAATCTGTAACCAATTGAGTCAGTTGAGATAGTGTAACAACCAAGTCATGCGCAAATGCTCTTAACCTATTATCATTCTGCTTTATTTTTATTCCCCTTATTTTAGTTGATACACGAATTTTAATCAATAAAATCTCCAATGTTAAAACAAACAACAATGGTGAAAGGGGGCATCCCTGTCTTGTACCTTTTTCAATTTTAAATGCATCTGTTAATCCCCCATTAATTATAATTTGTGCCGATTGTTGTTGATATATAGTCTTAATAGATTGCCCTTTACCCTCTTTACCCTTATATTCTATTTTCTCTATAGTACGTAATTTCTGTTTTTTCCGTAATTGATAAGCTAACCACCTACCAGGTTTATTTGCATTATAAAAAGTATTATGTTTCGCATACTGCAAGTTAGTTGCAACCTGATCCACCATTAACATATTAAATTGCTCTTTCAGCAAATTTATTGAGTCCCTTACTCTCTTATCTAATGGGTTCCAAATAAGAGCTTTCTCTTTCAACTTAATTTCTTCTTCCAACTCTTTACGTTTTTCCATCTGCTTACACCTATGTCTATTATGCATATAAATCAAAATCCCTCTCATATAAGCTTTACTAGCATCCCAAACCATTTCAATCAAAGTACCTTTATGCATATTCAAAGCAAAAAATTCTTTCAAATGTTCCCTACATTTCTCCGAGAACTCATCATATCTAAATAAATTTTCATTCAGTCTCCAAGATCTTCTAATCCCATCTTCATTAAACAACTCCATCCATACCAGACTATGATCCGATAGCGTTCTGGAAAAAATCTTGACCTTTTTAACCCTAGAAAAAAGATCATTAGTAATTAAAAAAAATCAATTCTGGAAAATGATTGATGCCTGTTTGAAAAGAAAGTAAAGTCTCTGTCCTCCAAATTTCGATCCCGCCAAATATCTCTTAATTCCAAATCATCTTTCAAATCAAAAAAGGCTTTAGGCAGTTTAGAATGATTAGGGGTATTTTTAAAAGATCCCTTCTTATCCTTACATGAGTCCAAAACACCATTCCAGTCACCCATGATAATAATAGATTTATAATCCAATTGAGTTATTTTGCCATGTAAAAGCTTATAAAACTTTCTTTGCTGTTGATTAGGTGCATATAATCCAATAATAAGAACTTTCTTGCCTTGTAACAGTAGTTCAATAATAACATATCTTCCTTGTATATCAGTCTCAATTAATCTAACTGGTAAGTCTTTTCTTGAGTAAATAACCACTCCACTCTTTTTATCTGGAGCAGATGCAATAAAATGTAATCCCAGTTGGGAATTAATCAAATACCTTTGATCTTTCACACAAATATGAGTTTCTTGTAAGCAAACAATTTCATTTTTATGTTGCTTCAGGTAATGAAATACTTTCTTTTTTGTGGTGAATTCAGGCCATTAACATTCCAAGTCAGGAACTTTGTCGCCATTCTTTGCGACCTGAAGCCTATAGAACAATGCCTGAAGATCCTCAGTTGGTCTCTTCGGTCTTGCTCCTCCCACCGCCTCAGTAGTAACAGGACCTTGTATTGTGGAACCAGTATCTATCTTCTGTTTCAATTGCTCCTTTTCTTTACGTTTATGCGCAGCCCGTGTCATTCTCTGTTCCTTTGGATCATCCTTTAACACCAAAAACTGTTCAGTAGACTCAGCCTGCTGTGCCTCTCCAGCAACCAATGACATTGCACCTTCAGTTTGCTGTTTATCTTCCAACTTTGCTTCTTTTCTCTTAAGTCGTGGAGATGGCGGAGAACCTGTTTTCAGGACATGAATATCTTTTGCCTTTGAAATCGTGTTAAGTCGATATCGTGTCCCTGCATAATTCACCACCATTCCGATAGGTATGTTGTTTTTTTAATTTAAAGAATTACTTCATATGGGCTGTAATTCCCCAAAGTAATTAAACTTCACTTTTAAATGGGAATCATATTGATAGTTTGTTCAGCCTGGAAGAATGCAGAATCATTTTATAGATCATGCAGGATACAGCTGTGTTGTACGGAAGGGAGAAGCTACTTATGTCTATTATAGTAACAACCAACACGTCTTTTTTTCCCCCAAGGCAGGTTTGACAGGGAAAACTGTGAGTTCCACTTCAACAGATTCTAATGGTGTACAAATCAAGATTTTGGAAAAACAAGGAGAGGGAGAAAGAGAGAGTGAGCAAGAAAGAGATTAATAATAAAAATGCTTAAGGAATCAGCATATACTGGATTTTTTTTAAAAAAGAAAAGGTCTCCATGGTAAACTATTGTTCTTTTGGGGATATTAGCTCATTCAAAGCTGAAGCCATTGTGTTCCAGGTGTTTTTATATTTGCTTCAAAACATATTGAGACAATTGCAATAAAATTAGAGCTGAATTGTTACACAGCACGCAGGCATTAAATATGCTTTTGTATACATGCATGGTTCAACATAAATAACTAATTTTTAATTTTTAGCTACTAAATGAGTTTGATTTTTTTCCCAGCAAATGTGAGCATCTGCAATGTTGAGAAAACTTTGTATGCTCCCAACTTTGAGAAGATTTAAATGTATCTTCCTAACTGCAGCTAGACAATGGCTGACTAACTGTGCTTTGTGTCAATGACAGAAAAAATACAGTAAAGTTGCTTGCATGCTATTCTGGCACAGTGGCTAAAAGATAATGTGAATGGACAGAAAATGCTAAACATCTGAAATAAATACAAGCTGTGTATTTTTCCCCTAAGAGTACTATCTAGGCCTAAAAAATTATTGCTAGCAATAGGCATTTTTGGAATCTATTAAAGGAAAATATCATTGTTACCAGTCAAAAAATCACAGCTGGATATGAAAAGAGTCAATTGCTTCTTCAGGAGAAATTCAAAAGACAGGCATTCACATCCTGTAAGGTTACCAATACTACTCATTATATAGAATGAGATTCATACTAAGTATTAAAAATGCATTAAACCACATACCTGCTAGTACCTATCTTTTTGTTTTTAACAAAAGTGAGCATAAAAGCTCTTTTTCACCTTTTTAAGGTGTGGGTTTATTTTTTCATAATTGTCACAGTAAAATCAACATTGCTTATCTTAGCCTCAAGAAACAACAGCAATCCTACATCATATATCTAATACCCTTTACAAGAATAGGTAGAAATTAAGCTTGCAGATTTTACTTTGGAGTTCATTGAATCCTTGAGATCTACTAACTAAAGGCTGCTGGAAAATGCACTCATTTCAGCAATTTAGAGTGCCCCAGTATTTTGTTATTAATGCCACTCAACTGAGAACTCTAACTCCTGGGCAATTCATTTCAAATCCCTACCACTGAAAAAGTCTCTCTTGGGTAGCTCCACTCTGTACCTCAACACGAGAGGATCTGTAGCACAGGATATATGCAGATTAAAAACCTGGCTGTTCTATGTAGCCTTGAGCTAGGGTGGTTGGTGCCCCTTTTTATCAGAACTGTCACCTCACACCTGCTGTTCGGTACAGTCTGCCATGAACCCTGGGGGAGGGTAAGAGGGAGGGAGAGTGCTGGGGGAGGGGAAGTGAAAGTTTAAAAAGTGAAGATGCCTCTCTGAGACAGTGTTTCAAGGTTGTCTGGTGATGAGAAGATTGTGAGCCAGCCTACAATCAGAGTGGCCATTTCAAAAACATCTTTTTGGAGATTGATTGGATGATGGGGGAAGGGCAGCAAAGGGAAGTGTCTAAGGGGGAAATGTTTTCACTTGGGGTATTGGCACGCAAATTTCAGTTCTGGCTTTGCTTTGCTGCAGTTCGTTTGACTTCTAATAAAACTGTTCATTTTTCAACAAATGGAGCCAAGGATCGTTTTTACTTAGAAGTGCAAGCTGAGGCAGGCTGACACCTTTGGTGGTTGTTAGTTGTTGGAATTTGTCAGGTTTACCATCCCGGTCCTCTTCCTTTTCCTTAGTCCGCATCTGGTTTTATGTCAATTGTTTCTATTATACTTTGTGTTTTTTCTCTACTATTAATCAGCTGGATTATTTCGGGGTATAGGCTTAATAGTGATTCAAAAAGAAGCTCCCAGTCATCAGAATAGCTGAACAGACAAATCACAGGTATGGCTTGCCTCCACCAGCAGTATCTAAGAAGGAAACGACAGAAGTAGCATCATACCAGTATGATGCAATCTCCTCTCTTTTTGCACATACATTGTAACATCAAACACATATCTAAAAGGGGTGAAGAAAGCAATGGATTCTGCTGGTGCCTACCATCATCATATTTGTGATCTTCATTTGGACAACTTGGAAGGCAATTAAAATCTATCCCAGAGAATTGGCTACACTTATCCAATGACCAGGACAGAAAAAGGTGTCAGCTGGGAATGGAAATGAAACCAGGGGGGTCAACCAACCACTATCTTTAAAGTGGTAACAACAGCAACATCCGCTGGACAGGTTTTTGAGGTTAACATAATTTTATGCTTATTCAAGAATTAGAGGATCACTTATTAATATGGCCATTTACCTGTATCCAAGGAACTCTAAAACAGTGTATACCTATTGCAACTGTTATCCCTATTGCTCTTTTCTGCTGCACACTGCAGGTGTTCTTACCCTGCTATTGCCCATATACCTGTAAGTCTGCCAAATTAGTCAATAGCTGAGTGCAGAATACATCAACGTAATTTAATTTACCTGATAACACCAGCCAATCAGCATTCATTCACCCTTCCTTAGGCATGACGTTTGTTTAGTTTAATGCTTCCCTCGGCTCCCTGCTGTCTATGATTTCATAAACAGCCAAAGGAGAAACAGCAGTTTAAATAGAAATTTTCAAAAGTTTGGAGGGCCCCATTCTACTGATCTTTGATTTTTTTCCCTTGTTACTTTGTGTTTACATTTCTCTGGCAAGTTCATTGGGTAAACTCTATTTGGAATTATGACTTCCTTGCCTCCTAGTGGTGTATTATTGCTGCAAGTGACATGTTTCCACCCTCTGCATTGTTTGATATTGATCTTTTGCTTGCAAGTGTTGTATGCTGGCTGACTTAGCATTATTATTAATTATTATTATTATTAATTATTAATTATTAATAATTATTATTATTCATTATCTCTGGGCTTAGATGAAGAAAATATGAGCTACAAGCAAGGGCAGAGCAGGAGTCAATCCTGTTATAAAACCAAAGCCCAAAGATACCAGAAAAAATACTCCTAGTAGCCAGAGTATTTGAAATTTGATAGTGCATTTCAGTTCTTTGGCAACCAGAGATGTGCAACAAATGGGAAGTGTCAGCTTGCAGAAGTAAGTCTACTTCACCATAATCCTTGAAGGAAAAATTGCTGGGAAGGAAAAAGGAAAATTAAAAATTAAAATGATTGTTCACGTTATTCATAAAATTACATATAAGTTTTTACCTATCAGTTTGGAGGAAAATAACCTCAGGAAGCAAAAGGTCAATAGGTCAAACGATCACACAGCTTTCCAGATATTTGCAGCCTTCTATTCCCAACATTTTCAACCAGCATGACTAATGGTGAGGTATATCGGGAGATAGGGTGATGGGGGGTTAATGGTCTTTAGAAGATTTAGTTTAACCTGATAAATGGAGATAGTCCTCTGAAGTTGCATCTCTCTGTTGGTTGTGATTTCCACATAAGCTCAAAAGCTGATTCTAGTAATAGTTGTATCATGCATTTTCTTCATTTTCTGGTTGTATACAGCCCCAACCCCTCTCAAAGTTCCAACTATCCTTTTGCATTCCAATTAAACCACCCTCACAGTAAACAAGCCCATCCTATTTCTGATCCATGGTAAGGAATAGTTTCATACATTCAACAAGGCCCTGGTAATTACAGGAATGGGCTTGCCTGAATTGTTTGCGATCCACCAACACCACCCTTTGCTTCAGGCCCAGAGACTTCCTAAGAAGTCCTATTGTTTAGTCATTTAATTAATTAATTAAAGCAGCATGTGAGGATAATCCAACCTCTGAGGACTCTCACACTATATGGTCTCTAACAAAAGAAAACAGAATGCAAATCTATTCAGCCCTCATTAGGGAACAAACCAAAATCTGCAGGCTCTCTTAAATGATAGATATCTCACTTCCCTTCTTTAACTTGACACATATCCAGCATTCCTCCCCAAACAGAGTTAGTACTTAGCAGCCACTGTTGGCTGCTTTAACCTTTTTTTGTCTAGTAATTTCTATCCCACTTCCATTTGAGAAAAAGTTTCTAGGTCATTTTGAGTTTCTTTCAGCAAAGATGACTAAGGAATGATGGATATTTCTTCTTCAATGAAATCTGAATCTTTATCAAATTTATCAATGTTAGAAAAAGAAATGCATCTTAATCTAGAGAGTTTATTCCAATTCAAAATCAGTTCTAATCAATGAGATGATTTATTTTTAATGTCCCTTGAGAATTAAATCAGTGTATCTGAAAGGTCAGCCAACATGGCCTTTTCTCCTAGCAGCAGCTTGCAAGGTAGTCCCTTATCCTATTGGTGTGAACTGTGTCTCAAACGACCTCCGGAGCCTTTTCTCTCCTCAAATAGAGATTCAGCTGGCCATAGCACTGTTTGTGGTGTTTCTAGTTCTATGGGAGAGAAGGTAATCACAGGTCAGTTTTAAATTCCTTTGGTTAGTTTGAGGACAGAAAAGAAATGGAGGCATGGAACAGTGTGAAGATCTTTCTGATGTGCCTTTTGCTTCTTCTACAGATGTGATTTTCAAGATTTTTCACAATTAACAGTTTTAGTCTACAATCTTGCATCAAAGGCAAAAAGAAAAAAAATCCCAGAAACTCAAGAAACACACACACACACACACACATTAATGTTTGTGTGTGTGTGTCTTGCTTTAATGAGTTGACCTACTAAATCAGCCTCATCTTTCTTTAGGCTTGCAGAGAAGTCTGTAAAAGATTCATGTTTCTGAATTGTGTTCGGTAATCATGGAATTTCCAGGGAAGAAATATTAAGAATAGTAGCATAGCACACACGCACAAACATATGTGATACATCATAAGATATACAGTACCATACTAAATTAAAGTCTTATCATTCCATAGCATCCTAAACTAAATAAGCCAATAGGCTTTTAAAAACTATACCGTACCTAAGAATGTATTAAAATCATAAAGGAAGAAAGCTATGTAACATTACAAATATGCATAGATTACCACAGTATATGTAAATGTCATGGGTGTCCAAAACAAACACATATATTGCGAAAGACACACATATATAATGAAAAAAATCTGTGATTTCAAAATATATATTGGAAAAAAATAAATGAAGGAGCTAGGAAAAGTTAACAATAATATAATACTATCTTATCCACTTTTAAGGAAGGGTAGTACAAAATTATAGTAACTTAACATTTGTAATTCGTAACCTGGTACTATTCTTAACATTTCTTCCCTGGAAATTCCATGATTACCAAACACAATTCAGAAACATGAATCTTTTAACATCTATCTATCTATCTATCTATCTATCTATCTATCTATCTATCTATCTATCTATCTATCTATCTATCTATCTATCTATCATCTATGTTGTGTTTTTCCCCCAGACTTCTCTGCAAGCCTAAAGAAAAATGAGGCTGATTTAGTAGGTCAACTCATTAAAGCAAGACATTTTTTATGGTAGCACAGAAGTCTGAAAAAAGATATGACTGCATTAAAGAAGTGCTAAGGAAATAAACTGCACACATGCCAAAGCACCTGTTAGAAATCATTCTTGAAGCACACATAGCCCTAGTAAAAATCAAATATTTATATACAGGGGAAACACTTGTATTTTCCATCTTGGATAATTAAATATGAGTAGCAGAATAATCAGCAAGTCGCACAGAGAAAAATTCTATGACTGGTATAATTTTCAGTATTTCACACTTTTGATTTTCCATACTTTGGATATCTAAACTTGTAGCTTTCTAAATTTGACTATTCATGCTTTTTGTTTATTCATCAAGACATTGTTGTTGAAGTCAGGTGATAGAATAAAACAAAAGAAATGCAAAATAAATGTGATGAGTTGTTAATTTGTGAGTATTTTGTAGTGCTGCATGGTATATTTCAGGAATGCTTTGTAAGCCAACAAGCCCCTATTCAATCTCTCTACTTGAAGCCCTGTATCCTCTTGAAGCCTCCACAGGGCTGCTTCAAGACCTCCTAAATTGTCTGACCATGCTTTGGTTCAGGGGCAATCCTTCTATACATGCACAAACACTCTCTATTTATATAGCAGTGCAAATTATTTCCCTTCTCAATGAATTAAACTTGCATTTAAAGGCTTTCTCCCAAGCAAAGCTTTAGATTTCAGCCTCCAAATCCTGCCCTGAGGCATTAGGCTATGCTTTATGGAAATTCCCAGAGGTAAGTATTTAGAAGATCATTGGACTCTCATCACATTTTTTTTTTGCTCTTTGCAAATACAAAATTAAAAGAACAAAAAAGTCAAGACGATGTAAAATGCAGCATGTTTGATGTGGCTCTAAGGCTATGTTGTCTTGTTGCAGCTGTCTTATCTTGAGTTTGTAAGTGGTGCTTCAGATTTCCCTTAGCTTGCTCTTTTCATTCACTCTTACTTATACAGTCCAAGTTAGTGAGATTCCTTCAGAGATTATTACATGTTCTTTGGGTTGTAAAAGGGTCCTGTGGAATTCATGTTGGGATTTATGGATGAGAAGCAAATCCTTTCACCAACTTGTCAAGCAATCAACCCAACACCCTGTTTTCTTAGATATCTTAGATGTAAAAAATGGATATGAAGGTCTTTGAATGGCAGTAGGTCTGTAGTCTTGAGTCACACAGATTATGTCAACAGTTATATTCTATAACATATTCAAACCAGCTGTGTGTCTGGATATATATATATATATATATATATATATATATATATATACACACACACACACACACACACACCTACATACATATATACATACTGTACATACACATACATACTGTACATACATATATACATATACATACATATATATACATATACACATACATATATACATACGTATACACATACACACACACACACGTATGTGTGTGTGTGTGTGTGTGTGTGTGTGTGTATTCCTTGATAAGCCGTATTTCTTTGAGTTGTTGCGCATCCATTTTTGGGGGATGTAGTTATCTCTGGGTATCTGTTGTCAAAAGTGAATTGATGATAGTTCCATGTGTTGTAGCCATAGCTTTAGTCATTGCCCATGTTCTCATACTAGAGGTCCTAAATGGTTGTTTCTCTTCTTCCCTGTGTTCCACATTGCAGGGTAGTTGTGTGTTGGTGCAATCTTGATTTTGATACAATGAGGCGCTCTGTGAATGCTTGCGCTGTTTGCCTTCATATTGCGCACGTCGTTCCTCTTCCCAATTCCTTAGTGCCTGGTATGCAGGGGGGAGGTCTGTGTGCCAGTTGATAGAGGAGTGGTTTGAAAACCAAGCTTCCTTAAACAAGCAATTGCCTCAGTCCCTGTTAGATTAAAGACGTGGTTATGTGTAGCCATGTGTGCCCACACCTGTGAATGTTGTTCTTGTCTTCACCCACACACCAACATTAAAGTATGATCCCAAGTGAATTATAAAACAAGAGAAGTGAAGCAGAATCACAAAAACATCCAAAACAAATAGTAAAAATCTTTTTTTCCCCACCTCAAGCACAAAGTTCAGAAGTGATTTCCAAGTGGAAAAAAATCATTGGATGTTCAAACACAGCCATTTCAAACTTCCACTTAAAACAGGTAAAGGAAATGGCCCTTCTGTTGCCCTTATCCACTTCGCTTCCCTTGATAAAATGACTTGATGAGTTTCAGAAACAGAGTAAGATTTCAAGCACCAAATGCTCTACCAATATTTTTGGGAATAACCTCTCTAGGAATTATCACAATACAGCATAACGTAGTGCTGTTTAATAACATATGCAGAAGTTTCTCATTAAAGCCAAGAGTGAGAGAAGCCAGGTGTTGTAATTCAAAGGTATGTCATTGCCTTATCAAGCAAATGTCATCATAGTCATATGGATGGATGGATGGATGGATGGATGGATGGATGGATGGATGGATGGATGGTAGATGGATGGATGGATGGATAGTATAGATCAGTGGTGCCAAATTCTTCAGCTCATTGACCCCTTCATGAAGTTTCAGATTATATGAAAATAATTTAATGAATTCCAGCTTAACCAATACTACTACGAATAATGTTATTAATCATAATAGAATGCAGATTGTACAAAGAAGCAGAAGAAAGATAGATCATATATTCTCCTCATCTAAGAAGACTGCATAAATTATTAGAAACAATAACAATACAACATAGCTCCAAAATGATTCACTGGAAAATGTGTAAAAATTATCATGTGCCAGTAATAAAAAAAATTGGTGGAAACAGAGTTGAAACAGTAGTAAAATCCTATTTTATTTCTATTTGATGCAGGCAGCCAAGAACTTTCAACCAAAGTTTGTTGAAAGATCTTTTTGAGAAAGGGAGGGGTCCCTGAAACTGCCATTGGCATAAGATTTTTCTTTTCTTTCTTTTTAATGAGAAGAAAACAGAGGGGTACAGAAAAGAACTCTATGTTGTAGCTATCGTTTGTCTTCTCTAAGGCTGACTTGATCCTAAAAAGTAGTCTCCCTGTTTTTGCCCTGAGGGTGTCTAAGGCTGAGAACCTAGTGAAGGAAGTAATAGCAAGGCCTGGCATATTTCAAAGGAGCTCTGGAGCGGGTCGTGGGACTGCCAATTCCCACGACGATAGGGAATGGCAGCAGGTGTAAGATCAGAGGGCCGTATCGACCTCCGGGAGGGCTTCTCCGCTATTTACAAGCGGTGAGGCACTCCGACCCTCTGTCTTCGACCCAAGGTTCGGGGAGCGGGGATGTGCAGCCACCTGAGCTCCGGCTGGTGTACCTGAATGCCAGGTCCGTTGCTACCAAGGCTCCTCTCGTCCGGGATCTGGTCGAGGGTGAGCATGCGGACCTGGCCTGCATCATGGAAACCTGGTTGGGCCCAGAGGGTGGTATCCCCCTGGTTGATCTTTGCCCACCAGGCTTCCGGGTGCTACACCGGCCTCGGACTCAGGGTAGGGGTGGGGGAGTGGCTGTGGTTATGAGGGAGACCTTATGTCCGCAGGAGGCCACCGTTCCTCAGATAGTCGGGTGTGAATCTCTCTTATTGAGGTTTGGTCCTAGGGCGCAGTTGGGCTTGCTGCTGGTGTACCTTTCGCCTAGTCGCGCAGCAGCAGCCCTGCCTGAGCTTCTCGATATCCTCTCAGGGCTGGTGATTGAGTTTCCCAAACTTATGGTTTTGGGAAACTTCAATCTACCATCCCTGGGAGGAGCATCTGAGTTAGCTTGGGAGTTCACGGCCATGGACCTGACGCAGGTAATTCATGGACCGACTCATGAGGGAGGCCACACCCTTGACTTGGTTTTCTTATCTGGTCGGTGGTTAGATGATCTTGGTGGGGGCTCCCCAATTGTTATGCCCCTGTCATGGACCGATCATCATCTCCTGCGGCTGGTCTTCCGTTTTGCCACTCCCCACCGTGGGGTTGTTGAGCCAACTAGATGGTTCCGCCCCAGGTGCTTAATGGACCCTGAGAGGTTCCAGGCAGCACTGGGGTCCCCACCTGCCTCCTCAGCTCACAGCTCGGCAGATGCCTTAGTGGAAGCCTGGGAAAGGACGGCCACGGAGGCACTTGACCGAGTTGTACCCTTGCGGCCCCTGACCCGGCGCAGATCCCAATGGGCTCCATGGTTCTCCGCGGAGCTCTGGGAGATGAAGCGTCGGAGACGGGGCCTAGAGAGCATTTGGAGGTCCAGCCGATGTGAATCCGACCGATTGCGACTAAGAACCCATATTAGGTCTTATCTCGCAGCGATGAGGGTGGCGAGGTCTAACTACTTCGCTGCCCTCATCGCGTCTGCAGATAATCGCCCGGCCGCCCTGTTTAGGGTGACCCGCTCCCTCCTTAATCAGGAGGTGAGTGAGGAACCCTTGCAGGGGCGTGCCGAGGAATTTAGTCAACATCTGTCGGACAAAATCGCTCGGATTCGGACCGGTTTGGACTCCGACTGGGCAGTATCGGACGATCAGGACACGAGCGGTCTTGTCAATGTCACCTGGGAGGAGTTCGATCCTGTAACTCCGGAGGAAGTGGACAGGATCATAGGGAGGCTGAGCTCCACCACATGTTTATTGGACCTGTGCCCTTCCTGGCTGGTTTATGCAGCCCGGGAGGGGACACGAGGCTGGTTCCAGGCGGTTATATCTGCCTCTCTGAGTGAGGGTAGTTTTCCCGCCGCCTTGAAAGAGGCGGTGGTAAGACCTCTCCTCAAGAAGCCTGCCTTGGACCCGGCTGTTTTGAATAACTTTTGTCCGGT
The DNA here is from genome assembly GCF_947247035.1 of Vipera ursinii. Lineage (NCBI taxonomy): Eukaryota > Metazoa > Chordata > Lepidosauria > Squamata > Viperidae > Vipera > Vipera ursinii. The sequence goes on from NC_139518.1 coordinate 26,091,571, forward strand.
CTCCAACCTTCGCTTTCTTGCGAAGGTTGTTGAGAGTGTGGTGGCGCATCAGCTCCCTCTGGTCCTGGATGAAGTGGATTATCTAGACCCGTACCAATCGGGCTTCAGGCCCGGGTACAGCACGGAGACAGCATTGGTCGCGCTGGTGAATGATCTCTGGAGGGCTCGGGACAAGGGATATTCCTCTGTCCTAGTCCTATTAGACCTCTCAGCGGCTTTCGATACCATCGACCATGGTATCCTGCTGCGGCATCTCAGGGGATTGGGAGTGGGAGGCACGGTTCTTCAGTGGTTCTCCTCCTATCTCCTGGGACGCTCGCAGTCGGTGTTGGCAGGGGGGCAGAGGTCGACCGCGAGGCCTCTTGTTTGTGGAGTCCCTCAGGGGTCAGTCCTCTCGCCTCTCCTGTTCAACATCTACATGAAACCGCTGGGTGAGATCATTCGTGGTTTTGGAGTTGGGTATCATCAGTATGCTGATGATACCCAACTTTTCATTTCGACCCCAAACCACCCCAGTGATGCCCTCGACGTGATGTCCCGGTGCCTGGAGGCGGTCCGGGTCTGGATGGGGAGGAACAGGCTTCGACTCAACCCTGACAAGACTGAGTGGCTGTGCGTACCGGCATCTCGGGATATTCAGGATATCCCACCCCTCACTATGGGGGGTGAGTCATTACCTCCTGTAGATAGGGCTCGCAACTTGGGAGTCCTCCTAGATTCACAACTCTCCTTAGAAGACCATATTGTAGCTGTGACTAGGGGGGCCTTCGCCCAGGTTCGCCTGGTGCGCCAGTTGCGGCCCTATCTAGACCGGGATGCCTTACGTACGGTCACTCATGCGCTCGTGACCTCTCGTCTTGATTACTGCAATGCTCTCTACATGGGGCTACCCTTGAAGACCACTCGGAGGCTCCAACTGGTACAGAATGCAGCCGCGAGAGTTGTACTGGGAGTTTCCCGATACTCCCATGTCACACCTTTGCTCCGCGAGCTGCATTGGCTACCAGTTGTCTTCCGGGTGAGGTTCAAGGTGTTGGTAATGACCTACAAAGCCCTTCATGGCATGGGTCCGGAATGCCTTGGGGAGCACCTGCAGCCGGCGTCAACTTCCCTCTGCCCAGTACGCTCCCACAGAGAGGGCCTCCTCAGGGTGCCACCGGTCAAAGAATGCCGACTGGTGGCCCCCAGGGGGAGGGCGTTCTCTGTGGGTGCACCGGATTTATGGAACCATCTTCCGGTTGAGCTCCGGATGGCGCCCGATCTCCGCTCCTTCCGGCGCGATCTTAAAACCCATCTCTTTAAACAAGCTGGCCTGGCCTGATGGGACGGGGTGGGATTTTTATAAATGAACTTTAATTTTAAATTTGTATTAATTTTATGGGCATTGTTTAATCATGTTTTAATAATTTTAATTTTTGTATCTAGTTTTTATGTATTGCCCTGTTCACCGCCCTGAGTCCCCTGGGAGAAGGGCGGTATATAAATAAAATAAATAAATAAATAAATAAATAAATAAATAAATAAATAAATAAATATTTCTCCCTCAGTCCCTCACATAGGCTCTCTTTCTCTATGGAATGCTATAAACTAAGACATAAACAGTGGATGCAGTTTGGACCCTAAGTACAGGCTATTGAAATTGACAAGCTGAAATGCCATCTGGATATTACATTTCATAGACAGAAGTTCATCCTGGCCCAAGTCATACAGTCTGCAGGTCAAGACAAGCTCATCAAGCACCTGAGTTGTTGTCAATTTAGCACGACATCCTTTGTCATCCAGATTTCATCAACAAAACTGATGCTTGGATGTTCTTTGTAGAGTAAAAACCAAAAGCAACTCAAGAAATAAATTATTTCTTTGAGAGTGCAGGGACATCTGGAACTCATTCTCTAAATAGGTCAGTCATGATATCCAGCATTATTCCACACAGTGCTGAGGAGAAGGATGTTGAAACTAGTTTTTACACATGAATACCACAAACTGAGTAAATTGACAGCACCACCTTACACAAATTATCTTCATAATTGAAGCTATTAACCATGTCTACTGCATGGTGATGTACAGAGAGAGACAGAAGGGAAAAACAGGATAATTTAGAAAATAAGATTATAATAAGTAAAAAACCTACTGAATTTCACATAATAATCCTAAGATCTGCAGATCTTGAATATGTTCAAAGGTTCTGTTATGTACTGGGCTCTTGTTCAACACCACGTGGGTTGCTGGAGCAGCTAACGGCTCTCCAGCAACCCAGACTACCAGTCTCCTGTACTGCAATTGGCTATCCCCAGGCAGCAATGGTTGTTTGAAACCTATTGGCTGCCGCCTAGGGGCTAGACTATATATTGCGGCTGGTTGCAGCCATTTGCTCGGTACAGTTCCAGCACGAAATAAAGTATGAGTTATCCTGTACTCAGCTTCGCGTCTTCATTCCTGCACCAAAGAACCCACTATTTAACAGATTCTGTCGAATGTAAAAGCCATTAAGAATGAATGAATGAATGAATGAATGAATGAACAGATGTTTCCCAACATTTAAATATTCAGAACTAATGATCAAGCTATCTCTTTTTAGTAATAAGAGCCATGATGGCACAGTGGTTAGAATGCAGTACTGCAGGCTAACTTACTGCTCACACCAGGAGTTCGATTATAAACAACTCAAGTTGACTCAGCCTTCCATCCTTCCAAGGTCGGTAAAATGAGGAGCCAGATTGTTCGGGTAGTATGCTGACTCTGTAAACTGCTTAGAGTGGGCTGTAAAGCACTATGAAGCTGTCCATAAGTCTAAGTACTATTACTATTTTGTGAAATTGTCTCTAATACAGCTTCTGACTTCTTAGTATTACACAAAATAGACAGACCTGCCTGTAATTAGCTAAATATTTTCAGATAAATGGAGCTACCTTTCTAGTTCTGCCCATGCTCAATAATCAATTATGAGAATTTACAGATCAAACAGGTCATGCAAATGTCTTGCTAGAGCAATAAGTCAGAGAAAGACATTTCAGGTCCATCAGAAATGATTCAAGAGTGAGTCATCCACCAGTGAGGTTGAATAGTTATGAGTTTGAGTAACTGAGAGCTCATTCTGAGGAACAAAGATCAAATTAAGAAAAATGTGTGTTCAATTTGTATGCTTTTATCATTACTTTGGATAGAAGAAGACCCTTTCAGGTTACTGCTTATCTTTGTATTTTATTTTATTCTTTTCATCTTCCATGGTTTTCTGGAAACAAATCCCTCAATAAAGCTTAAAGAAATAGCAAACAAAACTTTTGAACTAATTAAAATTTCATTAAAAACTGCAATGATGAAAGAAGAAGAAAAAAAACCAGTGCCAGCCAATCAAAAATCCTACATTACATAAGTAGTTTGAGCAATCAACCACACCAACTTCTGATCAAATAAGGTATTCCTTTACCACCCTTCAAAAACAATGTAAATGATATCATATGATCCCTATCGATAATATTTTCCAGAACTTTAGTAAATGAATAATCATAAATACAGTTACAGATATGTAGCTCTTTTAAATAGGAGAATGTACATCAGGGCTGCAATAGAAGCAAATTCATGGGTAGAAGTGTCCTAAAGTGTCCTAAAATAAGGACATATTGAATATATGTTCTAAATGAACTTGGTTTGATTTTATCAAGGAACAGTAGCAACAATTAGTTCCCCAATCCCTTTAGTCTTTGTATATAATTATCTAATGCTGGCACCAGCATCAACATCACCTCAAAGTGAAAGCAACAATAAGAACAAAATGAATTTGCTCTGAATTGTAAAAAGATGGGGATTTCCCAAATGCAAGTGTGGGCTACAGTTAGCATAAACTCATGAAGTGAAAAGGTACTAAAAATGTCACCTATGTAAGGAAACTTCAGAGTTACGCTAAGGTTAGCAACATTTTTCTCCAATTTGAATTTGGGCAGTATTACTCAAAATTCAATTTATAGCAATTAATTTGCATGATTATGTGAGTTTAGCTCAAGTAGGATTAATTATTTTTTCAGATTTAAGATTATATAGCTGGATGAGCAGAAGATACCCTTGATTTCTGAAAAAAAGATGACATGCTGATTCAGAAAAAAAGATCTACACTGATAGCAAACAATGCATATTGTTTATAAAATATTACAAATTGGGTTGTGGTAACTCCACCCGGAAACATCATGTAGATTTTCATGAACCAAACTAATGTTGGTAAGAAAGTGCAATAGAAAAGAGACTGATTGCCAGAAATAACCATATATAGAAATGGACTGAGAACAATCTTGATAAGCAAATTATCAGATCAGTTTCCTTAATCTGTTCTTTCTTAGGAAATTGTGGCAATCAGGTGATATATGGAGAAACAGGGCTTTTTTTTCTCATAGAATGCTCAGAATGGAGTTCTGGCACCTTTTTTTGCAAAAAAAAAAAGCTCCCTCTATTGGCTTTAGGAGTAGGCAATCTTGGCTCTTTTTTATGACTTGTGGACTTCAACTCCCAGAAATCCTGAACCAGCCATGCTGAGGGGAAAGAAAGAGGTTTCCAAGCTGAGCCATGCTGGCTCAGGAATTCTGGGAGTTGAAGTCCTTGAGTCATAAAAGAGCCAAGGTTGCCTACCCTGCACTAGAGGAGGACATTAAAATTATTTACAAGGTTACTTCTTTAGGAACTAAACTTTTAGAATCTAAAACAGCTAATTCAAAAAAGCCAACAGGAAAGAACCTCACATTTTTCATCTGCTTCTGTCTTTTGGAAGGTAAAGTTAGATAACAAAATAATCTATTCCCTATGTTAACATCTCTGCAATGAGATCAATAAAGGTAACAGGAAAGAAATAAGAAACATTTTTCTCAATGTAATATGTCTAATTTAGCTGATGCTAGAAAAAACCAGTATCTTTTCTACACTCTTGAAAACTATTTTGAATCTATAACCATCTATTAGAACTAAACTACTTTAAATTAAACAATTCTTAAGAATGAAATATTCTTAATTTGGACTTTACTTTTACTGTTTGGACTGTTGTGTGTTTTGAAAAATAGATTATTTAGAATCTAGTTATGTTGCATTTCAGTCTTTAAATAATTAACCTAGTATATACATAACAATATATGATTTTTCCATGGTGAGCTTAACATCAATAACAACATTTATTAAAAAGGCTAAAATAATTTCTGGTGGTATTATCTATACATTAAAATTTGGTTTAGTCACAATCTTTCACTTTTCACATTCTGGACAAGCAGTGGTTATGTATCCTAGCAAAAGATGTTACATATGTGCACAAGTGTAGCACATTTTTAAAAATATCAAACATGCAAAGAAACAAAAATAAGTCCAAAATATGTGTATTACATCCAGAAATGCCAACTTTGCAACCAATACTTCTCATCCATAACTATGGCACACTAAGGATACCTGCATACATGCAAATGCTTCTCTGAGATCAGTAATGCAGCAGGGATTGCTTTTTCCTTCCAGTAACAGATTGCTAGGAAATGCCAAACATGGCCTTGAGAATTCCAATGTTTGTTACAAATTTTTCTGGATGTGGTTGGAAAGAGGCTGTTTGGCGCCAGAGACCACTGCCACAATGAACACAGCTCTGGGTTGGGGTTTGGAGCAGCTCCGGGTGGGGGCTCAGCACGGGCCGCGGCGTGGCAGCTGCAGGGAGGGGAATCCCCGTGGTGGCTGTGGGGAGGGGAATCCCCGCAGCATGTGGCTCCAAGCCGCAGGGGCGGGGGTGCAAAGGACAGGCGGCAACACCGTAGCAAGACACCGGCATCGCTCCCAGTGACAGCACCTTTGAGTTCCAGCACCTTTAAAAAAAAAAAAAGCACTGTGGAGAAAGCTATATATACAAATGAGTGTATTGCAACTCTTAGTGAAAAGATTCCACACAACTGGCCCTCTTATCAGTGTAGTTATTCTGTTTTTAATTCCCTATTTTTCTTGAAAATGTGATGTGATTGGAACTAAGGGATGGTGGCAAATGGAGAACAATGTTATCTGAATTTTTATGAGTAAAGCAAACTGATGTACAATAAAATAGCTTTTCTGGAATCCTCCACATCTTTATACACTCCAAAATATATGGCTCCATCCAGGATATTGTTTGCAATCAGGGTCTGATATAGGTAGGAAGCTAGATTTAGGCAAGAAAAACTAAATGCATATTCTATATATGGTACCTGACTCAATAGTAGTAACTGTGAGAGGGATCTTGGAGACCTAGTAGACAATCACATAAATATGAGCCAGCAGTGTGCTGCAGCTGCCAAAAAAGCCAACACAGTCCTAGGCTGTGTTAATAGAAGGATAGAATCAAGATCACAAGAAGTGTCAATACCACTTTATTATGCCTTGGTAAGACCACACTTGGAGTACTGCATCCAGTTTTGATCACCACAATATAAAAAAGATGTTGAGACTGTTTGAAAGAGTGCAGAGAAGAGCAACAAAGACGATTAGGGAACTGGAGGCTGAAGAAGAATGATTGCAGGAATTGGGTCTAATTGAATGGGGAAAAAAAGGACTAGGACGACATGATAGCAGTATTCCAATATGTAAGGGGCTGCCACAAAGAAGACAGGGTCAACCTGTTCTCCAAAGCACCTGAAGGCAGGACAAAAAACAATGGATGGAAACTAATCAAGAAGAGAACCAACCTGGAACTAAGGAGAAATTTCCTGACAGTGAGAACAATCAAACAGTGGGATGACTTTCTTCCAGAAGTTGTGGCTACTCTAACACTGGAGATTTTTAAGAAGAGATTGGACAATCATTTGTCTGAAATGGTATAGGGTTTCCTGCTTGAGTCGGAGGTTGGACCAGAAGACCTCCAAGGTCCCTTCCAACTCTGTTATTCTGTACCTGTAAGTTTCATAGTAAGTTTCATAGTACTCTGGGTTTCATAGTTATGCAAAAACTACTACCTTTATTTTAAATGATAAAAATGAAAAAGTGGGGGGTAATCTATATAAATAAAAGGACTACTTTTCAAGTAGTCTTGACTAGTACGTCAAGAATTAAAGCTGGTTTAAGAAAAGACTGAGGATCTCTGGCTTAGCTCTTTAAAAAAAAGCTATATACAGTCTTATATTTCAGATCCTCTGACTAAGTGTGAAATTTGCAATTATTTCAAATTGCTCAATATATTCAGAGCAATATCCAGGCCTGTGAGATTACGCTTTATATAGGTTTTCTTCATTGCAGCCTTCAGCAGATTGCCTGTCATGCATAAACCAGCTGGAAATGAAGCTGACTTTAAAAACTTTTCTGGATTTCAATCCTTTCCTCCACTTTGCCTATAATGATGGCCAGGAGTTCTATCCAAACTGCAATTAATATAGCCTCCATTCGGTGGATTCCCGTTTCTTTTCCATTCCCACCATGCCAGGAAATCGAACACCAGATGGCTTCCCTTTTGTGGGTGTGTTTTTTCAGGACTGGTGAAAAAAAGAAAATATGGCCTTTTGACAGTTTTTCCAATCACTTGGGATGCAAGATTGACAAATCCAGAAATTACATTGATACCTTTGGATAACCAAAGTAAAGCAAGGCCAAATTATTTGAGTGCCATAATTTGCACTAGGAATACTGGCTTCCTTTTACTAGTACCACAATGCCTCTTTACAATCTTAGAGTTGTGTTGAATTGCAATCTGTAATCTGTAATTATGATGATGTATCTGTAGATATAAAAGTGATGCAGTTACTCCCAATTTATGTATTTTATTAATATAACCAATACACAGAGATTTGAATGTGAAAAAAACTGGTGGAAGTTCTGTTTTGCAGCGGAACAACTTCATTTCAAAACCAGAATATTCAGTCTTAGAATATAAAAATAACCATGAAAAGATATGCATAAATAATACCAAGCCAAGAAGGCAATGAAAAAATGGTGGAAAATCTACAATCTATTTTAGTTCTTCTTCAACAAAGCATTTCCCATGTCCCATCTCTTAAGACTGCTGGCTGGGAATTTTGGGGATTTTAGTCCCAGCACACAGGAAAAGAACCAGATTGGATAAGACTGATATAAATCAGGATCATCATCTACTGAGGATTTAACTTGTATGAAATCATGTTAAATTGATAAATATTTTTATTGATGTGGCATCTGACAGTGTATTTCTTGACAGTGTTGTAAATTGTCATAAATCCTCTGGGATAATTAGCTTACAGCTGAATGAATAAATATTTTCCTCTGTTGTACATTTAGCAATATTTTATAGCAACTTGTTTTATAGTGACAAGAAGTTTTGGGGATGCTGAGAATAGCCAATAGCTTACTGAGAAAGAGGTCACTGGAGACTAGGGATGTTTCCAATGTTTCCAAGATGTTAGGTTTATATTACAGAGCATAAAACAAAAGTTTACATTCCAGCAGACACTGCTCCTCATCAGATGATTAAGGACACTCATAATCTTCCAGGATTTCTTAGGAGAAAATGAACTCTCTCTGCCTTCTCTTTCTACTTTTAGCATAAGTTGTCTAAAATATGCAGGTTTGCTATTTCCCCTTCCTTGGCCAAGTATCAAAAAGAATGAGTCATTTACTAATCATATAATTTTCAGAATATGCCTGGACAAGATCTGGCCAAATCACTTGTGTTGGAGAAAGGTGGGAGCAATTGGGAAGACGAAACACAATCATTGAGATCAGCTGTCCCTTGGTCATATCTTAAGAGACATTCCTTTCATTCATCATAGCTGTATTTACAGGCACCTTTACTTCATAGAATTGGAGAAGAGCCATTCTGCCTAATCCCAAACCTGATTACTAAAATAATTATATTTTTATAAATTACTCATCTATTATGAAGACCATTCTTGGCCTACTGGCACTCTTCCTTCTCCCCACAAGGACAGGAGAATTCACCTTTGTTCTACCTTCATGGAGGACTTTCTGCATTCATATACCAAAAAAAGAAGGAACCTGCATGCATAATCAAGAGAAGGCATGTTTCATGCGTGGACAGGATGGAAAGACTTAAAGAAAAAGGTGTGTGGCAACAACTATAACATGCCGAAATCATGATTTTCCTAAAGCTTTTTGCTGTGAAATAGAGCTTCACTAATTTCCCTTTCATAAGTACTATGTAAGTATGGAGAGGATAACACAGCTCAGGTGAGTAGATTGCTTAACTCATTACACTGATATAAAGCTGACTACTGAATATACCTAAGTTTGTGTACATTTTCCTATTGGCTTCTCCGGTGAGCAGGGGCAACCAATAAACTGGTAGTTACTCAAGTTTAATACAACATTTAGGTACAGAAGTCTAGGTTTTTTTATTTATTGCTAATTGCTTCGTGGATATACTGTACATAAAGTATAAGAAAAGTAAAGTACAAGCCACATAAAATGTATTTTCCAGTCTAATTCAAGACATTGGATTTGGGTTTTTACTGAAAAGGAACCTTCACTGATTTGGTTCGCATATCTGCAAAATCCTAATGTGGTTTGTTTATCTTTAATAAACTATTATTCATGGCTTAGCATAAGGTATTAACATTTAGGAGCCAGTTACAAGATCTAAGCTGCAAGACAATCATCAGTTGGGAAGAAAGAGAAACAGAACACTGGATATTTGCAGAATGGTGCACATATATGCTAATGGTTTAGAGCAGGGGTCTTCAAACATGGCCCTTTTATGACTTGTGGACTTCAAATCCTAGAATTCCTCAGCCAGGCATGTTTTAGATGATTCTGGAGACTGGTGTTTTGCTTTGAAGCATAGGGAAAAAAAATTGAACATTTAATATATGATTAAGATCATCTGGTAAAAAAACTTAAAACTAGAATTGGGGCAAAGGATGCATGAAGGTGTTTATGGACCCCTGTGCAATCACCAGGAACCCAAGTTTAGCAATTTGTGTAAACCTAGCAAATATGAAATAACTATGTCATTGGATAATGTACAGACAGACAGGTCCCCAAGTTCAATTTTGCTTACTCCCATGGAAGTAATTTTATAGCCGTAGTCTAAAAATCACATATAACCAGCCTAATTAAAGAAGGGCCTTCTACTAATACATCAACCACCATAAATTCAATTCTTCAACAGAGATTATGTTTCAAGTGCCACACTCCCAGTAGGGTGTTCTTCTTTCATCAACATTCTAAGTTTCCCTCTCCTCGTCTGCATGAGATCCAACATTAAAATCATGTTATTTCAGTCCATAAAAAACCCTGAAATAACGTAGTAATTCTTCCAAGATGACTGAGAATTGCTTTGTTGTTCTGTCTGTACTTTATTTATGCTCTGTAAATTAGCTTTGTGTATGTGTATGTGCGTGCATGCGTGCCTTCAAGTTAGTCTTGACTTCTACAGACTGTCTGGACATGTCCATGCAATTTTGGTATGGAGAAGGGCAAGACTGAAGAAGTTTTTGGCTTCTTAGTCCTGAATTATAACCACATGTTCCGCCTCCTTATGCTCATTAGGACAAAGTAAAATATGAAATTAGGATTTCTTTCTGCTGTAGCCTTATCATAGTTGCCACTTCAGCTTCCTGAAAGCCATTCAGTATATGCCAAGATTGCTCTGAGATTCAGTCAACTTCTGTATTTAACTGGAATACAGTGTTCAAAACATAGGCACATTGAAACAGCATTCATTTCTAGAGAATGCTGAGGAAACTAGCCAAGGTTGACTGCCAGACTTGCCTAATATTGAGCAATGGTCTTGATCAGGCTTTCTAAATATGGTGGGATTTTGCATATTGTTATAGGAATTCTCAGGATTTCAAAATATAGTCTCAACACAATTCCCAGATTTCTTGGGAAGTCCAGGCATTTGTCCCAACACATTTGGAGAACATAAGGTTGGGAAATACTGGTTTTTATCATGACAACTACATCTCAGGCAGATATTTTTTTAAAAAGCAAGACATGCAAATGTTTGCAATCCTGGATTAGCTACCAAACAGGTAGGGCATTATTAAAAATAGCTGACATTATTATAGGCAAGTGTCATAAGTTTTAGCATTAACATGTTCCCCATTACAAAGGGATGATTAATATAACATTGTCATATTGCCATATTTCCTTAGAACAGAGTGAGGTGATGAGTAGTACAACTTGTAGTCTTAAAGTCCAGAGATTGATCCTTGAATTGGGTAATCTACAAAGCTGGCTATGCTTTCCTGGAATGCTGATGTGACTAATGAAATGCCAAACTAAGATTGCATTTAAAAGATTGACTTCTTCCCTCTGAATATCCAGTGTGTGGAAAAATTGCATTTGCAACTGTGAGTTTATATCAGTGTTGAGCCAGTAAAGCTATTCACTAGTCAAAGAACGCTGGAAATTAGAGCAGTGTTGGGATTGTGCTATTGAGAATGATGCCATAAAAATCCGTACTATTCTATGCAAGAACAGTGAAACCAATGGGAGAACTTAAGTACATCTGTCTTTAATGCAAGTTTCAGTAATGGTACCGAATCCTCTGGTTTTTTTCCACGTTGTTGCTGTTTTAGTCTCTCTAAACCAAGGGTCTTCAAATTTGGCTTTTTTATGATTTGTGGACTTTGACTCCCAGAATTCCTCAGCCAGCATGCTGAGTTCACAAGTCATAAAAGGGCCAAGTTTGAAGACCCCTGCTCTAAACCATTAGCAGATATATGCACCATTCTGCAAATATACTCACTTCTCCCCTACTTTTCTGACAGCCACCTCTGCCTCTGGCTTTGATATTCCTCTTGTACTCAGTTGGTTTCTCATGGCATGGAAAAAAAGTAAAAATAAAGAAAGCCAACTGGCTGCTACATAGGACTTCTGCAAAGTTCCAATAAGAGAATAATGATGAAACATCATACAGCTTTCACTTCAAGAGGGAAAGAGTTTGCACCAGTAGGAAACTTTCAGCTTGCAGCTATAGAGGAAATAGGGCAAATATTCTAAATTAGTGGCTCAGTTTGCAAAGATTGCTAGAAGTTTCATAGCATCATGGGGAAATGCAAAAATGGTGCAAATTTCAGCTGAGCACAGTAGGTTCATAAAGAAGAGCTCAGAATACATTTTTCTCCATGAGATGAACATAATCTTTGGATGAAAACATAGCATTCCCTATATTTTCATTGTCTGATTCACCTGTGGACACCAAGAGCTTGATTTATTATCATGTATTCTTCTCAGGTTTCCCACCCTTACTGAAATGTAAGTAGTGTGTAATGAAATAATTACACACTAAAGCAAACAGTATGTTCTTTGATTTGAAGAGGAAAAATCATGGGAAGATCATGCAACTAGTACCTTATAGAAAGGTTCTCCTCCCCCCCTTCCAATTCTCATTTTTTAAGACTTCTTTCAAGGGAAAGGAGCATTTTCACTCACGAGAAGAGATGCTCTGACATTAACTGGCAAGAGATGCATGTGAATGTCCTCCCTTTCATTCAATCTTTTCTCCAGCAGTCTGCAACCTTCCTAGCTTCTTATATTTCTACTGAACACCAAGGTAAAATACAATGAGGGGATTCCTCCCATTGATCTTTCTCAGATTAGGTGGTGAGAGCAGCCAGGGAGGTTCTGGAGGGGTTGGAGGAACCAGAGCAGAAGACAATGAGAAAATTACTCTGTCGCTGCCAATAATAAAGTAAGCTCAACAGCACCACCAAAGGAACTCTGAAGCACTTTAAGAATGAAGTTGAAAAACAGAAGCCAGATTTGCATTGGAGATGTTTTGTTTCATTTGTTTGTTTGTTTTGAGGAGATTTTGGCACAGCTGCATAAAGAAGTAGGCAGGGACTAATTAGTGTGATCATTCATTGTCAAGCTATGGTTACTGTGCCATCAAAACTTGTCATAGAGGTAAAAGAAAACTTAAAGACACGAGACTATGATGAGAATCCAGCTGAATCACACCAAAGGCCCATCTAGTTTTTACAGTGGCACATATTCTTTTATTTTTGGAATGGGGTCATGTTCTTGTTTTTTGTTTTGGTTTAAATTCAGACATGACTAAAATATTTCGAATTTAGATGAAAAATTCTAAGAATTCTCTCTCTCCTGTTTGGGAGCCTTTTACTTACTGAGAACTTAAGGACTCCTTAAATTCTTTTGTAGCATGTAATGACTAGGTTAGATGTTTTTACTGAAATGTATATTTTAATTGTAAAGAAATATATTGAGGGGTTCCTATTCTATTATCAGTGTAAAATTACAATCTCTACTCTCCCCATTCTAAAACTGTACATTACATCTACATTTTGTTTAGGTCAGGCATGTCCAACCCATGGCCCATAGGCCACATGTGGCCCTGGATAGCTAGTAATGAAGCCCCACAAGAAAATAAAAAATAAAGGAAGTTTGTATTTATATACACTAACTATATTATATATTTTATATGTGGCCCAAGACAATTCCTCTTCACTCAGTGTGGTCCAGGCAATTCAAAAGGTTGCTGTTAGGTGTTAGTGTCTGATAGTTGCAGTTAATAAAGTTCTCAGAATTAGAATTATAAGCAGGTAGCTAAGAATTAAGATAATTAAAATAATGGTGATTGCTAAGATTTATGCCACCATATATCTTACTTTAAATGCATTTACATTGACTCAGATTTCCCAATTGAATATCCATTCTCCCAATGTGGTAGGATTCTTTGGGAGCTCTTTGCTGTCATTTAAAAAATTATTTTAACTTCCCATTTTATTTCCTCTGCAAATCACTAGGGGGGCTTTCGCCCAGGTTCGCCTGGTGCGTCAGTTGCGGCCCTATCTGGACCGGGATGCCCTGTGTACGGTCACTCATGCGCTCGTGACTTCTCGCCTTGACTACTGTAATGCTCTCTACATGGGGCTTCCCTTGAAGACCACTCGGAGGCTCCAACTGGTACAGAATGCGGCCGCGAGAGTTGTCTTGGGAGTTTCCCGGTACTCCCATGTTACACCTTTGCTCCGCGAGCTGCATTGGTTACCAGTTGTCTTCCGGGTGAGGTTCAAGGTCTTGGTCATGATCTTTAAGTCCTTACATGGCATGGGTCCGGGTTACCTCAGGGACCACCTGCTGCCGGCGTCAACTCCCCTCCGCCCTGTGCGTTCCCACAGAGAGGGCCTCCTCAGGGTGCCTCCGGTCAGGGAATGCCGACTGGTGGCCCCCAGGGGGAGGGCCTTCTCTTATGGAACCAGCTGCCGGTGGAGCTCCAGATGACATCAGACCTCCTAACCTTCCGTCGCGGCCTGAAGACCCACTTATTTGAATTAGCTGGTCTGGCCTGATGGGGGATTATGGGTTTTTAAATTGTTGTTTTTAGTATTGTATTATTGTTTTTTAACTGGGCACTGGTTTAATCTCCTTTTAACTTTTGTATTGTTATTTATATATGCCCTGTGAACCGCCCTGAGTCCCTAGGGAGAAGGGCGGTATATAAATCAAATAAAACCTAAACCTAAACCTACATTTAGTTTCCTCGCTGTTCATTCTTAACTCTTGGATTAACCAGATATGAAACACTAGTCCTAATAAACACTATTGTTATCATTACATTGTGAGAACTACCCATTCATTTCCAGTCTTTGATTAACAACTAGCTCAGGAATTACCAGATGTTTCAACTGATGCTACCAGTTTCTGTTGCCTACACTGTAAACCTTCCCTACATACTCAACAAGTTTCTCTGCCACTCCAGGCCATTATTCTTTTGATATTTTTTTAATGGAAATTGGCAAGTACAAGACATTGCTTCATCCCACAGAGTTGACAAATGTTTCTTTGCTCCAAATAATCCAATTAACATTCTTAATAAGGAAAGATGGTGCTTGGCTGCAATTTTGAAAAGGAAAAATACGAAAGTAGTTTGAATGGTAAAGAACACCCAGGGATAATAGAAGATTTGGGAACAGCCTCACCGTTGATGGAAATGATGTCATTATGGCAAGTCAGTTTGTGACCATCTCCAGCCATCTCTGAACAAAGTTTTTAAAAATTTCTGAAGCTTTTTCTCTGTCATCTAGGGACACTTTCAGCAATCTTAGCCCAAAGATTAAATATAATATTTCCTGTTATTATCCATCCCACGTCGTCTGACTTTAAAAAAAAGATTATCGCATCTTTGATATGAGAATACTAATTGACATACATCCAGAAAAATTGCAATGAGCAATTTTGGTAAGTTTTTATATGGTATACTGTATTTAACATTTTTGAAACTAGTATTGTCTAAATATGGATTTCTAACTTTTTAGCTGAATCATTTTGTGAAACTTTATGCATATTGATTAACAACTGGAATTACCTCTTCATTCAGAAATATGTCATGAGAAACTTGTCAAACATGTATTTTATCTCTTTGTATTTTAATTTAATATTGGAACCGTTTATTCTCATGGATTATTATACAATTTTTCCCAGAACCTATGCTTGATTCTAACATTATCACCACCCATTATTATGCAGCTATTATCAACCTATAGATTCCTGTTTTCATACACACCTACAACCTAGATGACATCAGTTCAATTTTATGTAGGTAGCCTAGAATTACTTTGAAGATTGAAGCATCCTGTGCATTTATTAAACAAATCACTTCATGATATCCATTTTAATTTTTGTATTCAAAATTAAAACTGTACCTTCCTTTCTTTGTGTATATTCCTCAATTATGCTCCATAGGATGAGGTCCTCTTTACACAAGCTGTTACATCCTTCCCCTCTTTCACAGATAGACAATGTAATATAGTTTTCATTTATTTTGTTATTTAGTTCATTCATATTCCATACTCTTTTACATTTACTTTCTCATATTTAAAGTTACAATTCTCTCTGTGCTCTGATCAACACATGTGCCCATAGCTATTGATTTTGGTTGTCCAACATAGTTTGGGTCAGTCAAAATATAATTCTTTTCTGTAATGCAGAAATGGTTCCTGACTTCAAGTAATTTAGTAATTCATGCCACATGCAGCATTCTTACCACTGTAAGGACAGTACATGCCAAACTAGAGTCCACTTTCCCCAAAAAACATTCTCACATTTTTCTGCACAAGCTAGGAACTCTAATCATATGTAAAACATAGAGAACTGCTTTGAGTTGGAGCATTTTCTAATACACCATGGATTGCTTACAGTTCTGTAGTAGCAATGGCCTGGCATCAATGAATTAAGCAATGACTTAGGTGGATTATGGATTGGGAGTATAGCTTTGAAGAATTTCCAGGTATATTCTTGCTCCAGCTTCTTTAATTCCATGCCAAACAAAATTTGTTGTTGTTTTAACCACTGTCATGTTCTGCTCTTGGCAACTGTACAGGCAAGAGCTCTCCATGCCACACTATCAAGCACACCTTATTTCAGTTGCTGAATGTTCACCTTTGTATAAGATTTGGTGTTAACAAGCCAGCATGTTCTTTGCTTGCCCCTTCTTCTTGTTCCACTAACCATTCCTAGCATTATTGACTTCTCCAATGAATTTACATGTATGACATGGCCAAAGTAAATCATATGTAGTCTTCTGATTATGACGTCTAGTGATGTTAATATCTCTGTTGCTCTGTCATCAATTCTGCAATCAGCCATTCTTACTGTCCAACTCTCACACCCATGCATCATTATAGACAAGACTATTGCTCTAATTAGCCTGCTTTTTGTATTTATGTCAATAAATATTTTATGGCCAATCAAAATAAAAAGTACTAATAGGATAAACAGAGGGTATTAAATCCATGTAGGAAGAAAGTTGAATGTGGCCCCTCACCATCACCTTTGCATTATGTCAGGTGGTAGCTTTCTCCTCTTAAAAAGATACCATTTGGGGCAAATATATTCTTTTCCCACAGAGATTCTCTTTATATTCTGTAGCTCAGTCTGTCTTCCCCATCCTGATGCCGTCCAAATGTGTGGTTGTGATTGCAACTTCCTAATTTCCAGAGAGGAACATAGTTGCTGGACATGCTGGAGACTATAAACCCAACAGAGCATGAGACCAGAATGGGGAAAGTTGCCCAAACGGTTGGAAGAAAATCTACCTTCTTTCTAGAAGTTGAGTTCCTCTTGAGGAAGTGAGCGCGAGTGCGATCAAAATTGTACATATCGATCTTCAATGACCGCAAACAGAACACAATGCCTAGGAAAGCGCTCTCTTGCCCTCAGCTGCATCCGATCAGGGAAAGGGCCGGTTGTAAGCACAACTCAGAGAATGTTAGGTTCCGCACCGGAGTTTCCTTGTCTTTCGTTGCTCATTCACGGCCGGCCCTGATCTCAGCTTTCCTTTTGCTTGTCTCGGGTTACCATAGAAATAGAGACCTCGCCGCACCGAGAGATTCGCATTTTGCAAAGCGGCGGAGCCGAGGGCTTGATTGGCCGGGGCGCTCAGGAGTGGCGGAGGGTCAAGGAGAGGTGACTGCGGTGGAAGCGACAAGGGCAGCGGAACGAACAGGGGGCCCTTTGGAAAACGTGTGCAAAACGGCTATTGCAAACGACAGCCTCGGGCCGCTATCGTTTTATCTGAGTACCGGTACATGGGCGTTCAGGAAAAGGCCATCAACGATCTGGAGGATGGCGCTCGATTTCTTTCAGGCTTGTTGTAATTGCACGATTCCTGCGTTGCGTCCCAGGCACGGGACATCTGGTGATCGGACAAGAGAGTGCATAGTATTCGGGGGAGCAAAGGATCAGCGGATGAAATCCTTCAGAAGGTTGAGATCTAATAGCAGCAACTGCTATTAATTGCTGCCAAATAATGCACTTCCTCCTTCGAGAGTCTGGACTTCAAGGAATCTGGAAATGTAAAGTCTACAAAATGAAATACTAACTTTAAAAGGTATCGGTAGAATCTGTCATGGTTACGTTTGCACAAATTGTGGTCTATTTTTAGACAAGGTTTATTGGCTGGGTTGACTCAGTGTATTTTGCTGTAAATTAAAATGTAAAGTGTGTTACCCGATTTCGTAAAACAACATGCTGAGCCACAGACAAGACGCCACATTTTGGTTTCGTGTGTTTTGTAAACCCAGTCACTAATGTACCAATAAAGCATGAATTGTAAGACGGAGTCATAATGTTATGTGTCTGTTGATACCATCCGTCCTAGAATGCCCAACCAGCAAGTCAGTGTCTTCAGAACACTCTTATCAGGGTTAGGCTTGGTGTAATTGCCTCCTAATGTCAGTCTAGATCTGGGAAACATAGGTGGCGTAGAGGTTATAATGCAGTACTGCAGGCTGACTCTGCCCAGTGCCAGGAATTTGATCCTGATTACCTTAAGGTTGACTCAGCCTTCCATCCTTCCGAGTTCAGTAAAATGAGAACTCAGATTGTTGGGGGCAATATGCTGACTCTGTAAACCGCTTAGAGCGGCGGTCCCCAATTTTTCTGGCTTGGCAGCCTGGCTGAGGGGGAGAGAGGAACTGGTCCATGTGAGCAGTGGGGTGGCCCACCAGTCACGTGAGTTGAGCTGTCTGCACACATGTGCCAGCCTGCCTTTCATGCAGCCCAAATAGGCCACAGCCCAGTAGTGGGCTGTGGCCTGGGGGTTTGGGACCTCTGGCTTAGATAATGCTGTAAAGCACTATGAAGCGGTATCTGAGTGGTAAGTCTAAGTGCTAGGGCTATCTTGTCCTGCCAGGCTAAACTCCAGACAACTCTAATGGCCTCCAAAAGCATTGATTTGTGGAATGTCATACCCAGTTCTTGTAGCTCCAATTATCTAGCTCTCTCCTCGGACTTTAGATCAAAAATAACAAACTACACCAGCCTCAAAGGAGGGCATGTATAATTGTACAATTTCTCTTTTTAGTTATTTTTTGAAAGCCACACATGGTCATGACTGAAGGGATGAGAAGGACAGAAAGTAGGTGTGTGTGTGTGGGGGGGAATTAATTGGAGTTAATTATGGATGTAAGTCATGTGAACACATCTAGTTCTAGGATGAAACAGCTGGCTTTGCTTAAGCTAGAAAAAACAAAATTTAGGAGGCAATGATCGTTACCTTCAAATATCTAAAATGCGGAATGGAGTTCTCTGTTTCTCCAAATGTTTGATAGTTTGATAGTAGAATAGCAGTCTATAGATTCTAAATTTGGTAGTGATATTAAGCATATATTTCTGTTGTTTTAATTTTTCACATAGTTCTCTTTTTGTGTCAGGCCCAAATGCATTCAGTATTTATTTAGAAGTTTTCCAAGAGAGAAACTTCATTCCAAATCTCTACTCTTTCTCCCTTAGGAATTTCACTATGTTATGTTCAACAAGGTCCACTTGCAGATAATGTACATTTTACTGCAATTTAAGGTTTTATTGTTAGGCTTACTTAAAGATAGTAGCTAATCCATATTTTATATTTATGTATGTATATATTTAGAAGTGTGGATTTATATACGTGTAGAATTAACAAAACCTTCAGACAGAAGAATTTAGATGTGTCAGTCACTGTGTGTGTTTCCTGAATGGGTGATTCATCTCCATAGATGTGGAGATGGGAATCAGAGTCAAAAGCCTGTGTGGAGAACACTGGTTAGTTTTGTTTGGTGTTCAGTCAGAAATTGTGAGAGAAAAGTGCTGGATTTAGTGACAACTGAAGAAGGAAGGGAAGGTACATAGAGAATTCATTGAAGATTGGCAAATTAGTTCCATTACATAATTAGAGATGTTCTGCTTATATTCAGTTCAATTATTAGCAGTCATCTATCTTCTTTCTAATGTTTTCTCAGTCTTCAAAAAATAGTGCTTCTTCCCAAGAGTTTTGTTTACACATAATAATTAATTGAATCACGATTTACTAAATTAGCTCAGATCATCTGTGTTCATTGTGCCATAAAATGAACACACTATCTGGGTTTGCATAGCATGACCCTTTCCTTTGAAAAGATTTACAGCATCACCAGAACTGCCTGACTACCCACTTTTTGACCCCAATCACATGAGGCTGATCTTACTTGCCTTTACTCTTACATAAACAAGCTACCATATCTGAGATGCCAAATTGCCACTCGATCAGACATGTCAAACACAAGGCCCAGGGGCTGGATGCGGCCCGCGAAGTGGTTTCATGTGGCCCGTGAATCCATCCTGGAAACAGTGAGGGAACGGCGCCCATTGCCTTGGCCCTGGCCCAGAGACTCTCCTTCTGCCAGAGACCCTCAGATCTGTCCCACTCCTGCCCAGGACCCCATAGGCACCCTTGATGCGAATGATGTAGAGCTGGCCACGCCCACCCAGTAGGCCATACGCACTCTAGCCACGCCCACTCAGTAGGCCATGCCCACCCTGGCCATACCCACCTGGCCCCTTGAGGGCAACCGCAATGCTGATGCGGCCCTCAATGAAATTGAGTTTGACACCCCTGCAGTAGATGGCTACAAAATAACACATAATTCTATTCACACATTGCTGCCATCTAGTAGTCGTTCAGATGTTTACAACCCAAAGTGATCTAGACACAAAGTTCAGCCTGCTGGGAACACGCTGAAGTCATAGTGACCTTAGCAATGCTGTTTTTTTCCAAACGTCTAATAGGAGTATGCAGAAAACATTGTTTCATCAATGCCCTGCCCAGCACCAAAGCAACCAAAGGTAACAAGCAAACATCTCCTCACCTGAATTTGACTTGGATAAGAAATCAAGAAAATTGCTAACGTGCCTTTATGTGTGTGGCTTCTCATATGCTAGACATCTAATCATTTCAGTTGGAGGAAATAGCCTGGTACCCCAATTAAAAATCCTCCTGAAGATATGCCATCAATGTTGGTATGTCTCTAGCTGTGTTTACAGTATAGGCTGCAAAGTGAGGGGAGATGAGTTGACAAGCTTTAAAATATATGCTTTTAAGCTGCAGGAACTGGAACTCATTGTGTGAGCATTTCCGCAAGACCGCTGCTTCCATCCAGCTGCAGTTAACAAAATTCCTTCACACAGCACAAAAGGAAAATCAAACAGGCTAAAATGTTGTAACTTTACTCATTCCTACAGGAAACTGACACAACTCTTGTCAACTTTTATCTTTCCTAAATGAAGACAGCTTTCCACTTGAAGGACCTTCTAAGCTGAAGCCCCCAGCAGAGAGGCAGGGTGAGACAAGAGTTCTGAATTGCCCACAAACTTGGCAGGATATCACCCTTACAAAATAATATCTTTTTTTGCAATCTGGAAAATTTGAACTGGAAATACCGTACATCGCCTGCAATATAGAATTGACACCTTCCTCCTCATTATAATAAATGAACATTTTATCAGTCACTAATCAAACTGGTCATAGATTTGGAAAAAATAACATAGGAACAGATAAATTTTGTTGTCACTGTTAACTAATTTTTTTAAGTAGACTTGATATACGTTCACACATGACAAAATATACATTTAACTTCTTTCTCTCTCCCATTTTTGTATGTCGTGTTTTGATTTCACAAAAATTCTTTTGTTAGATTTCATATCCTTGTGCATTATTTATAAAGTTAGAAACAGGGACCTCTATATCTCCATATTTAAGAAACCAGATTACCTGATATATTACAGTTTGACAGTTAATAATTGCTATTTCCAAGTTTCAGGGAGAGAACATATTAAAAGTTTAGAGTATATTATTTATGTTTATATCCTAGATTCTCAACCTCTATATTGAATTGAACTGAATATTTTATTTGGCCAAGTGTGATTAGACACATTTGTCTATCATCTATACTTTTATACTGTTATTTTCACAATAACTTTATCTTATTCCAGTATATGCTCTGTGATATGTATTCAGACAAAAATAATTTGAGAAAGTCCCACAAAGGGGAGCCATATCTGACAAATTATACTTGGCTAACTAACTCTTACAACAATAATCGGACTTTGGAATTCCCAATACTATTCTGAAGCCTATTTCCTCAAATTAGAGTGAATAACAGATTAGACTGTACATCAAGAATAAATCCTACTTGAGTTGTCAAACATAGATATGAGCATTCTTGATGCAGTAAAAGATAACTTGGCAGAAACATTTTGGGATGATTATGTTCTTTCCATTTATCTCCGTATTTAATGACACAAAACAGCACAGTCTTCCACCATTAGGTAATATATCCCATTAGCAGACCTATAGTTGATTAACAACATTCAGACTATGGGCTTCCAAACTAACTTGAAGGAAGTGAATTTGAAGGTCAGCATGAAGAGTTTACTCAATGCTCCAACCTAGCCTTCCCCAACATGATGACCTTTAAATATGTTGGACCTCAACTCTTTAATTCCTGTCCAGTATAACTATTGGGATTATCACTCATTTAGTAAGATTAACTGGTTCTAAAGATTGTAAACAAGGTCAATCAAGCATTACGCTATTAGGGAGGAAATTGAAGATGTGAGATTTAGTTGCACAGGCAGAAATATATTACACAAAAGAGCATATGAGCCTTCGAAGTGAAAAATGCCTATCATGGGATGGTGTTACTAAACCAAATTGGGAGTCACCCAGAGTTGGTTATAAAATGGGTGGTTATATAACTATTTTAAATAAATAAACTGCTACTGGGGAGAAAACCGACATTCTTTCTGCTAATTTTAACATTAACAATATAAGTAGTATACAGAAATTCCAGTATAGGTGTTCTGTACTGACCTGTACTAGTAGATACCAACTATTTAAAGCTACAGTCTCCTTTTTTGCTCATTGATATGACTTTTCTGCAGCTATGCTGTATCCAGACATCCCAGGGAAACTAGCAGAAAAATGTGAAGTCAGGAAGAAAACATCAGAGAGAGACAGAGAAGGGTGAAGCGGGGGATCACTCTCTGTCTGACAGAAAATAATTACTGTAACTTTCTTCAAGTTGACCAATTTTCTCAGTGGAAGAAACTTTTGGCCTCTGAACGTCCACATGCAATATGAACTGATTACCCCCAAACTCGGATATCATTTCAGGAAGAACTTAATTATAGTTCAGATAAAATGACATCATCATAACCACCCTAATTTCCAATAGCATTTCATCATGTGAACAGATTTACCTGCAATCTGAAACCTACACAAGTTTATTACAGTATGATTCACAATCAGAAGCTTCCAGATAGAAATGATCAAGCCTGCATATCTTTCCTTTTTTAAAGGTTCTCCTAAACTTCCCTTTAATGCATGCACACCGGCATACATCACCATATGAAAACAATGAATCAGACCTAGAAGATAGAAGAACTTTGTATGATAGAAGAACTTTGTATGAAATTATATATATAGCCATTGCTGGTTTCATTACAGTAGTTTTTTCATGTAGGACATGTTGCAAACTGCTAAAGCAGCTCAACGGCGCCCCCTGGAGTGCTTGACAAATTGGAATCATGCCAGGAAAACTGAACAGGCAAAATCCCATGCTTTGTTGCTATGTATACAGTATTTGTAATTTCAGCTGTATTTCAGAAGGGCCTACTTTATTGAAAAAGCACTGCTCTTTTAAACATTTTGTTTCTAGCGGATTGGAAGGTGGATTTCAGCAGTAAACTGATACTCTTACTTGGCCAGACCACAGACATCAGAAATAGAGATTATTACACAAAATTTTATTGGATAGCAGACTATATTGGAAAGAACAAATACCAGCCTTTTTTAAGAATGTGGCTTTCTTTGATCCAAGAGTCCCATAAGTATTTAAAGCTGCTCAGTTTATCTCTTAAAAGGATATGAATCAAAGTACAACGATTCTTTATTTCAGATTATCCTTTTCCTAAGGAAAGTTGTATTTGCTGGCTTTCTATGTTAGGAAGTAAGAACAGCAAGTTTTTCTTCACCGAAATCTTACATCTGATCCAGCAAGGTTTTTTCTAATATTTTAAATCACAGTTAAATTAGCCAATTTAGGTTTTGAACAAAAAATTAAATTACGGGTAATTGAAATCAGAAACCAAAGCTCCCAATTGTCTTCCTTTCTTTGTGCTGGAGGAAGAGATGGAAACTTAGAGGAGGGTAGCTCATCATACTAAACCATGATTAATTATTTTAATTCCTTTTTTTATGAAACAAGACATGAAAGAATGCAGAATTTGTTAAAAAATAATGAACAAAAAATCATGCATAGAGACCTTAAATAAAACTTACCACAAGGCATTCAGTGCACGTTCTGTGTGTGTGTGTGTGTGTGTGTGTGTGTGTGTGTGTGTGTGTGTGTTATTGGCTTGCAAAGAGCACCAACCAAAGGAAAAACTAATGTGTTTCTATACTGCTTTCTACAAAATATCATGAAATTTAAAATACAGTGATAAAATTATGTAAATTAAAATAGCATAGAAGAAAAACCAAACTAAATTATTCCTTCATATCAGCCATAGAGAAAATGTCTTCTGGTATTTGTAGAACTCATCCAATATAAGCAACTTTTAAATAAATGGTACCATTCACCATTTATTCTCCAAATATTTGTTTTAAAGCTGCAAATGTCTGAATTCCTGATGCCACTTGAATGCACGTTCCCTGCCTTAAATGGAAAAGTCCGTCTCACATTATCGTTGCAATATCAGGATCACTACACTAAGGAGAGAATAGTATACAATTTAAAGCACAAAAAAGGAAACCAAGACTGCTATAATTTATAGACCAGTCAGGATTGCCCTTTCCCCAAAATTGAATCATATAGACCTTGGGAGGAACTATCCCAAAACAGAAGATATACTGGGCACCATTTAATTCTATTTCTACCACCACCAGAGCTGAAAGAACATCAAAGTGTGAGTGTAGACAAGATCTTTGTGAAGAGCTTTTTGCAACATGTTGACACTGAGGGTGCATGCAGCTTAATTAAGAGAAAATTATTTCCATTTTTTAAAAATGTTCTGAGTTAAAAAAAGGTTTCCTCCTTATCTTAGATCTATGTGATTCTGTGGCTTCCAGGCTTGATTACTCATTCATTTCCCCCTTTGTAACTGCTTATTTAGGAGATAGAGATGACAGCAACCCTTCTACCCCCCTTGTGCATTTTGATAGAACACTTGAATGAAGCAGATCAAAACACAGACTGTAGTGCATTGCTGGAAGATGAAACACAGATAGTTTTGGTGTGACTTCAAGGAGACACTTTGTCTATTTTCAGTAGATAATTAACATTAATATTACATGTTTCATTTTTCTCTGTGTATATAATTTTTGCTAAAATATGAGCTCGTTCCTTTTCAAACTATGTCATACAGGAGTAATTCTTTGACTACTTATTATTCTGGCAGAATTCTTAATTCCATTCATTGTGACTCATAGATGATTTTCTGTTCTATAATCCTTGGGCTTTGAAATATTTTGGATTCAGTCTCCATAAGGAATTTAGGAGCTCTTAGGACCATGAATTTAGCATCTCTATGCAACATCTTAAAGAATCTGTACCCTATCCATGCAGATGCTTTAAAGCAGACATGTCAAACACAAGGCCCGGGGGCCGGATCCGGCCTGCAAAGTGGTTTCATGTGGCCCGCGAACCCATCCTGGAAAGAGTGAGGGAACGGCCCCCACTGCCTTGGTCCTGGCCCAGAGACCCTCCTTCTGCCAGAGACCCTCAGATCTGTCCCACTCCTGCCCAGGCCCCCATAGGCACCCTTGATGCGAACAATGTAGAGCTGGCCATGCCCACCCAGTAGGCCACACCCACTCTAGCCACGCCCACCCAGTAGGCCACGTCCACCCTGGCCATACCCACCTGGCCCCTTGAGGGCAACCGCAATGCTGATGCGGACCTCAATGAAATTGAGTTTGACACCCCTGCTTTAAAGTATTGTAGACAGGTATTATGTTTATGCTTCCATGTGGTGACTTAATTCTTTGGCTCCTGCATGGCCAATGTTTGACATCAGTCTGTATTAGAGTGGATGTTTGAAAAAAATGCAATCTTTGACATGTATACATTAATTGCCTTTTAGGAACTACAGT
This sequence comes from Vipera ursinii, assembly GCF_947247035.1. Lineage (NCBI taxonomy): Eukaryota > Metazoa > Chordata > Lepidosauria > Squamata > Viperidae > Vipera > Vipera ursinii. The sequence continues at coordinate 26,117,393 of NC_139518.1, forward strand.
AGGTGGTACACACATGCTATACATACAGTGTGTTTTGGTTTCATGTTGTACTGGCATAGCAAAAATGGTACTGTTGCAGTGCAGAGAACTAAGAAGGACACAACTGCTGTCTTGTTCATTTTGATTAATGATGGTCAGTATGAAATTCTTCAGCACATTATTTCAACTTCTTTTTTCTCCTTTTTAAGGGTGGGTGGGAGAGATTGCTTTATTTCAATGCTTAATGAAGGGAAATAAGAAATTTCCCAGACAGCTATTCCTTTAATATCCCCATGATGGTATTTTCTTTGTTCCTACTTTTGGCAGCCTCATTTGCCAACATATGCTATTAACAGATGGGATACGTAAAGATTTTTATTTTTTTCACATAGGGATATTTCCCCATTTTGACTCAATATGCTAATATACAGTGTCCCTTTTCTGTTTTACAATTTAATTTGTCAAAAGCAATGTAGCAACTTTCTAAATAGGAACTCTTTCAGAAACCCACTATTTTCACACACGATCTTCTTGCTCCAAAATGCATTGTTGCTGAATCAGCCTTCCATAAGCTTCTTCTCAGGATCAGCTGTTGAACAGGCAGGCTTCAAAAAAGAAGTACTTTTATCTGGCATGTTCCAGCTTCCATCTATAACATAATTAATGCTTTATGACACCAGGGTCTTGTGAATTTTGTACAGCCAAGCATGCCTTCATAGTTTTGCTAACACAGATTGTTATAACACAAACTGCAGTCATGGGCTACTCTTGAAAATGGTTTATAATTGCTTGATGGACAGATGAGCCCAGTCTGCTTCCTTGAATTTAACATGGCATAGAGATGTATGATATTGAAGGATAGGGACCTCTAGTCTTGTTCAAATGCAAAATTAAACTGTGTTTTTGCATGTTTTTTGTGTGAATAAGCCTGAATGAGCCTTAGACTTGGACTCCCTCTTTTGCTCAAAGTACAGTTTAATATCTGTGAAACTGATAAGTCTTCACTTAGATTTACAGCACTATCCTAACTGGTAGCTTTGATCCTATCTTTTACTTCCTTTTAATAAATCATGGTTAAAATTAATCTTGTATAAGGATTTATGTGCAATATTGTACAGGGTTGCAGGAATATGAAAACTTCCAAGTGCATTGTTTGAGGTTTCATCTAAAGAATAAAGAATCTTGGTACTAGTCGGAGTGTCACCCAAGTTTACTTCACTGTTAAGCCACTCCAGAAACACTGGATTCATGTCTTGTGGTAATCTTTTACCTGGGTGCTTTGTTTTTGTTTAGCACAACAGGTGAAGTGACAAAATTATCTATCCAGAATCAAACTCAAGAGAAACCAGTTCCACCTGTTTACTCAAAAAGGAAACACCACATAGCACTGATTTGCTTGGTCTAATAATGTCTCAGATTGATCTTACATTTTTGGAACATTTATTGAACTCTTATTAAAGAGACTCATTTGTAAAAATAGAAGCAGTGAAAAAAATATTGAAACGCATGCTTTGATTTATACAATAAAAAGGTAACTCAAAAAACAAACAAATAAACAACCCAAGAGGAAGGAAGGAAATACATCTTTTTTGAAGGCTGTGTGCAGACAGGAAAAGGCTCAAATCTTTCTTCAAAAGAGATATCTGTTGCCAATGCAGATCTGAATTCAATTGCCCTGGAGCAGCTTAAATATTATTCCTCATTTATAGATCAAGCTGTAGGATGAAGCATATCTGCAAAAATGAATAAATCTATTGATGAAAATTAGCCCTAAACAGATACATAAACTCAGTATCTAAAAGTACTTAGACTACATTCCTATACCACTTAACTAGGAGAAATACCTAAAGTTTTCATCCCTAAGTGTTAATACTTGGCCTTGTTACTTGAAGATAAGTTTTCACGGAAGTCGTTTACAAATAAATGTGTTTAGAACCAGCAGTTAGAATAGCTGACTAAAAGCTTGTGACCCAATTTTTTAAAAAATGTGTGCATGCATTTTCATTTCCCATTTTATACAGAAGCATTTCTTCTTAAAATGTTTATTATTGATTCAGAGATTTAACAGCTGCCATAATCATGTTATCAGGCTTCCAAAGGATCAGTTTATTTGGCTAAATTCCAGATATGAATATTAAATCAATATGACAGAGCAAATTGACTACTAAATTAAAATGCATAATCTGGCCACGTATCTTGGAAATACTAATTGTATAATAAAGTTCTCCAGGTGTTGCTTCAGCTATCAAAAACAAGTTCTCATCCTCTGGGTTATATGAAGCACAAGAATATTTGTCTTTCATTTGTTAAAGTTGTTCTGTTCAAACTTTTGCCTCACCTGCTGCAACAGCTGGTGTGTACAACCAAATGTTTTGATAGGAACCTTAATAGCATCAGAGTATATAGAAAATATGGTAGCCTGTTTTCTTCCTTAGCTATGTATTTACTTCCAGAGGTTCAAATTGGTGGTTCTAATTTCAAGTAAATCAATTCCCTAGTAATTTTACCCTGATCATAAACAGGGTAAATAAACAGCCCTTGTGATGAGTGTGATTTGATTTTTTTAATGTGCAGCCTCTAAAATGCTAAAGGATCTCTAATACTAACTATTCAGCCTTAAAATCATGAGGTTGGACTTTACCCTTTACCAACAAACAAATTTACCTCTCCTAAGATTCTGATAAACCCATCTTGAATTTCAGTTGAGATATGATAGCAGTGCAAATATTTTCTTTTCAAGCCTTATAGCTTGAAAGATTATATTGATACCAAGTTATTCTGATGGAAAGTGTTATGTACTGGGTTGTGTTATATCACGTGGGTTGCTGGAGCAGCTAACGGCTCTCCAGCAACCCAGACTACAAGTCTCCTGTGCTGCAATTGGCTATCTCCAGGTGGCAATGGTTGATTCAAACCTATTGGCTGCCGCCTAGGGGCTAGACTATATATTGCGGCTAGTTGCAGGCATTTCCCCAGTACAGTTCCAGCACGAAATAAATAATGAGTTACCCTGTACTCTGTTCGGCATCTTCGTTCCTGTGCCAAAGAACCCGCTATTTAACAGAAAGAATTTAAAAAACTGTTTACAGAGCTGGTGAAATCTGATGCACTATGCTACAGGAAGTCCTCAACTTACGACCACAATTGAACCCAAAATTTCTGTTGCTAAGTGAGATAGTTGTTAAGTGAGTTTTGCTCCATTTTATGACCTTTGTTGCCACAGTTGTTGTGAATCACTGCAGTTGTTAAGTTAGTAACATGGTTAAGTGAATCTGACTTCCTCATTGACTTTGCTTGTCAGAAGGCTGCAAAAGGAGATCACATGACCACAGGACACGGCAACCGTCATAAATATGAGTCAGTTGCCAAGTGTCTCAGTTTAGAAGTCAGAAAATTGGATTAATTGAGTAAGTGTGCTGGAAAATTGTTATACCTGTTCAAACAGGCTTACAGCCAAATTGCTCAGAGGAATATTTCATGAATATTTGACTGGTACTTGCCATATGAAAAGGAAGTCTATGTTACATGAGTATAAATCACTGTAACAAATAAAGAAGGATGTTTGGTCCATATTTAATATTTTTAAAGTATATTCTAGGAGGACTGCACCCTCCCCCAGAGAGGGATATTAAAAAGGCAGAATATGATTTTTCCCCAAAGGATTTTAAAGGCAGAAAAGCAGGCCCAGTTTTTCTTAATAGCCCCAGCAGAGGCCAGGTCTGTAGAAATGCAGATTTGATAATCCCATTCAGAAAGTCTGAGGCCCCATTCATGAACAAATGCTACCAGGCAGAAGCCCATTCAAGACAGGATCTTTTGAAAACCCTTGCAGCAAAACTGATAGCTAACAATAGCAGAGTAATAGAATCAGAACCAGCAACCCTTCACCCAAGAAATCCAACACAGGAAGTAAGCCATCTGCCACAGCCCCAGAGAAGCAGGATTATGACCTTTGGGGCATAATCAGTGGTGGGATTCAGCCAGTTCACACCACTTCGGCAGAACCAGTAGCTAATTTTTTGTTGCCCAGGCCCAGAATGGACTTCCGGAAGTGGCATCCACACAGAGAACTGGTTGTTCACATATTTGAATCCTACCACTGGGTATAATAGGATTAACCCACCAATATCAGAAAGGCACACTGAAGCTCAGGTCAAAGTTCATGCCACAGGAACAGGAAACAATCTCAAAAGCCCAAGAAGGTATAAAAATCCACCACTCTCAGCAACATGTGGTCAGCTGTTCCAGAGCCTCATGTTTTGTGGTTCTACTCTTCAATAAATGAGAACCTTCTTTCTAAAGCAGTCTCCATTTTGTTTATTCCCGGCTTGGACTGGACCCTGATGAAGATTTTTCTTTCAACAATATGACATCCTACTGAAACAGATGTTTTGTTTCAGAGCTCATCATGGTAAAACACAGGATGATAATATTCCTATGGCTATGTCTAGAGTTTTTACTTTAGAATTATTCTTTATTCTTTTCATTTCTCTCCCAAGTAGAAAAATAAAATTCATCCATATTCATATGCTAAATAGAGTATTAATCTGTAAGCTGTTCAGAAACTTTAAACCTCTCATTTTATCACAGGCATTTAACATTTTAAGCCTGAAACTCTTTCCTTCCTTCCTAAATTGAACCAAACTAGTGCTTATATAGTAGGTTCATCTTTCATTAGATATAGGTGTGATTCACTTGAAGAGTGTAACTGTATTAAAGTTGTGATTCTGAGTTTTTAATTGTAAGGAAAAGTACCGCATGCAATAAACATATCAAAGGATTCTGAATAATTCTGGAGCAACTCTAAATAATTCAGAACCACCATAGCTTGTGTATGGAAGTTAATTTTTTTAAGGCTGTGCACACAAGATCTTAAATAAAGTAGCAGACTCCCACATAATTATATTTAATTTGAATACTATTTAGATATAAACAAAGCCTTCATATGTGTATTGAGAAACAAGTTTTCACTGGTAAATTTTATTTAATATTCTTATTAAGAATCTGAAATGCCTTCTAACAATTTCATATGTATTTCTCTTTTGATTTCCTTTTGCTGTAGTTCAAGGTGCCAGAAAGGGGCATTTGTTTGTCCTTGAAACTAAACTAAATGAGAAGAATATTTAATTTATTTTCCTCTCTGCATTAATGTTTCTTCTCTTGATTGCTCTCTAGTTTTACAATCACTAATCCTTTCATGCATGGGTTAACTTACAAAATCATTTAGAATGAAAATTAGTTGGACTAGTTAACAAATGACAGGTAATTGTACCTTCAAGGCTTGTTGGTGGATTAGATACACTGAGCATAATGTTTCAGGCTACTTTTTTTAAAGTCTGTAACCATTAAACTCAAAAACCTTGATCCTGCAAAAGAATGTGTGTTTCTGTGGGTGAGGCACAAAAGGTGATTGTTTAATATGGTGGAAGGAGGTTGGAGTCTAATAATGGATATTTGCAACTAAGAAAAGATAGCAATTCCTGCTAGGGTGGGGATCTATAAAATTCTAAGCTATAAAGGGAAGAAAGATATTTCCTTAGGCAAGACATAAAGGAAAGGTGTCAAGAAAATCTCAAAGTAACAGTTAACTCAGGAAAATAAAATTGCTCTGCTTGTGTTATTCACTTATTAGTTCAGTTGATAAATACGTTTTCATTTTCCTTCCATGTGTACTTCTTTTTCTTTTTCTTTTACAAAACCAGATCAGGAAATCTCCCATTAGACATAAACTCTTTTCATATCAGTGAAAAGCAAATTGTTACCAGATTGGGAACAAGCAAGGAACTTAAAGCAGAATTTGAAACTATTTGCATTTGGTGGCCTGTACCATAGCTACTGATAATAATAAGATATCAACTATAGCTGTAGGAATTAGAGGATGGCTGATCTGTTTGCTCAAACTGAGTCTGAAGGAGCAGAGGAGCTATTTATATATCCCAAAGTCTCTTTCATAGCTTAAAAAGCCTTAAAAAGCTGGGAGGATTGGAGAGTAAAATTACTATATTTGTATTAAAGGCTAAAAATTGGTTATCTGTAAATTGTGAACTAGTAACTAAACTGTTGTGATAATTATGTTAACAAGCATTATGCTGGGGAAAGGAATCAGGACCATTTGTATGGTTGTAGCATAGAAGATTTATTCACGCTATACACAAGAATCTGCTCAACAAAAGTTCTATGCTAAATAGGCACCAGATAATGTGCCTGAATGTGCCTGAATTCAATAGAATTCAGGAGGGTTTGGACTTGGAGAGCTTGTGGGAATGCAACAATTCTAAACTTATGACGTGCTTAACTCTGGCCCCAGCTCTGCCTGCTCTTCTTCTATACATTTTCAAGGAAAATTTAACTGTCGAATGACTTTAACTTTAACTTTAACATGCTGTATTTGTTGGAACTACCAATTCTGGGCTGTAAAACTCCAGACAGTTATTAATGTTCACCCTCCTTCATGCACTTGTGCCTTGTAGTGGTGAAGGAACAACCACTACTATGAATTATAACATTGGGAGTGTGTATTCACAGAATGGCAACCTTCTGATGGGCCAGTCAGGAACAATAAATCAGTTTAGTTTAGTTTAGTTAGTTTAGTTTTATTTGATTTCTATACCGCCCTTCTCCCTAGGGACTCAGGGCGGTTCACAGGGCATATATAAATAACAATACAAAAGTTAAAAGGAAATTAAACCAGTGCCCAGTTAAAACAACAATAATAAATACTAAAAATCAATTTAAAAACCCATATTCCCCCATCAGGCCAGACCAGCTAATTCAAATAAGTGGGTCTTCAACCCGCGACGGAAGGATCGGAGGTCTGATGCCATCCGGAGCTCAACCGGCAGTTGGTTCCATAATGCCGGAGCGCCCACAGAGAAGGCCCTCCCCCTGGGGGCCACCAGTCGACATTCCCTGACCGGAGGCACCCTGAGGAGGCCCTCTCTGTGGGCACGTACTGGGCGGAGGGAAGTTGACGCCGGCAGCAGGTGGTCCCCGAGGTAACCCGGACCCATGCCATGTAAGGACTTAAAGATCATAACTAGGACCTTGAACCTCACCCGGAAGACAACTGGTAGCCAATGCAGCTCGCGGAGCAAAGGTGTAACATGGGAGTACCGGGAAACTCCCAGGACAACTCTCGCGGCCGCATTCTGTACCAGTTGGAGCCTCCGAGTGGTCTTCAAGGGAAGCCCCATGTAGAGAGCATTACAGTAGTCAAGGCGAGAGGTCGCGAGCCCATGAGTGACCGTACACAGAGCATCCCGGTCCAGATAGGGCCGCAACTGGCGCACCAGGCGAACCTGGGCGAAAGCCCCCCTAGTCATGGCCACTATATGATCTTCCAGAGTAAGCCGTGAATCTAGGAGGACTCCCAAGTTGCGAGCCCTATCCACGGGGGGTAAAAGCTCACCCCCCATAGAAAGAGATGGAACATTTTGAATGTCCCGGGATGCCGGAATGTACAGCCACTCAGTCTTGTCAGGGTTGAGTTGAAGTCTGTTCCTCCCCATCCAGACCCGAACCGCCTCCAGGCAACGGGACATCACAGCGAGGGCATCACTGGGGTGGTTTGGGGTCGAAAAGAAGACTATATGTGATTCAATGAAGGAGGAAATGGTAATTCAATCCAGTACTCTATCAAGGAAACCAGATAGATTTTCACAGTCAAGATTATGTCTTCCAATGGTACTGGATTCCTTTCAACCTTTTCTCTTTGAAAGGAGTTCAATGAGATAATGGGGAAGTACAAGTAACATTGGTATTTATGATATGGCAGGATTCAAGCCAACAAAACTTTTAGATAATGATGGATCCAGAGGCAAAAGGAAAATCCGATGTTGTAAAGATATTTCAAATTGGAATGCCTCACATTAGGACCTTAAACCAATGTGAATCCATGATGACAGCAGAAATGTAAAGCCTGGACATTGACATTCTGCAAATCATTAATTAGAAATAGACTGGAATGGGTCACTATGCTGTAAAAACATTTATTCTTCTATGGCAGATCAGAAAATATGAGAATTGAAAAAATGGAAATGCCAGTATTATTAAAAGTATATCAAAATCACTGCTTAAACATACAGTTGCAAGAAAAAGTATGTGAACCCTTTGGGATTATGTGGTTTTTTGCATGAATTGGCCATAAAATGCGCTCTAAACGTCATGTAAGTCACAACAATAGAAAAACACAGTCTGCTTAAAATAATACTACACAAACATTAGCTGTTGTCATGTTTTAATTGAAGATAAGATGGAAACATTCACAGTGCAGGGTGGAAAAAGTATGTGAACCTTTGGACTTAATAACTGGTTAACCCTCCTTTGGCAGCAATAACCTCAACCAAACATTTCCTGTAGTTGCAGATCAGACCTGCACAACGATCTGGAGTAATTTTGGACCACACCTCTGCACAAAACTGTTTCAGTTTAGCAATATTCTTGGGATGTCTGGTGTGAATCGCTCTCTTAAGGTCATGCCACAGCATTTCAACTCAATTTTGGTTTCATCTGTCCACAGTATATTTTGCCAGTAGTGCTGTGGAACATCCAGGTGCTCTTTTGCAAACTTCAAACGTGGACAGATGAAACCAAAATTGAGTTGTTTGGGAAAAACACACAACACTATGTGAGGTTATTGCTGCCAAAGGAGGGTCAACCAGTTATTAAGTCCAAAGGTTCACATACTTTTTCCACCCTGCACTGTGAATGTTTCCATCTTATCTTCAATTAAAACATGACAACAGCTAATGTTTGTGTAGTATTATTTTAAGCAGACTGTGTTTTTCTATTGTTGTGACTTACATGATGTTTAGAGCACATTTTATGGCCAATTCATGCAAAAAACCACATAATCCCAAAGGGTTCACATACTTTTTCTTGCAACTGTAACTACCAAAATGATTGTTTCAAGTCCAAAGCAGAGTGATAAATATTAGGATAAAATAAATCACAAAAGCAGCAGAAGTAGAAACTAAACCATTGTATGACTTACAACACCTTATCAGTGCAAAACCAAAGCGTATTCATTGTAGGTGACTGGAATACTAAGTTGGAAGTAAAGTAACACTGGGAAGAACAAGAAATGTTAGCATCAGTGCATGAAACAAAGCAGGGCATAAGCTGGTAGTTTTCTGTCCAGAAAATTCAGTGTGTACAGCAAATATACAGATTGCTGATTGGAAGCATTGACAACAAAGCTAAAGCTTAAATATCTTGAATATATAATATGAAGCAAGAGTCATTAGAGACAATATTTTATGCTTGGAAAATTCGAAGGCCATTGAATAAGAAGCTGACATAAAATGAGATGTCTATCTTGCGTCCTGGCCAAAATAATGATATTTACATGAAAGAGGAGCAAGAACATATAAGATCCTACTAGCTCTTTGGTTCTGGCCTAGAGATAAGTAGATAGTGGTCATGAAACTGCTGCTGCTGATAAGGAACATTAATAGCTGGCAGAAACTGTGGTAAGATAGAAGTCTCCTGAAGGAGACAGATGATGAAAAACATCATGCACAAAATCAAGAACCTGTTTCATAAATTGGTTAGCACATGCAATTTTACAAGTGTTACATTTTTCTGATCATTATAGTGTCCTATATATGGTAGCTGCTTACACACTTTTTTATTTTCTGCAGTTAAAGATGTATTGATTATTCCATCTTTTGATTGAGAATGTAAGGTGGTGCAGTGATTAGAATGCAGCATTGCAGACTAATTCTGCTGCCTGCCAACTGCCTGCAGTTTGGCAGTTCAATTCTCACTGGCTCAAGCCTTCCATCCTTCTGAGGTCAGTAAAATGAGGACCCAGATTGTTGGGCGCAATAAGCTGACTCTGTAAACCACTTCAAGAGGGTTGTAAAGCATGTGAAGCAGTGTATAAGTCTAACTGCTACATGACGCCTTCCCTAATTTTATTCCTAATAAGAGCTCTGTAAAGTAGTGACTGGCCACCCAAACAGCCAGTGAGCCCATGGTCAAATCTGATCATCTATACAATAGTTTATAATTATATGCAGGCATTGTTGCAGAATTTATTTAGAGTTAAATTCAGTCTGGGAAACAGAAGCGAATGTTACCCAAGGAGGAATAAGGTAGGTACAAGAAGGGATAAGCTGCATAGGGACTATAATCATGTAGCTGTGACCATCAGTTTGACTTCTATTAGTACCAATAAATGAGCAATTGCTCTATATAATAAAAGCTAAATATTACTAGCTTTTAGGCATTGCTTTAACAACACCTTACTAGTTCTATGGCACAGATATCTGCAGCTTCTCCAATCAATCAGTTATTGGGCATTCGGTGCATGATGATTTCTCATTGTTCTCATGTACACTTTGCATATTCTTTTTTCATTGTTGTTGTTGTTGTTAGCTGCGAAGTCGTGTCCGACCCATCGCGACCCTATGGACAACGTTCCTCCAGGCCTTCCTGTCCTCTACCATCTTCTGGAGTCCATTTAAGCTCACGCCTACTGCTTCAGTGACTCCATCCAGCCACCTTATTCTCTGTCGTCTCCTTCTTCTATTGTCCTCAATCTTTCCCAGCATTAGACTCTTCTCCAGTGAGTCCTTCCTTCTCGTTAGGTGGCCAAAGTATTTGAGTTTTAGCTTCAGGATCTGGCCTTCTAAAGAGCAGTCAGGGTTGATCTCCTCTAGGACTGACCAGTTTGATCGCCTTGCAGTCCAAGGGACTCGCAGGAGTCTTCTCCAGCACCAGAGTTCAAAGGCCTCAATTCTTTGGCGCTCAGCCTTTCTTATGGTCCAACTTTCAGTGCCATACATTGCAACTGGGAAGACCATAGCCTTGACTATATGCACTTTTGTTGAGAGGGTGATGTCTCTGCTTTTTAGTGTGCTGTCTAGATTTGCCATGGCTTTCCTCCCCAGGAGCAAGCGTCTTTTAATTTCTTGGCTACAGTCCCCATCTGCAGTGATTTTCCTGGAGCCCAGGAAAATAAAATCTGTTTATTTTATTCTTCTACAGCTCATTAATGAGTACTTTAGGAGTGAACTAGTGACCAGCTTGATCCTTTTGTAGACCCAGATACTGACTGATTAAAAAAGGACTGAAATCATCACTTTTGATTCACGTCTTAAACACTCATATATCAGAAATCATGGGTGCCCATTAACAAGTCCAAACTTGCTATAGGCATCATGATTTCTAAGTAAAAGTGCACAACCAAATCATTTGCAGAATGATGGCATGATGTCATCGTTTCAGCATTATTATGTCTTGTGGTGGTGGGGAGCTATGAGTTCTGTTTTGGTGGTTGTTAGCTTCTAAAATGGCCACTTTGTAAGTATTAATTCATTTGGCTCTTGTACATAGGATTTGAATTCAAATAAATTGGATTGGTTGATTGTGTGCCATTTAAGTTGGTGTTGACTGTTAGCAACCACACAGATTTTCTCTGTGAAGAGTTATACTTATCGATCAGACAGAAACTTTGAATTAGAGGTTGAATATTCATCATAAACATGCAGTGTGTATATATGTGCATGCAAGAGATGTGTTAAAACCATCACCAAGGTTCAGTGAGTTATTATTTAGCCCACAAGACATTTAATATAATTTACTGCTGGTGTTTAAAAATTCCTGCATTTACAAAATTAGGAGTTAGTTCACTGGGTAAAAAAGAAAAAGAAATGCTGCCCTGCCTGAGCTTGTTGGGAATGCTATGTAATTCTAGAGTAATTCTACCTAGGCTCATGTTTATACTGATTAAATAAAGATGACCCTCTGGCTTGCAGTCTTTCACCTATTTTTTTAAAGCCAGTCAAACCACATTGCTGTAAGGTGCACGCAAAACCACAAATGGAATGTTTCATGTCTGGAAATGATAGAGTGGGGGCCTTTTTCAACATTGCCCACGAAATTTCCTGGCTGGAATAGACAGAGCAGCAAAAGGCTCTTTTTGAACTCTTAGGAATGGCTATTGTTTTCTAGCAGATCAAAGGGTATTTGCATATTTTCTCATTCTGTTTTCCTTTGTATCCAAACTAAAGTGAAGAGAAAGAATAACAGTCAGGAGAGATAAACAAAAATTACTTTGGGTGCATATAAATGTAACCCTACATATTTTCACATTTTTTGGATTAGTATATGAATTGAAATGAATTATAAAAATGTTCACTTTTCTGAATTTTGCAATGCAATTTGCTCATACAAAATTTACACTCGGAAAGACGTCTATAAAATGTAGAGTCAAATTAACCAGTTTGGCATGTTTGTCCATCTAGCTTAGACTTATGTACAGGTAGTCCTTAACTTACAGCCACAGCTGAGCCTAAAATTTTTCTTTCTAAGTGAGACGATCAAGTGAGTTTTGCCCCATTTTACGACCTTTCTTAACACAGTTGTTAAGTGAATCACTGCGGTTGTTAAGTTACTAACATGGTTGTTAAGTGAATCTGGCTTCCCCAAAGACTTTGCTTGTCAGAAAGTCACAAAAGGTGATCACATGATCCTGGGACACAGCAACCGTCAAGCTTCCAAATTTGATCATGTGACTATGAGGATGCAGCAACAATTGTATGTAAAATGGTCATAAGTCACTTTTTTTCAGTGCCATTGTAACTTTGAATGGTCACTAAACAAACGGGTATAAGTTGAGGATTACTTGTATTGTAGCTGGATCATGATTTCAGGCAACCCAGGCAGAGTAGGTGACCTCTCCTCTTGAAACAACAGGCTTGTGGTTCTCTAGATCTTCAGTTAGTGGAAGGGGCAAAGAATAGGCTATGAATTGAAAGAGAAAGATTTCCTCCCATCCTCACAATTCATCATACTCCACCAGGGAGCAGCAGGAGAAATTGCAATGGGTGCCTCTGGCCCCTAGCAGTTTGCACATAGAAGGAAATAGCCTAAGATGGAAGGGGCAAAAAGTATACATCATCCTCCCTTTTGAGGAAAAGTGAAGCATAGCAGGAAAAAAAACCAGTGCTTCTGTAAGAGACAGCAAATTATATACTTCCATCTGATTCCCAGAGAGAAACCTTAATATCTCAAAGGACACAACTTTCAACAAGTGAACAAACATTTACTATGGTCACTGACCAGAACTGTGTACAATGTTATAAAAAGATTTACAGAGTCCAGATAAAAATATATTCAAAATGTATGAGTACATTGAGAAAGGAAAGACTAAAACAGAGCAGATTCCAAATATACTGTAAGTATATTAGCCATAACCTAATCTTAGAATACTAAAAAAAAACCTCTTAAATACTTAAAATCAAAAGTACTTTGTGTATAAAATAAGCTACTAAAACGCTAAGCTACTAAATTACTATGAAGTAAACTATGAAGTAAAGGAAGTAGCTTTGAACTACTTAATAAAACAGTCATTCTAAACTAATAAAATATTTGATATGGCCCTATTAGTCAATAAATTTATTCCAGTTACAGATCAGCGCCAATGTTTAAACTCCATATAATCAGTGTCATGTACTAAATCCAGTAATCTTTATTTTGCTAAATTTTGTGCTTCTCCTTATAAACAACACTGTATTCAGTGTGCTGCCAGACAAATTTTCATTACTTACTGAGACTCTTTATCTACAAGTAGATATTTTAACACATGGAGCCATTGGAACATTTTATATCAGGAAGGTTAGCACAGTTCTTTCAGCATTGCTATTCAGACTTTATTCTCAATTAACACATTCATTTTTCCCGTCTCCACTGCAAATTATCTCCTTCTTTCCTGTCTCTCTCCCAGAAGTTTCGCAATCTGAAAGCTGGATCCTGGTCCATCAGAAAAAAACATTGTTCTGTTATTCAAGTTCAGTAATGTTCCTTTATTAAAGTCCCGTATCTGACTGCTTAAACATGGTTATCAGCATCAACAAATTCATGATAGTATCCTTCCGTTTAAAAAAAAAAGTATCAAGGCAATGGAGCAGAAGTTGAGCAAAGTGTGACTTAGTGTGTAAAAAATGCTGAGTGCACACACAAAGCTTCCTCTAAAGATTATGAAAGATTGTCCATAATTGCTTTGAAATGTATTTCTAGCCTGCTTTTACCCTTAATTAGAAGCAGAACTATGGATTTATTACTGTTTTAATAATAACCCAATTTTTGCCATGAAACTAAGAATGTTGGAATCATTTCATCATAATGCAAACAAGTTGTATTTCCCACTATTTACATCTTTAAAATTTGTGTGATCTCATGTTCACTGTTCATTTATGTATGTGCTGGTGTAATGTACAATTCCTTTAAGTGGTACAGTGCAAAGAGGCAATATACTCAAAGCATAACTGAGGTCTGCTCTTGAATTTCAGATTATTTGCACCATTTAGGCAAACTAATGTCAGAAAAGATAAATGGTTCAGAGCCTGTTAATACTTGGATTGGGGGCTACTAGGAAATACCAGATAATAATAATAATAATAATAATAATAATAATAATAATAATAATAATAATAATAATAATAATGAAGAAGAAGAAGAAGAAGAAGAAGAAGAAGAAGAAGAAGAAGAAGAAGAAGAAGAAGAAGAAGAAGAAGAAGAAGAAGAAGAAGAAGAAGAAGAAGAAGAAGAAGTTGGAAGGGACCTTGGAGGTCATCTAGTCCAACCCCCTGCTCAGGCAGGAAACCCTATACCATTTCAGGCAAATGGCTGTCCAGTCTCTTCTTAAAAACCTCCAGTGTTGGAGCATTCACCACCTCTGGAGGCAGGTTGTCCCACTGGTTAATTGTTCTAACTGTCAGGAAGTTTCTCCTTAGTTCTAGGTTGCTTCTCTCCTTGACTAGTTTCCATCCATTGCTTCTTGTCCTGCCTTCGGGCGCTTTGGAGAATAGCTTGGCTCCCTCTTCTTTGTGGCAGCCCCTGAGATAATGGAACACTGGTATCATGTCACCCCTCACCCTTCTCTTTGTTTCTTTGTGTGTGTGTGTGTGTGTGTGTGTGTGTGTGTACACGCACCTTCCAGACAGTATTTGACTCCTGCCAATTATTTGGACTAGTTCTTGTAGATCTTTTGGCAAGATATTTCATAAGTGGATTGTCTTTGCTTCTTCCTAGGGCTAACTGGTAGGATCTCATAATCTCTGGATTTCTAAACTGGTGCCTTCACTGCTACACCAAACTGGTTCTTGGGTTAAACTAGGATAAATCAACTAAACTAGCATATCAAAAATATCCCAGAAGAAGGCAATGTCAAATTAGTTCGATTTGGATATTGGATTTATGGAATGATTTTTAAAATTACTATTACATAATCCAACAGCCCTTCAATAACAAATTCTTCTACTGTGCAGCCTCACATTCCTAACTTGGAAGAAATTTTTTTTCATTCCTGCTTAAGGCCATTTTCCAATATACTGTACAGTGAATGGGAGAAAAATCCAATAATCTGAAACTAATGTCAATCTTGCTATACGGAGAGCGGCTACAAGATGCATAGAAGTATTTAAACAATGTAAACAACCAATACTTATGTAATATACTACTGAGTGATGACACTTCAGTAGGGACTTTAAGATCTTTTCTTTAAGAGCCACGTTGCATGTGAGAAATTTTCCCTAGTGAGAAAAAGCATGTGACCATCAGGTGTGATGAATCCATAAATTCCTTTTTCTGGGAAACTACAGTTAGCTATAGTTTCTAAACAGGTATACACATACAATACATTTTTTTTTTTTTTATTTTAATTCCATTTATATCCCGCCCTTCTCCGAAGACTCAGGGCGGCTTACAAGCTTAGCAGTAGCCTTCATTCTATGTATATGCCTGCTTATTAGGGCTTTCACACCCCCCCCAAGCGGCATTATTACAAAGTCAGCTTAATTGCCCCCAACAATCTGGGTCCTCATTTTACCTACCTCAGAAGGATGGAAGGCTGAGTCAATGCCTATATGTGATTGAGATACATATAAGTGTTGTACCCAGAAGTATATCTATCAAAGAAAAAAATCCACATGTGCAAAACAGTCTGTTCCTTATTAAGCCATCTGCTACTTTCTGCTCAAAGTGTGTAAAAAACATAGAAACCCTGCCATGAAAGGAAAACGGGAAGAACACTGTCACTTCTGTCACAAAGGTTTGCTAATCAGCTTTCGGGCACCACAAAATCTATCTTCCTCAATGTGGTAAGCTCCCAAAAAGTACTTTCAATCCCATTATCTTTAGAGGTTTCTGGCTAGAAATAAAGGGAGAATGCTCTGTTGGGGAAAATTGAGAATATGGGTGCCCACAGGGAAGCAAAAGAGTCACAGCCATCACACATGACACAAATACTTGGGGTGGACTTCTGGAGCATGCCTGTGGCATGCTACATAAAAAGCATGGTATGTCTCTCAAGTTAACAGAACCTGCACATCTGTATGCTAATTTAAATAACGTTTGGGTTTAAGGTGCTGTACAATATAACCATGTGTGACTTAGTAAGTGGTGTGAATTCAGCCAATTATAGCTTAGTCAATAAACTATGGTTAAGAAGCTAATTGAAAATCTCCTGGTAACTAAAGACATTAGTTAGTTCTCACAGGAATTTTGTTCTTGTTTTGTTGTCTCTGTCTCTTACTGTAATGCTTATAATTGTTGCAGTTTAATGTCAATTCTCCTTACCATCCCCTTTCCTACAGATCTTAACAAATAGTTTCAATTACATATGAATCTTTAAAATTTCTTTTTTTAATGAAAATTTTATTGGTTTTCTAGTTTTACATTTAAATATTTGAAAAGCAATGTCACGGCTGAGTTGGTCAATAATTCAATAACATACAAATATCTTTAGTACAGATCTCAAACTATTACATCTTTTCCCCTTAGTATTTACTGTCTCATATTTAAATTAATACAATCTTATTATATTCATGAAATAAAAATAACTTCCTTACATTTATCAATAATTTTTAGTTTATACATATCTTAGTTGTTTTAACTTTCAATTTTTTTTGACAATCAACGTAATTTTTCCCAATTTTTAGTTTCCCATTAATTATATTTAACATTTGATATTTATAATTTCCAAGTTTTAAATAACCCCAATTCCCTTTATCACAATTCATCACAAGATCTAATGTTCAGGATACACATCTCATCTATTTGAATTCTCACCATCTTACATCAACTAATTAGTAATACAATATTCTTATTTCTTGTAATTTCCCAATATTTTAAATTTAATCACCAAAATTCCTCCTATTTCAACATTTAATACTTCCTAACTTTTTCTCTTAATATCTACTATCTCATATTTAAACTAATAGTTTTTTATTACTGCTAAATAAAAACATATTTATTACATTAATCAATAGATTTTTAGCTTATATATATCTTATTACCTTTACATTTAACCTTTATAAGCAAATCAATGTTCAAATTTAACTAATATTTATACTTCTAAGTTATAAATGACCAAAGTTTTCTTTATCTCAACTCATAACAACATCTAGTATTCAAAGTACACATCTTATCTATTTAAGTATATTCTATTTTAATTCTCACGAGTAAGTCAAAACCCCAATTTCCTTCAGTCTTATTCTGGCTTTCTTTCTTTGCCAAATTGTCTTCCATGTCCATGCTTTTGAGTCATCAAACCACTCTCCCTGTGTTGTTATGTAGATTGTTTGATGCAGAAAAAACCATCCAGTCGCCATTTTTTTGAAAGGACTAACAAATCATCTCTCTATTTTTCCATCTCGATGTAGTTGCCCTGAACTGTTTATCTTCTCCTCAATCTGTTCTTCTGATTTATGTAGAAGGTTCCTTCTGATTTATGTAGAAAGTCTTTTCCTTTTTCCATGTTGTCAATCCCTTTTCTGGGTTTTCCATTGACTGTATTTGTTTATCAATCTTCTGTCATAATCTTTAATTGTTCCATTTTTTCTGTTATATTCTGTGTAGTTGATTTTTTAGTTGTAATCAAAGTTTGAGTTCGTATATCTGGGCTAACATCTTGTTCTTTTTTGTAACCTCTTATTTCATCAGTAGCTGTAAGAATAGTTTGATGAATTGCTTTCAACATAGAGAGAATCTGTTCCTGATCTTCATCCATATTCTCTTAGTAGTGTATTAGGTTAAAAGCTTTACAATCAGAGAATGCAAAAAAAATTGTCACTGAATATGGTACACAGCTGAGCTTCTCACAGCTGATGTGTCAACGTTACATAAGTCTTATCTATTGTCTGGGATGCTGGCCAAGTCTCTTTTAAGCAATAACAAATTGTAGTATCATGTTTAGCCACAAGATGTCATCCCTACCATTTAAAGTTTTCTTTTAAATCCAAAGTTTTGATAATCTTTTCAGTTTTGCTTCTTTTTTATAAGTAAAAATCTGATCTTCAATAAGAATAGAATATCTTTTAATCTGCAAACTTTAAAAAATAGAATTCCAATTAGGATCAAGTTATTCTTTCAACATTTTAAACTCCCCTGGATAGTCAGTCACCACTGTTTCTAGAGGGAGGGATGAAATCTCCCTTCCCTCTCCACAGGGGGGAAAGTACTTTAAGCAGCTTATGCAGGTAAAAAAAAAAATAGTTAGGATTTAAGAGAGTTAAATCTCACTCAGTTTCATCCACGCTGCTTTAAAATTGCCTGGTAGTAAGTGTGACTTTTGCTTTGCAAATAGCTGAGGAAAGGAGGGAAGCGAAAGGCAAGGGAGAAAAAGAAAGATACACCCAATTGAATGCAGAATTCCAGAGAATAGCTAGAAGAGATAAGAATGCCTTCTTAAATGAACAGTGCAAAGAAATAGAAGAAAACAATAGAATAGGGAGGACCAGAGATCTTTTCAAGAAAATTGGAGAAATGAAGGGAACGTTTAATGCAAAAATGGGCATGATAAAGGACCAAAATGGCAGGGACCTAACAGAGGCAGAAGAGATTAAGAAGAGGTGGCAAAATTACACAGAAGAACTATACAAGAATGAGCTTAACGTCCCTGATAATCACAATGAGGTGGTCACTGACCTCGAGCCAGACATCCTAGAATGTGAAGTGAAGTGGGCCTTAGAAAAGCTGAGCAACAACAAAGCTAGTGGAAGTGACAGTATTCCAGCTGAGCTATTCAAAATCTTAAAAGACAATGCAGTAAAAGTGCTACACTCAATTTGCCAGCAAATTTGGAAAACTCAACAATGGCCACAGGATTGGAAAAGATCAGTTTACATTCCAATTCCAAAGAAAGGCAGTGCCAAAGAATGTTCAAACTATCGCACCATTGCACTCATTTCTCATGCTAGTAAAGTCATGCTTAAAATCCTACAAGCTAGACTTCAGCAGTATGTGGATCGAGAACTACCAGAAGTACAGGCAGGATTTCGAAGAGGCAGAGGAACTAGAGATCAAATTGCCAACATACGCTGGATCATGGAGAAAGCTAGGGAGTTCCAGAAAAACATCTACTTCTGCTTCATTGACTATGCTAAAGCCTTTGATTGTGTGGATCATAACAAACTGTGGCAAGTTCTTAAAGAGATGGGAGTACCAGACCATCTTATTTGTCTCTTGAGAAACCTATATGCGGGTCAAGAAGCAACAGTGAGAACTGGACACGGAACCACTGATTGGTTCAAAATTGGGAAAGGAGTCCGGCAAGGATGTATACTGTCGCCCTGCCTATTTAACTTATATGCAGAGCACATCATGAGAAAGGCAGGGCTAGATGAATCAAAAGTTGGAATTAAGATTGCCGGAAGAAATATCAACAACCTGAGATACGCAGATGATACCACTCTAATGGCAGAAAGTGAAGAAGAACTAAAGAGCCTCTTGTTGCGGGTGAAGAAGGAGAGTGCAAAACTTGGGTTGAAACTTAACATTAAGAAAACCAAGATCATGGCATCTGGCCCTCTCAATTCCTGGCAAATAGACGGGGAAGAAATGGAAGTAGTGACAGATTTTATTTTTCTGGGCTCCAAGATCACTGCAGATGGGGACTGTAGCCAAGAAATCAAAAGACGCTTGCTCCTGGGGAGGAAAGCCATGGCAAATCTAGACAGCACACTAAAAAGCAGAGACATCACCCTGTCAACAAAAGTGCGTATAGTCAAGGCTATGGTCTTCCCAGTTGCAATGTATGGCAGTGAAAGTTGGACCATAAGAAAGGCTGAGCGCCAAAGAATTGAGGCCTTTGAACTGTGGTGCTGGAGAAGACTCCTGCGAGTCCCTTGGACCGCAAGGCGATCAAACCGGTCAGTCCTAGAGGAGATCAATCCTGACTGCTCTTTAGAAGGCCAGATCCTGAAGCTAAAACTCAAGTACTTTGGCCACCTAATGAGAAGGAAGGACTCACTGGAGAAGAGCCTAATGCTGGGAAAGATCGAGGGCAATAGAAGAAGGGGACGACAGAGAATGAGGTGGCTGGATGGAGTCACTGAAGCAGTAGGCGTGAGCTTAAATGGACTCCAGAAGATGGTAGAGGACAGGAAGGCCTGGAGGAATGTTGTCCATAGGGTCGCGATGGGTCGGACACGACTTCGCAGCTAACAACAACAAGTGTGACTTTGGCTGTCTGCAGCCTAGTGATGAACCATATTGCTATGGCCAATCTTTTGTCTGCTGGTTTGGAGGGCTGCCTGGATCAAGCAGAAGGGCCACTGCCCTCCTGCAATCCAATGGGGATCCCCTCCTTGCTGGTTGCCCCTACAGGATGGCTTTCAACCCTTTCCAGGGTCCCCCAGTGAAGCAAAACTGGACGTGGAAAACAGAGCTCACCTTCGAGACATCCATGGCAGCCGTGTTGGCAAACCGGAAGTCGAATCTTTAAAATTTCTTTATTATACATTATTGAGCCCAAACTTTTCACCAAGCATGATAAAATGTCTTTTCTTGTTGGTTACTTTTCTAGCATAAATATAAAGAACCTTTATATAGACAATTTTTCCTGTGACGTATACTTACAATATATCACTTCATTAAAAAATCTTTAAGACTATAATATAAATTTCATTTATTTATTTTTCTTCTCTTTTCTTAATTTATATGCAAAATATTTCCGTTGTTTATTTGCAAATTCATTTTGTTTTGGTTTTTTATTTCCATTTTATATTCTTATTATTGACAACTATTATTGTAAAAGTTTACTGAAAAATACTAGTCTTCTCTGGAGAGTTCTTTAATTCTTCTTGTTTTCTTTATCTTACCCAATATAGCCTGTGTTTTCCCAAACCCTTGTTAAATCCATGCTTATACACTGCATTTAGGTTATTTTAGAAAAAATTCTAGTAGTTTCCTTTTACAGTCCTTCACTATTGCTTCTTTCTGTAACATTTCATTTAATCTCCATCTAAATATAATAGCTTTCTTTTTATACACCAAAATCTAATCCTCTATATAGTTGTATATTTTCTGAACAGATGTCATTCTAAAGCAATGGGAAATGTCAACTTTTATCTCCATCAGTTATGAATTATATGCCCTTTAAGTGTAGACAAAGTCATTATTGCGCAGTTAATGCACATGGTAGTTATTTAAATATCATTTTTAAAAAATCAGACAATGTGAAATACAGACTGGCTTTAATGGCACACATGCATATTCCGAAATAATCATAACTGAGATAGAAAGACCATGAATCTCACTATACTAAGGCAGGCATAGAGAACTGTCCTTAGAGAAACCAAGTAAGTGGCTACTTAGTATAAGGAGAACTCATAATTATGTCGCACCCTTAGCTATTTCCTTTATTTCTGCATTGCACATACAAGTGCTAAGTAGAAATTAGGGCAGAGATTCAATTCTGACACATGATGTCATGATCAGTGCTTCCTTTCAAGCAGCTTTCTGTTGTCTGGACTGGATTTATTTCAGATGTTTTCACGACCATATGTGTCTACAGAAATCAGAGCAATAGGGGAAAAAATTACCTATTAAGTGTAGTGAAACCTAAACTCATGGGTAGCCTCACACTGCAATGACATTCAGTTTCACAGCTACTATGATTGTTGGCGGAGCAGGGACAAAACTAGCCAGAGAAATTATTGAAGCCTGGGAAACATGTCTTGTCAGTCAACAGGAGTGCTGATTTACTACTAATTTATCAGGTATTTAGGAGCTAAGGATGCAGTGGAACAAGGAAACAACAATCAACAATTTAATAGCCACTCATCAAGACTCTAACAACTAAAAGCTACACACAACCAGGTACCATATAAATACAACATGCAGAACAGCCTAGTGCATGTATTCTGGAGAGACAGAAATTCCTTGATGATGGGCTCTAGAACAAATCTGAAAGTTTGGAAGAATAAACCTTTGGTCCTGGTGACAGACTCAGATTGGATCCTGCAACGTTATCCTGGGACATATATATTTGTCTTCATTCATGTAGAACAGGGCTTTTCAACCAGTGGTATGGGTACCACCTGTTGTACATTGGCACCTAGCAGGTGGTACGCGACCATCCTAGAAAAGTGGTAGCGGGGGAGGGGAATGAGCTGAACTGGTGGCAGGACCGCACAAGCCTAAGCGAGAGATGGCTGGAGCTGCAGGGTTGTCAGAGCCCAGAAGAAGCGCCGATCAGCTGGAATGTTGCAGCATCTCCAGAGTCTTGTGATTTACATTCAGATGCTTGGCAACTGATTCATATTTATGATGGTCACAGTGTCCCAGGGTCATGTGAAGTAACCAAAACCTGCTGCAACCACCCAGCAGAGGGGGGAATAAAAACCAAACACCCCACCCCACCCCGCTGCAAATCCTGAACAGAAATGTTCACAACAATGAAAACCTCGGACAGGAGGAAGAGCGCCGCCGGGCAGGCAGGTGTCTTGCTCAGCTGTGGCTTGGGGGGCACTTTTTTCAGTGCCATTGTAACTTCGAACAGTCACTAAGAGAACTGTTGTAAGTTGAGGACTACCTGTACCATCACTTTTTTCCTTTTGGGGGGGCATCAGGTTTTTGACACTTTGCTAGGTGACTAGTGGTACTCGGATGTTGCTATATCCTAAAAGTGGTACAATGGGTGAAAAGGTTGAAAAGCCCTGATGTAGAAAACCATCCCTCAACTGCAGGTATCAATGTGAAAATGTCCCACTGCATTTCAGCAGACTCACACATGCATTACAGATCCTCAGGTATAACTACCTGAGTTGGGGGTTGAAAATTGTTACAGGTGGATTTAGCGTAGGGAATGGTTTGTGGAAAGCAGTCAGAAAGAAGAGACTGCAAAAAAACATTAGGTCTATGATTTCCGCCCTCTCCCCATCTCTCTCTGGATAGTAATTCCCCTTGCTACAGACCAGTTTGAGAGAGTATTGTTCAGTCTAAAAGTGCCTGATTAATTGTCCTCCCATGGCATGAGCAATTCCATGCTTTGCTGCAGTATTTGCAACAGCTTTTCAAAGGGCTTTTACTGGATGGTGCTTTAATGACTTTTCATTGATATATATAACTTGTCACACTACTGATTCTTTTTAATTGTTTTATGATTATTGCTATGGGCATTTTTAAAAAAATAAATATTGGCTGAAATCTGTTCTCAATCATAGTTGAATATTCTGTATTGTTTTGTATTTAATTTTAAATGTCCGAACCTGTTATTGAAATGTTTGCATATTATAATTACACTGTATTTATTGTCTGTAATGACTAGCAAAGGGACGCGGTGGCTCAGTGGGTTAGGACGCTGAGCTTGTCGATCAAAAGGTCGGCAGTTTGGCGGGTCGAATCCCGAGTGCCGCGTAGCAGAGTGAGCGCCTGTTACTCGTCCCAGCTTCTGCCAACCTAGCAGTTCGAAAGCACGTAAAAAATGCAAGTAGAAAAATAGGGACCACTACGGTGTGGGAAGGTAACAGCGTTCTGTGCGCCTTTGGCATCTAGTCATGCCGGCCACATGACCACGGAGACGTCCTCGGACAAGCGCTGGCTCTTCGGCTTTGAAACGGAGATGAGCACCGGCCCCTAGAGTCGGAAACGACTAGCACACATGTGCGGGGGAACCTTTACCTTTTTAATGACTAGCAACAGATAATCTCCAGGTTCTGCAGATGCTCCCATTTTTAGTCAGTTTATTGGAATGATTTGAGAAGACTTTTACTCATATTTCTCCCAAGTAATGAACTGTCTTTATTCTTTCCCCTTTTATCTAGGCTTGGTGGTGGGATTACTTATTTTAACTATTAATATTTTATGTTTTGTTTGACAGTTGCCTTGATTGCCCTTTGGTAGAAAGGCGGAAGGGAGGAAAGGATTCATTTTCCTATCTCATCCCTTTAAAGAGCTGAATTGAAATGCAAGAATGACTGCCAAAGCCAGCATTTTCTTCTATACTTCTTCATGTTTAATGACGTGCCATTCCATTCCTTTCAGCCAAAGTCCACATCATGGAGGCTGCTAGCATCTATGAATCTTTTGAGACCATCTTGTAATCCTCCCTTCCCATTTCTCACAACTCCTTGTGCTGTAAGATCCTGAAATTGTCACAATGCAGATGCCAACACACATATACCCATAGCCCCCTCTGCCTGCATTCTCCCATCATATTGAGCTGATTTATGCAGGGCCTAAGTTTATGCTAATTTCACATTTGAATAATGTATTCTGAATAGCTATTTGCTTTTTCTCTTTGTGAGATTTGGATGCAAAGCGCATCCAGCTCTAATTAAAGTTTGGAGTCAGTGCAATTGTGGGTGAAGCTTTGCTTGCAAAGAGCTACTGTTTTGGGATCCCCTGGAATATATATGATTAGGACTCCAGATAATTCTCATTCTTCTTTTCTTTCTCCTTCAAAAAGGACGACATTGCAACTTGATAGAGGCAAGGACTGCACATTTACTATAATGTGGTAATGATAAAGCAGAACAGAGTTGTTTAGTTTGCAGAATTCCAGATTTTTCCTTTAGGCTTCTTTCAGATAGCTCAGCTGCTAATCTAATAAAGGCAGTAAATCTGTTTGCCTCCTCTGTCTCTTTCTGGCAGGCAAAGCATGACAGTGTAAATATGAGAATGTGGACAGAGAACAAGGAACTCCTCATTGAAATATTTGTTTACTCTGGGCAGTCTTCTTCCCTCATACACCCCCATCCCCACCATAGGAAGAAGGGAATAAAGAAGAAGGGTTATAAAGAGCAACATATGAGAAAAGTAAGAACTAGTAGTCAAACAGATATAGACACCATTTATTTTAAGGAAATGCGCTAATCTACAGAGGAACATAGACCACTGAGCCAACTTTCATTAATCTACTGCCAGAATAACAGAGTTGGAAGTGACTTTGGAGGTCTTCTAGTCCAATCCACTGCTCAGGCAGGAAACCCTATACCATTTCAAACAAAGGGTTGTCCAATCTCTTCTTTAAAACTTCCAGTGTTGCTCTTCAGAAACATTGGTCTGCAACTCCTGTCAATCCAGTCAAAGCCTATGCTAACTAGGAGGGATGGGAATTGTAGTCAACTGGTTATTTCAATATAAGAAAGGCTGTTAAATCTGAGTATTGTCTTATCACACTTTTCACATAAGGGAAGGATTTCTTCTTGGAGCTCCTTAGACATTTTTGCCTGCTTTGTTTAAAAGTCTATAGCACTATATATTTAAAGGAACTTTTCCCACAACACATTTATAAAGATTTAAATATAAAGTATAATATAAAGGCTCCCATTACCATTTTACTTCTCGCTGATTAAACATTCCTTTGCATGCATTTTTGACTGCATGGGACATATGGTCACCATATCTTTGCGTCTCACAGTAAGAAGATGGAACATGCAGAGAAGAATAAAAAAAATGAATATCAAAGTGAATGGGGGGTGAGATTATGACATAGAAGTTTCTGCTGATTTTCTCTAGTCTCTGCTATAAAGCAAAAGAAAAAATGGCATTCTTCAGTTCTATTAATTGAATTAGCGATATTTTCTGCCAACTGGGTTCCTTTGACTGATTAAATAATCTGTCACTTCTTTTTCAAGAGAAAGTTCACAGCATTCTCCAGTGCTATATCATGGAATGCCTCAAAATACCTTCTTACTAGCATTCACCACAAAGGAAGGTTTTAAATCTAAAACAGAAAAAAACCTCAACCCTGCTGAGATCCAGTGATACAGAAGCCAAAATAGAGCACATTTCTAGCAAAGGGAGGGGAGCTGTGTGTCTTTATAAGTGTGTGTGTTTGTGCATTCAAGAGAGGAAAAAGCATTTTCAGTCTTGGTTAGTGTTTTCAAAACTGATAGTTTCATAGAAGACTGATATTTTATATTCTTAGCACAGCTGTCAGTACTGATTCATCTATTCATCATGTGGCAGATTTATTCAAGAAACCAGACGTTTTGAAAAAGTAGGTATGATTGTTTCGGGTTTCGTTTAAAAGAAAAAAATGTGGTTGCAGGGGAATCCTTGACAACATAATTGCAGTGTACACTATAAGCAATTTCTCAGCTGCACCCGCTATGGCAACATCTAAAAGCAGTCATGGGCACACCCTGCTTCAGCTTCTCTTTGTATGAGAAGCAGTCAAACATAAAGTGTGCAGGATGGCAGCATCTGAACTTTGCAAATGGAGGAGGGGATATTTTTTTTTGAGCTACTGGAAGATAAATAAAAATTAACAAGTCTACAGCAGAGACCATCAAGAAAGAGAAAAAAGGTAGACAAAGGCATGTGGAATCTAGAATTCAGACACCTTCTTGTCAATACCAGCTTTTCAAACCTATTGTCCTCATACCTATTAGTTGAATATGATGGAATAGACCAATATTCTGGATGGCACTGGATTAAAGACCACCTGATCAGGACATCCATCACTTAAAGTATTTTTGTTTCCCATTCTGTTGTCTCCCACAAATATTGTGGTTATACCTCTCAGAATGTCCAAGCCAGAATGTTTCTTGGCTGAACTACCTGAGGTATTTATTTTTTTATTTATACCAGGTTCGCCTGGTGCGCCAGCTGCGGCCCTATCTGGACCGAGATGCCCTACACACAGTCACCCATGCGCTCGTGACCTCCTGGCTAGACTACTGCAACGCTTTCTACATGGGGCTGCCCTTGAGGACCACTCGGAGGCTTCAACTGGTGCAGAATGCAGCCGCACCAGTTGTGATGGGAGTTTCCCGATACTCCCGTGTAACACCTCTTCTCCGCGAGCTGCATTGCCTTCCGGTTGCCCTCCGGGTGAGATTCAAGGTGCTGGTAATGGCCTATAAAGCCCTAAATGGCTTGGGTCCGGATTATCTAAGGGAACACCTGCTGCCGGCATCAACTTCCCATCGTCCTGTGCGCTCCCACAGGGAGGGCCTTCTCAGGGTACCGCCGTTTAAGGAATGCCAGCGGGTTATTCCCAGGGGAAGGGCGTTCTCTGTGGCGCGCCGGCCCTATGGAACCAACTTCCCACGGAACTCCGGACTGCCCCCGACCTTCGTTCATTTTGCCGGGACCTGAAAACTTGGCTCTTCAAGCTGTCTGGCCCAGACTGAGGGGTTTTAATTTTTAATTGGGTTTTAGTTTTAAATTTCGGGGACTTGAATTAATTAATTGTTTTAACTGATTTTAATTTTTGTATGTTATGCTTTTAATTTTCCCTGTAAACCGCCCTGAGTCCTACGGGAATAGGGCGGTATATAAATTTAATAAATAAATTAATAATAATAATAATAATAATAATAATAATAATAATAATAATAATAATATCATTTTTATATAGCCACTCATTTTAAAGCATGGGATTCTTGATTGTCAACAATAAAAATACATCATAAAAAACTAACACTTAAAAAACATTCTACAAAGAATGCCAGTCAGGATCATTAGTAACATAATTGCAGAGAGAGTAATTATTATACACCATGCAGCCATCTCACTAATTCACCATTTTCTTAAGATCCCCAAACCTGATGGTAAAACTATGTCTTAAGGGACTTCTGGAAGGATGTCAGGGATGGGGCCAGTCTCACCCAGGGAGAAAGATGTTCCACAAGGTGAAGGCCATGACATTAAAAAAGCCATCTCCTGTTTCCTGGCAAATAGAACTCCTTTGCAGATGGGACCTGTTACATACCCTTCTACCTGACCTAATGGGACAGGCAGATGTAATTGGGTGGAGGTGGTTCCTCCAATAATCTGGCCTTGTGCCACAAAAGACTTTAAAGGTAAAAATCAGCTCACAGAGCAGAGGTGTAACATTCAAGAGGTACATATAACTGCTCAGGAATAACAGTATTAACACAACTGGAGGCAGCTTTTTGTGAAAATTCACATGATTCATACAGTGGCCTTTTCCAGATACAATCAGTCTGAGATGAGAGACACTCTTCTGATTCCCTTGGATGTCATGGTGCTATGTATATTCTGGGCATTTGAGCCAGTAAACTTTTGACTCATTTTGCATTACACAAGAAACAAGCATTCACTTTGCAGAGTGCAACAGTTAATGTCAGAGCTCCATCCTGGACACAACAATACATTTTTCTGTAGAAATATAAATATGTACAGTTAAGTAAAAAAAAAGTTTCAAGAACAAGGCTCGGGTAAGTTGCTTTCATTAAGAATGTATGAATATAACACAACAAAAAAGATCAACTAATGCAGAATCTAGGATTCTAGTCCTGTAGTTAGTCATCTCCAGGATGTAAATCATGTGTCTTATTTTTCCTGGCCTTATATGGTAAGAGGCTGTTTATCAACTTTGGATGCTGATGGCACCTACACAGGGTCTTATCTGATCCTGGACTCTTTTCTTCCAGCATTACTATCTTCAGCCCTCAAAGTTATAGCAGAAAATTTTGTCTTGCTCAATTTCCCACCTCCCAGAATTACTTTCCTGCCATTGCAGCTAAGCCCCCTTAATCATCAGCCCCTCATCATCATTCCTTTGTCTTCACTCACTCTAAAGAGGGGTGGCTTTCAACTTCCCTGCTTGTGAAAAGCAAATGTAGGGACAGAAGAATGGGTATCAGATCAACTCATTGCCATTTTTCACATTGCTGTAGCTAAAGGAAGCACTAGTCACCTCCATGGGAAGGTGAAAGGTTGCAACTGGGACACTTGTGTAGCAGCAAATTGTTGCTGAATATTTAAGCAGGGTGCCTAGTAGCTGTTTATCACAGCCTAGATAACTTTATGGCCTAGTATTTGCTCTTCTGCAGTTCAAATCAAGCAGAAATCAGCCCAGCCAAAGTATGTGATCTAAAGATTCAAGAATGGGTTTCAAATATATATTGCTGCTTCATGCTTGGTTAAGTATCACCAAGTTGGCAGTGATGTGAGTGATGTTATGTCTTGAGATTCCTTCCTAAGTTCTAGGCTTTATTAAATGTACCTGCTTAATAAACTATGATGCAAGTATTCAAGATAATCAAGTTAGTCTTCACTGCGTCTTTCCCAAACCGATACCTTCAGGTGTTTTGGTTTCAAAGAATTGTGATCTTTGGCTGGAATTCTAAGATCTACAGACCAATACTTCTATGTTGTGCTTAATTAGGGAAAGCTGAATTGATGGAAATTACTGCAGCATGTCTGGTAGAAACCAAGACAGAAAGAACAATGTACTGAAGCAATGCAGGTATTTCCAGGTAAGACGTAATAGGAAGGGATCAATTCATAGCACTGAATAATATTATAAAGCATTTTAAAATGACTTCAGAAAAATAATGCACTTTGTTTATGATTATATGAGCCTCTCATTTTGGAATGCAATTTGTGGAATGGAGAAATGGCCCTCTACATCAGAGGCCTACGTCTAAAATTTATTTCATGTAATGAAGAACAAGGAAAAGTTTTTTTCATTTTATTTACTTATTAAACAAATGGATATGGCTGCCCAACTCACATAGAGATGTCTCTGGGAAACTTACAACATTAAAATTTGCAACATAAAAAAACCATACCCCATGGCAGCAGCAACACAATAAAACCAACCACTTGATCAGCTTCCCCAGGTCCACTGATGAAACAACTTCTTCAGGGCTTTTTGGAAAAGCAGCAAAGTAGAAGCAAAACATACCTCTGGGGGAATGATGTTCCATAGGGAAGGGCCACTACCAAGACCCTCTTTTTTCATGGTCCCCACAGTACATCTATAATATAGACAACACATCCTGCCTTCCCGTCCTAATGCGCCAGGTAGAGGAAGTGGGGGAGGGGTTTTGTTCAACTAGCCTGGCCTTCTCCCAAGAAGAGCCATGGTGGCGCAATGGTTAGAATACAACAAAGGTAAAGGTAAAGGTTCCCCTGCACATGCGTGCTAGTCGTTTCCGACTCTAGGGGCCAGTGCTCATCTCCGTTTCAAAGCCGAAGAGCCAGCGCTTGTCCGAGGACGTCTCCGTGGTCATGTGGCCAGCATGACTAGATGCCAAAGGCGCACGGAATGCTTTTACCTTCCCACCGGAGTGGTCCCTATTTTTCTACTTGCATTTTTACCTGCTTTTGAACTGCTAGGTTGGCAGAAGCTGGGACGAGTAACAGGCGCTCACTCTGTTACGCGGCACTCAGGATTCGACCCGCCATACAATACTGCAGGCTAACTCACTGCTCACTCCAGGAGTTTGAATCTGAATGGTTCAAGGTGGACTCAGTCTTCCATCCTTCTGAGGTTGGTAAATTGATTGTTGGAGGCAATATGTTGACACTGTAAACCGCGTAGAGAGGGCTGTAAAGCACTGTGAAGCAGTATATAAGTCTAAGTTCTATTGCTATTATAAAAATTGTATGCTCATCGATTCAGATGAGCATACAGAAAGAAAGTTGCATGTTTTTTTTCCACCTAAGGATATGTCTCTGGATTTATCATAAGCTGTATGTTACATTACTATACTGTACTATATTGGCTGGCTCCCTGAAGGCTCTCCTATCTCATGCAGTAGAGAAGCATGACGTGTGGTGCTGGAGCCACAAGCAACTGTCCCAAAACCTTGTGCATGTGCCCCTCCATCAAACAAACTTACAATTTTTATAAGGCAAAAGATAATAACATTAAATGAAAAGGTGAGATTGTGAGTTCTGGTCCTACCTTAGGCATGAAAGCCTACTGGGAAACCTTGGGCCAATCACATTCTCTCAGCCGAGCTCATATCACAGGGTCCTCGTGGAGAAAAGAAGAGAAGGAAGGAGTAATTAGGTATGTTTGTCATCTTAAATCTCAAAGTTAGAATAAATAAAGAATACATTGTATTTTTATTTTTAATTGCATTTTAATATAATTTAATAAAAATAAATTTAGAGGCACCTGGAGTGTTCTTTTCCCTGCTAACCCCTCCCCTTATTATGAATCTATGTTTTTAAATTCCTCTTTCACTCATTTTCGATTGAACTTTTTTTGTAAGGGAAAATACAATAGATTTAACAAAACCTCACATTGGTTACATGGTTAATATTTTTACCTACTGAAAGTTTGGGTGTGGAGAAGCCCTAAATCTGAAATAAATAAATAAATGTTTTTCCTAGTAACAAAACTCTATTTTTTCTTTTAAGTTTTGGGGAGGGGGATCATTCTTAAAGCAAAGGAACAATGCATTTACCAAGGTGGTCCAAACTTTTCTAATAGAATCCCTTGTTTTGGACAGGAACAAAGAATAATGAAGGGCAATGTTGCTCAACAACAGGGCTCTACAAACTTGAGTAGGGGGTCTCCAAACTTGGCAACTTTAAAGCTTGTAAACTTCAACTCCCAGAATTCCCCAGCCAGCAAGTCTACAAGTCTTAAAGTTGCCAAGTTTGGAGACCCCCTATCTGTTTTGAAGAAAATTCTATTCCAAGGGAAATTACTTTGTCAAAGGCTGTATTAGATCAGTCTGTGCATCGATGGTGCAAAGCAAGGCTTGGCGACCCCACAAAGAACATGACCTCATCTTTTTTCATCAGCCCAAATAATCATCAGGAGATCACTTGCAAAGAACAGCCTTCAAACTATCACATAAAAACAGCCACAGTCATCAGTAATCTGATAAAAGACATAGACTAATTTAAAAAAACCACAGCAAACCCACAATATTTGGATGGAAGCCAGCTGTTATCCCACCTCACTCGTCCAAACATGCCTGGAAGTTAAAACTGGTGGGCTTCAAAAGAACGTGCCTTCAGATAGATGTGATTATACTCATGTCTTTGGCTCCCCTGATCTCATGTCAATTTGGATCTGTTAAAAACCAAACATACCAGCTTAAGGAACTGAAGAATTGGGCTATAAAGTATCTTTTTAATCTTTGTCATAGGCATTTTTTCATTCTTGTGTTAAATGGGATTTTAAAAGGAGCTTGACTGAAATAATATAAAATTTAGTGAACTGCATTGCCAAATATAGGATTAGATCAGACATGATCGTTCCCTAGTTTGAACATCCTGACCCACGGCTGCCAAGTGAATAGGTGGCAATTCATGGCATGACAGCTTCATAGATGCAGAAGGCATATGATCTTGATGAAGAGGAGGATAAAAATAATCCTGATCTATATATCATTGTTTTTTTAATCTATTCTTTTTTATAGAGCTGACAACAGTCCCAAGGACCTCATTCACCTCAGAATACATTTGCATGGCCCATATTGAATGGTGGGATTCAGCCAGTTCGCACCAGTTCGGTAGAACTGGTAGCTAATTTTTTGTTGCCAGGCCCAGAATAGACTTCCAGAAATGGCATCCACACAGAGAACCGGTTGTTCACATATTTGAATCCCACCACTGCCCATATTGGCTGAGTGCTGCAAGATATTCCAACTGTTCTGTTACTCAAAGCATACACTATGTATACCTGCAACAATTCATGTGATAGAAGGAAGGATCGAATGGGTCTACAGATTGCAAATATTTGTGCACTGGGGTGTGGGGTGCAGCAGCATTGGATGTCAGCTACAGATGGTCGGCACTCTGGCTGATTGAGCCCAGAGCACCATGCAGCAGAGTGAGCTCCTGTCATTTGCCCCTAGCTGCTGCCCACCTGGCAGTTTGAAAGCATGTAAAAATGCAAGTAGATAAATAGGTATCACTCCAGTGGGAAAAGCTAGCAGCATTCTGAGCAGGAAGCCAGCGCCAGACCTGCCTGGATGTGAAGTGCGGTTGGCAGAAGAAAGCCCAGATGAACCAACATCTCCTGAATGCTGCTATTCAGCTTGTACAAAGCTAGTTTGCTCCCCATGGTGTACTGTGGAGTGTGCATGCGTGAACAAACAAGCTAGCAATCTTAGACTGCCAGAACTACTCTGTGGTAAAAAGCATTGTAGGCTTCCCTAGCAATGTACACCATATGCTTAAAAAAATCATGCACTTATTCCAGATGCTCTGAAATCAGAACAAGAAGCATGCTCCTGGCCTGATATTAGATACCCACTGACCACTATCTTCTTGATCAGCTTGGAAGATAGCAGCAGCTGGGGCTGCTTTGGAACTCATGCTCCACTTAAAACATAATATTCATAAGGCCCAAAAGATAATGTTCTTCACACAAGAAACCAGCCATTCTTTCTCAGGAAAGCAGGAGGTAGAAAATAAGGAGGGAAGGAAGGAAGGAAGGAAGGAAGGAAGGAAGGAAGGAAGGAAGGAAGGAAGGCAAGCCACATGTGTAGGTGAGTACACATTCAGTCAATCAGTTATTCATTCCATTTATTTATTATTTATTTATTTATTTAATTTATATACCGCCCTTCTCTCAAGAGACTCAGGGCGGTTAACAGGGCAATACGTAAAAGACAAATACAAAAGTTAAAATTATTAAAACATGATTAAACAATGCCCATAGTACAAATAGTACAAATTTAAAATTAAAGTCATAATAACAAACCCACCCCATCCCATCAGGCCAGGCCCGCTTCCTTAAAGAGATGGGTTTTAAGGTCGCGCCGGAAGGAGCGGAGGTCGGGCGCCATCCGGAGCTCTACCGGAAGATGGTTCCATAAATCCGGTGCACCCACAGAGAACGCTCTCCCCCTGGGGGCCACCAGTCGGCATTCTTTGACCGGCGGCACCCTGAGGAGGCCCTCTCTGTGGGAGCGTACTGGGCGGAGGGAAGTTGACGCCGGCTGCAGGTGCTCCCCAAGGTATTCTGGACCCATGCCATGGAGGGCTTTGTAGGTCATTACCAACACCTTGAACCTCACCCGGAAGACAACTGGCAACCAATGCAGCTCGCGGAGCAAAGGTGTAACACGGGAGTATCGGGAGACCCCCGACACAACTCTCGCGGCTGCATTCTGTGCCAGCTGGAGCCTCCGAGTGGTCTTCAAGGGTAGCCCCATGTAGAGAGCGTTGCAGTAATCAAGACGAGAGGTCACGAGCGCATGAGTGACCGTGCGCAAGGCATCCCGGTCTAGATAGGGCCGCAACTGGTGCACCAGGCGAACCTGGGCGAACGCCCCCCTAGTTACAGCTACAATATGGTCTTCTAAAGAGAGCTGTAAATCTAGGAGGACTCCCAAGTTGCGAGCCCTATCTACAGGAGGTAATGACTCACCCCCCATAATGAGGGGTGGGATATCCTGAATATCCCGGGATGCCGGTACGCACAGCCACTCCGTCTTGTCGGGGTTGAGACGAAGCCTGTTCCTCCCCATCCAGACCCGGACCGCCTCCAGGCACCGGGACATCACGTCGAGGGCATCACTGGGGTGGTTTGGGGTCGAAATGAAAAGTTGGGTATCATCAGCATACTGATGATACCCAACTCCAAAACCACGAATGATCTCACCCAGCGGCTTCATGTAGATGTTGAACAGAAGGGGCGAGAGGACCGACCCCTGAGGGACTCCACAAGCGAGAGGCCTCGCGGTCGACCTCTGCCCCCCCGTCAACACCGACTGCGAACGTCCCAGGAGATAGGAGGAGAGCCACTGAAGAACCGTGCCTCCCACTCCCAATCCCCTGAGACGCCGCAGCAAGATACCATGGTCGATGGTATCGAAAGCCGCTGAGAGGTCTAATAGGACTAGAACAGAGGAGTATCCTCTGTCCCGAGCCCTCCAGAGATCATTCACCAGCGCGACCAATGCCGTCTCCGTGCTGTACCCAGGCCTGAAGCCCGATTGGTACGGGTCTAGATAATCCGCTTCATCCAGGACCAGAGGGAGCTGATGTGCCACCACACTCTCAACAACCTTCGCAAGGAAGCGAAGGTTGGAGACCGGACGAAAGTTATTCAAAACAGCCGGATCCAAGGTAGGCTTCTTGAGGAGAGGTCTCACCACCGCCTCCTTCAAGGCGGCGGGAAAACTGCCCTCACTCAAAGAAGCAGCTATAACCGCCTGGAACCAGCTTCGTGTCCCCTCCCGGGCTGCATAAACCAGCCAGGAAGGGCACGGGTCCAATAAACATGTGGTGGAGCTCAGCCTCCCCATGATCCTGTCCACTTCCTCCGGAGTCACAGGATCGAACTCCTCCCAGATGACATCGACAAGATCACTCGTGTCCTGATCATCCGATACTGCCCAGTCGGAGTCCAAACCGGTCCGAATCCGAGCGATTTTGTCCGACAGATGTTGACTAAATTCCTCGGCACGCCCCTGCAAGGGATCCTCACTGACCTCCTGGTTGAGGAGGGAGCGGGTCACCCTAAACAGGGCGGCCGGGCGATTATCTGCGGACGTGATGAGGGCAGCGAAATAATTAGATCTCGCTACCCTCATCGCAGCGAGATAAGACCTAATATGGGTTCTTAGTCGCAATCGGTCGGATTCAGATCGGGTGGACCTACAAACGCTCTCTAGGCCCCGTCTCCGACGCTTCATCTCCCGGAGCTCCGCGGAAAACCATGGAGCCCATTGGGATCTGCGCCGGGTCAGGGGCCGCAAGGGTACAACTCGGTCAAGTGCCTCCGTGGTCGTCCTTTCCCAGGCCTCCACTAAGGCATCCGCCGAGCTGTGAGCTGGGGAGGCAGGTGGGGCCCCCAGCGCTGCCTGAAACCTCTCAGGGTCCATTAAGCGCCTGGGGCGGAACCATCTAGTTGGCTCAACAACCCCACGGTGGGGGGTGGCAAAACGGAAGACCAGCCGCAGGAGATGATGGTCGGTCCATGACAGGGGCATAACAATTGGGGAGCCCCCACCAAGATCATCTAACCACCGACCAGATAAGAAAACCAAGTCAAGGGTGTGGCCTCCCTCATGGGTTGGTCCATGAATTACCTGCGTCAGGTCCATGGCCGTCATGGAAGCCATGAACTCCCGAGCTAACTCAGATACTCCTCCCAGGGATGGTAGATTGAAGTCTCCCAAAACCATTAGTTTAGGAAACTCAATCACCAGCCCTGAGAGGATATCGAGAAGCTCAGGCAGGGCTGCTGCTACGCGACTAGGCGAAAGGTACGCGAGCAGCAAGCCCAACTGCGCCCTAGGACCAAACCTCAATAAGAGAGATTCACACCCGACTATCTGAGGAACGGTGGCCTCCTGCGGACATAAGGTCTCCCTCATAACTACAGCCACTCCCCCACCCCTACCCTGAGTCCGAGGCCGGTGTAGCACCCGGAAGCCTGGTGGGCAGAGATCCACCAGGGGGATACCACCCTCTGGGCCCAACCAGGTTTCCGTAATGCAAGCCAGGTCCGCTTGCTCACCCTCGACTAAATCCCGGACGAGGGGAGCCTTATTAACAGTGGACCTGGCATTTAGGTACACCAGTCGGAGCTCAGGTGGCTGCACATCCCCGCTCCCAGAGCCTTGGGTCGAAGGCAGAGGGTCGGAGCGTCTCACCGTTTGAAGATAGCGGAGAGGCCCTCCCGGAGGTCGATACGGCCCTCTGATCTTACACCTGCAGCCATTCCCTATCGTCGTGGGAATTGGCATTCCCACGACCCGCTCCAGAGCTCCAGAGATGACCGACCCCGGCTCCCTCTCAACGCGATCTCTACTAGGCCTGGTCTGAACAGCAGTTGGCAGAGTGCCCCCTCTCTCCAACCAACCACAACCCTCCCCCCTCCCTAACCCTACAAAAAATTTAGCTAAAAAAGTAATCAGGGGCCTCTTGTTAAATTTATATCTTAGGCCCCTGTTTCTGCCCGGCCATCTCTCAGGGTCCCAACAGTCGGACCCGTCATCAAGAGGTAAATTAAAAGGTAAGGCGGGTCGCTCCCAGGATGGGGGGGCACCCCTGAGAGCGAGTAAAACCGTGCTGGAGTATCTCAAAACCATGGTAAAATTGGGTAATACAGCAAGAAACAGACCCAGATCGAATAAATAAAAAGGGAGGATCTTAAAAATGGAAGGGGAATATCCAGACTGCAGACCCAGCTCTTCTGCCACTAGAGCAGGGTAACCCCGGGACAATCCCCGTTCTCTCACAACGGTCAGAACCGGGGAGCAGCCTGAGATATACAGCCGGGGAGAGAGATACCGCCTAGAGCTCTCACCTCTAGGACGGAAAAGATGGAGCTCTTAACTCTTAACCACTCTCTCACAGTGGTTATACACCCGGCACCTTCCACAGCCCAGGGGGAAAGGAAAGGAGAGGACAATAGGCGAAACCAGTCAGCGAGATGGATTAGGGTAAAAAACCCATAAAGTCACGGAGTGGGGCTCAAAGATATGGTCCAGTGAACTATAATAGTCCATGCCTCCAGATGTCCAGGCATAAAAGTCCATACTCCACCCAGCCATAGTCACTGTACCAAGACGGTCGCGGCACTCCAACCCCCTCACCGCCAACCGTCTCAGACGTCAACCAGGGCCGTCTCCACCACTCCAGCTTAAAACGCTGACGCTGTTCCAAACCGTAGTTCATAATGGGAGTTGTTACTCAACCAACATCCGGCTCCTGAGCAACTGGAGACAGCTGGTCGGCACCGAGAGCACAGTCGGTCCTGCTGCACATTACATGATCCGGAAGAATTTACAACATAAAAGAAACATAACCAGAAAAGAGAAAAACAGTTAAAAATAAACCCAAACATTCAAATATGCAATAAAAGCAAAGAATAAAAAAGATAAAAGATTAGAATGCAGTCTGGAAGAGTTTGGTCTTTGGGATCCTCCAGAATCCTGTCAGGGAAGAGGCCAGTCTGATGTCTGTCAGGAAGAGACATCAGAAGCTTCTTAAAAGCCATAAGATTGAAAGATCAGACTTCAGATGCATCTGATTAAGTCAGCTGTGTTCTGAAAAGGGGTTACAGACACCTCCTGATTTTTTCTACCATAAATGAACAGTCTCCTATAATATCTTGTAGGAGAAAAGCATTAAAAGTATTAGGTTTGTCAAAAACAGATCATGCCAGACAAATCTTATTACATTCTTTGACCAAGTGACAAAACTAGTGGACCAGAGGAATGCTGCAGATATAATTTACTTGGACTTCAGTAAGGCATTTGATAAAGTAGATCACAACCTACTACTTGATAAGATAGAAAAATGAGGGTTAGATAGCATCACCACCAGATGGATTCGTAGCTGGCTGACAGGCCGTACTCAGCGTGTGCTCCTCAATGGAACCGCATCTACATGGAAGGAAGTGTGTAGTGGGGTGCCCCAGGGCTCTGTTCTGGGCCCAGTGCTCTTCAATATCTTCATTAATAATTTGGATGAGGGGATAGATGGGGAACTCATCAAATTTGCAGAAGACACCAAGCTGGCAGGAATAGCCAATACTCCAGAAGATAGGCTTAAGATACAGAAGGATCTGGACAGACTCGAACACTGGGCACTATCTAACAAAATGAAATTCAATGGTGAAAAAAGTAAGGTTCTACATTTAGGCAGGAAAAATCAAATGCATAGGTATAGTATAGGTGGTACCTTGCTCAATAGTAGTAACTGTGAGAGGGATCTCGGAGTCTTAGTAGACAACCACTTCAATATGAGCCAGCAGTGTGCTGCAGCTGCCAAAAAAG
Source organism: Vipera ursinii (assembly GCF_947247035.1). Classification (NCBI taxonomy): domain Eukaryota; kingdom Metazoa; phylum Chordata; class Lepidosauria; order Squamata; family Viperidae; genus Vipera; species Vipera ursinii. Next base: position 26,156,068 of record NC_139518.1, read on the forward strand.
CCAACACAGTGCTAGGCTGCATTAACAGAGGGATAGAATCAAGATCAAGTGAAGTACTAATACCACTTTACAATGCTTTGGTAAGGCCACACCTGGAATACTGCATCCAGTTTTGGTCACCACGATGTAAAAAAGATGTCGAGACTCTAGAAAGGGTACAGAGAAGAGCAACAAAGATGATTAGGGGTCTGGAGGCTAAAACATATAGGGAACGGTTGCTGGAATTGGGTATGTGTAGTTTAATGAAGAGAAGGGTGAGGGGTGACATGATAGCAGTGTTCCAATATCTCAGGGGCTACCACAAAGAAGAGGGAGTCAAGCTATTCTCCAAAGCACCTGAAAGCACGACAAGAAGCAATGGATGGAAACTAGTCAAGGAGAGAAGCAACCTAGAACTAAGGAGAAACTTCCTGACAGTTAGAACAATTAACCAGTGGAACAACCTGCCTCCAGAGGTGGTGAATGCTCCAACACTGGAGGTTTTTAAGAAGAGACTGGACAGCCATTTGCCTGAAATGGTATAAGGTTTCCTGCCTGTTTAGGGGGTTGGACTAGATGACCTCCAAGGTCCCTTCCAACTTTATTATTATTATTATTATTATTATTATTATTATTATTATTATTATTATTATTATTATTATTATTATTATTATTTGGTTATAATTACAATGTAGTACCTACCTTTAAGATCAGAGTCAGTATATCTGTGAAATATATCTTAGGGCAAATCCAGTACCTCCAGCTTTGTCCGATCTGAGCCACCCACTATCCCTGGAAGCCAAGGATTCATGATGCTGTTTCCCACCCATCCTCAGCCTTTGAAAAGCTGATTTGTGATTCTTTGGTTTTTAACAAGGTCATTGATGCTGCAAGGAGGGACCTCTCCTTCGTTTGGGAAGTTCACTGATAGAACAGCGCAACAATGGGCCTTTGGGAGGGGAATTCTTTTTAAAACCAGATGGAATTGACCAAGAATTCTGTCAGTTTCCTCTTTCTGCCCCAATGACAGAAACAAAAAGCGGTAAAGGTAGTGTTTAGGGTTTTTATATTTAATGAGTCAAGAGGTGTGAAGGAATGCAGTGAAGAGATGGATACCAGAAAGGAGGGGCAGCATTCCAGAGGAATAAGAGGCAATCCTGCCTATGTATTGTGTGAGAGAGAAAGAGAGTGAAGACAGCCCCTCCCTAACAGTTCAAAGAGTATATGATAGATGCAGATGATAGAGTGCTCAATCTGGCAAGAATTTGTCTATAGGTGTGAAACAATAAATGACTCAGTTTGGAAGAATTATCATTGTGTTATTCTTGGTTTGGGGCCTGACAGGAGGGGTAAATAAATGGGAATCCATAAATCAGAGGTTGGGATAAAAATGACTCAGACACAGCATCAGGTCATCACTGTTGCCAAAGCAAAGGAAGGGTTTGAAATCCAATAAAGGCTTTTTTAAAGCCAGCTTCATTTCCAGATGGTTCTTGCATAGCAAAGAAGCAGCTGAAGATGTGGACCTGCAGGGAAGCCCTAACAGTTGCTGGGAATCTCAGCATGAAGGGCTAGTAATCTTGCTTGTGAATTTTCCCTAGGAATTTGGGTAATCTGATGAATTAACTAAGCCTTAGTTCTGATGTCTAATTTATATTATTCAGCTGAACTTATATTATTCACTGAAAAGAGTCATATGAAATCATTTATCCAGCTAGAGATCATTCAGCACAGCCTGTAAGTCACTGCTAAGGAAACGGTTAGTGATTTAAAGCATTTTGTATTCATCATATGTGCAATTCTTCACTGCTAAATTTCCCAAGGGTGTGGAGGAATCAAGTAACAAATATTTTCTAGTCTCATCTGACTGGTTATAGCAATACCATATTCTCTCTCTCTCTCTCTCTCTCTCTCTCTCTCTCTCTCTCTCTCTCTCTCTCTCTCTCTCTCTCTCTCTCTCTCTCTCATTTTGTGTGTGTGTGTGTGTGTGTGTGTGTGTGTGTGTGTGTGTATCAAAAACCACCACTCTGAAACTCTGGACTACCAATATGAGATCAAGCCACAGGTGACTCATTTCCCAGCTAGTGGTCTTCAAAGATAGCAATATCTTTGCTATCTTTGCACCTAGAGGTAAATGCAAGATCTCCTGCTTCAGATGGGACCACAATTGGAAGAACATTCTCTCAGACATCTAATTGACTGTTGTAGTTCAGCTAAAGTTTTAGAAAGCTGCCAAAACCTGGGTGTTTTAAAAGAATTTGGAAGTCTGGATTAGGAATTTCTGATTCCTCATAGAGTGAGAGGGTAACTGAAGGTATTGGCTGCTCTTGAAGCTATTGGAGAGCAGACAATATGCTATGTTGATATTCTGTTTTAATTTAATTACTGTATGTAAGGTGTAAGTCTCTCGGAGCTGAATGTGATTGGAATAGCATATTGATTATTCATCATGCGCTGTAATATAGGTGTTGACTCTTAGCAATCACATAAACAGATTTTCTCCAATCTGTCCCCAGACTGGTCCTCTGAATCCTCTAGTGGTGCCTCATTGATGCTGTAATTCAGCCTTTCTGCTGATCATTCTCTTTTTCTCTTTCAGTTCCCAACATTATAGTCTTCTCAAAAGTGCTTGTTCTTTGCATAATATGTACAAAACTTGGCTAGTTTAAGCCCTGCTTTTATGTCTGAAATGAGAACTCTGGATTGTTATGTTCCAGAATCCATTTGGTTGCTTTAGTCCCCTTTTTTTACTCATTTGTCCCTATAAGAGCTTAAAGCTAATTTCACCAGTGGATGTCAATGTGTAGTTAGAAGGGGCCATCATCAAACACTTTAAAGGGTCTATCCATGCAGTTTTCTTGGTAAATTACAGGAGTCGTGTACTATTTCCATGAAATAATATTTTTGTCATTATTAGTAAGGTGTTCAATTTCTTCCAATATCTACCCAAATCACTGCAACCCAATATAGGCCCCTGATCATCTTAGTTGCACTAGGCATCTCTCAAAACTGACCTCATCTTTAGCCTCATCCCCTTTCCATGCTAAGAAAGGTGATTGGTCCATGATTTCAAGCGACGTGATTAAAAAGGAGGAAAGCAAAGCTGAGGGAATCCCTGTTTTTGCTGTGCCCTGCATATATAAACAAAGACAGTACCATTTGTTGGCGTGTGTTTATAGTCGGAATCACTAGTAGATACAGCAAATGTTATGCTAATATCATTTTCTGTTACTTCAAAGATTGGAAGGTAGCACTTTCATTCAGTTGTAGGGAAATATCTGAGTTATGTGCAAAATTGGGATTCAGGGGATGAACCAAACTGCCTATTGCATCCCTTATGAAATATATAAAAATTGCCTGTTTTTGGAGCTTTGCAGACTTCAAAAATTATTAGGAAAATTGTTTTGGACTTTGACATAGCACCTCTCTACTACTCAGTAAAGCACGGAAAAAATGATGCTGCTGTTTTAATGAATACATTCATTTATCCAACTCTTAAAGCAGCAACATCTCTTTTTCCCCCCAGACACAGTTCTTCCAATGATGTTCAAAACATCCACACCCTGATAACTGTGTTTGAGTAGCTACAAATCAAGAGTTACAGTTTTGACCTATTCATTTGCACAAAGACCCAGGAAAAAAGTATTTTAAAAAAGGTAGGGTATAATTGAGAGTTAAATAGCAATGGCAAGAGAATATGTAATTTGACTTGGTATTGTTAAACTCTTGGGAACTACTATGGAGATCTGTCGTTTGCCCAAGACCTTTTTTTCAAAGGCAGATATTTGATATCTGTAGCATATTTGGTTAGTAGCTTAGATCTCAAAAGAGATGAAAGCTGCATCTTAAAAATGTGTAATTAAAATGACATTGATGCAAATTTTTGCAGACCTGTACAGTGAAATGGAGAGAAGAGAGGCCCAACAGGGCCAATCTTTGTACCAAGCATCATTTCTAACAGTAGTAACCAAAGAGGAGAATGCTACTTGCTTCTGCAACAAAGAAGCTGTTTGGCAGTGTTTCATATCTAACTGTAAGAAAAGCTCATATGCATAGCACACAATAGTCAAGACATTGTCTGCTATTTTCTGTGCATGGACCAATTTTATTTGGATCCTGCTGACACAGCTGTGATACTATAGCGAATGGGGTCAAAACCTGGCATGGCAACACTACTGAGTCACATTGAATGTGTCACTATATTTAGCCAAAAGAACCACTGCAATCCAAAGCATACCAATTGCTTAACAGATGGAAAAAGTTGGAGTATTTGTCAAGTGTTTCAAATTACATGCTACCCTATATCTTATTTTCCAAACTTTATTGCGTTAGCTCCCACTGAAAGCCAAAGGTACCCCCCCAACAGAAACATTTGGGAAGTTCAGTAGATTCTATACACACACACACACACATATACACACTCAAACACACACATGCACACGCAATACACACACATACACACAGTTTCATATATGTGTATGTACATAACAGCATTATCATTATAATTTATTACATTTATGTACAGTATTGCCAAACTGCCAGTGACTTGTGTGTTGTACATGCACAAAATGCATACTTTTAAAAATGAATACATTAATTTTTAATAGAAGATGCTGTTATAACTCTTAATATTCATGATTTTTAAAAATAGTATCCCAAACAGAATTGCCAACTAATTTATCAGCAAACCTAACTTTGCTTTTAGTATTCAGGAAGAAAAGGACTTTATTGGTACCTTGAACTGCTGACAAGAAAATATTAGTGTGAACAATTTCTCAGAATAAATGAATACCTCTCTGTGGCTTACCCTATGAGACACAGAAGACTTTCAAAATGATAAATCAAAGGCCTAACTGTATGATTGTGCTGAAAGATGAGGCTGAAAGTCTATCCTCTATTAAAGTGATTTTTTTTACATCTGGCTTATCCCAAACAGAATATTCATGCAGAAGTAATTAACCAAATCCATTCCATATTTTAAGACATGTGTAGAACTAAGAACTTCAATTGTACAGATTGTAAATCAGGATTTGTTGAAATATTTGGTTTTGATCTTGTTATGAAATAAACAAAGCATTACAAGTGATCTGCCTGCTTGTACCTAAATTGTGTATTGTATTTTGATTTGCAGATATAACTGCTTGGGTTGTTATAGGGAGTTGGAAAGCTATTTTTAACTCTTGTTATTGTTTTTACAAGTAAAATTCCCCTTAACATTTATTTCAGAAACATCCTAGCATCAAAGGATACTGTTAAAATTTAGTAGATTCAAAACAATATTTAAAATTTTTTACAAAAGGAATTTCTAATTCTAAATGAAGATAAATCTTTCTGCACAATACTTCTAGTTCTAATTAAAATATTTATGAATTGATTTTATAACTTCAAATCTTTCTTAACCAATGTACAATATTTAAAAATACATTTATGTAACAAAAATGCATCTAAAAGCTATGAAATCTTGGACTTATATTGCATATTAAAGTACTAGTCCTTATACCCTATACAAGTGATAATTGAGGGCAAATACTTTCCAAATCTAGAAATTCCAGTTCATATAACTATCAAAGCCATTGATATAACTTTGTGAATTGTTCTTTTCTCTCAAAATTGACTCCTGCTGGCTTCCTATTCACAACATTTTCACGATAATAATATAAAAGCACTTGGCAGTTGATTTTCTCCAGAATCTTTTTCCAATTGCCCAGTGCAGCCTGCCATTTATCTCCTAGAGGTCTTCTGTAGAAGTACTAAACTGCTATAATCCTGCTTAATTTTTCTAGATCACAGAAGTTCAGATTGGTGCTGCCTAAATCCTAAAACTTATTATTTTTTTTTACTTTTCATTTCAACTTCCAAAGCATTACAATTAACATTTCTTTTTAAAAAACTGATTACTTTGTGCTATTAAAAAGCAATGTAGCTAAATGTCTGTGGAGATTTTCAGTGATCCAGGTCATGATTTTCCAAAAGATGCTTTTTCGAAAGGCAACTGGACCTTTTTTGTTTTTTCTTGAAGATGCTTCATTATTTATCCAAGAAGCATCCTCAGTTCTGATTGAATGTACTCAGTCAGAACTGAAGAAGCTTCTTGGATGAGAAGCGAAACTTCTTTAAGAAGTTTTGAAAAAGCACCTTTGGGACAAATAACAATGTAATGTTAACATTATACAAAAACAGCTTAAAAATAAACCTAATGTGTTGCATATTTAAAAGCTATAAGGTGAAGAGACAAAAAATTAAAATCCCAAACAACCTTTCAAAAGAGGAAAAATATAGAAAAGGGCCAAACTGAAAAAAGGTATAAACTATGCTAGAAAGTTAAAATTCAATAGCAAAACACTTAAACACCACACACATGCACAGAAGAGAGAAAAATAGACACACAGAGAGGATATATATTCAAATTTACCCACACGTGAACATATATCCTTAAAAATAAAAGATAATTAAATTATAAACATTGTATAACTTGTTTTATTATTTTCCTTGTTTGCAATCCAATTTTTTAACAATTAATGAAACCTAGAATTATATCTGGACTTACCTCTCTGCTGGTACAAAATCCTAAAATTATCCCCAGCATACAGTGATTTTAAATATGGACCAATTCTCCTTGGGATAGAGCCTTTTAGATGCTCTTAGTCAAAATGTAGCATATCTGGACTGCATTAGGACTAATTCTGATTATCCTCTTGAGCAGAAAGATCACATGGTCCATTTGTAAATAAAAGTAATTCCAAAGCAAAGTGTATGGAAACAAATGTGACAATACACTCCGCTAGTTAAAACCATACAAAACTATAGAAGTAAAAAAGCTCTAAAACAATGAGAGACACTCAATAAAGGGCACAGCACCATTAATTTCGACAATAACCCGGGCAAACAAATGGTCTTTATTTGAGACAAAAACCTAACTTCAGCACCAACCACAAAAAGGGCAGAGAAGGAATTCCACCATTGTGGTCAAGAACCAGAAACATAAATTTATAAGGAAGCCATGGATTAAAATGGGAAAATCATGTGATCCCACGTGGATACATACAGTACAATGTATTAGTATGGAGTGGTTTCTTTGAAGGGGGAAGGATGTTTTTGTCTGTGTTGTTTTTTTAAATATATGTCATGTCTGAAAAGATATTGTAAGGTTGAATAGATGCCATGCAGCTGGACAGGTTGTCTAAAACTTTTCATACCTGAATATTTCTAAATTTAAACAAGGTCAAGGCAATTTCAGCAAATACAGGAGACAGTTTCTGCCAAGTCTACAATGCCTTAATGGCATATTTCTTCTATGAGAGTAAATCTGGAACAGAGTGCTCCTTTATTGATTCTCCTCTATTTATATAGACTGAAATTATAAGTCCTCTTATTTCATATTAGGAACCAGGCAATAGCATATAAGCATATCCTCTGTTTGCACCATCAATTCCTTGCTTTATATAAACTATGGACCTAGATTCTAATTTCAGAAAGTCCTCTCTGAAGTTCAGGCTATAACAGCAATTCCACACTCGCTTTGATTTTCCTTGCAGCGAAGTCTCTGAGGCATATATTGAACTTTGGCAATATTTCAATAGATCTCAGAATTTGGTAGTATTTGTTGTCTGCATGTGAGTGGTGTAGTTTAGAATCAAGACTAATTAAACTGGGAGTATGAAATCTGTAGCCTAGTGTGGAAAAGTGAAAACAAATATCCCCAAAGAGGCCATGGCAAACCACTTCTATATCATCCAAAGAAAGTTGCACATACAAGAAGCTCAGGTTGATTTGAAGATTTATTGCTATTATTATTAATAATTAACCAAGTTGAATCAGAGCGCAAGTGAAGATTCTCAGCTTGATAGTCCAACCACCGCAAGAATACCAGCAAGAATACCGAGTTTCACCCAGAAGACTTTCTCCAAGATTCTTTTCCTTTGAAAATAATTTCAAAAGCTTATTTTCTTGCATCAAATTAAATTAGAATTAATAAGAAAATGTTTTAGAAGAATTTTGTCCACCTGAAAACTTTAGTACAAGATAATGGGGACGCTGGGCAAGTTAATTATGCAAATCAAATTTCCACTTAATCTCTTTTTCAGCTTGTTCACTTAAAGGCATCCCATAAGCCAGCTTTCCTTCCTGCAATTTAAATCCATTGCTTCTCCTTCCAACCAGAGCAGTCAAGGCAAACAAATGACCCTTGTCCTCTTTATTGCAACCTTTTAGAATTGGTCAAGAATCAGGTTTCCCACCCCACAGGAAATTCCACACTTCTGACCTGAATTACATTTTTTGTTCTAAATCAGGAAGAAAACTTAACGTGCCTGCTCTGCAAAAGAACCTCCCTGCTCTCAGCAATGCCCCATCACCGCCACCAGAGAGACTCACTGCAGCCAAGCTTGCTGAACCCCAACGCAGCATTTTCTTGTCTATGCTGGCCCAGAAGACTCTGAATATTCTCAGATTAATGTGGAATTTTTGTCTGTCAAAATGCAGCTACAGTGGAAAATTCTGGAGGTGGTGTTGGAGGGTGAGATGGGGAGGAGGCAGCTTCTCTCCTGTCCAAACATTGTCATTCTAGGAAAATTATTTTCATTGTGCAATACTTTTGCAAAGAATTTCCTGCCTGGCCTCAGTTGTAGACCAAGAGGATTCAGTTCTGTATTGATAACAACTAACACTCAAGAAAAATATGCTGAAAGCCACCATGAATTGGTTTAGATATTAGATGACCAAGAACAGCCCTGGTTCTCATTTGTTTTCATTCATACGGAGTTTCGAAGGCCAAACATCTCTGTACTATTTGTCCAGACTGACATCATTGTTATACTAGCTATTCCTGACCAGAAATATGTGTGCGTGTCTACAAATATGCACATGGTATGCAATCATATTTCTTCTTCTTCTTTCCCTTTGGCAATGTATTTGCTTTCTACAGTTCTGCAGTTTGTTATATGCAAGCTCTAAATGGTATTTCAGAATTTGTACTGTGAGGGCAAAGGAAGCCCCCTGCACATTTTGCCATTAGTAATTGGATCTTTTCCCTGTGGGAAAGTCACAGGCAGCAGATCACTTTGTGCTAGTTGGACAAATAATTAGACTGGATTTCAGGCAACAGATTGTTTGGCTTGCTAAAACATTCTGGGTTTTTTGAGGAAGTCTTTCCCCCCCCCTTGTGAATTAAAAGTTATCTAAGCACAAGCCAAATAATACCTTATTTTCCTCATATTTACCATTTTACTGTCTGTATAGATTGTCTCAGATTAACAAAGTTGAATCATGATTGCATTCTTCCAAACTATTTCAAAATGTCATGTGTGGTACTTTGTGGTTCTTTTTTACAGCAAGCCTTGGAGATCTTTAACCAGAACATAGGCTACTCTGTGTGTCTGATAAGAATCACTTCTGCATGTCTGGAGGCCCTCCATCATTCAACCAGGTCAAAACCTAATAAGGTCATGGCCGTGAGGTCAGCTACATTCCTTTCTCACTTCTTTTTTTCTAAGCAAATCATTCAATGAAGAGTTTTTGACTCTCAAAAACTGCAGTGATTTCATGGACACTCACTTGTCTTAATAAAAGTATGTTTTTATATATTACAATTTGTTGCTGGTATATGATGGATTTCTCAGAAATCAAAAGCAGCAGAGACACTTCCTTATCTATTGCTTCTGTTCTTCTCTTTGCAAGGTCCAGTTCTTTGACAATCTTAAATGCACATGCATCCTCAGCGCGGATTATGGTGTGCACTGGTCCAGGGGTCTTAGAATCTTGTAGGTAGAAGATAAGGATATCTACTATAGGACTGAAGAACCTTCAACTTCTTAGCCTAATTTCAATAGCTCTCTTCAAAAGATCAATTTAAATCTCTTGACAAGATATAATTGTCCTTCTTGCATGGTGAGTTACTTGAGAGAGAGAGAGAGAGATAAGGTGGTGTTAAGAAAAGTAGAGCTGGGAGTGGGCAAGAAGACAGATCAGGAATGTCAAATGGAGAAAAACTGGCAAAGAGAATGATCCCACTGACAATTATGGCTCTGATGCCACCTATATGTTGCTTTAAAATGGCCCATCACAATAATTCCCAATCTTGGTGCCTTAAGTTCTACTAATGTTCTGTCAAAGAACCTGAATCATTTCAAGAACAAAAGCCTGCTATTTTTTCCTGGAAAGAACGTACATACATACATACATACTTAATATATAGTTACTATGTTAATAAGTTAATAATAGCAACCCAGCACACACACATACAAATATGTGTTTGTTTATCTGTATATTTGTGTGCGCCGGGTTACTATTATTACACTGGAAGTTAAAAGATGGATTAAGTTTATAAAAATAGAAATAATCCTGGTAACAATAATTTCATCCTCCAAACAATGAGTGAGCACTAACTGGGGCTGAAGCCATGCTGCAAATATGGAAAAAATCTTCTCCTAGGCTCAAACCAAAACCTACATCCCAATAATAAGAACTAATGCAAAATGTTATTTTAGTTTGATTTCTGTGTCCAAACTTTTTAGATTCTGCTTCAGTCCTGTTCTCTAAGAAATGCATTACTAAGCAGCTTCTACTTTGCCTCAGCATGTTGGACTGGAGATTGTCTGCCCTGCCCTTCTTTTCTGATGTCCTCTCATTTCCCAACTTGTGGATGGGAATGGTATTTCCTGTAGGCTGCTTCTGCATCGTACCAACCAAAGAGAACAAGAGTCAACAGCAAATCCTTTCTGGGAGATTGAAGCTTCCAGTGTAAAACAATTGCCCGTCTTGGTTCTTGGTTACTATCCACTCCAAATACAGTCAATGAAATGAGTTTTTAGAAAGAAAAATTAGGACAACAGTTGTCCAACCATTATTATCTGGAGAACAAACGGAGCAGACCATAAATCACCTGACTGCAGGTTTCTCCACAATTGTAAGCTGTATTCCCTTTCTTCTAAAATTATAGTAATTATGTTTAAATTTATTTCTGTGCATATGAATCAACATATGTGCATACTATACTGTGCTTTTTTTATGAAAGTGAAGGTACTCAGGATTGTGGATACATCTCTGTCTGGCTGACTGTGTGTCTACCTGCAGGGTAACTCTCTGAAAACAGAACCAGATAGGACCAAAGCCGATGCAAAAGGAGACCCTGGGAGAAAAAGATCAATTCTGAAAGTGGATGGAATTCAATGGAAACTAGAGAAAAAAGTATCCAAAAAAATGTTCCCAATGGATCCCCATGGGAAGTGCAGTTAGACATCAGCTTGGGAAATGGATGTCACTATAAGCTTTTCTCTCCTTCCTCCTTCCGGAGTGACAGTACCCTGAGATTCCTAATGCATAGAGTATATGCATACAGATACAGATACAAAAACAGTAGGAAGGGAGAGCTAAGTCATAGCCACAGATGCAAGCCTCTCCAGATTATAACTCACAGGTATATATGTACGCATTATGTGATCAGACCCTCACATAATTGCATATTCCCTGGAGAGAATGTGAATGGATGTACAGACACATGCCCATGCACCTACATGACTCCTGGTTAAGGGGGTGAAAAGAATTCCTGAAGCCTGGCACTGCTTGTTTTCACCAGTTTTTTTTAAAGTAGGTGTATTTTCTTTAGGACATTACTATTGCTAAACTTGCAAAGGTACCCTGGGAAAATGTTCAAAATTCCATTTCATGTGCTGAGAAGATAAGTTCATGCATGGAATGGAAATATATTGCACTGGGAATTGATATCTGAATAAAAGAACATAAGATGAAAAACAGACAAATGAGGAGATCCAAACACATTGGTAGCTTCACACTGCAATGAACAAGGACACACATTCAATTTTGCAGCTACTAAGATTGTTGGACAAGCAGACACAAAAACAGCCAGGGAAGTAATGGAACAGTATATCAAACTGACTTTAAGCAGTATTATAGAAGTGTAGAACTTTTATGCAGTAATATTATAGAAATTAAAAATATTGAAATACCAAAGAAATATTAAATCAACATTACACAAACACACACACACAGAGAGAGAGAGAGAGAGAGAATGCAATGGTAGCATGTATGGAATATTAATTATTATATAATGACAGATTATATTTTAATTATTAAAAACTAGTCTTTCTGGTTCCATAAAATCTTTTTATATTCATGCATCCTATTTCCAATAAATGTTATTATATATTAATGCATTTAATATGTGTAGGTTACAAAATTATGAAATGTTCAAATTACATATTTAAAGTTAAGACTTTAGTTCCTTTATTATACTATCTTACATGTCATTCAAAACTATTTTAAAATGTGAACCCAAATCATAGTAAAAACATGAAAAAGATTCTATCATAATTATTCATTTCATGGTTTATTACTGTCATTCTACCTGAAGCCAAATCTTCAAGTCCTGAATTTTTACTTACGAATAGCAAATAATTTGAAAGATTTTCCTGCTGTAAGACTGCAGGATTTTTTTCCTATCTGTTTTCCATTTTCAGAGTCAAAAATGCTGGCAGATTTCTGATTTCAATCATTCTAACTTCAATCTCTATTGTGAACTTGGATCATTAGGCTGGATCTATGTTGCCTTTTCCAATACTGCATAACGTTGCAAAAATTTTCCCTTCTTTTTTTCTTTTTTGCATAGAATCTTATACTTCAAGATTGCATTTTTCTTTTGTTAGGAGCAGGAAAAAGACATAGAAATGTTGCATCTGGGGAGTATCCAAAATGAAACATTTTATAGTCGGAAAAATGCATCATTTCCCAGAGAACATATCCACAATATTAAGTTATGCAACCACAATAACCAGATCCAGAATTTCAGCCTATTCATGACATCAGTTAAGTCAATAACTTTTAGAGAATCACTATTATTACCTCAATCATTACATTTCCTAGAATTTACCCAAAGTATTCCACTTTGATTTTTAAAAATGCATCAATAAGTTATACATTGCTCTGTTTAAAATTTCATGCATTTGGAGACTGAATACTTGCCTTCCATTCTATCAGAACACAGAAGCAGCCAAAGGTTTGAAAAGAATGTTTGAAATATTTATAATATATATCTGAACCTCGACTTACACATATCGAATTATTATGTTTCATCCCATTTTCATTCCATCCCATTTTCATTCCATTTTGTTTTGTTTCTTAATACTCCTAAACTTCAGTATCTTTAACCAGTATTCTGAAATGCTTTAGTTTTTAAAAGTCTTGATTATTTGCAAAGCATCCTCTTTGCCCAAATATGAGCTTTCCTTAAAATTTTATGTATGACATTATTTTATCTTGGCCAATCTACCCTTTAGACAAAATATTTCCAACTTTGAGGCAAGGGAACAACAGATGGAGTAGAATATCTGCTCCTACTGCTCAAGACAAATGATTCTTTGTAGAGTCCTTTGCCTCTTTTTGAGAAGGAATTATCAATGCTCCCTCTAGTGGAAAATAGGGAGGGAAACTATGCACATTCTGAACAAAGAAAGAAATACATATAGCAAAAGGGTATTTAAAACTTGATTTTACAATTCTTAGGTGTGTTTGTGTGTATGTGTCTTTAAACTTATATTTAAAAATTCTTTGCTAAAGATTGAAGGAAAGTCACCCATGCTATAAAAGCTGTCAATCCAAAAGTTTCTAATAGCTGAAAAGCAGTTAATGAGCAATTTCTAAAAATGTTTAGAAAAGGAATTTAGATTTTTTACAATGCCCTATACTTATGAAGTTTGGAAAGAAAGTACTGGATTATATAAATAGTGCACCAAAAGCTTAATTTTTCAATGACTTGAAGTACATATCTAGTACATGAAATTGGGTAACTGGACAACGTAAATGGATCAGAAGTTATTAAAGAGCCGGTCTTCCTTGTCATCTCTTCATTTTACCACAGTCATTGGCTCTATGTTTCATGGAGTCCTCTTCAGTCCACCATTTCTTGCCCAGAAGTGCCACGTAGACAGTTAATTCTGATGTACATTCAATGATAGTCAACCTTCTTTTGTTACTTGGTAGATGCTAATAATAAAAAAAATTCTTTGGAAAAAAAAATCTACTACCCTAGGTCCTACATGATTGCATTTAGTCAATACAACCTTGTGGGATTCTTCCATTAGTCCCAACGTTTACATTCCAATCACTCATGAGCAATTCTGCATTATTTCTTGAATTTACATTTAGCAATCCTTGCAGTCAGTGTTTCTTGATTGAATCTATTGTAAGTATATCTTTAAATGCCTGCATTAAGGTCCTGTTTAAGGTATGTGTTTACACAGGTCAAAAGCTGAAAAAGATACATCTTTGACAATCCTTTACTCCTCACCCCCCCCCCCTTCACAGTTATCTCTTGCAAATAGTGCCATGGATGTAATTTAGATTCAACTTTTCAATTTTTCATACTGTCCAAATAATAGTTGATGTCTTTTCAGATATTTTTTCAACTACCATTGCCAAGACACACCAGTCCATACACAAAAGCTCTTTGGGCTGGCAATGGGAGAGCATCTTTCTCTGCCTTTAAAAGCATCAAGCATTGCAAACTTTGTGCAAAAGCAGGCCATAGGATGGGTGGATGGGTGGATGGGTGGGTGGATAGATAGATAGATGATAGATAGATAGATAGATAGATAGATAGATAGATAGATAGATAGATAGATAGATAGATAGATAGATAGATATGCAGGCAGGCAGGCAGGCAGGCAGGCACTCTTTTTTGTTTTACTATGTAAGGCTGTTGTTTTGACTAATTGGTATGATTTGGTCATTTCAGGAAAAAGTAAATTCAGAATTACACAAGTAAAATCCTCAATCAATACACATCCTCAATCAAAAGTTTACTATGATTCCAGATATAGGGAACAGGTGCTTAAAAAAAAGAAGCAACATGTTTGGGCATCTCATAGATTGTAGTTATTTCTTTGTAAGATTTCTATCCCACTTTTCCTTCAGGAGCTAAAGCTAGTATACATGGTACTTCTTTCCATTATTTGTCCTCATAGCAGCCATCTGGGTTGAAGGTCGATTCAAAGTCACTCTTTGAGTCCATCTGATTGAAAGTGGACTTGAATCTCTGTAGTCTTAGTCCTACATTTTAAGCACCTCATCACACTAGCACTGAGGCTTAACTATCTGGTTCTAGACCCTTTTGGAAACATTGTTTGCCAGAAATATTAAACTTGGCCTTTATTAAAAATAGCTGTGTCAGAAGACAAAATAGCCCTTCTCCATCCAGAACAACCTGGACCATATTTTTTCAGTAAATACAAAGTCTGCATTTATGAAAGTTTAAACATGAAATGAGGCCGTGTTAAATTTTGTCCTCATCTCTAGTCACGTGACTGATTGTTTGAAGGCACTGTAGTGAGGAGTTGATGGAGTTTTTGCTTATTCTACTGAGGTGCCCAAGCTTTTTAAAATTGTTTTGCAATGTTATACTGTATATAGGGGTTTCTGGTATGATATGATTGGATGGAGAGGTATGTCATGCTTGTGTATTTGGGAGCATGAACATGGTCTCATTTGATATCATAATCTCTTCACATCCATAGATCTGGAATTAGCTGAATAATCTATGATCACCTGACTTAACCAAATACACAAAGATTGAAACACCCAGGATTACAGATCTCATAAACCTCTGCCTAAACCACATATTTCCAATTTGAGGGTAATTTATTCATAATTTTAATTTCATTTAATATATAAAATACAAAAAAAATAGAAATAGGAAATTAAGGGAAGGAAAAGAAGAGAGGAAGAATAGGTGTGAGGTACAAGGAAAAAAATATAAAAAAGGCATTGACTTCTGATAAAACACTCCAGCTTCAACTTTTTGTTTTTACATAATAAGCTATAATTAGCCATTTCCATAATAACAAATCTATCTAATCGACAAAACCAAAGTCAAAGTTTCATTTTTTTTATCACAAGAACAAAATCCAGAAATCAGAAGTATGAAAACATACTCAAATATATTCTCTTTGAATAGAATAATCAATTTAACCATTCCTGTTTTATCTTCCTGGCTATGGAAATAGTTTGTATTTATATTTGAACCTAATGATCATTGTAAACTATCACAATTTTTATTAACAAAATTAACTACTGTATATACTTTCAAATTCTTTGACCTTACTGGAAAAAATATTCTCTTTTTTTCTTTTCCACCTTTTTTAAATGCTAAACTTTCTTTAAATACTTTTCTAGAATCAAAACTTTCTAATTCATCTTTTTCTTAACTTCTTAATGTACATTTCCAATTATCAACACATTAAGGGTAGACCTATGGGATCACCGCTTTCAGGACTTATAAAGGAGATTGTTATGCAATTTATACCCAAAATATTAGATGACACCTTCACCATAATAAAAAAGGACCAATTAGAGAACACCCACAGAACCATCAACAACAGTTTACTAGAGAAGAAAACAACACGCTACCTTTCCTGAACATCCTAATCAGCAGAGATCACAATGGCAAAGCAGAAGCACAAGAAACACCACCCACATGAAACAAGTGCTCCACTGCCAAAGCACAACCCAATCTCCCACAAGAGAAGCTACATAAGAACTCAGTGCAACAACCATGAACAGCATAAAAAAGGAAACAGAGCATCTATATAATGTATTCCAATAAAATAGATATCCAGGCAACTTTATCAAAAAATGCCTAATTGAAACTGATACAGCACAACCAACACAAGCCCTAAAAATAATGACACTGCCATACATCAAGAACATCTCAGAAATCACCAACAGACTATTACATCCACATGGAATCAATATAGTAAACAAGCCAACTAAAACACTTCAAAACATCTGAAATAAACCAAAAGACCCACCATTCCCAGAGGAAGAAACAGGAATCAGCTACAAATTACAGTGTAATGACTGTGATAACCCACTATGTAGGACACACTGGCAGAAGACTGGCAGAGCACATCCATGAACACCAATTAGCTGCCAAAAGACATGATGAAAACTCTTTAATTTCACAACTTATGGATAGACTTAATCATAATTTCAGTTGAGAAACTGTGACCATCCTAACCAAGCTAAGTCCAAAAATGCTAGAGAATTTCTAGAAGCTTGGCACTGACAAATTAGCCATCAGTAGACACATAGACATAAACAAATCTACATACTATGCAAAAGAGACAATCAACAAACCAAAAAGGGGACAAAAAGGCCAGAACACTACCCGCCAACAATCAGCACCCAGATGAGCATAGATTAACTCCAAGATGAACATCAAACCAATAGTCAAGTAAACAATAACCCAAACAAGGAAAATGCCAAAGAAGCCAGCAGTAAACAGCCCAACCAAAGAACTTCTATGGCCACTCCCTCCAATATTGACAGGACAAGCCACTAGAATATAAACTGAGAGGAAACCTCTCTCCTTACTAGCACTGATGATATTACCTAGTTTGGATAATGAAATGTCTGCAAGAAAACAACCAAGCTCAGAGAGCACCAAGGACCAATCAGAAGAAATTATATTTCATCTTTGTTTTAGATTAAAGCAGACATGTCAAACACAAGGCCCGGGGGCCGGATGCGGCCCACGAAGTGGTTTCATGTGGCCCATGAAGCCATCCTGGAAACAGTGAGGGAACGGCCCCCACTGCCTTGGCCCTGGCCCAGAGACCCTCCTTCTGCCAGAGACCCTCAGATCTGTCCCACTCCTGCCCAGGCCCCCATAGGCACCCTTGATGCGAACGATGTAGAGTGGCCATGCCCACCCAGTAGGCCATATGCACTCTAGCCACGCCCACCCTGTAGGCCACATCCACCCGGCCCCTTGAGGGCAACCGCAATGCTGATGCGGCCCTCAATGAAATTGAGTTTGACACCCCTGGATTAAAGCTCATAGTGACCCAGGAAAATGAATCTGGTAATATATGTTTGAAGGAAAATTATGTAGTTTTAGCTCTATTTTGGGGGGAAGTGGATATGCCTTGATTATTAATTTTGGCATATCTTTGCCATCACAATCTCTTGGTATGTATAGCTCAGCTTTGCAAATTCCTCTCTGGCTGAAAGTTGCTTCATATGATACCAGTCTTGGGAGTTACTTTTCTGCCATTAATGTTGAAAAATGTACATCAGCTGCCTATTTCTCAAGTATAACAGAGTGGGAACAGTGGAAAGTCTGTCTTGAGATATTTGTGTTCCTTAGCTTCTTGCCATTCCCAGGGTGGTGAATAATACAAGTTTAATCTGTTCGTGTTAAGATGTATGAAATGCTTGACGAATGCACTGAAGGTATAATCTCATCTGGGACCTGTTGGAAGCAGTGGAAGCGAATCGAGCTTCTTTTCATTCAACTACCAATAAATTAACTATCTACAGCTGCTCAGATATTTCAGCTCAAACTGAAGAAGTCTCAACAGATGTTATCCATGTGGCTGAACAAAAGGGATGTGGATTCTATACATCCCAATCATTGTTTTATAATGGAATTGTATATATTTTATTTATTTATTTATTTATTTTTGGGACTTATATGCCGCCCTATCTCCCGAAGGACTCAGGGCGGCTTACAACAATAAAAACAACAATACAAAAATTAAAAAAGAATTAAATAACAGCCCCAAAATAAATTAACTACAGTTAAAAATTAAAACATATTTAAAAACCCATCATCAATCCAGGTCAGCCTGATGGAAGAGAAAAGCTTTGAGGTCGCGGCGAAAGGTTTTGATAAATTTTGATAATTTAGAAAATGTCAATCAAATTGTTAAGTTATATCCTCTTGAATGATCAATCTATGCTTGTATGACTGTCACAGCTGAAATAGTTATTGTTTGTGTTCTATGATATAAGGCCTTGGAAACTCAATTTGTAGTTCTAAATAATGTCAACAAAAGTCTGTGAATTAAAATAATAACGTCCACAAAGAAGCTACAAAACATAGCTTTATGGATTCTACAAATGTTGATTCAAGTTAATATGAGTAATTTTTAGCACAAATCTGCATTGTGTTGATGCCAAAAGACATCTTCAATTATTGCTTTCTGGTGTGATGGGTGAGCTTAGAAGTGGCCTAGTGATGGATATTCAAGCTCATTAGGAACCAAACTACAGTTCCAGATAAGAGTGGAATTCCAAAACGAGAATTAAAAGAAACTCAAGAAGTAGTAGAATTAATTAAAAAAAAGGTTTTCTGTGTGACAATAGATTCAGAGACAACAACAACAAAAAATACAGTAAGGCCATACCATGGCTGTTGTCCATTAAAAAGTAGTCTAAGCATCACCAGGGAATATTAACAGAAGGGAACTCCTAACTACAGGAAAGTGGGGATCAGAAGAAAAAAGAAAGGTGTTGTTGCAGGAGGAAGCCTGATAAAGAAAGTAAGGAAGAGGACTTTGACAGAGATCTGCTAGCACTGTTACCAAGGTATCAAGAGGAAAAACATTTGTTAAGTCCAGAACATCCAAGGCAATATTTGGATGAAGCTCAAAAACCCTGCTAATTTACTGAAATATGAGATAGATACATTGAAAATGATTTCTTGGTCTGGTTTACCTAGAAGGAGTCACAAATACATTGTATGAAGTCAAAGTTTCACAGCATGTAACATATTTATCATTAAAAGTGTAAATAATGGAGCACTTAGATAAGCAATCATGGCTTCATGAGTTTTACAAGGATTATACATGGTTTGCATTAGTTATGTTTTTACTGCCTCATTCCCAAGAAGCAGGATAATTTTGAGCAATTACAAACCAAAGCCAAATTTAATAAAAGGCAGCTATTGTTTTAAACAATAATGGGGACTATACTTGAAAAAAAACCTTTTCATGCTCATTTTTCAGTCAATCAGAAATTGACCGAAATGCAGGAGGTTTCCAGGATCCTTTTGCTTGTATGAAGAAAAATAAGTAGTCTTCCTGAGATTTTCCTTTGCTGACCAAGCTTGAGTTTAGCAGCAGATATAAATGTTAATGTAGAAAAGCTTCACACAAAGCATAAGGGATAAAAGTACACCTTCAGTAAATTTAATTTGCAATTTATTTAGATGGCAAAAAGTAAAAAATAGTTATAGACTTCAGGGTTAAGTCCTCACTCATGTTTTGGTGCTGCTAAAACATCTAATAAATCATGGTTTATTTATGAATAATCATAAAGCAGGCTTTATCTTACCTAACTGTGGTTTGCTTGAATACTTGACATTCAACCTTGATCAGAACAAAGCAGAATGTCCATCAAACTGCTTAATGAGCCATCAGCTGCTTTGCTCCAACAAGGGTTTATGAACTTGGAAATTGAAACTTATACCCAAAGCTAAAATTAAACACCAGTCTCAGTTGGAAAGTTTTTCAAAAATCTAATATGAAATCCTTCATCGAAGCAACCTAATCTGTTGGCTATAAAGAGAGCCATTTGACAGGAATCGACATACCATTGACTATTACAGTGATTACCAAACTATACAATCCTAAATATAGAGTTATCCCAATACTATTGTCAAGTTTATTTCCTTCCTCCAAAGTTGCTTTAAAAGAAGCAAGTTTCCTGTTTCTCTGTCACCATTTTCTCATCTGATCCTTGCAGCTGCTAGATTTTAAAGGGCAGCAGAGATTGGCTTATGAAACACAATTAGGCAGTCAATTCGCTGTTGTTTGTTCATAGATGCTAGCTAAAAAGGATTTTCTAAACTGAACCAAACAACAGAGAAGTAGGAAAGTTTGTTAAGAAAGTCCTGGAAATTAGCATTGCTAGCTTATAAGACTACCATAGCACAGTAAAGAGACAGATCAGAGTTAATTACACTAACCCAAGTTTAATTGAATCAAGAAGGCTTTTCTGGATACATGCAAGGCTGATCAAAGCATATTTAATTTTTATTGTTTTCCACAGAAGATTTAAACACGGAACTAACATTCTTCTACCAAGCAGCAATGAAGACAAACTTTAACTAAATCATAATTTAGTTAAATCATGCCTTGGTGGAGCAGTGGGCTAATGCCTCCTTAAGTAACACCAGCTGCCTGCAATTAGTGCAGGTTCGCATCCCACCAGGCTCAAGGTTGACTCAGCCTTCCATCCTTCTGAGGTAGGTAAAATGAGGACCCAGATTGTTGGGGGCAATAAGCTGACTTTGTAATAATGCCGCTTGGGGTGTGTGTGAAAGCCCTAATAAGCAGGCATATACATAGAATGAAGGCTACTGCTAAGCTTGTAAGCCGCCCTGAGTCTTCGGAGAAGGGCGGGATATAAATGGAATTAAAATAATATATATATATATATAAATACTACATAAATGCTCATCATTACAATGAGCAAGAGGATGAAAAGAGACACACCAGCTGTAAGAATCCCCCACACAAGAGGAAGTAATAACTCACAAGGAAACCTCTTCAGATTCCATGTGGAAGCTGTCAGTTTAGAAGCCACAAGCGATGGTTTCCAACTGAGATGTCACAATAATAGGAACAGGACTAAGTCCAGTAGTCGGCAAGGCTCCCAAATCCAGCACTCTTTGCTTTTTAAAAAAATGTCTTTAATTTGTCCTCTTCCTTTGCAGCCAATCTTTTCACTTGCAAAAGTTAAAAGACAAACAAAATATCCAGTGTTGCTGTTTTCCAAGGGGAGGAAATTAGAGATAAATAGCGTGCAGGACAGAGGCTAACAGAGACAAAAGAGGATTGGGAAGAAAGAAAATTGGAATGGGCTGCTTAGGAAAGTTCAAATTATAGTTTGATGATTGCTATATATGTGTGACAATTTTTCTATAACTGGATTTTTTGTTCTGATTTATAAAAACCCATTGTCTCATTTCTTTAAAGTACTTACGTCCCACTTTTTAATCAAAAATAGTAGAAAAGATTCTACTAAAGGATTTTATTAAGAAGATTAGAAAGAAAATCCAAATAATCAGATTTATAAAATTGCTGCTCCAGTATTAACCAACTGAATTTTTCACTGGTGTGAGCATGACTTACTGAATAGCGTAATGTACACTTTTTAAAGTAGTTCAGAAAATCTGATTGATTTTCTTCAGCCCGATTAGCAATTTGATCTAGTGTATCCCGTTTGGGCCTCAAACTGCTGCTGTGATTTCCTTGAGCTTGGAATCTGTAGGGCTAGTTATTCCACAATGACTCATCTGGAAGGAATGAATCTCATGTATACTGTGTTCATCTTCTCTGTGTCACAAGTGAAGCTCAGAACTTGAGCATTCTGTCTGCTCTATAAGAGGTTGATTCTGTGGTTGGTTTTTACCGGAATCTACTCGAACTATCCAAACAGTATACAGTGTAAAGTTTCAAGCTAGCAAAAGATCTAAATCCTGACTACCATGTCAATTCCATGCAGCATGTCATTTGAATATCCTGATTGATTTCCCCCATTTCTTCTGTGCCTCAAACTTCACTTTGATCTAGCTTTACTACACTCCACCCCCAACTTGTTTTATTTTCTTCATCTGCAAAACTCATGACTGTCCTATATTGCATGGGGTGTTTTTTTCTGGCATGTTTTCCAAGAAGTTTTTCTAGGAAAAACAGATCGTGTGATGATGCAGGCACCTTGCGATTAAATGTTAAAAAACAAACAAACCATAAGAGTGTGGCATTCACATGATTTGCTTCTGAACTATGCAAGTATCTGAGTAGCCACTGTGGACAGTCTTAGCTGCACCTAACATGTAAAAGGAAGGCATAATGAAAGCATATAGAGAGCATAATGTTGATACAAAGTGGATGTGACTTGTACATATATGCACACATACATGAATACCAGGATATTTTAATGCTTTCTGGAATTTTTTTAAAAGAAGCTGGTGGGGTCTTTTTAATCTTTTCAAAATTATTTTATGCTATTTTAGACATCACACTACATCAATGGCATGTTTTCTATATCACAATAGTGGGAAGTTACTTCTAATTGTAGGTGATGGGGTCTGAAGGAAGCTCTGGTGATAGACAGGCATCATATGGGGATTGACTATCCCTGGTCAACAATAAAAAAAACGAAGAAACCTTTCACTTCCATGTGTAGGAACTTCAACAACCTGTTGTTGATAATGTGTTATTATGTTTTCTGTGCCCTGTGAACTTCCAAATGGGTTTGGATTGCACCCTTAATTATAATAATAGTAATAATTATCAGCATAGAAAATAAGTGAGATTGTAGGGAACAGCTACATGCACCCAGAGGTAGATGAATTGTTTGCACTCCCTGTATTTCAGAGGTGGGCAATTAATTTTCCCAAGGGGCCACATGAGAAACTGTAACAGTGGTGGAGGGCTGCCATGCTCCCCCCTGCTGCTGACCCCCTGCTGCTGCTGCCACCTCCGCTAGAAGGTGTTCTGAGAATAATATATTATGGGATGGCACAGTGGTAATCTCATAATATATTGCTCTGAAGAGCCATTAGATTGAAAAACTTTGAAGAGCTTTCTGCCTCAGCAGCTGCCACTGCAGGCGGTTGATTCTACTATTTATTCCATTTAACAAGTTTAGTTAGTGGTGAACTAACTCATTAGGGGAATCATTCAGCTACCAAAAGCACCTGAAAACTGGCTGTCCTGACAGTCTTATTGGGTTCTTATATTTACTTGCTTACAGTTAGTCTTAGCAAGTGCCTTGCTTAGCGACTGTTCACTGTTATGACAGTGATAGGAAAAAGTCACCTTGCGACCAATCCTCACATTTACAACCTTTGCAGTCTATAAAGCAAAGGAAAGCTGAAGTAAGATCATAAGCACAGTCATAGTTTCACTTAGCGATTGCATTGCTTAATGACCAAGTTGCCAATCCTAATTGGGATAGCTAAGTGAGGACTATATGTTCTTAAATTTGCAATTGAGCATTTTTAATTGCTGCTGGGTCTTGCCATTTCAGTTAGAGACTAGAAATAAAGCAGATCTACTTTTGCTTGATATAACTGAGTGATGGTGACATTGCCAAAAAGACAGAGCAGCCTACCCATTCTTCTCTTTAGTCGGGATTATTGCAGTAAAAAACCTGTATCTGATGACATGTAACATATGTTGGAGTAAAAAAAAAACTTTGCCAGATGGTCTATGGTAATGTGCCATTTCAAAAAATATTACTTTGATATTATCCAAGCTCATTCTACAATCTATGTAATTATATTTTGTCACTACCTCTAGCCTTTCTTAACTCAGAATTTCTACCCAATCAGGATAGCAAATCAGATTCCAATATAAATGAGAAAAAATTAGTGAGATGTGAACAGCATGAAGGAGCAGGGTAGGACAAAGATGTACTTAGTCTTTCTTCTACTTACTTGTTCTATTATGGGAATTTCTTAGATGCCAAATTATCCAGATAACTGCTTCCTAACATCAAGACTTAAGGTACAACCTCTTTGCTTCAAAATTCACAGATAAAATTTCCTAAGATTAGAGCCAGTTACTTCTACATCCTAGCAAGCAATTTCAAATTTTCAGATTTTCAATGCAATGAGACATGACAAAATAATGGCAAGATGGAATGCTAATTCCAGGGTTGGGAGATAATAGAATCCACTAAGTAAGTGGAAGCTGCATCAGGGTATAAAACACAAAATAGTTATCTATTGCAATAGATAGTCAATTGTTTCCAGCAACAGCAATTTAAATAAATCTCTTTTCAATTAGTTAATGTCATGGAATTATGGCATGTCAAATATATATGTCTATAGGGCAGGAAGGATTAAATAAGAAATTAAAATGTAATTTAAACTTAAAGAACTTAAAACAAATCTCAAAAGTCTAAACACCTGCAAGAAAAATTATTACAAAATAATAATTTACCTGTTAATTGGTAGTGTTAGGACTCCCCCCTGAAAAAGTCTAAAGTTTTTCCTAAGATGTGCCCTGTCCACAGTGCCTTCAATTTACCTAGTAGAGTCTTTTGGTAATTCAGAAGTCAACTCTCATTAGTCAATATGGACAATATTATCCTTTCTATAGAATGTAATTAAATAGACCGTCTCCAGCCTGATCCCTTTGAGATGGTTACATATCATACTTTTGTGGCTCCATATTAAGAGGAGATGAAATTGTTGAAGATGCGGCTTCCAGTTTGCCATGCAGCCGCTATGGACAGCTGGGAGACTTGCTCTCTCTCCCCCGTCCAGTTTCGCATCACTGGGGGGGGGCTGAAAAGGGCTGCGAGTCGCTTTGAAGAGGCGACCAGCAAGGAGGGCACTCGCTGGATCACAGGAGAGCTGCAATTCTCCCGTTAGACCTGGCGATCCCTCCAAACTGGCAGACGAAAGGACCGACCATTATGGCTTGTCCCTAAGCTGTGAACAGCCAAAGTCACATTTTCCACCAGGCAACTCTTAAAGCAGTGCGGAAGAGTCTGGGTGAGATCTACCTCCTTTACACCCTAATTATTTCCTGTACCTCCTTAAGCTGCTAAGCATTCTCCCCCCCTGTGGTGAGGGAAGGGGGATTTCAGCCCTCCCTCCAGAAAGAGCAGCGACTAAATACCCAGGGGCGTTTTAAATGTTGAAAAAGTAACTGAATCACAATTGGAACCTTACTTCTCAAAGCATGTGGACTGAAAGATTTTTTATTTTTCATTATTCATTATT
Source organism: Vipera ursinii (assembly GCF_947247035.1). Classification (NCBI taxonomy): domain Eukaryota; kingdom Metazoa; phylum Chordata; class Lepidosauria; order Squamata; family Viperidae; genus Vipera; species Vipera ursinii. The sequence continues at coordinate 26,181,584 of NC_139518.1, forward strand.
TACTTCTGTTGGAAATGTGGGTTTTTTTCTTATAAAAAGAAAAAAGAAAAAGAAAAACTGAAAAGATTAAAATAACTTTGGGATTCAAAGGGAAACTTTAAAAGGGGCCTGGCTGACTGCCCAGACAAATAGATAAGATACATAACCTTGAGAACTTTTAAACAACAGCTGTGAAAGGCTTTGTGTTCCCTACCGAGAAAAAAAAATCTCTCTTTTGGATTTTCTAAGCATAAAGCTTTTAGTTTAAAATATCAATATGGAAGAAGACCAGGAACAAAATTTCCTTATAGATGAAGATCAACAAACTCTCTATATGTTGAAAACTCTAATTCAACCTCTTACCACAACCCATGAAATACTAAGAGGCTATGGGAAGGAACAAGAAGACAGCCTAGATATGAAAGCCCAAACTTTGACCACAACTAAAGAATCATCTATACAAAATACAATAGAAAAAATGAAACATTCAAATACTATGACAGAAGAATCTACTATTCAACAAATATTGATATTTGAAAATCCAGAAAAGACATCGACAACTTGGAAAAAGGAAAAGGTTTCTTATACAACTCAGAAGGAACTAGAGGATCTAGAAAAAGAACAGTTGGATGAGAAGATAAACAATTCAGAACAACCACGTCGATATGGAAGAATAAAGAGGTGACCCACTAGACCTACAAGTCCTCTCAAAAAAATGGCAACCGGATGGTTTTGCCAATATCAATTAATATACATGATATTACAAGGTAATTGGTTCGATGACCCCAAAACAAGGACATAGAAGATGATTTGGCAAAGGAAAAAAGCCAGAATAAGACTCAAGAAGAATGGAGTTTCGACCATCTTATTGAAATCTAAAACAGAATGTACTTAAATAGATAAAATGTGTATGTTGAATACAAGACATTGTTATAAACTGAGATAAAGAAAAAATTTTGGTCATTAAAATTTAGCAGTATAAATGTTGTTGTTAGCTGCGAAGTCGTGTCCGACCCATCGCGACCCTATGGACAACATTCCTCCAGGCCTTCCTGTCTTCTACCATCTTCTGGAGTCCATTTAAGCTCACGCCTACTGCTTCAGTGACTCCATCCAGCCACCTCATTCTCTGTCGTCCCCTTCTTCTATTGCCCTCAACCTTTCCCAGCATTAGGCTCTTCTCCAGTGAGTCCTTCCTTCTCATTAGGTGGCCAAAGTATTTGAGTTTTAGCTTCAGGATCTGGCCTTCTAAAGAGCAGTCAGGATTGATCTCCTCTAGGACTGACTGGTTTGATCGCCTTGCAGTCCAAGGGACTCGCAGGAGTCTTCTCCAGCACCATAGTTCAAAGGCCTCAATTCTTTGGCGCTCAGCCTTTCTTATGGTCCAACTTTCACTGCCATACATTGCAACTGGGAAGACCATAGCCTTGACTATACGCACTTTTGTTAACAGGGTGATATCTCTGCTTTTTAGTGTGCTGTCTAGATTTGCCATGGCTTTCCTCCCGAGGAGCAAGCGTCTTTTAATTTCTTGGCTACAGTCCCCATCTGTAGTGATCTTGGAGCCCAGGAAAACAAAATCTGTCACTACCTCCATTTCTTCCCCATCTATTTGCCAAGAATTGAGAGGGCCAGATGCCATGATCTTGGTTTTCTTAATGTTAAGTTTCAACCCAAGTTTTGCACTCTCCTTCTTCACCCGCAACAAGAGGCTCTTTAGTTCTTTTTCACTTTCTGCCATTAGAGTGGTATCATCTGCGTATCTTAGGTTGTTGATATTTCTTCCGGCAATCTTAATTCCAACTTTTGATTCATCTAGCCCTGCCTTTCTCATGATGTGCTCTGCATATAAGTTAAATAGGCAGGGCGACAGTATACAGCCTTGCCGGACTCCTTTCCCAATTTTGAACCAATCAGTGGTTCCGTGTCCAGTTCTCACTGTTGCTTCTTGACCCGCATATAGGTTTCTCAAGAGACAAATAAGATGGTCTGGTACTCCCATCTCTTTAAGAACTTGCCACAGTTTGTTATGATCCACACAATCAAAGGCTTTAGCATAGTCAATGAAACAGAAGTAGATGTTTTTCTGGAACTCCCTAGCTTTCTCCATGATCCAGCGTATGTTGGCAATTTGATCTCTAGTTCCTCTGCCTCTTCGAAATCCTGCCTGTACTTCTGGTAGTTCTCGATCCACATACTGCTGAAGTCTAGCTTGTAGGATTTTAAGCATGACTTTACTAGCATGAGAAATGAGTGCAATGGTGCAATAGTTTGAACATTCTTTGGCACTGCCTTTCTTTGGAATTGGAATGTAAACTGATCTTTTCCAATCCTGTGGCCACTGTTGAGTTTTCCAAATTTGCTGGCAAATTGAGTGTAGCACTTTTACTGCACTGTCTTTTAAGATTTTGAATAGCTCAGCTGGAATACTGTCACCTCCACTAGCTTTGTTGTTGCTCAGCTTTTCTAAGGCCCACTTCACCTCACATTCTAGGATGTTTGGCTCGAGGTCAGTGACCACCTCATTGTGATTATCTGGGACGTTAAGCTCATTCTTGTATAGTTCTTCTGTGTAATTTTGCCATCTGTTCTTAATCTCTTCTGCCTCTGTTAGGTCCCTGCCATTTTGGTCCTTTATCATGCCCATTTTTGCATGAAACGTTCCCTTCATCTCTCCAATTTTCTTGAAAAGATCTCTGGTGCTCCCTATTCTATTGTTTTCTTCTATTTCTTTGCACTGTTCATTTAAGAAGGCATTCTTATCTCTTCTAGCTATTCTCTGGAATTCTGCATTCAATTGGGCATATCTATGTTTTTCTCCCTTGCCTTTCGCTTCCCTCCTTTCCTCAGCTATTTGCAAAGCTTCCTCAGACAGCCATTTTGCTTTCTTGCATTTCTTTTTCTTTGGGATGGTTTTGGTTGCTACCTGTTGTACAATGTCGCGAACCTCTGTCCATAGTTCTTCAGGCACTCTGTCTATCAGATCTAATTCCTTAAATCTATTTGTCACCTCTACTGTATATTCAACAGGGATATGATTTAATTCATACCTGAGTGGCCTAGTGCTTTTCCCTACTTTCTTCAGTTTAAGCCTAAACTTTGCGAGGAGAAGCTCATGGTCTGAGCCACAGTCAGCTCCTGGTCTTGTTTTTACCGACTGTATAGAGCTTCTCCATCTTTGGCTGCAGAGCATATAGTCAATCTGATTTCTGTGTTGACCGTCTGGTGATGTCCATGTGTAGAGCCGTCTCTTGGGTTGTTGGAAAAGAGTGTTTGCTATGACCATTGTATTCTCTTGACAAAATTCTATCAGCCTGTGCCCTGCTTCATTTTGTACTCCAAGGCCAAACTTGCCTGTTATTCCAGTTATCTTTTGGCTTCCTACTTTAGCATTCCAATCCCCCATGATGATAAGGACATCATTTTTGGGTGTTACTTCTATAAGGTGCTGTAGGGCTTCATAGAACCGGTCAATTTCATCCTCTTCAGCACTGGTGGTTGGGGCATAGACTTGGACTACTGTGATATTAAATGGTTTTCCTTGGATTCGAACTGAGATCATTCTGTCATTTTGAGGATTGTATCCCAGTATTGATTTTCCTACTCTTTTATTGACTATGAAGGCTACTCCATTTCTTCTGAGGGATTCTTGCCCGCAGTAGTATACCTGATGGTCATCTGAATTAAATTCACCCATTCCTGTCCATTTTAGTTCGCTGATACCTAAGATGTCGATGTTTAGTCTTGTCATCTCTTGTTTGACCACGTCCAGCTTTCCTTGATTCATGGATCTTACATTCCAGGTTCCTATGGAGAAAAAATCTTTACAGCATTGGACTTTACTTTCACCACCAGACATATCCACAGCTGAGCGTCCTTTCGGCTTTGGCCCAGTCGCTTCATTCTTTCTGGCGCTACTAGTACTAGCCCTCTGCTCTTCCCCAGTAGCATATTAATAGCTAATTTGAATATTGATTTGTCCATAAAGGTGAATAATGCAGATAAGCTAAAACATATTGTTGAAAGTAATAAATAGGTCTATATGGAATGTTAAAAACAAAAATTATTAGTTTAAGCAAGAGATAGCAGATACAAAGAGGAAGAGAGAGGAAGATTGTATATTAAAATAACTAGAATATGTGTAAACTAAAAACTATGGATATATGTAAGAAAGTTATTTTCTATGTGATTGATAGGATAAAACTTGTCTTTTAATTTACAAATAGACAGTATATATGAAGGGAAAAAGAGAGGAAATGTTTATGGTAGCAATCTGAAATCTGTACTAATGATATCTATATGTAATTGAATTATTACTACTCAGCCACCACGTTGCTTTTCAAATATGTGAATGTAATATTAGAAAACAAATTTTGTAAAAAAAAGAAAGAAAATGTTGAAGATGCTTTCTAGTAGTGTTTCTCAAACTTGATAACTTTAAAATGTGCAGATTTCAACTCCCAAAATTCCCTAACCAGCCATGAAGTTCACACTCCATAAAGTTACCAAGTTTGAGAAACATGGCTTTAGTGCATTTAGGTTAAAAACACCTGGCATGGGGAGTATGATTGTGTTGTACAGCACATTGGGCAATTTTTTCTCCAGCAATTTTGATGGAGGGAGGATCATAGGTACCTCTTGAACTCTCTGCCCAAGGTTTCCCCCACCCCCCCTTTGGTGTGTTACACAAACCAGCAAATCTTTATTGGCTACCTGATGGGTAAGAGAAAGAAGAGTACGGGAGGAGATGGGGGAAATGAGGTGTCAGGAGGAGAAGAAAATCATGACTCTGAGCCTTTAGTTATTTTTTCCTTTAAGCCTCACCTATTATGGCTTTGATGTGGCGATCAAGTTAGTTATTCCTTGAGGAATATTGTTCCAGTGAAAAAAAGGGCTACTCATGAAATACAGCTCCATTTCTACAAAAAAAATAATAATTAAAATCTCACCCTCTTCCTCTTCCTCCCAAGTAGAAATTAAGCATTTTAAGGGGATAGAAAAACTAAGTCAGTTTAAGATCAGTGGTGGGATTCAGCTGGTTCGCATCACTTTGGCAGAACTGGTAGCTAATTTTTTGCTGCCCAGGCCCAGAATGGACTTCTGGAAGCGGCACCCACACAGAGAACCGGTTGTTCACATATCTGAATCCCACCACTGCTTAAGAGGAATACAGAAATACTGTAATTCTGAGACCCAAGGCATTCTAAACCTGGATCTTGATCTCCACTGAGAGGTTTGGAGTCCAGTTACTACAATTTCAAGAATTTGAATAATAAATGTTGTTAGATCAGACATGTCAAACTGCCGGCCTGCAGGCCAGATGCATCATACTGAAACCTTGCCCACTCCATTGCCGGCAATGGGGAAAAAGTCACGATATGTCGCGTGACATCACATGACGTCGCGAGTTTGATTTGCCTATGTTAGATAGTTATTATACTGAAGAAGTAATGAGCTCATCACTGATCCTAAGTCTAGGCATGCTAGCCTATCCATCAGTTTCAGGGATGAATGAAGTACTGAGCAGAAGGCGCCTTGGAAGGTAATTCCAAGGCAGGAAAGAAGGCAGGGAAAGCTTTGGCTTCTTTCTATCAGATGCTGTTTTTAATTACTCCTTTGCAACTTCCAAGCTACTATACATAACCAGAGAGAGAGGGGACTGGAAGAAAAAAAAAACAATCTCATTTCTATAAGTCCATTTTCAAGAACCACTGAAGTTGCTTTCTTTCTTTTTCTCCAGAACCACTCCTCCCCAAGTTATAGGTTATCTTACAGTAAGATATAATTGTTATATTACAATATTACAATTTTATATTATATCATTATCATACAACAAGGTAATAACAGATTAGGAGGGTGTTTTTTTAAAAAAAAAGTATAAATAAATAATATCGTATTTAATTCTAAAAATATCTTTTGTTGCATATTGCTACCAAGGCAGAATCATAAATATCTTGCTCATTAGAAGTGAATGTATTTTGTTATGTTTTTGCAGTTCTTTAATTCACAGTGGAAGGTAAAGATGCCAGACTTTAAAACCTTATCAGATTCATATTATTTGTTCATACTTTTTATTTCTTTCTATAGACAAACATTCCAAGAATACTATCTTTAATTAGATACAGTTCATGTAGCACCAACCTCCTCCCACCGAACCAGATCTTCTCAGAGGTGGTTGCTATGAAATCCTGCATAGATACTACAATCTTATCTTTGCACAGGCATTTCTTGAGTAATGTTTTAACTCAATAAAAGCACCATAGTACAATGTTTTTGAAAACATCTCCATGCCTCATCAATCATCCAGTAAGTGTCATCATCTGTATTAATTTTTGCCCTAAACCAATGGGAATTGCCTCCATAGCGAAGATCTGAGACCAATTAAATCCTCTCAGTGCTACGTGCAGGTGAGAAGCACACAATATTTTTGTTGCTGCTGGAGGAAGAAAACATATCTCTGATTTAAAGCAGTTGTTCTGTTGCTGTATCTTAATTCTATACTTGGCACTTAAAATTTGTAAAATAACAATACAAATACTATGTGTGTTGACTATATGCAAAATTTAATAATTTTAATATATTATTATATTAAAGGCTATATTACTATATTATAGTAATATAATACTATATATTATACAATACTATATATTATAATGTATATTATATTATAGTACTATATATGCATATACCTAAACTATGTAATATATTACTGTACTATATTAAAGGGTCTGAAGTTAAAATGTATCACAAACCAAATAATACACAGATTTTTCACATTTGAGTTTCATTGAATTAATGTATTTATTTATTTACATATTCTTATTTATTTTTCACATTTCTGAACCACCCATCTCCCTCAGAAAGATTTTTAATGTATCTTGATTATTTTGATGTTGTAATAATCAAGATATATTTATACGCATGCAGGTTGCTATTTTTGCCCTCCTCCACAAACAGTATATCTATTCTTACTTGATGCCTCCTTTGGAGCCACTGGATACTCAGAACTCGCATGGTTATACTTTCTATCTCCAATATAAGACATATTTGGAAAGAATTAGTTGATCATAGGTAAAAGTAAAGGTTCCCCCGCACATGCGTGCTAGTCGTTTCCGACTCTAGGGGCCAGTGCTCATCTCCATTTCAAAGCTGAAGAGCCAGCGCTTGTCCAAGGATGTCTCCATGGTCATGTGGCCGGCATGACTAGACGCCAAAGGCGCACGGAACGCTGTTACCTTCCCACCGTAGTGGTCCCTAGTTTTCTACTTGCATTTTTTTATGTGCTTTCAAACTGCTAGGTTGGCAGAAGCTGGGACGAGTAACAGGCGCTCACTCTGTTACGTGGCACTCGGGATTCGACCCGCCAAACTGCCGACCTTCTGATCGACAAGCTCAGCGTCCTAACCCACTGAGCCACCACGTCCCTTAAATATATATGTATGTATGTATGTATGTATGTATGTATATATATATATATATATATATATATATATATATATATATATATATATATATATATATATATATATATATATATATAATCAGTAGATAAAACTAAAGCCTAGAGCCAAAGATCTATTTGGTTAAGAAACAGTTCAGTTCAAATCTTTGACTTGAACTGAACATTAAAAAAAGTAAGATCATGGCATCCAGTCCCATTACTTTCTGGCAAATAGATGGGGAAGAAATGGAAGCAGTGACAAATTTTATTTTGTTTGGCTCCAAGATCACTGCAGATGGCGACTGCAGTCATGAAATTAAAAGATGCTTGCACCTTGGGAGGAAAGCTATAGCAAATCTAGACAGCATATTAAAAAGCAGAGAAATTACCTTGCTGACACAGGTCGATATAGTCAAAGTTATGGTTTTCTCAGTAGTAATGTATGACTGTAAGAGTTGGACCATAAGGAAGGCTGAGTGCAAGAACTGATGCTTTCAAATTGTGGTGTCAGAGAAGACTCTTGAGAGTCCCTTGTGCTGCAAGTAGATCAGATCAGTCAATCCTAAAGTAAATTAACCTGACTGTCCTTTGGAGAGACAAATATTATAGCTGAAGTTTAAATACTTTGGCCACCAAATGAGAAGAGGGGATTCACACTGGAAAAGACCCTGATGTTGGGAAAGATTGAAGGCAAAAGGAGAAGGGGATGGCAGAGGATGAGATGGTTAGATAGTGTCATTGGTGTAGTGGGCATGACCCAAAGCTGCTTTTCCAAAAGGTAACTGGACTTGGTTTTTTTCCTTGAAAATGTTTCACTTCTTATCCAAGAAGCTTCTTCAGTTCTCCCTGGCTTCCTAGATGAGAACTGAAACATTTTCAAGGAAAAAAACTAAGAAAGTCCAGTTGCCTTTTGGAAAAGTATCTTTGGGACAGTTACTACTTGGATGATTGAGAATCTCCATAGACAGCAGTAGGTATGAGTTTGGACAGACTCAGGGAAGCAGTGGAGGATGGGGGGGGCTGATATGCTATGGTCCATGGGGTTGTGAGGAGTCCGACATGACTTAGTGACTGACGAACAACAGTTCAAATCTTCTTTGCTCCTTGCAAACCAACTCCTCAGCTCACAGCTCCTTAAGCCTCAGGGCACATGAAAATCTACTACACTATCAGATGGAACTCTCATCTACAGAAGTTTTCTATGCCAAACACAGCATCCTCTGTATTTAGTGGCCTCGGGGTGGGGGGGAGGTGTCAAAAAAGTGAAGATGGTGACCAGGGCTGTGTAATTGATCTTTCCCCACCCTCATCCTGTTATTTGCATTGCAATGCATTGCATTGCATTGTAGAAAACTCTGTCTGGTTTTACTACCATTCCATTTTATTTAAAGTAGTCTCCTTGATGATTAATACCTCTTTATCTACAGTGACAACAGTCTCACATTATGACAAGATTGGAAAATAACTATATGACATACGTTAAAATAGGACATAAAACAATGTTATCAGTAAATTGACAGCCTTAATGAAATTGCTACACTGGGATGAGAGCTGACCAGGAACTCCTAGGACCTAATCTATAGGTTGGATTGGAAGCTTAAGAACACACACACACACACACACACACACACACACACACACACACACACATAAAAGAAGGCAATGGTCCTCTACTTCAGCACTGCTGTCAATAAGACTTTAAAATCATGTTCATGAAATTGCCAAGATAGACTCAGAGAAGGCTTTACCTTAACACTGTCTCTGAATCTGTCCCTGATGAAGATTCAATTTGTATATATGTAGATTGTGCCCGTGTTCCACCTCATTCTGTGAACTGATGCAGGCATACATAAATACCAGTCTCTCTATGGATTTGGGTTTTATTTTGGTTTTACCTCCTGGGCAGGACAGCTGTTTTGGCTTTTAATTATTTCACATATTTTTCACAAGAAATGGTTCAAGCCTCCAATATTATTATATTTCTTTTTTCTTAGGATAAAATTTGTCATCCTGATAATTTGGACCAACAGTTTGCATTTGCTTTGCCCTCACTGAGCACTAGATGGCACTCGGTTTTCATCTTTCCCATGTCCAGTGGTTCATGGGAATAATTACAGTGTTAATTCTGTCTATTATTGGTTCCTGCTCTGCTTGCCTATTAAAGAACAGAACCCCAGCCTGCAGCATGGCACAAATCAACCTCAACCCTCGCTTCAGCTATCAGGATATAAGTACATACAGAGTTGGAATTTGCCTTATGATGTCATTGTATGCATGTTGTCATGTCTCAGTCATTGTATGACTGATAAACTGTAACAATTACACCAAAAAACAATTTAAACTTTCAATGAGAAAGGTGGCTCTGCTCTGGATCCCTTCTATTAAACAGAACCATCTGGTTGGACATAAGAAAGGGGTCTTCTCTGTGATGGCCCCGGGCAAATTGATTTCCCCTTCTGTTTCCTAAGATCTTTTCCATGTACCATTGCAATAATATGATTGTTGTAAGCTGCAATTCCTAGCAAGGTCATCATCTTCAACATTATTTTAGCCATTGTTTATACACTGCAAGATGAAGGCCTCTTCCACATGTTTCCAACCAATACGGCCCTAAGCTTTCTTTTGCCACTTGGGCCCGCAATACTTGATGATGTTGTTAATCCATTTTGTTTTAGGTCTCTTTTATGGAGGCTTTTTATCAAGTGGGATCCATTCTATGACTGCCTTGGTCCACCTGCCCTCAGTGATCCGGTTAGCCCGCAAAAACCCTTCTACCTGGCTCAGGTGTGAAGCCGATCTCTTGGGATGCCGCATATCGAAAGGCAGCACCTGCCCATACTGTGCCACAGCCATCCTATTTCTCCGCTTTGCTGCCGCAAGCTCTTGCTTAGCCAACCAAGGAAGGTTCAGGGAATTGCTTTCCACCGATCCTTAGTGACTTCAGCTCCTCAGGAGAAATAAGATCCCACCTTCGTCGCCACTATTGTGTAGTGGGTTCTTTGCCGCATGGTCAGACATCAGACAAAGGAATCAGCATGGCAGCTCTTTATTGGTGGTAGTACTAAAGTGAACAAAGGGGTTACCTGTACCCCCTTATATACTCAGCCAGGTGCACTGACAGCCAATCCCTTATTTGGGTTTTCCCGCCAAGCGCTTACCAGCCAATCCAGTTACGGAACAGCAACACCTGATGGTCACAATGAACTGCTGCTATATTTTATTATCCCCATACATAACAAGATTGAACCCACTATTCCCGCTATTTTGGTTCCTGCCTGAACTGTTAGAGCTCAGTACATATGCTGGAGAACTGTTAGTTCTCAGTATGCAAGTGAATAGGAGTTTTACCAAACCCCAATACATAACACCAGTTATTTAGCTGAGGTACTTCATAGAACATTCAAAGTGAGAGAAATATGGAAAGTATGTCTTCATTCAGAGTGGATGTAAATACTTTCCTATGCTTCTAAGTTCTACTGAGCATAAAAATATCACTGTGGAAACACCCAGTTAGAAGGTGCTTGTGTAAACCTCTCCAACCTGGTGTCTCCCATATGTGTTGGTTTACAACTTTTCTCATCCAATCCCGAATGCTGACAACTGTAGTGAAGCACATTAGAAAAATTGGAAAATTGGAGAAAGTTTGAAGAATAACTAAAAATTGCATTACTTTTCTTGTAAACGAAGATACTTCTTAACATCGCTTGTGGAGATTTTTCTGCCATGGTTGTGTTCTTTTCTGCAGAACATTTCAGGGGGGAAACCCAGAGAAAAAGCAGGTAGAAGGTCCTCCATGACTCTTTCTAATCTTCAGGGAAGAATGCTTTCTTTCCAACCCAAATATTTATTCAGAGAGCTTAGTGCTCACAACTATCATTTAACACAAATTTAACTTTTGATGCATTGTGACCATTATTTTATACAGATAAGTCATGATTAGTACAAGCTAGAGTAGGGTGAAATTTGATTTTGTACAATTTATAAATTGATAGCAGAACATATTTAATGTAAGCCAGAATTGATTAGTATGAGTCTAGCGCACATGTGGCTGAGGCTAGCACATGTGTTACCAGTGTCTGTTGGGGTTTCAGATACTATTCATCATTTGCACAAAATGGAGTAAAGGAAAGTTCCATTTAAGTACAGTTCAAAAGAGAAGAGGTTAATTCTGAAAAACTACAGCAGAATACAGGAGATAGAAAGTATGCTTTGGATATGGGTTTATCCTCTTTTACCGTTATACCCTATTTAGTGAATAAACATATAAACTTCTTTGTTTAAATTTTTATTTCCCTATTAACTAGCTGGAACCAATCACCCTATTTCCCATAGAAATATCATTTTGGAGAGAGAGAGAGAGAGGGAGAGAGAGAGGGGGGGGCTACATGAAGTAATGCCTATATAGTACTTCAAACTCCAAATGCTGGAAAAATGGGATTTAATTTAATTTAATTTAATTTAATAATATTTCTATACCGCCCTTCTCCCGAAGGACTCAGGGCGGTGAACAGGGCAAGAATAAAAATACAGGATTACAAAAGTTAAAACAAGATTAAATAAATGCCCATATACTAAAATACATCTTAAAAACCCAATAAAATAACAATAACAAACCCCCCCAATCCCCTCATCAGGCCAGGCCAGCTTGTTCAAAAAAGTATGTTTTTAGCTCGCGGCGAAAGGAGCGAAGATCGGGCGCCGTCCGGAGCTCAACCGGTAGCTGATTCCATAGCTCCGGGGCGCCCACAGAGAAGGATCTCCCCCTGGGGACCACCAGTCGACATTCTCTGACCGGTGGCACCCTGAGGAGGCCCTCTCTGTGGGAACGCACAGGGCGGAGGGAAGTCGATGCCGGCAGCAGGTGTTCCCTAAGGTACTCCAGACCCCTGCCATGTAGGGCTTTGAACACCATTACTAGTACCTTGAATCTCACCCGGAAGGCAACTGGCAACCAATGCAGCTCACGGAGCAAAGGTGTAACGTGGGAGTATCGGGAGACTCCCAACACAACTCTCGCGGCTGCATTCTGTACCAGTTGGAGCTTCCGGGTGGTCCTCAAGGGCAGCCCCATGTAGAGAGCGTTGCAGTAGTCTAGTTGAGAGGTCACGAGCGCATGAGTGACCGTGTATAGATCATCCCGGCTTAGATAGGGCCGCAACTGGCGCACCAGGCGAACCTGGGCGAAAGCTCCCCTAGTCACAGCTCCTATGTGGTCTTCCAAGGTGAGCCGTGAATCTAGGAGGACTCCCAAGTTGCGAGCCCTATCTACGGGGGGTAATAGTTCACCCCCCATAGCAAGAGGTGGAATGTCCGAATAAACCTGGAATGAAGGTATGCAAAGCCACTCAGTCTTGTCAGGGTTGAGTTGAAGTCTGTTCCTCCCCATCCAGACCCGAACCGCTTCCAGGCAACGGGACATCACATTGAGGGCATCACTGAGGTGGTTTGGGGTCGAAAGGAAAAGCTGGGTATCATCAGCATACTGATGATACCCAACTCCAAAACCACGAATGATCTCACCCAGCGGTTTCATATAGATGTTGAACAGGAGAGGCGAGAGGACCGACCCCTGAGGAACTCCACAAGCGAGAGACCTCGCGGTCGACCTCTGCCCTCCTGCCAACATCGACTGCGAACGTCCCTGGAGATAGGAGGAGAACCACTGTAAAACCGTGCCTCCCACTCCCAATCCCCTGAGACGCCGCAGCAAGATACCATGGTCGATGGTATCGAAAGCCGCTGAGAGGTCTAATAGGACTAGAACAGAGGAATGTCCCCTGTCCCGAGCCCTCCAGAGATCATTCACCAGCGCGACCAATGCCGTCTCCGTACTGTGCCCGGGCCTGAAACCCGATTGGTACGGGTCTAGATAATCCGCTTCATCCAGGACCAGAGGGAGCTGATGTGCCACCACACTCTCAACAACCTTCGCAAGAAAGCAAAGGTTGGAGACAGGACGAAAGATGTTCAATACAGCTGGGTCCAAGGCAGGCTTCTTGAGGAGAGGCCTCACCACCGCCTCTTTCAAGACGGCGGGGAAGCTACCCTCGTTCAAAGAAGCCGATATAACTGCCTGGAACCAGCTGCGTGTCCTCTCCCGGGCTGCATAGACCAGCCAGGAAGGGCACGGGTCGAATAAACATGTGGTGGTGCTCAGCCTCCCCATGATCCTGTCCACTTCCTCCGGAGTCACAGAATCAAACTCCTCCCAGGTAGTATTGACAAGACCGCCCGCGTCTTGCTCGACAGACTCTGCCCAGTCAGAGTCCAGACCGGTCCGAATCCGAGCGATTTTGTCCGACAGATGCTGGTTAAACTCCTCGGCACAACCCTGCAAGGGTTCCTCCCTCACCTCTTGATTCAGGAGGGAGCGAGTCACCCTAAACAGGGCGGCCGGGCGATTATCTGCGGACGCGATAAGGGTGGCGAAGTGGTTAGACCTCGCCTCCCTTATCGCAGCGAGATAAGACCTAGTAAATCCTGCTGCAAATCCATCCATCCTCAGAGCCACACAGAGGCATCTTAATTCATGCAAAGTGTGCACACTTATAGTAGAATATGGCATACTACTTAACCCCACTAGATGTCTCTGTAGGAGCCATTAGGATTGCTCACGACATGCAGAATTACCCAGGCTGAAGTGTCTGCAGGAAGAAAGATGGTCTGGTGTTCTTAGGCATTGAAATCACCAGCATGCCTTTGAACTCTGCTTCTCCTTCACTCCAACAGCAATGCTGTGCTGTATTCTCAGTGCTTAAACTAGCCCTTAAACTAAACAAAAAGAAGCACAAAATAAATCTATCAAATATAACCTTATAAAATCATTATGAATTAAAATTATTTTTAAAAACCTATGTCTCACACTTCCAATGAATGGGTTCCTTCCTACAGATTGCCTTTCAGGCTCTCATCTTTAGAAGTTGGCTGTATTAAGTAAAATGATTTTTACGTTTCTACTTCCTCCATTGCCAGTTTTTGAACAACCCACAATCTCTTTTCATATCTCCTCCATCTCATTTAATTTTATCAAAGATCTACCTGATGAGCGTGAAAGTCAAATAATTTGTGTTTATACAAAAGATTCTACAGGAAGTTGCTTGCACGAGCAAGCCTTGAAATGCTCCATATTTCCAGCCTAATGTTAAATAATTAGAGCCCTCCAGGAGTTAAAGGCTTATTATTCCATTGCATAGGGTAGGAATGCCACCCAAGATGTGAGGATAACATTCCTGAAATAAACCGTGGCAACCCGTTTGTTGTTGCTATTTTTAAGACTGGAAGTCCTCTGGGTTTTCATTCACTCTTAGAAGTCGGAGCTTTGAAAAGCCATTTGCAAGAGCCAGAGAAAAATCCTTGCACTGTAGTGGGGATAAGCATAGACACACACACACCCCAGGCTGAAGCCAAGCGGCTGGTTCAAGTTACCACTAGTAAGAAAGATAGAGGCTATTTACAAGCTAATGTCAAGGTGATCAGTGTCACTCCGAAGAGTAAATGGCAGATTAAAAAAAGTATCCCATAACAAAGTAATGATGGAAGCTTTATCTTGTTCACCTTTTGATTTCAGAAGTGTCTTTACATCAGGAGCTTCAACATAAATAATATGAACAGATGCTAAATCTATACTAAGGAACGAAACAGAGGCTTACATGAAATTTTGTAAGTCACAGAACATACTGCTCTTTGTGTTTCTTGTCCTTTCATCATTAGAACTTCTTACTTGACATTCGTCACACAAGTGGATTGCCTGTCCCTGACTCACACTGAAAATTGTCAGGGCAATTCACTGTAATTGGCTGAAGGAAAAGGAGAAAAATTTACCAATAAAGGAGAATATTTGTAGCTTGGGGTTGACATGAGGGGTCCTTGGTGTTCTCTGACCTTGGTTGTTTTCTTGCAGACATTTCATTACCCAAACTAGGTAACAAAGTAATAGGTAAGAAAGATGTTAGCTATCATCATTTCCCATCTTTCCACAGATTTGTGGTTTGGCATTGTTGTTGTTTTAGTGGAACAAATAATTATCATTAACAAGTTTATGGTGCAAAAATAACATGAGAGGGGAGAGTTAAAGACTCTCTCCCCATCCCTGCTGCCCCAGTCCAGTAGGAAGTGTCATGATTTCTTTTGTTTTCTTTTGATATATTTTCCCACCATAACTGGATATCTTGCATACTAAGGAAATGCTGAATGAAGAAAGAAACAAAACCCAAGTCCACATATCTCCATAAGTTTATGGCTGTCTAGCCAGCATATGCTAAAAAGGTAGCTGTTTCGGATGTACTGTGAACAATGATTCACCCTCTCTTCCTCTGTAGAGCTGTTCTTCCTCATACCAAATGCTGACAACGGATAATGCCTTGAGATCAGCCTGAAGATAAATTGCCAGTAAAAAAGGAAGAAAGTAAAGCTCACTAAAAATCAGAGGCTCAGTGCACACTCTTCTCTCTTTGCTGAAAGCAGCTGCCTTCTCTTGGCTTGGTTTGGGAAAACCTGGTCAATCAAAACCTCATGGCTGCAAATATTTCTCTGTCAAAACATTAAAGTCCTTAATATCAGCCCTATTGCATCTGAACAATGGCCCATCTCAGGTTTGGTCATACAACAGTCAGATGAAAGTGAGAGACTCAGAAGATTGGATCAGAAGGTAATAGATATTTTCATTATAGTTTCTCAGGAGTGGACTGTTTATAATTCAGAAGGTTACCTCAAGACTAGTAACCTTTATATAGCTTACTTTTCAGCTTTATCCAAATTGGTGGTCATCGCCACCTTAAATGATAGCAAATACCACATTTTAATTATCGCATTTTATATCAGATTTCCCAGTGAAAGGCTGGTGGGACAACAACTGTACAGAATGGACCAAGATCAGCATGGGCACATCTGAACACTTTTTGATGGTAATGCTGAAAAACTGCATATAAGCCCTGAAATTGGAGAAATGGTGACATTTGCCCTTAGTCATCCCAACAGGCAGACATACTGAGCCGATGAGAGGAATGTGACACTTTGCCAACCTATCATGTTTCCTAAAAGTGAAATGTTTCAAAAGGCACCACTAAGTGACTCATGATTAGAAGCAGTTGCTAGTGATTTGGGGCAGTGAGCCAGTGCCCTCGGGAGATATAGATGTATAACCAACTTGTCTGAAATCCTGCTGTTCGTCCACCCAGAAAGGTCTCCATTACATTTTTTCATACTGTCTGATTCTGACACTGCACGTTATTTTTTCCTGGGGTTTCCCATTCCTCTAGGTCTCTAGGATTGTTTCATAATATTTAGGGACACATGTGTCTTCTAAATAAAGATCATTTGTCATTAGACCACAGTGTCAGGTGCTCAGCAAAGTACCAGAATAACACTCAGGGGGATTTTGTCATGAATATTGAGACAAGCAGGTCAAATGTGTTTTAGATCAAAGCCAAGAGAGCAGAGCCAAAGTATTGTTTGTCTTCCAACTTTAACTGTCTATAAAAGAGAGAAATAAGGACTTCCGGTGGCGGCGCGGCGCCGGAGACAGCCTTTTCGGGCTGCCCGCGGCTCAGCTGTGTTGTTTTCACCCGAAACAGCGCCGATCAGCTGTTCGGGTGGATTTGAAGCCCCCTCCTCGGGAGAAGAGGAGGGGGTGAGGCCTCAGGTAGGGGTTGAGTTCTCCGGGGCCACCTGAGCTTATAGCTTGGGCGGCTGAAGGATTGAACTCCCCTGTAGCCTGGGTTGCTCCCAGCTGTTCAGCGTCTCTGCTCCGTGATTTTTGGAGCGGAGCCAGGCGTTTGCGACCACCCCTGCCAGAAGGAAAGACCATGGAATAAAAGGAGCAGGCAGAGCGGTACAGGAGGAAAAGGTGAAGAGGACTTTTATTGCTGCTTTCTAGCTTAATGGACTTTATAAATTTAAAGTGAAACTGCGTAGTAAGTGAAAGTAAAGATGGTGGCTAAACCTCCCCCAAAAACTCTTCGGAGTGCTGGAACTTCTCCGGTGCAACAATCATCATTGCAGGCGTTGCTTCCTCCTGATGTATTGACACCGAAGGATTTACAAGATGCTCTTGAAAAACATGCCCAGGTAATTCTGGAATCAATGGGTGATAAATTTGCAAAGATGGAGGAGAAATTGGAGAAATTGGAGGAGAGAATGGAAGAGAGGATGGAACAGAAGTTCAGTGTGATGAAGGTAGACATTTTGTCTTCAGTGCATAAAGTGGCTGAATGTGTGGAAGATCTGGATGAAAAAGTGGAAGATTTGACTCAAAAGAATGCCATATTAGAAGCAAAAGTATTGGAGAATGAAGATTTAAGAGACAAAATGGACAGAGAACTGAGTCTTGCTCAATATTACCAGATGCAGTTTGCTGTTAGAATCAGAGGCTTAAAAGAGAATATTAAGGAAGACCTAAAGCAGCTGATTTCTGAGGCTCTGGAAGTAGTATTGAATCAGCCAGCATCTGAAATAAAGGGAGGCATGGATAAAGTGTTTCGTGTGAATTCATGGATTGCTAGACAGAGAAAGCTGCCTAGAGATGTGGTGGTTTATTTTGCAAAGAGGGAAATTAGAGATGAAGTTATTCAAGCTGCCTATGATACTAAAGTTGTGATTGCTGATCAAGAAGTTTTGGTTTTAAAAGAAATTCCTCCAAAGATTTTAAGGAGAAGGAAGGATTTTACATTTCTTGTGCAAGAGCTCAAGCAACGAGATATAAGGTTCAGATGGGAGATTCCAGTTGGGTTGATGGTGATGCATGAAGGTAAAAGGTACCGTCTGGCTACTGTGATGCAGGCGCGTGATTTTTACAATAATGTTTTAAAAGCAACCCCACTATCACTTCTGGAAGCTGCAAAGGGATCTGGAGAAGGAGAACATCAAGAGGCTGAAGATGGACAGACAGAGGAGAACGGTGCTGGAGGAGACCAAGCTACAACTTCTTTGGATGATACTAGAGAGCAGAGGGTGACGCGTGCTGCTTTAAAACGATCAAAAAAAATAAAAGAACAAGATCAGCAGAAGTCTATGGAACTTCCAAAACGTACTTACAGCCAAGCAGTGGGAGGGGCACGGCCTAAAGAAGATAGTCCTATTAAAGCAGTGCTCCAAGAGCTTTGGGATGATATGCATGGCAACTAAATTTTTAACTTGGAACGTTAATGGACTAAATTCACCACAGAAGAGGAAGAAAGTTTTTCAATATTTAAAACAATTCAAGATAGATGTTATATGTTTGCAAGAAACGCATATTAGGGTTGTGGACCAAAAGTATTTATCGAACTCAAGGTTGGGTACGCAATTTGTTGCTTCTGCAATGAATAAGAAAAATGGAGTGGTTGTTTATGTTAAAAGTGCTTTAACAGCAGACTTAATTGAAGCAGATAAGCATGGAAGATACGTTATGATAGAGTTGCTGCTAGAAGGTAAAAAGACGCTTTTAGTTGGATTATATGCTCCTAATCAACAACAAGCTGACTTTTTTAGTTTACTTCATACAAAGCTTACCCAGTTGGATTATAAATCTTTTATTTTTATGGGGGATTGGAATGGTGTTTTGGATGTACAGATGGACAAGGCTGGAGCTTTTAAGCGCGTCCCAAGTCATGCTAGACTGCCTAAATCCTTTTTTGAAATGAAGGATGACTTGGAACTGCGAGATATTTGGCGCAAGAGACATTTGCAGGAAAAGGATTATACTTTTTTTTCTGACAGACATCAATCTTTTTCCAGGATCGATTTTATTTTGTTGACTAATGATTTTTTTTTAAAGGACTAAGAAGGTGAAGATTTGTAATGTTGGAGGTGCGGTGATGAAGACGCAACATATTTTCACATATGGTGGACTTGTAAAAAGGTTAAGGCTTTTTGGATAAAAGTCTGGTGGAACATGCAGAAGATTTTTAAGCAGAGGATAAAGTTTTGTCCGCAACTTTTTTTGTTGGGAATAATTATAGATGCTACAGTTGTGGACACTAAGTTGATGTTGAATTTAATTACGGCAGCAAGACTCTTAATAGGTCAGTATTGGAAGAAGGAGGAACTGCCGACTATAGAAGAATGGACTTTAAAGGTTTCTGACCTGGCAGAGATGGCAAAGATATCGGCCTATTTGAAAGATCATTCGCAAGAACGCTATATTATGGAGTGGAGAAAATGGATTGAGTATATCCAGAACAAATACGGGACTAAGAAGTTTCATGTAGCATTTGAATAAGTCTTCCTTTCTTTTTTCCTTTTTTTATATATATTTTTATATATTTTATATTAATAGTGTTTGTAGTTATCCTATATGAGCTAGAGAGTGATAGATTTTAGAGTTTACGGTTGTTAGCATATGGTTGTTTATGATTCTTTGTTTGTTTTTTATACCTTGTACTTAGCTCTGGGAAGTCGGGGGGGAGGGGGGGAGGGGTAAGGAGGGAGGGACAGGGGAGGGGTAGGGGGGTTTGTTAAAGATAAAATGTATGATAAAACTTTTCAATAAAAAAAAAGAGAAATAAGATATCTAATCCAAATCAACAAATGTTCTCTTCTAGGAATCTGGAATCAGATTATTGGACACTTCTATTCCAGTTCTGCTGACTTTTTAGCCCTATCTGGAGATGCCAAGGATCAAAACTGGTATCTTCTCCATGCTAAGCATGTGCATCAATGGCTGATTTATTTCTCTTCTCCCATGATGCTAAGGGTAGGAAGGGAAAGCTAGGGTGCCTGTCAGGAGCACAGAGTTGTATAAAATTGTATTTTTATTAGTATTAATAGATGGATCTAATGTGTCTTTCCCCTTTGTGGATTACTGCCTTGTCGTGGCGAAGGGGCTTGCGTAATTCAATGAAGCTATGAGCTATGCTGTGCAGGGCCACCCAAGACAGACAGTCATAGCAGAAAGTTATGACAAAATGTGATCCACTGGAGAAGGAAATGGCAACCCACTCCAGTATCTTTGCCATGAAAACCCTATGGACAGTACCAAAAGGCAAAACGATATGACGCTGGAAGATGAGCCCCTCAGGTCGGAAGGCGTCCAATATGCTACTGGGGAAGAGCAGAGGGCTAGTACTAGTAGCGCCAGAAAGAATGAAGCGACTGGGCCAAAGCCGAAAGGACGCTCAGCTGTGGATGCGTCTGGTGGTGAAAGGAAAGTCCGATGCTGTAAAGATTTTTTCTCCATAGGAACCTGGAATGTAAGATCTATGAATCAAGGAAAGCTGGACGTGGTCAAACAAGAGATGACAAGACTGAACATCGACATCTTAGGTATCAGCGAACTAAAATGGACAGGAATGGGTGAATTTAATTCAGATGACCATCAGGTATACTACTGCGGGCAAGAATCCCTCAGAAGAAATGGAGTAGCCTTCATAGTCAATAGAAGAGTAGGAAAAGCAATACCGGGATACAATCCTCAAAATAACAGAATGATCTCAGTTCGAATCCAAGGCAAACCATTCAATATCACAGTAGTCCAAGTCTATGCCCCAACCATCAGTGCTGAAGAGGATGAAATTGACCGGTTCTATGAAGCCCTACAGCACCTTATAGAACTAACACCCAAAAATGATGTCCTTATCATCATGGGGGATTGGAATGCTAAAGTAGGAAGCCAAAAGATAACTGGAATAACAGGCAAGTTTGGCCTTGGAGTACAAAATGAAGCAGGGCACAGGCTAATAGAATTTTGTCAAGAGAATACGATGGTCATAGCAAACACTCTTTTCCAACAACCCAAGAGACGGCTCTACACGTGGATATCACCAGACGGTCAACACAGAAATCAGATTGACTATGTGCTCTGCAGCCAAAAATGGAGAAGCTCTCTACAGTCCATAAAAACAAGATCAGCAGCTCACTGTGGCTCAGACCACGAGCTTCTCCTTGCAAAATTTAGGCTTAAACTAAAGAAAATAGGGAAAAGCACTAGGCCACTCAGGTATGAATTAAATCATATCCCTGTTGAATATACAGTAGAGGTGACAAATAGATTTAAGGAATTAGATCTGATAGACAGAGTGCCTGAAGAACTATGGACAGAGGTTCGCAACATTGTACAAGAGGTAGCAATTAAAACCATCTCAAAGAAAAAGAAATGCAAGAAAGAAAAATGGCTGTCTGAGGAAGCTTTGCAAATAGCTGAGGAAAGGAGGGAAGCAAAAGGCAAAGGAGAAAAAGAAAGACACGTCCAATTGAATGCAGAATTCCAGAGAATAGCCAGAAGAGATAAGAATGCCTTCTTAAATGAACAGTTCAAAGAAATAGAAGAAAACAATAGAATAGGGAGGACATAGATCTCTACAAGAAAATTGGAGAGATGAAGGGAACGTTTCATGCAAAAATGGGCATGATAAAGGACCAAAATGGCAGGGACCTAACAGAGGCAGAAGAGATTAAGAAGAGGTGGCAAAGTTACACAAAAGAACTGTACAAGATTGAGCTTAATGTCCCTGATAACCACGATGAGGTGGTCACTGACCTCGAGCCAGACATCCTAGAATGTGAAGTGGGCCTTAGAAAAACTGAGCAACAACAAAGCTAGTGGAGGTGACAGTATTCTAGCTGAGCTATTCAAAATCTTAAAAGACGATGCAGTAAAAGTGCTACACTCAATTTGCCAGCTAATTTGGAAAACTCAACAGTGGCCACAGGATTGGAAAAGATCAGTTTACATTCCAATTCCAAAGAAAGGCAATGCCAAAGAATGTCCAAACTATCACACCATTGCACTCATTTCACATGCTAGTAAAGCTATGCTTAAAGTCCTACAAGCTAGACTCCAGCAGTATGTGAATTGAGAACTACCAGAAGTACAGGCAGGATTCTGAAGAGGCAGAGGAACTAGAGATTAAATTGCCAAAATACGCTGGATCATGGAGAAAGCTAGGGAGTTCCAGAAAAACATCTACTTCTGCTTCATTGACTATGCTAAAGCCTTTGATTGTGTGGATCACAACAAACTGTGGCAAGTTCTTAAAGAGATGGGAGTACCAGACCATCTTATTTGTCTCTTGAGAAACCTATATGTGGATCAAGAAGCAACAGTGAGAACTAGACACGGAACCACTGATTGGTTCAAAATTGGGAAAGGAGTCCGGCAAGGCTGTATACTGTCGCCCTGCCTATTTAACTTATATGCAGAGCACATCATGAGAAAGGCAGGGCTAGATGAATCAAAAGTTGGAATTAAGATTGCCAGGAGAAATATTAACAACCTAAGATATACAGATGATACCACTCTAATGGCAGAAAGTGAAGAAGAACTAAAGAGCCTCTTGTTGTGGGTGAAGGAGAGTGCAAAAGTTAGGTTGAAACTTAACATTAAGAAAACCAAGATCATGGCATCCGGCCCTCTCAATTCCTGGCAAACAGATGGAGAAGAAATGGAGGTAGTGACAGATTTTATTTTCCTGGGCTCCAAGATCACTGCAGATGGGGACTGCAGCCAAGAAATTAAAAAACGCTTGCTCCTGGGGAGGAAAGCAATGGCAAATCTAGGCAGCACACTAAAAAGCAGAGACATCACCCTGTCAACAAAAGTGTGTATGGTCTTCCCAGTTGCAATGTATGGCTATGAAAGTTGGACCATAAGAAAGGCTGAACGCCAAAGAATTGAGGACTTTGAACTATGGTGCTGGAGAAGACTCCTGTGAGTCCCTTGGACTGCAAGGCGATCAAACCGGTCAGTCCTTGAGGAGATCAACCCTGACTGCTCTTTAGAAGGCCAGATCCTGAAGTTGAAACTCAAATACTTTGGCCACCTAATGAGAAGGAAGGACTCACTGGAGAAGAGCCTAATGCTGGGAAAGATTGAGGGCAAGAGAAGAAGGGGACAACAGAGAATGAGGTGGCTGGATGGAGTCACTGAAGCAGTAGGCGTGAGCCTAAATGGACTCCAGAAGAAGGCCTGGAGGAACATTGTCCATGGGCGCGATGGGTCGGACACGACTTCGCAGCTAACAACAACAACAACAACAAAATGTGTCTTTTCTTTTTTACAATATAGATCTTTTATCTTTCTGCTGGGACTCTGGTTTCATTCGTCCAGCTGAACTCTGTAAATTAAGGGCCATAATTCTTGGACTTCATGTTCCCTAACCCTAGCTTGTGGTTATCACTGCTTTGAAACAAAACATTAGCAAAAAAAAAATAAGTACATTAATAATTAGAGAAAACATTCCAGCTAACATGATTTTGTATATCAATAATTATTCTGGAAGGTGAGAAAGCTCTTTTAAAAAGTGAACCGAATGTACTTTTCTGTATAAATTCCAGAAATTAAAATTCATGGGGAAATGGAAAAGTGATCGGATAATCTGAATTTCCCTAATAAAATATCTCAATGTATAATTTAAGAGGTGTTTATCTATGTTTGAAATCAGGATAAAAGGTATTCTATGTCCCCTTAGATATAATCCTTTAAGATTTAAAGGAGTGATAGGCATTGTATTGTCATGGAAACTGACATGGAGATAGCCCAAAGTTGTCAAGCCAGCCCCAAAACTTACTCTCTTGTATTAGAAGTACAACTTGATCCTTAATATCAATTTATTTAAAACATTTGTATAGCTTCCCAACTTGAACCAAACTCTGGGCAGTTTACAACCAAGATAAAAAAGCATAATACGTAATAAATCCAAATACGATAAAACCAATAATCATAAGCACCTTAAATCCATTTTGGAGAAAGTGTCAGGAACAAGAAATAAGGAAGCAAAGTGGTTCAAATGACTATAGGTTTATTGCATAACACTCTTTACAAGAATCTAAAGTACTAACGATCAAAACAAATTGGTGGTAGATTAGAGTCAACACAATTCAAAGTGAGTGTGAAGGGACTCAAGAGTGAAGATGCTCTTGACCCTTCCCTCTGGTTTAGGCTGGTCATCTCCTACAAAAAGCATTTTATTTTTATAGAGAGGCATGGTGGATCCTTGGCCCAATTACAGGTAATTCTTGTTTAGCAATTGCATTATTTAGCAATTCACAATGATGACAATGATGAACAAGTAACTTTACAATCAATCACAGGTCTGTAAATCAGAGGAAAGCTGAAGTAACCTCATAAGCACAGTTGTGCTTTCAGCAACTACTTTGTTTAATGGCCAAGTTGCTGGTCCCAATTGTCCCCCATAAGCAAGGAGTACTTGTACATCTTTAAAAAATTAGTAACATCTCAGCACTTAAAAACTCTTTTGCACATTTTATGTATCTTTTCATGTAAATATAATTTGATTGTTCTGTGATGAATGGATTGGTCCAGGTCAAGCCTTAACTGTGATATGTGAAGGAATTATATTCTGGGAAGATTTTGCAACCCTAGTGCTATAATTGTCCTCCTGCTTCTCCAAGACAGTTAATATAGGTCTTCCGGTCAGTCTAAAAATTGTGACTAAGCAACATATAAGGTTTCCTTTGAAGACCACTTGAAAATTATGACACTGATACAAAAATAACACACTGGGAGCCTGCCTATGCAGGTTGTTTGGAGAAAACCCTTTGATTTATAAGATGTCATGACTGGTTGGTGCAACTAGGAGGTAGCTCCTTCTCAAATAGTTGGAAAAAATGGTAGGGAAGCAGTATTCCTATATTCGGTGCTACTTCCTTATTTTCTACTTATTCCTCAAAATTAGACTTTGAGAGGCTTTGCAAGAGAAAAGCAGAAAGAAATTAAAACCTGTTTACTTCTCGTCTCTAATGTTCTTTTCTCCCTGCTGCTTTTCAATTTCTTAGTGTTGACATACGTTCCTAGACTGTTGTTAGCTATCAAGTCTCTAAATCAGTCATCAGAACGAAAGTGCAATACACCAATGATCTAATTTTCTAGAGCTCTGGATATCTAAATTTGTTGGCATTCCATAAACAATTTACTTGTTGAATAAACATATTCAACATATAATTTGGGACCAGTGTTATTTCTCAGTACTCCAAAGGTCTTTAAAGCAAAGTTTCTTAAAACTGTCTTTTTTATTGTAGATTTTGATTTTAGATTTTGATCAGCTCATGATATATTTTGAAGATGATGTTAGTCCACTGACTTCTGTCAGCTAAATTATGTTTTCATTCACTCATTCTTTAATATTTTATAATTCTTCCTATTATGGCTGAAAGCAATTCAAATTCACTCACAGTACAAAATACAAATAATAGAAATGAAGCAATATAAAATCATATGAAAAGACTTATATTTTAAAATAAGAGAAAAAAAACAGAATAACATAAATAAAAACAAAATATATAGTATTCAAGGTGGGAAAGCCTGATTGAAGAAACTGGGCTATAAGATGTGCCATGATGATGTTGTGAATTTTGGGAGGGAAATCATTCCCAACTGAAAGAATCAACATTTTGAAGGCTTCCCTAATGGTAACAACAGATTGATAGCCTGCATCTGTCATCTATCAGTTATTCCACCTTGAAATTGTGAGGAGCATTATATATCATGAGGAAAACGTGAACATTACTTGGTAGCCAATTGATACTGAGAGCCATTGCTTCAGCAAAGATGTAATGCATTATGACTGGGTGCCCTACTAGGCTATTTGGCTGCCATGTTCTGCACCAACTGAATCTTTAGTACCAAGCATAGCCTATATACAGAGGACATTGTAATAGTTTTAGGATTAGAAAGTGTAGTAGTAATAATTCACCAATTCAAAAGCAAAAAGAAAACAAATTCTCAGACATTTAAAACCATTGTAAAATGTAATAATTATAAAACTGATGTACAGCAGTGGTTCTCAACCACAGACCCCCTTTAAATACCACTTGTGGCCATGGACCATGGACAAGGACCACCAAGACTCAACTCAAGATTTAAATCATAGCATTTCTTCAAGCCTTTGCAGACTTCCTGTGACGATATTGCAGCCCCCGAGGGACCACATGTTGAGTACCCACTGATGTATAGTATATATTAGAAATAGCAAAACTAGCCATGTTCAGATAAAAATCGCATTGATCAGACAATACCAACTATAAATAAAATGGATCTATGTGACTTGGAAATCTGACTAGATGGAGAGTTGTTAGTTGCAACCAGGTCTCTTTGTAACAAGAGTAATAAAGCAAAATATGGGTTAATGTTTCAGGAATTGCTTTACCATAAGGGTAAAGTCTTTGTTTAAATGGGATATCCCATGATTTCCTCACAAAAACAGCTATTGTAAAGGCATTACATTAATCTAAATACCACATTGCCCTGCAGCAATATACCAAATATGAGCAATACTCTCACCCAGATTTCTTTTACTCACCTTCTTGCACCTTTTGGTCTGTATGCTTAATGAAAGACAAGGTTTAATGTTAGCAAAATGCAAGGCTTAATATTAATGAAGACAAGGTCTAACTGGAATGTAATTGAAATTCCAAAAAACCAGATGCTCAGAGCTCTACTTAGCTGTAACAAAATATATTTATGTTTCAAATAATTTGATTGCTTTAGTGGTCTCATCCTGACAGGATAGATAAGAGTTTACTCCTCAAGAGAATGAACAGAAAGGCCCTCAGATCTAGCAGGATTTGCTTACAACAGATAATATGTATCACCCTTTAAAAATTGTGGTGATGATAATGCAGCCCAGCTTATAATTACCAACTGTTCCTCAGTTCCTAATAATGGAGAAAGTCTAAAGTCAATTTAAGATACAAGAATACATGTTTTTCAGGTAGAAGGCACATTGCATCTGTATTCCATGGAGTATGATCTATTCCTTACTTCAATTTCTCTCTAGGCTTTAACTCTTTCTCCCTTATCATTGTCATTCTTTGAGCATTTTTATTACTTTCATTTTTTTTAATCTCCCACAAAGTTCAGTTGCCCCTTAAAATCCTCCACATGGGAAGAGGGAAGTTCTTCTGCCTTGCAACAGAAAGTTACTAGATCATGCATTAGCTGCAATATTCATGTCATTTATATAATTATACAATTACAATCCATAATACAGAAAATGTTGTGACAAAATATAGAAAATCCATTTTGAGATTGGACATTTTGCCTACAGTGAACCTTTTCTTTTCTTCTGACATACACCATGAACCCATTTTAGATAATACAGAGTTAAACTGTTAAAATCCCATGTCGAGCTGCATCATAGTTGCAGAAAGGGCAAATGTCTACCTTTCAGTATTGCATGCACAGAATCCTTGTCTGCACTGTCATAGCCTAAAATAGTTGAAGCAGCACATTGCAGATTTCAGTAATGACTGCTGGGAGACAATCAATAAGAGGTTGCTTCATGTCACTTTCAATACCTTGGTTTTTGATAAACAGACAACTTGCTCTGTGTGTAATTTGTAGCCTTTAACATTTGCTTTCAAAGGCTTCTCTTTTCATTCTTTTTGTCTTTTTTATTGAAAAAAAGTTTAAAAGTACAGAGTTAAAAAGAAAACAGAAAAAAAACAAATAATAGAAATACCTCTATTGTGATTTTTTTTCTTCCATACAATCATGCCTGATCCTTGGAGATTGCTGGACAAATCCCTGTAATTTTCATGGAAAAGTTGTTCAGAAGTAATTTGCCATTGCCTCCTTTGTAGGGCTGAGAGAAAGTGACTGGCCCAAGGTCATCTAGCTGGCTTTGTGCATAAGGCAGAACTAGAACTCACAGTTTTCCAGTTTCTAGCTTGGTGCCTTAACCACTACATCAAACTGGTTCTCCTATATGAATAAATATTAATATAGATATATAATATGTGTATGATCTTAAGAAAATAAATTTATTTTAAATAAATTCAATAGTTTATTCATTCCATAGTTTTATCCAGAATGACATATATACAGATGAAAGCAAACTATTTGAAAAAACAGTGTTAATAAGAGTAATAAATTGTGAGAAGTATGAATAAAGCCTTTATTGTAGGTTTTTCTTTCCTTAATTTTTCTGTTAGAACAATATCTCCACATGTTTAAATATCCTGAGCTAATAAATTTTTATTTGCATTTTTGCAGTGTTTTGTAGTAACGAAACAGGCATCTGACTATAGAAATTAAGCCAGCTTCTTAGTTATGCATAAATATTATTGAATGATCCTCCCAATTTCTTAAAATAGTTATCAGCAAAATGACTCACAACTTGTTATTGCCACCAAAAAGTACCAATTAATGCACATATTTGCTTACATTCATATCAACACAATCAAGACTGAAATTTATATGGTATAACATCGCATTACCTGTGAAACAAATTTAAATGGTTTTCTATTTAGAGTTGTTTTAAGGTTAAATCTCAAATCATCCATGATGCATTTAATATGGATTTTATACATTATTGTCAAGATTTCCATGTTTTAAAATGAAGTAGATATACAGGATTTTTCATATATGTTTTTCTAGGGTGCTTCTTGATGAAGCTCTTTGCAGCTTCCTTTATCAAACTGCTATTCTTATGCCTACCAGGTACGCTGATATTCCTAATCCTTTACTACTGGTACTTAATAAAAGTCAATAAAATTCGAAAAACTAAAACATCAAACAATATAATTGCAAGAGGAGGATAAAAGGGGTGGGATTTAAAAAAACAAAGAGTAAATAGACCTCAATTCTAACTTTTATCCTAATTCTCCAGAAAAGCATGAGGACCATAGGTGAAGAACTAGTTCTCTTACACCAGGGGTGTCAAACTCAATTTCATTGAGGGCCGCATCAGCATGGCGGTTGCCCTCAGGGGGCCGGGTGGGTATGGCCAGGGTGGGTGTGGCCTACTGGGTGGGCGTGGCTAGAGTGCGTATGGCCTACTGGGTGGGCATGGCCAGCTCTGCATCGTTCGCATCAAGGGTACCTATGGGGGCCTGGGCAGGAGTGGGACAGATCTGAGGGTCTCTGGCACGAGGAGGGTCTCTGGGCCAGGGCCAAGGCAGTGGGGACCGTTCCGTCACTGTTTCCAGGATGGCTTCGCGGGCCGCATGAAACCACTTGGCGGGCCGGATCTGGCCCCCGGGCCTTGTGTTTGACATGTCTGTCTTACACCATCTTGGCTCCTCCCCCATTCATATATGAAGAGATATTAATTCCTTGATGTCAGGAAGTAATTGTGTGCAAAACATTTAAATCTGAATGCTTTTGAATTTGAAATGGCCTGTTTTAAGTTTGAAACAGTTGTTTTGACTTGAGGACAGCTATTCCACATTTGAAATGGACTAATCTGACTATTTTGAAAGCTTGGAAAGACATAGTGTTGAATTGAAAACATTGTTTGGAGAGCAAAATATTACTAAAATTATTGAAATAACCTGTTCTGAATGTAGAACATTTGTTTCTAAAACAAAAACAAGTGTTTGGGGTTCCTAATGGGATGTTCTGTGCTTTCTCTTAAGGAGAAGCAGTGCATTCAGAAAGTATTCAGACCCCCTTTATTTTTGTCACTTTTGTTATGCTGCAGCCTGATTTTATAGTTATTGAAATCAGTACCCCATAATGACAAAGTGAAAACAGAATTTTAGAAATGTCTGTAAATTTATTAAAAATAAAAAATTGAAATATCACATTGGCATAAGTATTCAGACCCTTCACTCAAGTACTTTGTTGAAGCACTTTTGGCAATTACAGCCTCCAGTCTTTTGGGGTATGACATGACAAGCTTTGCACACCTGGATTGGGGAATTTTCTGCCAGATCCCCAAGGGCGCCATGGCTGCCCAGCCCCAGCAGAGATGGAGGGAAGGCAAGCAATCCTGGCTGGGACTGGGTGGCCATGGCACCAATGGGGATATGGCCTTCCCCGTTTAGGGTGGCCTTTTGCTTGCTGTGCATGCTCTACCACCTCTACTTGGGGCTTCCTAGCTGTTGTGACTCAGGGCCAGCCTGTGGGTCCGACAGCCGGGTCCGATGTATCGGAGGACTCAGATGTGGGGGAGGAGGGAAACGAACCGGCTGATGATGATTTGGAGACTTTGCAGAGTCCTCAGCCGGGAACCTCTTCTCAGCTGTGTGAGCCCGAGAGTGCGGAGGATGATGACCCACAGCTGGCCCTGTTCAAGGACGCCCGACGCAGGAGGCAGACGAGCAGGGACAAACAAAGAAAGGCTATGGGACTCCTCGGGAGGAGGCACAGGGAGACCACGCCCTGAGCTCTCTATAAAAGAAGTGTTTGGGGAGGGGCTGGTTGCTGAAAGCAACTTTTCCGTTTGAGAAGTCAAGCTCTTGTATTCTTGTAACAGTGTAATTAAAACTTGGCAGAAGCCTTTTGGTCTTGGACGCTTTCCAGACTCTTCTTTTGATTAGGGGTGCGAGAAGAGGGCTGGTTCAGAACAGTTTGCTTTCAGCCACCCACCCCTTAATACTACGATGGAGCAGCTTCTTGCCGAGAATGCCCAGCTCAACCAGCAACTCACCTTGCTGGCCACTCAGGTGGCACAACTGCAGGCTCAGGTACATGCTGCCCCCCCACCCAGGAGGAAATGTCAGATAGCTATGCCGGATAAATTTGCTGGTAAACCAGAACTGTTTCCTGCCTTCCTGGGACAATGCCAGCTTTATATCAGCGTGAGAGCAGCTGATTTCCCCACTGACCGAGATAAGGTGGGATTCGTATTGAGCCTTCTGTCGGGAGATGCAGCTCGTTGGGGCACGCCTCTGTTGGCACAGCCTAGCCCTTTGTTGGATAACTTTGGGGGGTTTTGTGACCATATGCGCCTCATGTACGAGGACCCGATTAAGGCGCAGACGGCCACCCGACGCCTGAAAGCTTTGAGGCAGGGTCAGCGCCCTCTACAGGCCTATATCAGCGATTTCCGGCTGCTTAGCCAGGATTCCGCCTGGAATGAGGCTGCGCTCGTGGATGCCTTTCAGGATGGCTTGTCAGAGGAGATGTTGGATGAGCTGGCCCGCGTGGACATTCCCTCAGACCTGAATGGGCTGATCCATCTTTGTCTGCGGATCGATGCCCGGCTGCAGCAGCGTAAGAGTCGCCGTGCCACCCCACAGACCCCTGCCGCCCCTGTTGTGCGTGAGCCCCCAGTCCAGAGGGAGGAGCCAATGGAGCTGGGTGCCGCCAGGTCCCGTCTATCGGTGACGGAAATAGACAGACGACGATCGGAGGGGTTGTGTTTTTACTGTGGGGACCCTGGACATTTGGCTGCTTCTTGCCCGAAGAAGCGTCAGCGGGCGTCAGTGACCAAGCCTGCCCCGAGAAAGTCCCCTGCTTTGCTATCGGGAAACGGCCCGAGCCTGATCTAGACGGTGTGAAAGATCGGGCGACCCACAACATCCACACTGAGCGACGTTGTTCCGACGGTGCCTGTGAACCTCCACGGCATTTGATTTTGGAGGCACGTCTGATCCTTCCTGGCAAGCCAGAGGGGATTCCAGTCCATGCCTTAATTGACTCTGGGGCTACCACTAACTTTATGGATTCGGCCTTTGTGGCCAAATGGGCTGTTCCCCAGTGTCCAGTGGATCCGCCCATGCTTGTGGAGACCATCGATGGTCGAGTGCTCCTGTCCGGGCCTATCACGGCCGCCACGCAACCCGTGTGTATGGCCATCAGTACCCATGTGGAGGCCATTCAGTTCTACGTCACTTCGGATCTGCACTTCCCCGTGGTCTTGGGACTGGCGTGGCTCCGGGCGCATGATCCACAGATCTATTGGTCTCAGAACTTGGTCACCTTCCCAAGTTTGCAGTGCGTGGACCACACCCGCCATATCTGTGCCGGCCAGGTGGAGGGTTCCCCAGGGGTTTCCTTGCCTCCCGAACTGTCCGACTTTGCTGACGTGTTCAGCGAGTCAGAGGCGGACCAATTACCCCCGCACAGGCCCTACGACTGCTCCATTGACCTAGTCCCTGATGCGCCTCTCCCAGTGGGGCGTTTGTACTCCATGTCGGAGCCCGAGTTGGCTGCATTGCGGGACTTCCTGACGAAGAACTTGGCTCGTGGTTTCATCCGGCCCTCGTCCTCGCCAGTGTCTGCGCCCGTGCTCTTCGTCAAAAAGAAGTCGGGCGAGTTACGGCTTTGCTGTGACTACCGGAAACTCAACGCTATCACGGTGCGTAACCGCTACCCGCTGCCCCTCATCCCCGAGCTCTTGGACCGACTCCGGGAGGCTAAGATCTTCACGAAACTGGACCTGCGTGGAGCTTACAACCTCGTCAGGGTTCGGCCGGGTGATGAGTGGAAGACGGCGTTTGGTACTCGCTATGGACATTTCGAGTACACGGTGATGCCGTTTGGCCTGACCAACGCCCCCACTGTGTTTCAGCATTTTATGAATGACATCTTTCGGGATCTGTTGGACCAGTTTGTTGTGATTTACCTGGACGACATCCTGATTTACTCCCCGTCGCGTGAAGCGCATCATCAGCATCTCCGTCAGGTCCTGCAGCGCCTCCGGAAACATCGGCTGTTTGCCAAGTTGGAGAAGTGCCAGTTCTACCAGGTGACCATTGATTTCTTGGGTCACCGCATTTCTCCTGAGGGCATCGCCATGGAACCGAGTAAAGTTGAGTCGTTGCAGAGTTGGCAACCCCCGCGTCGCGTGAAGGATATTCAGCGACTTCTTGGATTTGCCAACTACTATCGGACATTCATCCCTGGCTTTGCTGCCTTGACAGCCCCCCTCACCCGGCTCCTGCAGAAGAAGACTCGGTTCCAGTGGAACGCCCCCGAACAACAGGCGTTCCAAGCTTTGAAGGACGCCTTCATGAAGGAGCCCATCTTGAAGCATCCTGACCCGCAACGGCCGTTTGTCGTGGAGGCGGACGCCTCCGACATTGCCATTGGGGCCGTGTTACTCCAGGCAGCGACGCCCAACGGTACCCTTTTCCCTTGCGCGTATCACTCACGGAAATTGAATCCCTCGGAGCGCAACTATACCATCTGGGAGAAGGAGCTGCTGGCCATCAAGGCGGCGTTCGAGGCTTGGAGGCATCATCTGGAGGGGGCGCGGCATCAAATCGAGGTCCGGACGGACCACAAGAATCTGGAAAGCCTGCAGACCGCTCGGAATTTGAACCAACGCCAGATCCGGTGGTCCCTCTTCTTTGCGAGGTTTGACTTCCGGGTGCGGTACATACCAAGCGGGCACAACCAGAGAGCGGATGCTCTGTCCAGGAAGCCCGAGTACACCCGAGTGGAAGACAAGCTTCCGCCCAGGACCGTGATCCCCGTCGAGTCTTTTGCTGCGGTGCGGGAGCCGGTGGATATACGGGCTCGGATCCGGGAGGCGCAGCAGCAGGAGGCGTGGGTGGCTCAGCGGAAGGAAGAGGTGGGGCCAGATTCGCCTTGGTCGGTCACGGATGGACTCCTGTATTATCGTGACCGGCTCTATGTTCCAGGAGGGCCACTCAGGGGACTCGTCCTCAGCCAATGTCATGATAACCCAGCTGCGGGGCATTTTGGCCTGTTCAAGACTCTGAACCTGGTCTCCCGTACATTCTGGTGGCCCCGAGTCCGACACGATGTCCAGTCTTATGTCACCTCCTGCGTCCCATGCAGGCAGGCCAAGTCAGCGACAGGGGCCCCGCCTGGTTTACTGCAGCCTTTGCCAACGCCCAAGAGACCCTGGGGGGCTGTGTCCATGGACTTTCTGACGGATCTACCCCCATCCTCCGGCTTCACGACAGTGTTTGTGGTGGTGGACATGTTGACCAAGATGGCGCACTTCATCCCCTGTCGCGGCTTACCGTCAGCTCGCGCCACTAGTCGCATGTTCATCCAACAGGTGTTCCGGCTGCACGGCCTTCCCGATAGAGTCGTCTCCGATAGGGGGGCCCAGTTTACAGCCCGCTTCTGGCAGGAGTTGATGCGGGCGTTGGACATTAAGGTTTGCCTCTCGTCCGCGCATCATCCTCAGACCGACGGGGGTACCGAGAAGGTCATCGGCATTTTGGAGCAGTATCTGCGCTGCTACGTTAACCTGCAGCAGGACAATTGGGTGGACTATTTGGCCATAGCCGAGTTTGCCTTTAACAACTCGCAGCACACCTCCACGCAGATGACACCGTTCTTGGCCAATGTGGGTTATCACCCTCGGTTTTTCCCCCTTTCTCCCGTGGACTCACCGGAGCCGGCAGCGAACGAATTCATGGCGGAGTTACAGGCAATCCATCGGTTGGTGCGACGGCAGCTGGAGAAGGCCAAGGCCGACTACAAGAGGTTCGCCGATCGGTCGAGAAGGGATACGCCTCCATTATCGGTGGGGGATCGGGTCTGGCTGTCCACCAGGAACCTACCATCCACTCGGCCGGTGAGGAAGCTGGACCACCGTTACCTTGGACCGTTCCCAGTCGAGGCCGTCATCAACCCGGTCGCCTATCGTTTAACTCTGCCACGTTCCCTGCGCGTGCACCCCGTCTTCCATCGGTCCTTGTTGGTCCCCGAACAACCGGCTTGTCCACTTCGCCAAGCGGAACCTCCCCCATCAGGACCTCGTGATGGCGACAGCACCCCCGAGTACGAGGTCGCCAGCATCAGGGATTCCCGCTGGCTGAAAGGTCGCTTCCAGTACCTGATCGAGTGGAAAGGGTACGGGCCGGAGGACTTCACATGGGAAGACGCGACCGCCGTTCATGCCCCTGCGTTGGTGACTGCGTTTCACGAACAGTTCCCATCCCGACCGCATCCGGATCGGCAGACCCGGGGGAAGGGCCCTGCGGTGCGGGATAGTGTTGTGACTCAGGGCCAGCCTGTGGGTCCGACAGCCAGGTCCGATGTATCGGAGGACTCAGATGTGGGGGAGGAGGGAAACGAACCGGCTGATGATGATTTGGAGACTTTGCAGAGTCCTCAGCCGGGAACCTCTTCTCAGCTGTGTGAGCCCGAGAGTGCGGAGGATGATGACCCACAGCTGGCCCTGTTCAAGGACGCCCGACGCAGGAGGCAGACGAGCAGGGACAAACAAAGAAAGGCTATGGGACTCCTCGGGAGGAGGCACAGGGAGACCACGCCCTGAGCTCTCTATAAAAGAAGTGTTTGGGGAGGGGCTGGTTGCTGAAAGCAACTTTTCCGTTTGAGAAGTCAAGCTCTTGTATTCTTGTAACAGTGTAATTAAAACTTGGCAGAAGCCTTTTGGTCTTGGACGCTTTCCAGACTCTTCTTTTGATTAGGGGTGCGAGAAGAGGGCTGGTTCAGAACACTAGCCAGACACTTCATCTCCTTTGTGCTGGATGGGTCTGGTGCTCTGGGTAGCGGCAGCAGCCTAATTGACCTGCGTGAGCTGCTGGTGGTGGTGGCCTGAGGAGGGGCCAAGGTGCGTCGGGTGTACGAGGGGAACAGGCTCCACACACGGGCCAAGAGCAAGATATGTGAGGAGGCCGCGATGATCAGCAGTGACCTGCTCTTCAACCGCAAGGAAAAACAGAAAACAGATGGGATGGAGTAGGCGCATCCAGCTGTCTGCATCACATGCTTCCCCCCTCCTCTACTTCGCCTACTGCTGGAGGGCTAGCTCGGTATTCACAGCAGGCTGCAGAGCCCCAGAGTGTACCTGTCGAGGGTCCAGCAGTCTGTGCTGCTGACAGATACTTTCGGGCCCCAAGCGCTCTCTGGCCTCTGTGTGGGGGGGCTGATGGTGTCAGGCAGCAACCGCCCTGGCCCCTGCCTCACCTCACCCTGCAGAATGAGCCTCCTGCCCACTGCCCCATCCCCCAGAGACCCCCTGGATCTCTCCCAACCTGCTCTGCCCCCACAGGCGTCCTCCCCCACGAGTAATGCTAAGGTGACCATGCCCACCCAAACAACTATGACCACCACAGCCATGCCCACCCAGTGGGCCACACCCACACAGCTCCCCTGAGGGCACTACAATGCTGATGCGGCCCTCAATGAAATTGAGTTTGACACCCCTGCTCTAGGACATTCACAGTGTTGTTCCTAAGCCATTCCTCTGTTGTCCTGGCTGTATGCTTAGGATCATTGACATATTGGAAAGTGAACC
Source organism: Vipera ursinii (assembly GCF_947247035.1). Taxonomy (NCBI): domain Eukaryota; kingdom Metazoa; phylum Chordata; class Lepidosauria; order Squamata; family Viperidae; genus Vipera; species Vipera ursinii. The sequence continues at coordinate 26,217,851 of NC_139518.1, forward strand.
TTTGGCCCAGTCTGAGGTCCTGAGCCCTGTGGAACAGGTTTTCATTGAGGATATCCCTGTACTTTGCTCCATTCAGCTTTCTCTCAACTCTGACCAGACTCCTGGTCCCTGCTGCTGAAAAACATCCCCTGCCACCATGTTTCATGGTTGGGATGATATTGGGCAGGTGATGAGCAGTGCTTGGTTTCCTCCAGATGTAACATTTAGAATTGAGGCCAAACAGTTTAACCTTGGTTTCATAAGACCAGAGAATCTTGTTCCTCACAGTCTGAGAGTCCTTCAGACTTCAGACTTCAAGCAGGCTTTCATGTGTTTTGCACTGAGGAGAGGCTTCTGTCTAGCCGCTCTGCCATAAAGCACAGATTGGTGGAGTGCTGCAGTGATGATTGTCCTTCTGGAATTCTGTCCCATCTCCACACAGGATTTCTGGAGCTCAGTCAGAGTGACCATCAGGTTCTTGGTCACTTCTCTTACTAAGGCCCTTCTCCTCCGATTGCTCAGTTTGGGTGACCAGCTTTTGGAATAGTCTTGGTTGTGCCAAACTTCTTCTATTTAAGATTTATGGAGGCTACTGTGCTTGTAGAAACCTTCAGGGGAGCAGAACGTTTACTGTACCCTTTCCAAGATCTGTGCCTTGCAATAATCCTGTCTCTGAGCTCTGCAGGCAGTTCCTTTGGCCACATGGCTTTTGCTCTGCTACAGTATGCATTGTGAACTGTGAGGGCTTCTATAGAGAGGTGTGTTCCTTTTCAAGTCATGTCCAATCAATTTAATTTATAACAGGTCAACTCCAATGAAGGTATAGAAATGTCTCAGCAATGATCAAGAGAAATGGGAGGCACCAGAGCTAAATTTCAACTGTTGTTGAAAATAGTCTGAATACTTATACCACTGTGATATTTCAGTTTTTTCCATTTACGGTAATAAGTTTACAGCCATTTCTAAAATTCTGTTTTCACTTTGTCATTATGGGGCACTGAGTTAGATTAATTAGAAAAAAAATGAATTTCAACAATTGTACAGTCAGGCTGCAGCATAACAAAATTGAAAAAGGGGGTCTGAATACCTTCTGAGTGCACTATATCAATGTAACTCTAAGAGGGCCAATTCAGTTTGTATTCATTATAATTAGATTCATTACATGAATTCCTAAGATGATTTATCTTAAACCCATTATGTTTATCTTTATACTATGTGATGATGTGTCTAATACTTAGTTTTTAATAATTATTTATAAATTAAGATAAAAAATCATTGCAATCTATAAGGCAATAAGCAACAGAATTAAGACTATTGGAAACAAATTGAGTTTCACACAGTCACCTTAAATGCAGCTATTTTACCAAAACCAATATAAACTACTCCTCAGCTAACAACTGCAATTCTAGTGCAGATGTTACCTAGTCAGGTAACAAAAGCAAAAACCAAGCTCAGGTAGCACCAAGGACCTTGCAATTGGGACTTGCAATTCTGTCACTAAGTGACACATGACTGTGCCAAGTTTCTAATATCAGTTTCACTGAGATCATTAAGCAAGTCATTCATGTGTTCATTAGATGCAACATTGTGTGACCGCAACTTGGAACTTATTTCTGTCTTCTCCACTGAGAAACTGGCTGTGAAGCTTGCAAAAGGTGATCATGTGACTGCAGGATGTTACAACCATTGTAAATGCATGCCAGTTACAAATCACCCGAATCATGATTCCATGACTGCAGAGATGCTATGATAGTCATAAGCTTGATGGCGAATCATAAAGCTACTTTTTCAGCACTGCCGTAAATTCAAACAGTCACTAATCAGAGCAGTTGTTAATCAAGGATTACCTATAATGAAAGATATTGTGACTTAAATAATATTTTAATTTTAAATGAAAGAGGTTTATTATTATGTTTTCTGACTGGTACCAATTCTTTGTCATTGTCAATTATTACTAGTAATAAACTTCCTTGACTCCTCCTTGTTGATATTTTTTTTAATAGTGGCATCTAACAGCAGCACCTGATTTTCAAATTTATAGTACCTATGTTCCAACATTATCTCTTCATATCTTCCTTGTTCAGGGCTAATAACTACTTACGTTTTCTATTTAAAGCAGCAAAATGCAGCATTTCCAATTTGAATTAGGCTGTAATATTTTTTATTGTTTAATCTTTGCTTCTATAAAATTTAACACATTCATTAATTTTAAGTCTTGCTTTCATGGAATCTCATATAATGCAAGGTTCAGATGTTTCTTTGATTATTAATTTAAAATCTATGTTGTAATCGTTTTGAAACTGATATCAAGTCCTTTGTTATATATTTAATACTAAAAGGGACAACAATTGGGTATTACAGCTCAGAAATTGTTATTATGTTGTGCACTTTTCTTTTTGTTTATGAAGGACTATGATTTTGTACATTTCTAACAGGCATTGTATTTTCCCAACATTATCCTTAGATTTTTTTCAGTATAAAGGGGAACAGGCAAGTGAATGGACAAAGAGGTTTTGCAATACACTGAGAGGGTAATAAAATGGAAGCAAGAAAATTATTTGGAAAAATACAACCATGAGTGTAGAGGCTGAGTCCTTTTCTTAAGCATTTCCAGATTCTGATCAATTAAGCCTCTAAGTCAGTCTCCAATCTGGAATTCTCCAGAAGCACTGATCTATACCACACGATACTAAAAATTGTGGTAATTACCAGCTGTGAACTGTAGAAGTTGAATCCAGAGTATCTGAAGGATTTTAAAAACTCCTCTAGATCCAATCTGCTTATGATCAATGTGTAGCACCCATCCGAATATGAATTAATTACCTGTAAACTTAGGCTGGTATCACACAACATATTTAACTGAGTCAGTAAAGCATGCAGCATATTGCACGAACCTCCAAACCAGTGTGACCTGGCATGGGAGCAGTGGATGACATGTAACCCACAGAGAAACTGCGAGTCAGACTACTCTGCTCAGTTGTTTTAAGCCAATCAAAAACCCAAATAAAGGAGCCAAGCCTCCTGCGAGGAGTGCTCCAAGAGCCCAGTACAGAGGTGTAGAAAGACTGAGACAGAACATTCATTGCTAAGACTTGACAGCATGACTCCCAGACATTGAGTGGAAACATATTCAACCTTCTTATTTGATGGAGATTGAAAGGACTGTCACAGGGGCCTTGCAGAAGATGTGAAGAAAAGACAGAAACATCTTGTTAAGAAGTTTTCTGAACACAGAAAGATGAGATGGAAATAAACTGAGGGCAGGGAGGTGAAGCAGAGGGCACTAGCACACCACATTACCTTCAGTATTCATTGACCTAATTTGACATATACCATTAAAGTACTGGAAGCCCTGACACACACAGGCACACACACACACACACACACACACACACAAACACACACACAAGGGGGGGTATGAGAGAGAGGGAAGGGGAGAGAGAGAGAGAGAGAAAACAGACTTTGAGAACAGTTTTAGAAAAATTTAAAATGCAAAACCCAGTGGCCTCATTTCTTCCAGAAAGCATGATGTTTGAATGCAGCCACAAAAAACAAAGGCAGCAACTTTGATACCCAATGGCCACAGTTTGCACAATTCTTGCAAAACGCCAGGAGAAAACCTTGATTTTTATTCTCCATCAAAAGGAAGCTCTGAAACTTTCCTTTGCAACAAATGTAATTTTACTCTGGAATAACCATATGCTTGTCTTCCCTTAAAAGAGCAAGGATTTTTGTAACAAGGGCTGAAATTCTTCACAATGGAGAAACATCCCTCCTCCCACCCAACATACGCACAGAGTCACCAGGTTGCCTTTTGATTTCTCTGACCTTGAATTTTGCCACATTCCTAAAAGGCAGAGAGAGGAGAACAAAGGGGGAAAAAGAAACTAATTTTGATACATACACACAGGAAGAAGAGCCACTGGGCAACTGATCTGTTTCTAATTTTAAAAATATATTTATAATATTTATTTTTGAAATTAGTAGCATCCAAAGCTATAATGACTAAATAGCAAAAAAAGACAATTTCTTTAATAAAGTGACTAAATCTTCAGCAGACATTCATTTAGTTAACTTCTTTTTTTAAAAAAACAAGTTTTATTAATGTAGGAAGAAGTCTTCATCATGGTTCATCCAAGTAGGGAATAAAAATGGCAACTGCTTTGGGAAGAAGGTTGTAGTTTATTGCAGAGGAAAGACAGACGGAAAGATGGATCCAACAGAAAAAAAAGGACTGACCACATGTGGATAGTGGGTTTTTATACCCCCTGGACTCTACTGTTTGGAGTCATTTCCTATTTCAGGCTTTGTATTTCCTGTGTCACGTATTCTGTCCTGAATCTAGGTGTGCCCCTCTAGGAATCTTGATGGTTGTGGGTATGTCCTATTATGTCCCCTGCTTCCCTGGGGCTGTGACTGATGTTGACTCTAGAGATCTTTCTTCCTAATCCGTTTCCTGACAAGATTATCATATCTGCATTCCTGCAGACTTGGTTTGTGCTTGGGACAGAGAGACTTGGGGGCAGGGTTGGTTTCTGCTTTTAAAATCCTTTAGGGATATATATTCTGCCCTTTTAATATTTCCTTCTCTGGGGAGCTGACTTCCCAGAATAGTTTTCCAATTTAACATCAAAATATTTTAAAAGCATCATGGTGACTGGGTTATCAAAGGTTCAATAACAGAGTTTTTAGTACCTATCTCAGGTTACATTATCAGAACATTTAGTTAACTTTTGAACTTGTCTAATTCTGCTTTTTCAAACCAACAAATGGATGGTCAACATTTGCAGTTCTCTAACTCTCCAAAACAATTTGCCAAAAGTTAGAAGTATGTTTCAGAAATATATATATATATTGTACATATTTATAAAAATACATAATTTGTTAAATCTGTGTCAGGTAGATTGCAAACAAACTTGCATATTTTAAAATATATACTATATACTAAGATTGTATTGAAGGGACGCGGTGGCTCAGTGGGTTAGGACGCTGAGCTTGTCAATCGGAAGGTCGGCAGTTTGGCAGGTCAAATCCCGAGTGCCGTGTAGCAGAGTGAGCGCCTGTTACTCGTCCCAGCTTCTGCCAACCTAGCAGTTCGAAAGCACGTAAAAATGCAAGTAGAAAAATAGGGACCACTACGGTGGGAAGGTAACAGCGTTCCGTGCGCCTTTGGTGTCTACTCATGCCGGCCACATGACCACGGAGACGTCCTCGGACAAGCGCTGGCTCTTCGGCGTTGTAACAGAAATGAGCACCAGCCCCTAGAGTCGGAAACGACTAGCACACATGCGTGGGGGAACTTTTACCTTTTACCTTTACCTTAAGATTGTATAAATGATATATAGACCCTTTGACAATCTGAGTGGAGTCCTAAAAACGAGAAACAATGGAAAACATATTCGGGGGGGAAATAGGAGGTTGAAAGAAACTGCAAAATTCACCTACTTCTAAAGTACTAACCTCTCAATCTGCCCTACTAACTTAAGATCTCTTTGATGAGCTGAAAGTGGAGAGGAACCTATTGAGGGAATTGTGTTTAAGCATGAGGTATGAATAAAGTAGTAAGGAAATGTAACAAAGAAAGAAAGATGATTGAAAGGATAAGATATACATAGAATATACAATGACATTAAATTGCAAAGCCTTAGTACCACCGAACATCTAGGATTTTTCCCCCCAGATGAAATTGCTTTTATTTACTAGAATATGCAAGTTATTCTTGCATCATAAGAACATATTCAGCTTTCATCTCAAAGAAGTAACCACACATCTTTTACAATAGAGATCGCTGGAGCCCTCAGTAAGAATTTTTCTGACCACCTGCTATGACAGATTAAACCTGGAATCCTTTGCACACCATATGCTCTGCCCTTGAGTTATGATCTTCCTTCCTATTTTTAGTAACAAAGTTAACAGGCAATATATTTTGTAAACTAATGCTTTTTGCATTAATACATGGGATCTCCACTGACATTTTTGAATTACCTGATGCTGTGAATTAACATTATTCTCCTTCCCACTCTGGGTTTACTATCCAAATTATACATACTTTACTATTCCATTTGCCAAGAAAGTCATTACTATATTTGGTTGAAAAAATGGAAAGTTTCATCAAGAAAGTTTTTCCCATCATTTATTACATTGTTTTCCCATGAGCTGAATAAAGTTCTAAAGAGTTGAGACTGATATTGTATCATTTTATGAATTATATTGCTTTCCTTTTCCCCTAATATCTCTTAGTAAAATATACAGCGCTGATTTAATGCCATTGCTTATAAAGCTGAGTCATATTATTTAATTCTTCTGGTTTTGATCTTCTAGCTATTGACTTATTTTCCTCTATTTTAATTCCAGATTAATTCCACCCAGTCCCAAGGGATTGGAATGAGATGCAGTTTGCAGATGTTCTCGCTGGTTGACATATGCATCATTTCCTTGTGATGTGAGTATGCATAGATCCAGGGCATATTGTCACACTGAGGAAGGTAAATCACACCACTGCAGATGCATCACAAAACAGCTAGACAACTACTGCTCATCCATGCCATGCTATGTGTATGAAATTGAAAGATCAGAGTCTGAACTAGAGATTGAATTACCCTTAGGACAGATGTAGTGAGAAACCATTCTTTTTCTTTTGGGCTGTTGCAGTTGCTTATGCTTTTTTTTTTAAAAAAAAGTCTAATTACTTTGCTAATATACTCAGTGTGTGGGTTAGCTTGACATTTTAAGGGCAGGGAGATTTTTTGCATAAGAGGAAGCTCTCCATGTCTGGAGTGACAAGATCTCTATGGGAACAAATAGTTTCCTTCTTACAGATTTCTGTCCAAATGTTTGAATTAACATCATGAGCAAATGCACAGTGTGGGACAATGTTTTATGTCTGGCAGTACTTTGGCAGTACTTCTGAGGGGGGGGTGGAGGGGGTTATCAGGATTACACTAATATAGAAATTCAGGAATAAAATATTTATTTATAAAATTTATTGGCCACCTTTCTTACCATAAGGTAACTCTGAGTGGCTTACAGATATAAAAAAATGTATCTACATAAGATATGCAGATGATACCACTCTAATGGCAGAAAGTGAAGAAGAACTAAAGAGCCTCTTGTTGCGGGTGAAGAAGGAGAGTGCAAAACTTGGGTTGAAACTTAACATTAAGAAAACCAAGATCATGGCATCCGGCCCTCTCAATTCCTGGCAAATAGATGGGCAAGAAATGGAGGTAGTGACAGATTTTATTTTCCTGGGCTCCAAGATCACTGCAGATGGGGACTGTAGCCAAGAAATTAAAAGACGCTTGCTCCTCGGGAGGAAAGCCATGGCAAATCTAGACAGCACACTAAAAAACAGAGACATCACCCTGTCAACAAAAGTGCGTATAGTCAAAGCTATGGTCTTCCCAGTTGCAATGTATGGCAGTGAAAGTTAGACCATAAGAAAGGCTGAGCGCCAAAGAATTGAGGCCTTTGAACCATGGTGCTGGAGAAGACTCCTGCGAGTCCCTTGGACTGCAAGGCGATCAAACTGGTCGGTCCTAGAGATCAACCCTGACTGCTCTTAAGAAGGCCAGATCCTGAAGCTAAAACTCAAATACTTTGGCCACCTAATGAGAAGGAAGGACTCACTGAGAAGAGCCTAATGCTGGGAAAGGTTGAGGGCAATAGAAGAAGGGGACGACAGAGAATGAGGTGGCTGGATGGAGTCACTGAAGCAGTAGGCGTGAGCTTAAATGGACTCCAGAAGATGGTAGAGGACAGGAAGGCCTGGAGGAACATTGTCCATAGGGTCACGATGGGTCGGACACGACTTCGCAGCTACCAACAACAACATCTACATTAAAATATGAATAAATGAAAACCAAAGATGAAAATCGAGGATATATGTGGAGAGTGGGGACAGAATGGGGAAACGTGGAGTCTGTTGTTCCTTGATCAACCACTTCCACTCTACTGTTTCCCCACTGGGGCCCCGAGGTGAACTGGCAGAGTCAAATCTTTAGGCTCTTATCAAAGACTTGAGAGATTTAAAAAGGTCTGGGATATTTTTGGAGGAATTAGGCATTGAGATTGAACTGAGAAATGCTGCTACATTGTCAGGATTGGTCATTCTAGGTCAGGGGTAGGCAACCTTAGCTCTTTTATGACTCGTGGACCTCAACTCCCAGAATTCCTGAGCCGCCTGGCTCAGGAATTCTGGGAGTTGAGGTCCACGAGTCATAAAAGAGCCAAGGTTGCCTACCCCTGCCCTAGGTAGTTCCCCATTGATGAAATGAAGTGCTATCAACCCATCTTAAACTGCAAGAAACTGCATCATCATGAAATTGATTATTCCTATTGCTGATCCTTGCTCTTCTTCTCCTCTATTCAGATAAATAACATATGATGAGCAAAGTGATTGTTTGATTTCCTTGGCCTTTTAACACCCCCTCCTTCACCTATCACCAGCTAGTGGGAGGGAAAAAAAGATCTGCCCATTGTGATACTGGAATATAAATATAAAGGTCTCTGATTGCAGTCCTTTGTTCACCCCCGTCTATTCTCTCTTCTGAGTCTGTCCTCCTATTACACCTTCTTTCATAACTCAACCTGAATAAGTTCAAGAAGAGGCTGAAGTCTCAAATGGAGCCAAATCATTTGTGAGACTATTGGAGATGGGCTAGTCCTGTTATTTCAAAGTTACACAAGTTCAGCCTCTTATGCCATTTTGGCCTGCTGCATTTTTTTTACTGTTATACCACTTCAGCGTTATTTTATTTCAGGGTTACATTATCTGAACATTACAAGGAAATTTTAACTTGATGAGCTCCCATTTAATCACTTTTGGATGTAACAGACAAAATTTGCATCTGGATTTAAACCTAAAATAATAGTCCAAACCCCAAATACTTTGAACAAAATGATGTGATTGAAACAATTTGGTATTTAATGGCAGTGAAAGAATGAATCCTTTCCCACTCCCAAATGAGCTACTGTACTAAATTGAGGTGTTACTGGACCATTTTATGATTTTCATTGTTTTCTTTCTTTACAAAATTTATTTCTTTAGCATATTAATAATGAATCAAAGAAGGAATAGCTTGTCTCTGAGTACAATAATAACAGATTCTCAGGCACCACCCATTACCAAGCAACACTTGATTTTTACATGGAGATTTCTTATCCAGCCTCTAACAATTTGAGTTTCTTGTTAAGTACTATATTTTCTTCTGGCAAACCTATCTGTTGCAAATCTAGAAACAACAGAGTAATGGAAGATGATGCAGCCTAGGAAAGATGAGCTGGACTGGGTTTCCTTACCAGGCATCCAAAGGGAGACATCCATCATCATTACTGCCTGGACTCCCAACATCTAATTGCTTCAGTAAATTAGAATATCTCACGCTATCTGCATCTAAGTGCTTGGTCTACAGCATGGCAGCTCTTGGGGGGAGAAGTTAATTTAGCACTGGAGACCATCCCATTCATTAAAGATCAGACTTTGTAAAATTAAGTGTCTCTCTCTAGCATGAGACAACAGGAAGTATGATAAAGCTAGTTAATATCACATAAATTCACCCATTAGGTACTGTAGAGTTGATTTCAACATATCTGGAAGGAGACCTACCAGATGACATCTTCCCATTTCAAGGTGATACAAAATATGGAATATTCATATTTCAATTTCAAAATTGTGCCTTCTAGGAAAGAATAATAGTTTTGAGTAATTCAACCACAAGCAATTCTACCTCTGCTTCTTAGCATTGCTGTATTTGTATTTGACATTGCATGTTCTTAAATTTAAAAGGGAATGGTTGACACGTTTTGTAATCAGCTCTAATAGTATTCATATATCAGACAGTTCAATTCCTTTTATTGGAGAGCTAAAGAATTGAACTGAAGAGGAAAAAATCTAGATCCATTTCAGTCAGATTTCATGCTGGGATTTTGTACCAGGACAGTTGACAGTCACATGTATTTGATTTGTGGCAAAGCCAGGACTCAGGTGTGTTTCCATCCTTGTGCTCCTTGATCTCTGTTTTTTTCAGTACCATTGACTACAGTATCCTTCTGAGATGGTTCCACAGGCTGCGGATAGGAGCACCATTTTATCTTGGTTCTCTTAGAGTTGGTTGGAAGAGTTGTTGTTACTTATGACTCTCCTTTGTGGGGGGAAACTAGGTTCTACTCTCTCTGCCCTCCTCTTCAACATCTCCATGAAATAGCTAGCTGAGGTCATAAGACAGAGTTCTGCATCATTAATATACTGATGATACCAACTATATATTTCAACCATAAGTTGGCCAAGTGAGGCTGTTGAGGTTCTGTCCTAGTGTCTGGAGGTTGTGTGGAAAGGTACCTTTCCCAACTCAATCCTACTACGTAGCAGTAGATGTTTGGGTCATCTAAACCTGGGATGTTCCATCTTTAACCTTTAATTATGGGTTATCACTTCCTTCATTCAAGAGTGATGCATCATCTGAGGGTCTTCCTGGACTCACAGCTCCTGCTCAAAGAGATGGCAGCTGAAGCCAGGAATTCCTTTGTACTCCATCTGTTCCATGAATTGTGCCCTTTCATAGTTGGGAGAACCTTCAGATAGTCATTTATGGCTTATGCTATTATGGTCTACATAGGGTTGCCTTTGAAAACTGCCCAGAAAGTTCAACTGGTCCAAAATGCAATAGCACAAGCATTAATGGACATCTTTGATATGCCCATATAAAATCTCTGTTTTGTGACATGCGCTAGTTGCCAGTTTGCTTCTAAGTGCAATTGAAAGTGCTGGTCATTACTTGTAAAGTCCCAGCATACAGCCTGGCTATTTGAGAAATCCCCTATCTCCTAAAATATCTGCTCAGCCTATTTGATGTACCGTTAACAGAATGGAGGCACTCCTGGTTCCTCTGATTAAACAATGCCATACAGTATATTGGGACCCTGGAAGTTTGTCTTCTCTGTCATAATGCCTGCCAATTAGAATGAGGGTCCCCTCAAGATATGATGGGGCTCTCCCTGCTATCATTTTAGAGGGTCCTGCAGACCTAGTTCTTCACTTAGGCCTTGGTTGGGATGGATATAACTTCTATGGGTATAGACGTGGGTGGGTTTATTGCTGCCCAGGTCTTTGTTCTTCACCATCTTTAGTTCCTTGTTTTTATAACTGTATTATTTGGATCAGGAATTATGTTTTACTTGCAAATCATCCAGAAAGTTGGAAGTTGAGCATTATACAAATTTAATAAATAAAATAATAAATAAGCAAGCAAGGAGGCAAGCAAGCTCCTTCATTCTGAGTTTTCTCTTTCCCTCTATTTAATGGAACTGATGGACTGTTTGGGATTAAATACTTCTACTGTAGGTGACTAGAAACAGTGAAGGACTACCACTGGACTCCCCACCATCACCATTTCCTGCCAATTCCTTAGCCCAGGGCTTTTCAACCTTTTCAGAGATTGTACCACTTTTAGGATATGGCAATATTTGAGTACTACCAGTCACCTAGAAGGTGGGCGTGACTGCTTGACGCAACTCACTGGACACAGCTGACTTGAGACAGCTGGGTCAGAACGGAACAGGTCGCACTGGCTAACTCAATGTGGGGACAAATCAGTGCCCCACAAGCTCCTCGCCTCCACAAACTGCTAGCAGCAAAGCACATGCGTGTGCACACACACAATGCATTCTAGGTTTGGGGAGGAGAGGAAGGAGAGGGCCTTCTCCCCAGGCCCAGGCATGATTGGCAATTTGCTAGCTCAGATGTGGATATAAGTCTCCAAGCTTGGAATGTTTGTGTGTGTCTGTGTGTGTGTGTGTGTGTGTGTGTGTGTGTGTGTGTGTGTGTGTGTAGCAAGCTAAAGAGATGTTCTTTTCCCAATCTCAGACATCGTTGGTGTTTCCCTGTCCGGTGCCCGCTTCTGGCAAAGCAGGAGGTGGAGGATGTTTGCAGGAACCATTTTCCTTTGAGTCCAACATCTATCTATCTATTTCTGGAGAGCAAGAGGAGGCGGCAGGGGAGCAGAGCTCCTGGGTCCTGCACAAGGGAGGCTGGCCCTTCTTGAAAGAGAATTCCCATTTCCAATTGTGCATGGTAAGGATGCTGGCTTGTTGGGGCAGCCTTCCCTCACACAGCTCCCCTGCCACCCCCTCCTCCACTCCAGAGATCTGCAGGGGAGACAGAGATCGGGAGGGCAAGGTGCAGCCTCCATATTGGCCACTTCTACCTCTCTAAGCCCTCCTCAATTAAATATACATTATATATAAATTAAAACACAGCCAAGAAATCACTAATTACAGCTCTTCACATATTTCCTGCATAAACCACCTTTATTGATGTTAGGAAGGAAGAGCAAACCTTATTAAGGAACTCTTAACAGGAAGAGAATTGAAGACCCAAAAGGGTCTTGTTCTTTCTAATCTGCCTTCCCTCTGAAGCTTTAGTTCTCATTATTTTATTATTATGTATTTAAGAAGAAGATCAAAGGCCTCCGTAGCTCAGGATACTTACCTTAAAATCAGAACCCAGAAAAATGTAGTTAATCCACAATACCCCCTATGAAGAATGAATATAATCTTTGGGCCCTGAGAGCATGCAGGTGTCCAGTCAGAACATTAGTGGCACACCTGTCAGCAACTGGGAGTGCATAAGTCCATGTACTTCACTTCCCTGTCTCACAACTCAGTCCATACATCCTTTAATTTTTAGACTTTTTTTTCTCATAAGCTCCTTAAAAAAACCCACAAGGTATGGTGTAATTAGCAGGAAAAATAAATCTAGCACTTCTGAATTCTTTCTCCAAGGGGGAAAGTTCACAGCCTGCAGGTTGCTAGCAAAGTTGTCAAACAACGTAGTTATTGCTGCTAAAGGCAAGAATAAATAAGAAATCAATTTTGCAGCTCTTTCCTGTTACTACATCTTCTTACCTCCAGAATGTGGCTTGGGATTGCACAAGAGACTAGGCTAAAATCTGGTTGAGTAGTTTGCAGCCAGGTGTTCAGTACAGACCTTGCCAATGTGATTTTAATAGCCCAGGAAGGAATAGGAAAACCAGAGGAAAACTTTGCAATCAATAAACCACGGTGGACTACGCTTGTTTTGCCCTATTTTGATTCTCCTCCCCAGCAGCAGCCCATCAATTTCAGAACTGCATGGCCACAAAGATAGGCCTTCAGCCTCCCAATCCTTGCTTAGAGAGGGATTTGCATTTCAGCCAGGGTTAGGGCATATGCCCCAATCAAAGGAAATCCCCAAATCCAGAGGGCCAGAAGATAGCCCAGCCAATGTGACCATTTCCTTCTCGCCCCCTGGGCACAGATGCAGCCGCTGTTCCTCGCCATAGCTGGGGTGGGACTTGCAAGTACCTACATCCTGCAAAGCGGTGGTCCCCTGGTGCTTCCACCTGCCGCCATGCCGGCAGCCTCGACTAAACGCCACATGCTACAGCCTCACTCAGCCAAGGAAGGGGGCAGCAGCCAAGACTACAGCAGATCTGCAGCTTGTCAGGGGCACTCAGAGGCTGTCCAACTTTAATCTGCAATTTTGGGGTTGGAAAGTGGAGGGGCAGTGCCGTGTTTGCAGGCCTGGCAGCACCTGCTGAAAAGCCTCCTCCCCCCCACCTTTGGAGCCATCCTGATGCCAACTGGCCTGCCAGCATAGATTTGCCAGCTTCGTCCTGCAAAGCGCGGCTCACCTGGTGCTCCCATCTGCCACCATACCAGCAGGCCCATCGGCATCAGGATGGCTCCAAAGGAGGAAGCTGCAGGGGGTGGAGGGGAAGCAGGAGGCTTTCCAGCAGGGGCTGCCAGGCCGGCAAATGCGGCGCTGCCCCTCCACTTTCCAACTCCGAAATTGCAGAGTAAAGTTGGGCAGCCTTTGAGCGCCACTGATAAGCTGCAGATCTGCTGTAGTCTCGACTGCCCTCCCCTTCCTTGGCAAGGCAAGGCTGGAGCGCACGGCTTTTAGTCAGGGCTGCTGGCATGGCGGCAGATGGGAATGCCGGGGGAGCACTGCTTTGCAGGATGCATCTGTGCCCAGGGAGTGAGAAGGAAACGGAGGGGCGTGATGGTGGGCTGCCTTCTGGCCCACTAGATTTGGGGTTTTCTTTTGATTGCGGGCTGGAGTGGGCTGGCCCCTGTCTCCAGGGTGGCCCTGGGCCAAATGTACACACCCCATGGGCATGTCTATAACCTCCTCTTCCTTTTGTCTTCAGTGTAGCTGCAACTGACTCCTTTCCCCAGGGTGTGCACAACTTCCGGAAGCACGAGTCAGCTGGAGCCCGTTGCAGATCCTGGGCTCTCAGTAGAGCCCCGGCAATACCGCAGCTCCAGCTGGCTCTCCCACAGGCCTGTGCTGTGTTGCCGCCACTTCAGCTCATACCCACGCTACACTTTCTTTACATTTTTTTACAGTGCTTTTCAACCCATCGTAAGCGTACCACCTGCCAGGTGCCGACGTACCACCAGTGGTACATGTACCACCAGTTGAAAAGCCCTGCCTTAGCCTATCTCAACTTATCTTTCCCTGGTCCCATCAGTGTATAGCAAGGTGTGTGTGTGGCTGTGTGTTAGAAAGAGGGAGGGAGACTCTTTGCTTGCTTCCACTAATCTATATTTTTAAATAAATCAACTATAAGAATGCCATATTGCAACTTTTCACCACTAATGGAAATGAGTCTGACTTGCTTATACTCCATTATATAAAATTCATCGTTCCCAAAGTCGCCAATTATTAGTACTGCAGCAGATTATGAACTTGGCATCCTGAAAAATAAAGAATGATCTAACAGAAGCAAAAGCTTTCTTTAAATTAAATATTGACACTGTTAATACAACAGTATGTCATTTTGGATTATATGATCTCATTTTGTAAGTATTTCTTCTTGCCTCTCAGCCCACAATGTGCCAAATATAGAATCTGGCAGCATAGAAAGCAGGAAGATTTATAATGAAAGTTTAGAAAGCACATACCTGGGATCTTGGAAAGTAGGTGGAAGAAAGATTTATACCAAGCTTTTTTGAATAGGCAAGATAAATATGAGTTTCTTTTTTTTAAAAAACTTGCATAAGCACTGGTTAATAACAATGATACCTCCAACATCATCAAACAAATGTATCTCTCTATCCCAAGTTCTTGGGAAGGACTTGATAGGTGAATAAAAATGTCAAATCCAGTCTAAACATCCGACTGTGGGATGAACCATCTTCATCATCATCACGGGCAGCCTGGTCATTCATTTTGTTATATTAGTCTAATCTGAAGCAGACAGTACACTTGAGTAAACTGAACTCTTCCAATTTAGTAGTAGTAGTAGTAGTAGTAGGAGGAGGAGGAGGAGGAGGGGGAGGAGGAGGAAGAGGAGATAGGCTTATTTTAGGAGCTTTTATAAGGAGTTCACAGCATTTATAAATTGATTCTATACATATCCCATACATAGGCAGTGGTGGTGAATACCATGGTGTGCTACTCTAACTAATACATAATTGTATTATTCAACTGGTTTCTATAAAATGGGTAATATTTTCTTCCTTCAGTGGGAAACTTTAAGCAGTTTCCCAATGTGATCCAAGAAATGATTCACTCCCTATGTTTCTCCCTATCTTCTTTTAACCATACATTTCTTCCTCTGTCCTCCTTTTTCTGTCATTCCACACCCCTCCTACTTCTACCCACCTTTTTCATGTATAGCATGCTTAGTTTTGAGATTTTGCATCGATTATATTTGAATGGTTATTTGCCTTAAAGATGGTTTCCATCTTATTCAAATCTTGGAATTCTGAATCTTCCAGTACTGCCCTCTTGCAGATGACTGTTGACCCTGGAAAAGCTTAT
This sequence comes from Vipera ursinii, assembly GCF_947247035.1. Taxonomy (NCBI): domain Eukaryota; kingdom Metazoa; phylum Chordata; class Lepidosauria; order Squamata; family Viperidae; genus Vipera; species Vipera ursinii. The sequence continues at coordinate 26,233,638 of NC_139518.1, forward strand.
TTAATAAGCTAGGAGCTATCATCATATATTTCAGAAGCTATTGGACTTCTTAAGAAAAAGTTACTTTGTTTTTCTTGAATCTACAGCTAATCAGTTTAATTAGATGAGCCCAAGTTCTACTATTGGGACAAAGCATAAATAACATTCACTGTCACTGTAGCATTTATAATTTTAATGCTATCCATTCTGTGATAGCAAATCCCTTTGCAACCCGATGCCAAATCCCTTCACAAAGTTTGATCATTAAACACACCACCTATTCATATAGTGGCTGGTTAAGTCCTCAAGTATTTCAATCCAGTATTATAGGATTAATGGGCTGCAATGATAAGGGAAAAAAACAGGCAGGCTATCAACAACCAAATTGGCAGAGTTCATGAAGGGTTACTACAATTTTTGCCATTGTTCTCATGCTGAGCTGCAGATTTAAACAGCTCCTTGACACCGTGGTCCCTCATACTGTTCCCATACCAGACGGCTAAGGAAAATTCCTAAAGTATGTTGCTCCAGTTGCAGGAAATTCTGTCTGTCCATTTGTCTTTCTCACATACAAATTCCTACAGACAAACTTTCATTAAAACTATCATTCTAAAATATTAAGTGTCTTAATTTGTATGTTTGGCAGGTACAGTATAATAATTATAAAGAATGAACTTCCTTTCTCTTCTACTTTTTGGTTCTGTTTAGGTGTGATTGTTTTTTACGCAATGGAATTTGGGGACAGGCTGTATTTGGGGACAGGCTGTTAAACGTCTTCCTGGGGTTTATTGGCCTTAACAGGTCCTGTAAAGCAGAGGTCCCCAATCCCCTGTCCATGGACCGGCAACGGATGCAAGCAGTATGCAAAACCAGGCCCCCCTCTGGTCCATGGAAAAACCTTTCTCCACAGAACTGGTCTCTGGTGCCCAAAAGGTTGGGGGCCGCTGCGGTAAAGAGAATGCTGGCTTGGCAGCTTCACATCTCCCCTTCAGACAGTAGCTAAGCCATAACAGAATATATTGGTTAACTGTACCATAAACATCATCCAAACCATTGATCTGAAATGAATTCAAGAGTCATCCAGTCCACCCTTACCAATGAAGGAGATCCATTGATGTGATATTGCTAAGGGCACTCCGACCAATTTCTTCAAAATCTCTAAGGATATTCCGCTGACTTTCAAGCCTGCCTGCCCGACTGTCATTAGCTCTTTCAGTCGGGATGTGTTTGAAATTTGAATCCTTTGATTTGGTTGTGGTTATTCCTTGCTTTCCACTTCAGGCATTCTGATGCTAAAATAAAAGACAGTGATCAACCAGCGAAATATTAGCGGTGAAAAATAAAGTGTAACTTAATATTTGTATAGCAGTTGGCACCCGTCAAAAAGTCCAGTCCAGACTTTTGTTACCAAATTCTTTTCCTGAAGTGTAAAAATAAAAGAGGGAGGAAGAGAGAAAAATTCCAAGCTTATTACAGGATAAACGCAACAATAAGTACTTGTGTATTTTGTCCTCTTAAAACAAAGTTCTAAAGAGGGAAGAAGACTGCTTGAAGTGGAAGGGATGTGAGTCACTGGTGTTGCACAAGTAATTGCTTAAAGCAAAAAGTAATAAAATATGGAATATATCATACGACAGAATCATAGCACTTAAGGGAACCAACTGTCTTCCTTTTGTGTTCTGCTATAACATAACAGTTGTCTTGTTCCAATCAATCATTGGTCCATCCAGCTCATAATATTGCCCTGACTGGCAGCAGTTCTCCTGAATTTCAGGCAGGAATTTTCTAGCCCTTACTTGAAGAGGTTGTAGGTTGCACCTGGGATCCTGCATTCAATTGCTATGCTTTCCATTTGGCTAAGGCTAAAGCCTCTTCCGGTGAGAGAGACCCAATGTCTCTCCAGGTTTTATCTCAGAATGGACAGAGATAAAGGTTCTGATTTGTTTAATTTAGCAGTACCAAAAGCTCGTTTATTTTCTTCCAGGGGCAGGAATTGGAGTAATCCCCTCTCTTAGCATGGCTAAGAAAGCTTGAAATAAGAAGAGGGTACCACCATTTATCCCTGGAGCAGCTGACCTTGCTTTTTCCCCCACAGCTGCTGAAAAGGTGAACCTGCAAAGCTGCAACATATTTTCTGACTCAGTGCATCGCGTTGAGTTACATGTCCTCCAGGAGGGTAAATTATAATATAAAGCAAATAAAGCCAAGGACAGAATAGGTATATATTATCATATGAAAGATAAAAAAAGTCACACTTTTATTCAAAACTGTTAAAATCATAATGGTCATTGAAGCAATCAAGTATATAAGCATCACTGGCAAATTACAGCATTATGGGGTTATAAAGCTGAAATAAGCTAACTCCATTCTTAGTGAATAAATCAAACGTAAGCTACAATAGTTTGCTTGGTTTTGTTTGCAAGTTGGGAGAAATCTAGTTTCTCTATTATGCAAACCTGGATTACTTCCTAATGTGTTTTGTGAATTCAACCCAATAATTTTAGAGAACTGTCTACCAATCTTCATTTTTTTAGGAAAGGCCGCTGGAGTATAGTTATAAAGAGCCCTAGTTGAAGCAGATTAACTAGACCATAGGGACGCCGTGGCTCAGTGGGTTAGGACGCTGAGCTTGTCGATCGGAAGGTCGGCAGTTTGGTGGGTCGAATCCCGAGTGCTGCATAACAGAGTGAGCGCCTGTTACTCATCCCAGCTTCTGCCAACCTAGCAGTTCGAAAGCACGTAAAAATGCAAGTAGAAAAATAGGGACCATCACGGTGGGAAGGTAACAGCGTTCCGTGCCAGCCACATGACCATGGAGATGTCCTCGGACAAGCGCTGGCTCTTCGGCTTTGAAAAGGAAATGAGCACCGGCCCCTAGAGTCGGAAATGACTAGCGCGCATGTGCGGGGGAACCTTTACCTTTACCTTTACCTAACTAGACCATTCTCAAAAAGGATTCAGGCCTATTGTGAAACCAAACTTATTGATCACTCTTGTTGATGATCTTTGGTAGGACCAGGGTACAGGGAGTATGACTATCCTGGTTCTCTCAAGGTATCACTGTTTTTCAACACCATTAACCATAGTATCCTTCTGGATTCCCTACACACATTGAAATACACAATACTAGTTTTTTCCAGTGTTTTCCTCCTTCCTAAGAGGCTAGTTCCAATTGGTGATGATTAAGTGGGGAAAGGCCAAATCTTTGTGCAATCCATTATGGGGCACCCGAGGGTTCAATCTCTTCATTGTTTGATACCTGCATGAAGTTTCTCAGTTATCTGCTGGCATAGGATGACATACCATCAATATGCTGATAATACCCAGGTACTGTATATAACTTTGCCTCAGGTTGGACAGGAAATGCAGTGGTACTTGCCAGGTGTTAAGATCTGGATGAGGAAAAACAGGCTTAGACTGACTCCTATCATGACATAGTGGTTATAGATATGAAAACCATCTGAATCCAGAGATGGTTTTATTTTTACTCTCAATGAGATAATACTTTCCTAGATGCAGTTGGACTACTATTTGAGATTTCTTCCTCTGAGGGTGCCACCAGTTGCCGCTTTTCCTGGATCAGGAGGTTTATTTGCAGTCATTCATGCCCTTATCTCCTAATGGCTGGATTATAGAAGTGTGTTCTATGTAGGCTGCCCCTGAAGACCACCTTATCCATAATATATAGCAGCCTTAGTAGACATGAATGTACCAAGGTTTGCCTCTGCAACACCACTATTACAGAAGCTGCACTGCCTGCTTCCAGGTGCTAGTTATTACTTGTAAAATGGAGCCTGGGTGATTTTATTAATGCTTTATGACAAACTTCATTGAATGTTGTAAGAACTGGGAGAGAGAGATTGCTGACAGTCTCACTGCTGAAGAAATGTCTTCTTTAGGGATTCTGGGCATAAGCCTTCAAAGTGATGGTTCCCTTCCTTTGGACAACCTTAAACCTAGATAGCCAGACCACATCCTCATTAAAACTTTCAGAATCCCATAACAACTTGCCTCCTCAGAAAGGCATTTGGGTATGAGTAAGACCATGCTAACCCAAATGATGGCACATTGGACTGATGGATTAGCTGTATTGTTTAAATTTTAATCTTTTGGTATTAATACTATACTCCATTCAGAGCCTCTCTAAATAGATCCACCTAAACATTATTTAGTAATAATCAAATCAATCAATCTAGCACTCTTTTTTAAAAAAAATTCCATTTATATCCCGCCCTTCTCCGAAGACTCAGGGCGGCTTACAAGCTTAGCAGTAGCCTTCATTCTATGTATATGCCTGCTTATTAGGGCTTTCACACCCCCAAGCGGCATTATCACAAAGTCCCCCCAACAATCTGGGTCCTCATTTTACCTACCTCGGAAGGATGGAAGGCTGAGTCAACCTTGAGCCTGGTGGGATGCGAACCTGCACTAATTGCAGGCAGCTGGTGTTACTTAAGGAGGCATTAGCCCACTGCTCCACCAAGGCTCTTACTCAGGATGGCTTAGAATTTCTCATTAGAGCAAATAAAAAGCATCAACTATACTATGGTGGGGTGGTTATACACAGCAGTGATAAAAAGCTTAATAGGAATGGAATTGGCCAGTAATTAGATTTGATTTTTGATTTGTGGTCTGGTTGCTAAGATTCATTTGGAAGGATGCAATTACTGGAAGAAAAAACAACCCACGTGGATCATGACCTGTTAGTTACTGTTAATCCCCCCAATTTGATATGCCAAAGAAAATAGTTAAGTACACAGCAAAGGGAAAAAAAGTATCGTTCTCCTGACAATTCAAGCATTTTATTTGAAGCAATTTAAAATGAATATAGACAGTTTGAAATGCCTGAGCGCTTCATTGCCTGTTGAATGAATGATTTCGCCTTCTAGATTGACTTTGTGATGTGTGATCCAATGGAGCTGTTTTTAAAAATTCTGAAGTAGCCATTGGTTCATATTAACAAAGGAAGCACATGTCTCCCCTTACCTTAGAAGGAGAACATTTTTGTTTTTAACCCAAATCCAGTCTCCAATAGGAGCTACTTGAAAAGGAAACTTATTTTTTTTCTGAACCAAAATTTTGTGAAAACAAAAAGACATATTTATATATTTCTCTGTCCCATTGGCTGTGTTTAATTGAATTTAATTAAGATAGCAGCAACTGATGTGAAATAATAGCCCTATATACAGGACTCAGTTCTCTATTGAAAAGCTTCTCTGTTTAGGAGAACTTTCAGAATCCATATTCATTATTTAGCGTATTGCCTACAATGTCAGGGAAATCTACACATGCAAGACACACAATGCAGTCCTGACAGCCTAGAATGCTAGTTCATGCTGTTCGGCGCTTACGTGCCTATCCTTGATGCACTGCGGGCGGGGGTGGGGGCAAACTAGCTTACATCAGCTAACTAGCCACACCTGGGTTGCTGGCTCTTCTAAGCTCCTCTGCCAGTCTCACCTCGCCTCATGTCACAAAGCCTCGCATCCATCCTGTGCCAGCTTCTGCTCTCTGCACGCATAGTTAGGTTTTTCCCAGCAAAGTTGTACTTATTAATCTACTTGCAAAATTGGATGCTTTTGATCTGCTGAGTGAATAGGAGCTAGGGATTGAACAATGGAAGCTCACTGTCTCATGGAGCCAGGCTTGACCTGCCGGAGTGCAGCATCATTAAGCCTGTGAGCCACTATGTCACTTCTCAGGAGATCTTCCTCGAGGAGATCAACCCTGACTGCTCTTTAGAAGACCAGATCCTGAAGCTAAAACTCAAATACTTTGGCCACCTAATGAGAAGGAAGGACTCACTGGAGAAGAGCCTAATGCTGGGAAAGACTGAGGGCAATAGAAGAAGGGGACGACAGAGAATGAGGTGGCTGGATGGAGTCACTGAAGCAGTAGGCGTGAGCTTAAATGAACTCCAGAAGATGGTAGAGGACAGGAAGGCCTGGAGGAACATTGTCCATGGCGTCGCGATGGGTCGGACACGACTTCGCAACTAACAACAACAACTATGCAAGGTCGATCCAGCACAGTTCTCTTTGTGTTCTTTATCTTCTTTATTATTGGTGACATCAGTTAACTTGGTCAGCTTGCTTCTCATTGTTCACATTACTGTATGTTTCATGAAGAAGCACTAATCTCAGTCAAGCTCTTGAACAATGAATCTATCTTCCATTGTTTTTTTAATGGCTATTTATGTTTAATCTTTAATCAGTTACTGTTCATGAACCATCTACCTTGACATTATTAAATGACATGAGTTATTAGTGATTGTTGTATCTGAAGTATTACAACAGCACAACTGCTTTCCATGATGGCATATTAATTCTGGTCTTCTGATGCATCTGATCAAGCAGGTTTTTGAAAGGCAATGAAACCTGCAAATTCTATGAGTTGGAACGATAGGTGGATGAAATAGATATAACTGCATATGCAGCATACTTTTACGTTTATATATTGCATTAAGCTGCAACACAAAGGCTTTAGTGGATAGAAAATCCGGATACAAATAATCAGCATCGGTATCATGGCATTTAAAAAAAAATTGCTTGACAGATGCCTTGTTCGGTAAACCATAGTTAAAATAAACATGGCTTAGTAGCTTACTACAGCGTGTAAATCCAGCTGATAGTTTTGCTGGAGAATTATATGCATTATGTGCTCCACTAACATAAATAATAATAATAAAATAATAACAGTAATAATACAATAATTACAGTCTGCAACAATACCTGTAATATTGTTAAACAACAGCACCATGGTGGCACGGTGGTTAGAATGCAATATTGCAGGTTAACTCACTGCTCACTACAGGAGTTCAATTCTGAGAGGCTCAAGATTGACTCAGCCTTCCATCCTTCCAAGGTCGGTAAAATGAGGACCCAGATTGTTGGGGATAATATGCCAACACTGTACACTGCTTAGAGAGGGCTGTAAAGCACTGTGAAGCAGTATATAAGTCTAAGTGCTAATGCTATCTGCCTATCTCAGATTCTTGGAAAGGACTTGATAGGTGGACAAAATGTCAAATCCAGTCTAAATGTCTGGCTGACTGTGTGACCTATCATAATTTTATACACTTTTTGAAATATATTTTTGGTCAACTCAGAGTGGCACACATACCTAATATTCCTATTTTCCCAATGACCATCCTGTGATGTGATTGGGCTGCGAGAGGGTGACTGGCCCAAAGTCATCCAGCCAGCTTTCACACCTTTGTTGTTGTTGTTGTTATTGTTCTTGTTAGTTGCGAAGTCATGTCCGACCCATCGCAACCCTATGGACAACGTTCCTCCAGGCCTTCCTGTCCTCTACCATCTTCTGGAGTCCATTTAAACTCACGCCCACTGCTTCATTTCACACCTAAGGGAGGCTTAAAATCAGTCTCCTGGTTTCAAGGCCAGCATTGGGTACAGTTGCATATAACTACAAGGCATATTATAAATATTTTATTCAATGATATTGGAGACAATATATGCAAAATCTTATTACCCAATCGTTATAGTCCTTATTCCCATTCTATATGTAGACAAAATGTTTTAGCAATGAAAATTCTTCAGATTCAGAAGTGGCAGAGCAACATATAATTTGTTGTTGGGTTTTTTTGAAATTGGAATTGCCTATGAAAATACACCCTCTGTAGTAACCCAAAATACTATCTGCCAGCACTCAATTCCTGCTTTCATCTGTAAACTACAATCTATAATTTTATGTGTCACAACTTTAAGATGTAAAGTGAAGGGTTACCGCTAGCTAAAGCAAAGCTTCCCATAATCCACCCACTGCAGGTTTAGATAGGTTTAGCTCAATTAATCTCACTATAATTCTCACTGACTTTCACTGGAGTGGGAGTTAAAATCAATCCCAGCGTGTCTTGCTAGATAATGAAGTTAGCAATGCTCCAACAGGGTCTCAAAGAAATCTTTCTCCTTAATAAAGAACATTTTACCCCACACAGTGAACCACTGTCAATAACAAGCAGCCAAGTGAATGCTCTTTCGAGAACTCACCTACTGAAGAAAATAATGCATATCTATTCTCCTTCATTTGCTCTTTGTCCAAGGAACAAAACATCTGGATAATTTTTTCTGGATAAGCAATCTTTACAAAAGCTTTTGAATGAAAACATTCAGTGGGAAGAAAAGACTAGAAGTTGGAGCTGGAGGAAACTGTTCATAAGTTAAAAGGTTCAAACAAGAAACAAATATTCCATAATGAAATCTGATTTAGGAGAAAGACTTTTAAAAAGTTTCTTTATAGCAGGATTCTATTCACCCAAGCTGCCTTTTTTTACCTTGAAATGGAAAGATATGGAGGGCTCAATTTGCCAAATATTTAGCCACCATAAACTATTAAGAGCACTGGAGAACAGCAAAATGGAAAAAAAGGGGGAAAAGGGGAAAAACCGGTCACGGTCATGATATCTACCAGTAATTTACAGTATTCAAGGCATCAATGACGGTATCTCCTTGCAGAGTGCTGTCAAGAAATAGGAAAAACTCCCCTCACAAAAAGATGGGCTCTTTGTTGCTGGAGGTGTATATTTACCAACAAGACACTAAGGATGTACAAAACATGCTGTGATGGATTTATTTAGTCCCAAATGGGCCATTCCAATCCAATTCTAGATTCTGGAAGTAGGTCAACTTCAAAATGGGCTGACGCAATTCACTGGGCTACTTTGTTGTTGTTGTTAGCTGCGAAGTCGTGTCCGACCCATCGCGACCCTATGGACAACATTCCTCCAGGCCTTCCTGTCCTCTACCATCTTCTGGAGTCCATTTAAGCTCACGCCTACTGCTTCAGTGACTCCATCCAGCCACCTCATTCTCTGTCGTCCCCTTCTTCTATTGCCCTCGATCTTTCCCAGCATTAGGCTCTTCTCCAGTGAGTCCTTCCTTCTCATTAGGTGGCCAAAGTATTTGAGTTTTAGCTTCAGGATCTGGCCTTCTAAAGAGCAGTCGGGATTGATCTCCTCTAGGACTGACCAGTTTGATTGCCTTGCAGTCCAAGGGACTCGCAGGAGTCTTCTCCAGCACCATAGTTCAAAGGCCTCAATTCTTTGGCGCTCAGCCTTTCTTATGGTCCAGCTTTCACTGCCATACATTGCAACTGGGAAGACCATAGCCTTGACTATACGCACTTTTGTTGACAGGGTGATGTCTCTGCTTTTTAGTGTGCTGTCTAGATTTGCCATGGCTTTCCTCCCCAGGAGCAAGCGTCTTTTAATTTCTTGGCTACAGTCCCCATCTGCAGTGATCTTGGAGCCCAGGAAAATAAAATCTGTCACTACCTCCATTTCTTCCCCATCTATTTGCCAGGAATTGAGAGGGCCAGATGCCATGATCTTGGTTTTCTTAATGTTAAGTTTCAACCCAAGTTTTGCACTCTCCTTCTTCACCCGCAACAAGAGGCTCTTTAGTTCTTCTTCACTTTCTGCCATTAGAGTGGTATCATCTGCATATCTTAGGTTGTTGATATTTCTTCCCGCAATCTTAATTCCAACTTTTAATTCATCTAGCCCTGCCTTTCTCATGATGTGCTCTGCATATAAGTTAAATAGGCATGGCGACAGTATACAGCCTTGCCGGACTCCTTTCCCAATTTTGAACCAATCAGTGGTTCCATGTCCAGTTCTCACTGTTGCTTCTTGACCCGCATATAGGTTTCTCAAGAGACAAATAAGATGGTCTGGTACTCCCATCTCTTTAAGAACTTGCCACAGTTTGTTGTGATCCACACAATCAAAGGCTTTAGCATAGTCAATGAAGCAGAAGTAGATGTTTTTCTGGAACTCCCTAGCTTTCTCCATGATCCAGCGTATGTTGGCAATTTGATCTCTAGTTCCTCTGCCTCTTCGAAATCCTGCCTGTACTTCTGGTAGTTCTCGATCCACATACTGCTGAAGTCTAGCTTGTAAGATTTTAAGCATGACTTTACTAGCATGAGAAATGAGTGCAATGGTGCGATAGTTTGAACATTCTTTGGCACTGCCTTTCTTTGGAATTGGAATGTAAACTGATCTCCAATCCTGTGGCCACTGTTGAGTTTTCCAAATTTGCTGGCAAATTGAGTGTAGCACTTTTACTGCATTGTCTTTTAAGATTTTGAATAGCTCAGCTGGAATACTGTCACCTCCACTAGCTTTGTTGTTGCTCAGCTTTTCTAAGGCCCACTTCACTTCACATTCTAGGATGTCTGGCTCGAGGTCAGTGACCACTTCATTGTGATTATCTGGGATGTTAAGCTCATTCTTGTATAGTTCTTCTGTGTAATTTTCCCACCTCTTCTTAATCTCTTCTGCCTCTGTTAGGTCCCTGCCATTTTGGTCCTTTATCATGCCCATTTTTGCATTAAACGTTCCCTTCATCTCTCCAATTTTCTTGAAAAGATCTCTGGTCCTCCCTATTCTATTGTTTTCTTCTATTTCTTTGCACTGTTCATTTAAGAAGGCATTCTTATCTCTTCTAGCTATTCTCTGGAATTCTGCATTCAATTGGGTGTATCTTTCTTTTTCTCCCTTGCCTTTTGCTTCCCTCCTTTCCTCAGCTATTTGCAAAGCTTCCTCAGACAGCCATTTTGCTTTCTTGCATTTCTTATTTTTTGGGATGGTTTTGTTTGCTACCTGTTGTACAATGTCGCGAACCTCTGTCCATAGTTCTTCAGGCACTCTGTCTATCAGATCTAATTCCTTAAATCTATTTGTCACCTCTACTGTATATTCAACAGGGATATGATTTAATTCATACCTGAGTGGCCTAGTGCTTTTCCCTACTTTTTTCAGTTTAAGCCTAAACTTTGCAAGGAGAAGCTCATGGTCTGAGCCACAGTCAGCTCCTGGTCTTGTTTTTACTGACTGTATAGAGCTTCTCCATCTTTGGCTGCAGAGCATATAGTCAATCTGATTTCTGTGTTGACCGTCTGGTGATGTCCATGTGTAGAGCCGTCTCTTGGGTTGTTGGAAAAGAGTGTTTGCTATGACCATCGTATTCTCTTGACAAAATTCTATTAGCCTGTGCCCTGCTTCATTTTGTACTCCAAGGCCAAACCTGCCTGTTATTCCAGTTATCTTTTGGCTTCCTACTTTAGCATTCCAATCCCCCATGATGATAAGGACATCATTTTTGGGTGTTAGTTCTATAAGGTGCTGTAGGGCTTCATAGAACCGGTCAATTTCATCCTCTTCAGCACTGATGGTTGGGGCATAGACTTGGACTACTGTGATATTGAATGGTTTGCCTTGGATTCGAACTGAGATCATTCTGTTATTTTGAGGATTGTATCCCGGTATTGCTTTTCCTACTCTTCTATTGACTATGAAGGCTACTCCATTTCTTCTGAGGGATTCTTGCCCGCAGTAGTATACCTGATGGTCATCTGAATTAAATTCACCCATTCCTGTCCATTTTAGTTCGCTGATACCTAAGATGTCGATGTTCAGTCTTGTCATCTCTTGTTTGACCACGTCCAGCTTTCCTTGATTCATAGATCTTACATTCCAGGTTCCTATGGAGAAAAAATCTTTACAGCATCGGACTTTCCTTTCACCACCAGACACATCCACAGCTGAGCGTCCTTTCGGCTTTGGCCCAGTCGCTTCATTCTTTCTGGCGCTACTAGTACTAGCCCTCTGCTCTTCCCCAGTAGCATATTGGACGCCTTCCGACCTGAGGGGCTCATCTTCCAGCGTCATATCGTTTTGCCTTTTGGTACTGTCCATAGGGTTTTCATGGCAAAGATACTGGAGTGGGTTGCCATTTCCTTCTCCAGTGGATCACGTTTTGTCAGAACTCTCGGCTATGACCTGTCCGTCTTGGGTGGCCCTGCACGGCATAGCTCATAGCTTCATTGAATTACGCAAGCCCCTTCGCCACAACAAGGCAGTAATCCATGAAGGGGGGGCTACTTTAAAAACCACTATTTCAAAAACACACTGGGTCAGAACAGCCTGTTATTCGGTTGATTTATTCTATGATTTTGTGCACTCCTACTAATCAGGTTGAATGATGTTTGTAGGGCATCATAAACCACAAATCCTGTGTTGAATAAGAAATTGATCTAAATTGGTGGCCAGGGCCTGCATATACTATTTATTTATTAATTAAATTTATATGCTACTCTGTGAAGAGATTCTTGTGAGGGGAGGCTACAGTTGGTGACATAATGATGCATTGCACGAAAGGCATAGCTAACTAGCACATATATAACTTTGGAATTTGCTCTCACAAGACATGGTGCTGACTACCAGCTTGGTTGGCCTCAAAACAGAGTTTGACCAATTCATGGAAGTCTTGAGGATCTATAGATATTAGCCTTGATGGAAGTGTGTCTGCTCTGAAGACCATCTGCTGGGAAATTAGTGGGCTTCCTTTGTGCTGTTGGTGGGCCCTTTGTGAGAAAAGACTGTCGGATTAGATGGGCCACAGGGCCAATCTACCAGGTTACTGCTTATGTTCTCATGTTAGTATCTTATTGCAAAGATCTGAATTTGCTACAAAACATTTGTGTCAAATAGAAGGAAACATGAGGAAGATCTAAATGTGTCTTCACAAATTGGTTAAAGGAAAAAAAAAGAAAATATTATTTCAGCTATTAAAGATGAGGAAAAATATAAACCTTCCTTTTTAAATTTTTACTGAAATCTGCGTACAGTAGTCAACCTGTGAATAAATTTCATGAAGAGCAGGATATAATTTCTTTTGGTTATTGTTGCCAAAACTGATTACTTACAATTAGATTTTTTTACAGCAGATATGAATGGTCCCTTTACTATTGATGAAATTGTAAAAAATATGAACTTTTGAGTATTGTAATAATAAAGCATGAAGACTTGATAGAATGTTACTGTATAATTTTTCTGAGACATGTTCTTAAACTTTAGGTTTATATAAAACAGCTTCCTTCAAACTACTATCATTTAATGAAACCCTCTATTATAGTTATAATGAAATAATGTTTATTTTCCAATTATAATCCTATTTGATCAATGCAAATGTCAAAATCCTAACAATTCTTTTAGCAATTAGATTGCAAATGATTATAAATCTTTGGTGTTCAAGAATGATCAAGTTGGTTTTTGTTAAAAACAGCCAGGGATCTTGTAGATCTGTCTGAGCAAATATAAAAGGAGCCCAAGCTAGTTTTATCACCAGATGCTTAAAAAACTTTCCACAAATTGTGTATTTCTTAAGTAATCTTAACTAGGTTTGGATTTCCTGAAGGAGATATAAACTAGATTTGTGTTTTCTATCAGTTTCTACATCCAAAGTTAAAGATATGCTTTTAGTCACGTTTATAGTTTATAAAGGTACCAGGCAAGGATTTTGATTTTTAATATTTGGACCTGCTAGTTTCTGATGATGATAATAGTGATGATGATATAGTAAACTTGTGTCTATTATTAGACAAGATTACAATATTATCTAGGATTTACCTCTTCTAAAAATATATTTACAGTGTAGTTCTTATTAGGAAAAAAGCTCTCATCATAAAGATGTATGAGGATCAAAAGAGTTATAACAGGGATTTTGTGAAACTTTTCAGATCATTTGCAATAAAGTTTGAGTCTCTTAAACAACACTCACTACAAACATCCAATGGACTTGTTTTGATGTGGCTGTATTTGCCTTCAAGTTATAAAAGACTGTTTAGATTTCCTCACTGATAAAAGCTTTCAAAATCACTCATTGTTACTCTTGTTTTGAAGAAATCTTACTTGAATATTTTTTATTTGTAGGAAACGGTTATGATGGTGGTTTCATGAGCATTCCAGAGTATGTATTCATGCATACCAATGTTTCTTCTCACAAACTGAATCAGGTAATAGTTGCATCAGCTTCTCCCATTAGGACTGAACTTTATGCCATCTTCATCTGCCCTCCCCAATTCAACATTCTCTGGATGTGCTGAGACTTCACTTCTAAGAAGGCAGTCCAAAACCGTTTGGAGAATGTCTGAGTGAGAACAGCTGGTCAATTTTGAATGACACAAATATCAAAATTATGACAGCATGCTTAATTATAGGCACTGGACTCTGCAAAATTAAGTGGGTTCACTGAACTAGAATATTGCATTATCATGCCAGCATCTTGGAAGAATATTCACAAGTGTCTTAAACAGGACGGTGAAAATATGTATGCCTCTCTCTTAAAGGAGTTATCTCCAGCCTATCAACCACTTATTATGCTTTATGGGGATGATGGTATTATAATCTGACTCTCTTCCTCACATCACCTTGATGTAATGAGAGAACTAAGTAGCCCCAATGACCATGAGTGATGCTGGTGAGAATGTGAACTCCAGCAGGACAACCTTTGGCTACAAAAAGGAAGTTAAGGATAATCTACAATGAAGTGAGAGCAGGTAGGGCTCTGCAACTGTTACGAGAAGCCGGCTCATTTAAGAAAAGGAAAGGCACTCCAAAATCAAACTTGGAAAGAAGGCAATGACAAACCACTATAGCAATTACATCACCTTTACATTTAACAGTGAAAAATCTTGGTTGGAGGATACTTCAATGGAAAAAAACCCACAGAAATCTGCAACAAAAAAGGGCATTAATACTCTCTAAGAAATGACTGGAGCTCAAAAGTCGAAGAAAAGAATGATCTGGAATCATTTTGCTTTTGCTCTTTAAATTGAGTAAATATTAAAAACAAATTACTTTTCTAATGATACTTATTTGTTTATTGCTAGCATCTGATTTCATCTAGCATACTAGCTGGTCAACCCTAGAATCAAGTCAACTACATAAAAGAAATAGGAAATGGAGAATTGCAATCCAGAGTAGAGTTTGTGAAACATTAGAAAATTGAAGAGTTAAGTTTGCCAACAAGCTACAACCAGAACAGTGAGAATATAAACTCAATGTACGGAGCAGATTTAGGGTGCTGAGGTTAATGCAAAAGGGAAACTGAGAAGTTACCCTTTTCCGAGACGTTATGAAAATCACAGCGAGAAAACCAAATCTTCTAATTTCAAAGAGGAAAAGATCCAAGTGGCTTTCAGAACAAGTTATTAGGATAGTCAGGGAAAGATGGAAGATAAGCGGACTCTGCTAGAATGTGGGAATAACACTAGGAAGAAGGGAAAGATGGAAGATGAAAGCTTTGTACTGTGGGTACATATGATGACTGAATACAACTGCTGTCATTGTCAAAGGAGGATTGGTATCTCAAAAATGTAAAATAAAAATAAGAAAACTCTTAATGTTTTAAAGATCAGAAAAATCACAAGAACATTTACAAACACTATAAAACAATCATACTGAAGAAGAATTAGGGAAGAGATAAGATACAAACTAAGTGAGATTAGAAGAAAATGGAAACACTAGCTAAACTCTTTAGAAATGGGGTTTGTTTGGGTGCAAAAACCACATTTGCAAAGAGAAATGATTATTCAGAAATGGATTCTTCTACAGCATGAGCTGCAAGAGGCAACAGACAAGCACTTAACTAGGAAAGCACCAGGCACAGATGAAATGCCCACAGAATGTTTTAAAGCTGCAGCAGAGGAGACAGTTAAAATTCTGAGGAATATTATGGCCTGGGAATTTTAAAAGATTGTGCCTTCATTGACTGCAAAGGATGCAAGAAAATGTACAAATTATTGAACCATTACACTAATTCCTAATGCAACAAAATTAATATATGATTAATTCATCGTGCATAAACCATAAGAGGAGTGCCAATTAATGGGAAAATTCTAGAAAAGACAGATATATAGGATTGAGTATTTAACATAAGATGGATAACAAAGAGGCAAGAGAATACATAAAGAAGCTTTATTTTCGTTTAATTGATCATACAAGGGCTCTGACATCAGCAGGAAGTTTTATTTCCTTCAGTAAAACAGATAAAGATGGGCAGGTTTCTGGGGAGATTAATCCTAGGAAGGCAGGCAATAATAAACTTAAGCAAGATCATGAACACTTCTACTTCAACAATTATCAAATAGGTTTTTTTAATCATAAAGTTGGAAAAGCTGGACACTGACAAAGAGCCAGAGAATGATGCCTTTGAATTATGGATTTGAAAATAATTATTACAAAGACTATGGAATGCAAAAAGAATGACAAACCAGTCCTTGGCTATATCAAGATTGACTGCTCCCTTGAGGAAATGATCAGCAAGCAGAAACTGTCACATTTAATGTGATACAAGCAAATGAACTTGGGAAAAAATGACTTAATTATTGTTGTAGTTCACCAGTCAATTCACAGGAGAGGCCATATCTATTTGATAAATACTTAATAAGGTATGTTTATTTACTTGCTTGCTTATTAGCTTTACAGATTGGTCCTGTTAAATGACTGAGTACCCTACATCTCTTCACATCCATAGTCAAAAATTAAATCCAGGATCATGTACCTTAATGGCTGACAAAAATACAAATAGTCCTTGTATTTTTGTCCATTCATTCTGCAACTGTAGCCAACATTTTATAATGTTCTTTCTTAATTTTCTGTTTTTCTGATTGGCATGGAGTGAGATGTGATTATGGTTACTTTTACAATAGTCATTTTTCATTGTTGTATTGTTGCAAACCTTGAAGGCCTCTAAATCAAGCTAATGCCTCCCAGTTGTTTTTCAGTAGCCGATTTAGCCTTGTTCAGTAGCCTATTTTGGAATTCATAAAATATGTTGGCTACCAAGGCAACTAACAATATGCCACTCCATTATTCATATTTCTGGGAATGACTTATAAGACATTGCTCTAAGAGCTGAGCTCAAACTGGATTTTTTTTAAAAAAAAAACTGCTCCAGGCCATATATTTCCAATTCTTTATTGCAAAAGTAACAAGATCAACTAGAGAGTTTCACGTTATGTGGTTTGAGGGTAGGGTCCCCAGACTGCATCATTTCTAACAGAGGAAAGTTCAGATGAACTGCAGCATTTTTTAAACAAATGTATTGCTGTTCATGGATTGTTATCTGCAAATGGAGACCTGAATGGACATGTGACTGCATCTTGATTCCACTTGACAGAAGCAAAATATCTCTATTCAAGACCTCATTTACTAACTGGATGACTCACAGCAGCATAAAATGAATAGATCATTTCATCAACAGATAAATTAAAGTTGGGATCTGCCCAGCCCAAGATCTAGCACTATTACAGGCCAAGGAAATGTAACTTCTACAATCACACAGCAATAAGTTAAGTGTACTTTGTAACAGCAAGATCTAACAAAGAGCTAAAATTCTGCTCTAAATACATGTTTTACAATAATCATGGCATATGAGAGATCACAACTTCTTGTATATTTCTTTAATTAATCTGTAACGACGCCTGTAGATGGAAACCACAAAGTATACAAGTTGACCAGTTTTGGAACTTTGTATCTTAAAAAATAGTAGGAGAAAATATGGACTGCAAGCTTTTAACAACTACCTCTCCCCATCCTGCCTTCCTGGCAGAATTAGAACTTGTCTGGAGATGATAGTTGGGGGTGTAATCTGGTCATAAAGTTCCTAACTGCTCTGAAACAAATATCATGAACCATATAAAGGAAGTATCTTAACTAGGTAAGTAATCTAGTTCAGGGTATATTTTGTAGATTTCTACCTATCTTTCTAACTATGCCTTTTCAGGATAGCCCCGGAATTCCTCTCTATATACACCTTCAAGATGCTATTCACTAGACCCTTAAATACATTGTCATATTTTTCACAAATGCAATGTGTGCATGGTTATGTTTATGTGTATGGTTTAATTTCTCAATTCAATATCTTTATTTCATATCATTTAAATGTTTTTAAACTGTGATCGAGACTGAAAATCACTACAGTATGATCATCCTAAAAATAAACATACCTGAAACAAAACTTTTATAGGTTAGTGACATTTCTCTCCAGGAATAGTTTTCTTAGGAGAGAAACATAACATGGGAGAAGATCAACTTCTCTTGCTATTGTTCTTCTGGTCACAGTTTTGATTACTGTTATCACAAAGATCACAGCAACTTAACTGAACATTTTCAATGGCTGCAAAATCCTAAATGATAAAAGCTGTCCTGAATTACAGGCAATCCTCAACTTACAAACACAATTACAACCAGTATTTCCATGACTAATTAAGGTGGTTAAGTGAGTCACACCCAATTTTACCACCTTTTTCCCATGGTTAAGTGAATTACTGCTATTGTTAATTACATAGTCATTAAGCAAATCCAGCTTCCTCACTGACTTTGTTTGTTTAAAACCAACTGAGCAGGTCACAAATGGTGATATGATTCCAGGACATTCCAACCATCATCCATACATATTGGTTGCCAAGCACCCAAATTTTGTTGACATGACTGGGAGATGCTGCAACAGTCATAAATGTGAGTATGGATTGTAAATAACTTTTTTTCAGCACTGCTGTAACTTTGAAAGGTCACTAAATGAATGGATGTAAGTCAAAAACTATCTGTACTAAAAAAAATACAACCATATTTAAAATTCAACAAATTGTTGCAGAGCCAAAAGGTAATATCTTGTTCTATCCTGAAGATGAGTCTTTCTGGTTTTTATCTTCTCTGCCCTAGTGCTCAGTCCTAAATATTGCTGCATCAGCATCAAATCCAACCTGCCGGTATTTATATTCAAGAAACAAGTTTCGAATAACACTACCGTAGGCATATTTTAACGTTGCCATAAGGACATGTGAAATCTAGAACATAAGGGACAGGCATTTCATGGTTACTCTAAGTAAAAGCAATTGAAAAGCACAATGTTAAACATTAAATCAGAAAAAATACAAAGTTCAAACATTTTGTTCTGTGAAAAATGTGCACAAAGCCAGAATGGAATTTGATTAATAATTATGCATCAACAACAATCAATTCTTACAATATTATCCCACAATTATTTACTTTATTTATATATTACATTCACAGATCATCATGCACACACATACAACTTCAGTTCAATGAGAGATTTCTTATCATTTGCTTTGTCAAGTCCATCTTGAAATTCTAAGATAAGTTGCTGTGTCCAATTCTCAGTAAAAGTAAAATATCTAAAAGAGAACAAAAAAAAGAAGCAGTGTGAGATGACTGTCATTTAATGGTAGATGCTTAACACTGTCAGCAAATTTGTCACAGCAGTGGGCTTGACACAGATTTTAGGAGTTGCCTCTTTTCTTTGTTTTAACAATCAGAAAATCTGGATTTTATCTCCAGGTTAAAATGTAAGTTACTGGAAGAGCAATCAGTTGACCAACAGCTGAACTGCTGAAGGCCACACCAGCAATAGGCAGATAAGTGAAGTGAAGCGGGAAAAAGGTCACAAAAAACTTTCTCAAGAAGGGAGAACAAGTGTGGAGTTTCTTTTTCTTTCTTTCTTTCTCTTTCTTTTTCCCTTCCTTTTTTCTTTCCTTTCTTTCCCCTTCCTTCCTCCCTCTCTCCTGCCCCCCCCCGCCCTCCTCTCACTTTCTTACACTTTTTTCAGTATTTTTCTTTTTCTATCTGAAACTTTTAATAAAATTATTTTTAATAAAACTCTTTCCCAGGTTTCTCCTCCCTCGCCCTTGCAGCATCGAGAAGGAGACTGTTTCAGCTAAATGGTGGAGTTATATTTACCAATGAACAGAAATGGAGAGCAGCAAAATCACTGAGGTCTGCTGCCCTTTCACTGAGACAATTCCTTGAGGCCTTTCTGAGACTAGGATCCTGAACCTTGAATTTGCCAGTAGCAGAAGCTGGCAGGAAGATGCTGAGTCCAACAGCAGATTATCTGCCTTTGTTTGGGAAAACTGCAGAGTCAGACAAACACGTCGTAGGGCCTTTGGGACAGTGTTCAAGAGGCCATTGATGGTATTTTCCAAAGAGCTGTAGTTATCTTTCCATAAGGTAAGAAAAATGACCTTTTCAAGGATGTAAATGTCTCCAACAGACTATTTCACATTCATCTGACACCAAACCCTCATCAGGTTTAATCTTATGTATTTCTGAGTAGGCATATGCAGAAAAACAAAGGGAAACAATGTGCTCTAAATACATCTTAATAAAGTTCACAAGTAAGCAGTAGTATGGAAATAATATAATCTGGGCTGATATTTATTCTTGGTATTAGCAGGCAATGTTGCTGATATTTTATTAAATGCAATGCTAATCGTATTATATAAACATGTCACAATAGTAATTAACAGTATGGTTTTTTTTAAATTTGCAAACAAGAATCTGCAGATTCCAAGTATTTCAAAAATCTGAATTACATTTATTTTTCACTTTCTACATAGTATACTGCAAAGAAGAAAAGCCTATGAAACTTACAATCAAATGAAATGGTATGAATAAGTGATAATATTGTTTGCAAAGTGCACTGCCCTCTTTATTGAGATAACAATATGTTATCTCTTAATAGTTTAAGAGCCACCTTATACAGACATATCTCAGCAACTTTGGACATTTGGAAATACAGAGTAAACAAGAAGTGATTGTCATATTACTTCCTGTATTCTGTGCCATTTTCTAACATACCAGAAACCAGCTCAACATGTTATGCAGACACCTGTATTAGAAGCACTCAAAATTTCACCACATGGAAACTGGAAGAAGATTGAAATGTTAAGTAAACTGCAGAGGATATAAATTGCATGTCCTTCCTGCTATCTATTTTGAGTATCTGAAGATTGGAACTACCTTTAGAAAGCTTTTGTTAATATCTAACCCGCATGTGGCTTCTTGTCATTCAAGACCAGTACATCATATCCTAAATTCTCAGTCAGCACAGAATGGCTCTTGGCCTCCTTTTGACATCCCCTCAGGAGTTTTAAGAGTCTATCTTATCCTTTTTCATTCTCCTCAAGGCTAAACATGCTGTTTCCACAATTTCTCTTTTATGGGCTTACATTTCTAGTTTCTTAATCATTCTCAAGAGTTCATTTAGCTTAGTATTGTCCATGCTACACATCAGTGGCTCCCCTGAATTTCGTCATCATCTTGATATCAAGGTCTAATATGACATTTTCTGCATGCAAAGTTTATGAGCAATCACTCAATCTCACTGCTATTCCGGCTTAATTCCAGGACCATGGAGGGCTGTGATAAGGCCACAGGTAATCTACCCAATTACACTCACACATATAAGCAAATTGAGTAGAGTTAGAAACTATGGACTTCTCATATATCCTTCACCAGCAGCACCAGCAGCATCACAATGATACTTCTTCAGCAAAGAAAATACTGTCCATATGAAGAATAATTAAATGTGGATATAGGTCAATTTACAACTGTTACTGAGAACAGAATTAGGATTGTTAAATCATCTCATTTGTTAAATATGTGACTACATCCAATTTTTTCAGTCATCATTAAGTGGACACCTTAATTGTTAGGAGAACATGGAGGTTGTTAAATGAATGCTGCAGTTGTTAAGTGAACCATTTACCTCCAATGAGTATTTTTGCCAGAAACCAGAAGTAAACACCAGAAATTGGCAAAGCCTGACATAAACTGTGGTTACATATGGGATGCTGTAAATGACTGTAAATGCAAGCTGGCTGCCAAAATGCAATCATGAGACCAGGGGTGGGTGGTGAGTGTACGTTTCAACTAGGAAAACTTTGAAAACAGGTCATAAGTAGCTCTGGGGAGCTATATCATAACTTTGATGGTTAAGTTGTTAAGAGAGAACAATCTGTAATTAAAATAAGTACAGTCTCAAGAAACTGATACTTGGATTTGAAACTCAAGTCTTTTTGTTAATATGGCTTGGGTCCGGATTACCTACGGCAGCACCTGCTGCCGGCATCAACTTCCCTCCGTCCAGTGCGCTCCCACAGAGTGGGCCTCCTCAGGGTGCCTCCGATCAGAGAATGTCGATTGGTGGCCCCCAGGGGGAGGGCATTCTCTGTGGGCGCGCCAGACCTATGGAACCGCTTGCCGGTTGAGCTCCGGATGGCCCCCGACCTTCGCTCCTTCCGGCGCGATTTAAAAACTTATTTATTTGAACAACCTGGCCTGGTTTGATGGGTTTAGGGTTGGATCTAATTTTAACATAGTTTTAAGCATTGTATTATATTGGGCATCATTATTTAATTCTTTTAACTTCTTTTAACTTTTGTATTTATATTTTGATATTTATTGCCCTGTACACCGCCCTGAGTCCTTCGGGAGAAGGGCGGTATAAAAATTTAATAAATAATAATAATAATTAAATAATAATAATGAACATTAGAAAAAGAGATATTATTTAATTTTTCCTGGGGGCTTCATTCATGCCATCTTCCCCTCCTCCCACCAGCTACTAAAATAAACAATTAGAAGTAAGCACCAGTAACAAAGGCCTTATTTACTTGTAAATATTTTTTACCTTTGAGGGATGAAATCTTATAAAAACTGAGATAGTATGAAAGGAAGAAAAGGAATCCCTGTATATTTTAGTCTGCTAATCATTGCCGACTCTAGGCGCAGCGCTCATCTATGTTTCAAGGCCACTGAGCCACTGAAGACATTTCCATGGTCATGTGGCCAGCATGATGTTGCAGAGCATTGTTTCTTCCCACTGAAGTGGTACCTATTTATCTACTTGCACTTGATGCTTTCGAAGTGCTAGGTGAAAATTGTTGCTCATTTCATTGCATGATACTCAGGTCTTGAACTGAAGGAAAGCCAACAAACCCAGTGTTTTAACCACTGACTCATTATATACCACCCAGAGATATATATGAAAGCTTTTCAAAAATAATGTGCAATTTTTGTTTACTAACTTACTTTTAAACTGGTTGTTCATTTCCACCACATCACATCATCTCACCTCACAACTGGGTCTCTCTCATTCAGAGCTGTCAGCACTGACTGAAAACTTCTCAAAGCTTCATAGAACCCTACCCAGAAATTTTGATTATTGACTTCTGCCACCTTCTGCTCATCAAACACAAACTCCACTGCCAAATTAAATCCTGTAAAAAGTAGGTATGTAAAAGGCACACATTCCAGAGCAACTCCTTTAAGAAGGACAAATTGCTGATGCCCATATAACCAACGTCTTCAAGATATGGCAGGCAGATTATAAAAGTTGTCAAGTTTGCAGAGGTAAACCTGTCTGCCATCAGTCTTGGCCATGGGAAAACAAAATCTCTTATAAAAATATGTGTAGGCTCTTCCTATGTCCTCATCAGCAGAACTGTCTGTCAAAAGTAAACAGGCCAGTATTTCCCAAATCATTTCCAAGTGATCCGTTTAACTTTTACAAAATTGTACTGCATATGGTGGTTCCTGCTTATGAGAATGGGTACCACAAGGAAACAACTCTGAAAACAGCAACCTGATTGTACTTATTTTAACTGTTTTTAAACTATGCTTTTATTCATGTATTTATATTGTTTTATTATGCTGTTGTAAACCATCAAGAGTCACTTAAGTGAGATGGGCAGAGTAGAAATTTAATAAACTAAAAATAAACTACCCAACGAAGTTCACGTAGAAGCTTCCTTCTGTAAAACACAGATGCACAAAGTTATTATACAAACCCTTTCCAATCAGCACTGGACAAATGTCTTCTCTCAGCCTTGGTGGAGCAGTGAGCTAATGCCTGCTTAAGTAATACCAGCTGCCTGCAATTAGTGCAGGTTCACATCCCACCAGGCTCATGGTTGACTCAGCCTTCCATCCTTCCGAGGTAGGTAAAATGAGGACCCAGATTGTTGGGGACAATATTACCTTCGGATTACCTTCGGCAACACCTGCGACCGGCGTCAACTTCCCTCCGTCCAGTGCGCTCCCACAGAGAGGGCCTCCTCAGGGTGCCGCCGATCAAAGAATGTCGATTGGTGACCCCCAGGGGGAGAGCGTTCTCTGTGGGTGCGCCAGACCTCTGGAACCGCTTACCGGTTGAGCTCCGGACAGCCCCCGACCTTCGCTCCTTCCGGCGCGATCTTAAAACATTCTTTTTCGAACAAGCTGGCCTGGTCTGACGGGATGGGGTTGGGTTTTTAAAATTAGTTTTTAACTTAATATGTATTGATTTTATGGGCATGATATTTAATGGTTTTTTAATTTTTGTATTTGATCTTTATTGTGTATTGCCCTGTTCACCGCCCTGAGTCCTTCGGGAGAAGGGCGGTATAGAAATCAAATTATTAAATTAAATTAAATTAAATAAGCTGACTTTGTAATAATGCTGCTTGGGGGGGGCAAAGCCCTAATAAGCAGGCATATACATAGAATGAAGGCTATTGCTAAGCACATTGATTTGTGCTTTAGATTGTAAGCCGCCCTGAGTCTTCGGAGAAGGGCGGGATATAAATGGGATTTTAAAAAAATAGGCTATTGGTGCAAGCAATTAAAGAAAGCCTTCCATTTGCATAGATTTATTATTTCCCTAGACTATTTGCTTTGCTGTCATGATGGAAGTTGAACATCTGAAAGATTTCCCTTGAATGTTTCTTCCTTTGGTTGATTAAAAGGTGATTTACAAGAACAATTCAGCAATCCTCTGAATAGAAATAAGCCCTACCATATTCAGCAGAGTATTCCTGGATAAATATGCATATTCCTGGATAAATATGCAGGATTATACAAGAATCAGGCAATTTTTTTCCTACTGAAGCTAATAAGAAGAATCATTTCCAAATAAGCTTGCATATGATTGGGTTTAACAACCGCTAAGAGAAGAAAATTAATTCAGAAAGAACTTAACCGCAGAACATGTTGCTGATTCAAGCAGTCACTGTAAACAGAGCCATGGAGACATTTTTTATGATGGAGTTCTTCTGGTCAGAGAAGAATATTGCTTGTGGTTTCTCCCAAGCAGAGGATTTATTTACAGGCTAGGCTTTAACCATTTAATAGGATGGGAAAGCAAAAGAAACAGGGCACTTCATCAGACTGTGCATTCTATACCCAAGGGATTTGAACCATGGGTATAAGTGGGGTAGAATTTCATCCCATGAAATTATGTGCAACAATAGATCTCTGCTCACTTTACTATCCTCTTCCCACCCATGCTGCCAAAGGGAGTCAGAGATAGCACTGATTAAGCAGTATTAAGGATCTGAGTGGCTATAAAAACTTATTACTAATGTTGTTCTTTAAGCTAAATGAGGTTTGGGAATACTGACTGATTACAGATGAATTGTTGGTTTCAGCAAGACTGAGCAGAACTATATTAGCCATGGTAATAAATGTAATGATATGCAAAGCTTCCTTCAACACCCCTTTAATTCTGAACTTCAAGAAGAAATTCCGATTGGAAATTGGCATTTTCTTTGTTAAATAACACTTAATTGCATATGCAAGAAAAGCTCTCCAAGCCTAGCATTCACAGCTAATTTATCATCTGAGCAGACGGATACAGAGAGAACAATGCAGCTTGTTATGAAATTATAAACTAAGCTGGAATTCTCTGAAGTATTTAATTTCAGTTATACAGTTTGTTGGCCAAAGAAATCAAGCTGTTCAGATAAAAGACAAATGAATGACCTATTTATTTGTCCTCAGGACCACAGAACAGGCCACTGAAAGGCATACTAAGCACCTCTGAACTGAAGTAGTGCAACCACCTGTGCACTAACAAACTAGGATGGGAAACCTCCGAAGAATCTCTTCATACATTTGCCAAACTTATGCTCTCTAGACACATTGGACCACAACTTGCCAGATCATTGACCAAGATGGCTGGAAAAGTTTACAGCCCAAAGTCTATGGAGATTCCCAATTATCATGACTGTCCCAAAGGTGCTTTTCAAAAGGCAACTGGGCTTTCTTGGTTTTTTCCTTGAAAGTATTTTGCTTCTCATCCAAGAAGCTTCTTTAGTTTTTATAGTCTAATGCATTTGAAGTGTGCCAAATTGAAAGTCAATGCATTTCTCCTGCATCTAGTAATGCAAAATGAGAAAATAAACGTGAAGGCTATTTTATTATTCTTAATTCTTATTTTTTCTAGCCTATTCCTATGTTATTACTCTTAATGCTTATTTCTTTCTAACCTACTGCTTTTTGTTGTTCGTACCTCAAAAGTAATGAGGCCTAGAAACACTGTTCTTGCTTTTAAAAATCAGAAGGCATCTAACATCAAGCACATGGGGGAGGTGCAGAATGAAGAGAGGTACTCTATTACTGCAACAGAGCACTTGTTTCAAATCTGGGTGCACTAAATGTCAGAAATCTCAACCAGCATATTCACCACCAAGAATTCTGAACACTAAACATCACCACATGCATGGACCACATGTATCCACATGTTGGGGAAAGATGTACAAGTAAGTACTTGACTTACGACCATTTAAAGTTACGATGGACTTGCCTGGATCTACTTATGACTCAGATTCGAAGTTCCAATAGCTGCCCTGCTCCCCTGACAAAACTTTGGCGCTCAGCAGCTGGACCATTTCGCAGCTTCTTCTAGTCATGTGACTGCATTTTATTAGGGTTTTGCAGAAAACTGGCATTTACTTCTGGTTTTTGGCAAAACCACAGCCATAATAAGCCATTGGTTCACTTAGCAACTACACTGTTTGTTTAACAACCACTTCAAAAAAGGACAAAATCAGGTTGAACACATGAACAACCAGACTTACGACCAACATGACTTGTGACTAACATGAGTTGTGACCAGAATGGCCAGGCCCCATTATGGTCACAACTTGAGGAATATCTATTATGCTATGTTTTGAGTTACTTTGGTTCCACAAAAAGATCAACCAATTATACAATTCAAAAGATGTCCTATAACTATTGAGAAGTGAATGTTGACTGAGGCTCAGGTTCATTTTCAGTACATTAGCAGCTCCATAAATTTCAACAAGGTTGCTAGGAAACAACTGGCAACAGGACACGACCTAAGAATGTAGCTTTGCATGGTATACATACAATCCTGTTCAAATATATATGATTTAAATAAGTTATCAAAGACTAGAAAGGAGCTTATTTTCTCCTTCCCTGCTAAAATATATTGACTAATTCAAATAGCCATGAAACATTTTGTAACTAAATCACCTAGTTGAGTTAAAAAAGGGAATTTTACCATGTGACATATTGTAAGGTAAAAGGTAAAGGTTCCCCCGCACATGCTTGCTAGTCGTTTCCGACTCTAGGGGCCGGTGCTCATCTCCGTTTCAAAGCCGAAGAGCCAGCGCTTGTCCCAGGACGTCTCCGTGGTCATGTAGCCGGCATGACTAGACACCAAAGGTGCACGGAACGCTGTTACCTTCCCACTGTAGTGGTCCCTATTTTTGTACTTGCATTTTTACGTGCTTTCGAACTGCTAGGTTGGCAGAAGCTGGGACGAGTAACAGGCGCTCACTCTGTTACACGGCACTCGGGATTCAACCCACCAAACTGCCGACATTCTGATCGACAAGCTCAGCGTCCTAACCCACTGAGCCACCGTGTCCCTTATGACATATTGTATATCCTACCAATAATAGCTAATTTACCCATTACTGCACATACTCTGCTCGATGTGTCTATGGCAATCATGGCATGAATTTTCCAGCATTCACTTTTCACAAAACTATGATCCATAAGGGCTAGGATTTTCAGAATTTTTAGCCAAGGATCAGGCAGGTATGAAACTCTAGGGCATAAAAATATTAGGCAAAGTTGTCTAATTACGATATACAGACATGTTGTCATCAAGAGGACATTTTCCTGAGCCTATGCTAAAACACTATTTTATTAAATAACCAGAATAATTTGGCATTAGCTTTCCCTACAGCATAAATTAAACATTGATGCACCACCCCAGTGATGCCCTCGATGTGATGTCCCGTTGCCTGGAGGCGGTTCGGGTCTGGATGGGGAGGAACAGGCTTCGGCTCAATCCCGACAAGACTGAGTGGTTGTACGTGCCGGCATCTCGGGAAATTCAAGTTATTCCATCTTTAACCATGGGGGGTGAGGTATTACCCCCCGTAGATAGGGCTCGCAAATTGGGTGTCCTCCTGGATTCACAGCTCTCCTTGGAAGATCATATTGGAGCTGTGACCAGGGGGGCCTTTGCCCAGGTTCGCCTGGTGCGCCAGTTGCGACCCTATCTGGACCGGGATGCTTTGCGTACAGTCACTCATGCGCTTGTGACCTCTCGTTTAGACTACTGCAATGCTCTGTACATGGGGCTGCCCTTGAGGACCACTCGGAGGCTTCAGCTGGTGCAGAATGCGGCCGCGTGAGTTGTGTTGGGGGTCTCCCGATACTCCCATGTAACACCTCTACTCCGTGAGCTGCATTGGCTTCCAGTTGCCCTCCGGGTGAGATTCAAGATGCTGGTGATGACCTATAAAGCCCTAAATGGCATGGGTCCAGATTACTTACAGGAGCACCTGCTGCCGGCGTCAACTTCCCTTCGTCCAGTGCGCTCCCACAGAGAGGGCCTCCTCAGGGTGCCGTCGGTCAGAGAATGTCAGCTGGCAGCCCCCAGGGGGAGGGCGTTCTCTGTGGTTGCGCCAGACCTTTGGAATCATTTACCGGTTGAGCTCCGGATGGCTCCTGACCTTCGCTCTTTCCGCCGTGACCTGAAAACTCACCTATTTGAACAAGCCGGCCTGGCCTGATGGGTTTGGGGTATTTTAATTGTAATTTTAATTAACTTTTTATTGTAATTGGGCTATTCTATTTAATTCTCATTTTAACTTTTATATATTGTATTTTTATTGCATCTTATTGCCCTGTACACCGCCCTGAGTCCTTCGGGAGAAGGGCGGTATATAAATCAAATAAATAAATAAATGTTTCCTTAGACTTTTAATAAGTATACTATTTTACAGTTATCTCATGTTCACGGTTCCTAGTACTGACTTCGCTGAGAAAACCACAGACAGTACACGGCACACCATTCTTGTTAGTAGGGTGCTGGAACACTCTTTCTTGTTGACTGATGTAAGAGCCTATTTGCATCTTGACCACATGTCTCAATATGAATTAGCAATAAGATGAGAGGCAGGCAGGAAAGCCCTTTCAGAATATGCATCAGTTGCCAAATCATTCATTATCCACAAGAAATGTGGCCTTTAGATTCGTAAAATAAACACAAAATTGAAACCAGAAGTTTTCCTTTTAAGTTTGATAGACAAAGAAGTTAAAAGAAAATTTGGAACTTTGTTATGTTGACTATGGCAAGAATCTTACACTAATTTCCAGAATGGAAAACTGGATGGCAAAGATAATGGAGGTAGTAGAGATGGTGAAATTGTTTTACGTAATTAAAGAGAAAAAATTATCTAGTTTTGTTTCTACTTGGAAATCGCTTCTGGACTTTTTGCTTGAAACTGAAAAAAATAAAACTTTGATTTTAGGTTTTGATGAATAGAATGATTTTCTTGATATGTGAAATGTAAAGGAAAAGGTAGAGATTTATTTTATTTTTTGTGTTCTACATTGAAAACACTTGGGAATTACCGCTTTGTTCCTTTCTTTTTGTACTTTTTTTTTAGTTTTCTAATTTTTGCTTTTTCTGTATTTTTGTTTTATAATGAAACTTAAGAAACAATATATAGAAATATAAATATATATAAAAGAGAAATGTGGGTTTTGATTTAACCCAATTGTTCATTGCTTTGTGTGCTTAACACAGTATCACCCTTAAACTCTTAGATAAGCAGCTTCTCTGTGTCATCCATATATATATTCCATACAAGACAAAAGAGCTTCCAAAGTAACTGAAATGAGATTTCTCCCCTGAAGAAGCAGAATGAAAACTGGGGTCTTCATTCAGAACACAATTCTGCTTTAAAAGTTTTAAAGTCTAATCCTTAATTTGATTCTTATACATACTTTCATAGGACCAGGAAAAGTTTCACTCATATCAGATGCACTACATTGTAATGACAAAACACAATTTATTTTAATAAGCATAAATATTTTCTTTCAATGTATCTTGCTCATCAGGATAGCAGAATGTTTAGATGAAAACTCTTAACTTGTCACAAACTAGAAATAGAAGCTCCTGTTCTCATCATACATGGAGAAAGAAAAGTATAAAAAGAAGCAACAAATGTTTTACTTTATATTTAAATGCAACCACAGCACAAAACTACTTCTTAGTGTTATAAACTATATAAAGAACTTGACTTGTACATTTGCAGGAGTCGTCATTTAGTGACTTTTCAGTTACAACAATGGCAAAACAGCAACCAAAATGTAACCAAACCTCACATTTACAACCTTCACAGGTTTATAAAGTGAAGGAAAACTGAAGTAAGATTATAAGCACAGCCATGGTTCCACTTAGTGAAAACTTTGCTTAATGAGTTGTCAGTCCTGTGGTTGCTAAACAAGGATTATCTATATATAATATAGCCCGTACTCAAAACAATAACTATCAGCTCTGCTCCCAATAAATTTCCAGAGTGGATTATTTCAAACTAGTGTAATAGGATGACTGAGGCAAAGTCTCTTGAATACCATATATTATTTCTTTGCTTTTTTTCAAGTATAGTCTAGAGCAGATAATTTTCTCTCTTCAATTCTGCTTCCAGCCCTAATATAACAGCTTTTAATCATGTAATTAGTAACACAGAATCATTCTGAATAGTTATAATGTTCTTAATTGTTAATTCTTGCTTGAGATAATTTTTATTTATTTTATTTATTTTAATCCCATTTATATCCCGCCCTTCTCCGAAGACTCAGGGCAGCTTACACTCTAATTTAATTTAATTTAATTTAATTTAATTTATTAATATTTCTATACCGCCCTTCTCCCGGAGGACTCAGGGCGGTGTACAGGGCATTAGCAATAGCCTTCATTCTATGTATATGCCTGCTTATTAGGGTTTTCGCCCCCCCCCCAAGCGGCATTATTACAAAGTCAGCTTATTGCCCCCAACAATCTGGGTCCTCATTTTACCTACCTCGGAAGGATGGAAGGCTGCCTTGAGCCTGGTGGGACTCGAACCTGCACTAATTGCAGGCAGCTGGTGTTACTTAAGGAGGCATTAGCCCACTGCTCCACCAAGGCTCTGAAATAATGACTATTTCAAAGTAAAATAATGACAGTGAAAGCTAAAATGTGTACAGGTCATTAAATATATTTCAACTATTATGGTTTGAAAACCATTTCTGGTAAACCATATATAGGAAACAGGAAACAATGTGGTTTAGGAGTATCAGAAACTACACCTCAAACTATTGTAGGAAATGAGATAAAACTAAAAGCATGTTGGATTCCATGCAAGGGTGGGGGAAAAAACCCTCTCTATGAGCCTAATGCCATCTTGCCTTTCAAAGTTCAAGGATGTTTTAATATCCCCATAACATTAACAGGTTTTTAAATTTATCTCAGTAAATGCTGGGCTTCAAACTAACATGGGAGGAGAATTGTGATGGTAAAAATAGGATTACATTCTGACTCAAATCCATGAATATTTGTAACAGGATTTGCTGTTGTTTGGTCATCTCAGACCACTTCATGTATAGTTTATGAACAATTTAGCATCATCATCTTCACTGTTATGACTTCTTTAAAAAAAATCAATATTTAAGGTAAGAAAATTGATTTCAGCCCATTCCACCTGGCCCCAAAATGCTCTAAGTTATGCATGTTCCAAAGAGCAGAATTTCAGCTTCTAAATATGTTTATATTAACTTCCATTGCAGAAATACAAAACAAAACTTTTAAACACTCTAGCACTTTTCTTAATTCATTTCCCTCAGCCACAAAGAACATTTATACTATTAAATGTTATGATAAATATTTAATATCTAAAACTCATGGCAAAGAACTGGAACTTTAAGGCCAGCATAATTTTAAAAGATATTGCTCTTATTTGCGAAATTTACAAGAACAATCCAAAGATAATATAAGCGGTTCTAGTTAATAATACCATGCAATTTATTCAGTATAGCTTTACTTTCTACAACTTTCATTTTTTAGGAGCCATAATTTTATTTCATTCAATTTCTACAGCCAATTTCAAATTACTTAACAAAATTCCAGCAGGAAAATTGGCATATTGACAAAGTTTTCTTCTAAGCTACATGTTTTTATATGCAATTTGTTATACATAGTTTTGTAAGCATTTTCTTTAATATATGCACACATTTGTGTACTCGCTATCTGAATGGAAAACTGTGATGCAAAATAAGGAACAAATGAGAAAACTGGAATGAATTAGGCTTTGTTTCATGCATTTATCTAGAATGTGCAAATTTCTTTCCAAACCTAAAGCACAACAAAGTACCACACACACTCACTTATGCATTAAAGGTACAAAGCAAAAAAGAAAAGGGTCTAATTCTAATGTAGTCGGCCTTATTATTTTAGATTCCATTTAACAGGGAACTCAAAAAAAACAACATGCCCATGCTGAAATCATGTATGTTTGCAAGAATTTCAACCGTTAGGAATTTTATCCCACCTCATTCAATGCACAGTTGCAATTATCACCCATTCATTTTAAATACATCCTAAATAAGCAATTTACCCACTGTTTTAATTTGGATGGTGAAGAACAGGGTCCAGTGACTTACAGTAACTACATTGCCTACAGTAACCAAGTTCACACATTGTGTTAAGTGATAATTTCATCTGGCTTACAGCAGGGATGAGCAATTTGGATCTCTGGGGGCTGCACTTTACATTTTGGATAGCCATCAGCCAGTACAGTGGATGATGATACAAAATAGGCAGCACCCACTTGATTTATTTGTGTAAATCCCTGATAAGTCTCAAGTCCCCAGTGACCTCTGAGAAGGATTAGTATCATCCATCATCTCCCTCCAGGCTTCCAGGAGAGACAACCTTAGAAGACAAGCATATCAATTCACTACCAATTTTTGGTTCCTCCAAGTATTAATGAAATTGACAGTTTTCCATAATCTTGACTTTCAACAAGAGACCAGAAATTGAGAAGTCTATAAAAAAGACAAAGCACCAACAGATGCCCACAAATAGGGATATAGGAACAATATTGTGTCTACTTATAAATACCAAATAATATTTTTACACAAGGAGGAAAGACAAAAATGCATGTAATCCTATGAAAAAGGATTAAATTTGTGCTTCACAGAGAATGCATTGCTCATAACACAAAAAGTATACAGTGAATGAAGCAGAGTTGAAAATTCACCATCCTTCAGTATCTTCAGTTCTTTATATGCTTGAAACAAGTTCATTTATATGCTTGAAACAAATCCAGATCTCGACTGGTATGCTTTGTCTTCCTTCATTATCATTTTCTGCTGTAGGTCTAGGAAAAAGGGCTGACTTGTTTTAGGTTAATACTGTAATGATAGCTGTGACATAGATCTGCAAAACAGCTATCTTTAGAATACCATGTACAGCTCCACCTTTCCTTCAAGCATAAGCACTTGAATAGATGTATATGTCCATGCATGAATTTATTTAACAGAAAACAATCAGAGAAAAATAAAGATTTGGGAAGGGCTTTTTTAATACAAATAGCTGGAAATGTGACAATTATTAAACTGTACATAGGTCAGATGGAGAAAAGTTATAATACTAAACCAAGTTGACAAGCAGTGAGATTATTTTTACGTAATATATTAATTTAGGGAAACAGCCCAAAACATGTTGACAGCCACATTTTGATGGCTTTTAAAAGGATTAGATTACACAAAGGCCTAATTCTTATAGGGAAGTCTAGGGATGTTTCATCATAGAATGCTCAAACTAAAAAAATGCTTAGAATGGCATTTGAGGGTTAGAATGGAACATTACAAAATATAATTTCTGCATAGTCCTACTCAATCTGCAAGGGAGGGTTCTTATGATCAAATGCTTTAACATAGGGGGGAAAATCTCTCAATGTAGAAAACTGAAGTTTCTACATAACATTAGTCTATAATTTATAGTTAAAAAGACATGTGGCTGTCACCTTCCTCTGACTAGCCAAAGTGAATACCCATTTATGATTAAGCACAGCTGATTGAAGTTTTTGAATCCTAAAATCTGATTTTTTTTCCCCAAAGACCATGTTTGTTTCACAAATAACTTTGGATGTGTTACATTTAAATGGCACATAAAAACACAATAAAAAGTGGAACTGAATACTTCTGAGGCTATTGTTGGGTTTTTTGCAACCATACTAAAGGAAAAAATGAAAAAGTACAATACCAAGATTTGCAGAAGTTTGCTTCATAACCCTTAATCACTGTTCAGCATTATGTGCAAACAAGTTTCTATTTTAGGGAGAAGAATTCTAGTCTAACAGCTTGGTGCACATTACAGTAACTACATCAGAACAAGCTTTGTATGCAAGCTCATCAGTTGTTGGAAAGCAACAATCTTCTCAATCAACAGGCATAAAACACTAAAGTGGAGAAAAAGCACAATTATGAAAGTATTAACAGTATTTGCTTTTGAATAATCTCAACAGTTAATTGCTCCTAATAATCGGGAGAGGAAAAAGCAAGGAAAATTATAGTGGATTGCAAACCTTTTTTGTTCTGAGACCAAACTGATTTTAAAGTAGGATGCCATGAATCACATTCCAACAAAAAGATAGGATCAGGGCAAAGTAGTAGGTGGAATCAGGGAAAAAATTTTTTTATTAATTTTAAATAGTTGCTTAATTTAAATAAGTGCAGTGAACATGATTATTCCCAGTAAACAACCTTTTTTTTACAGTAAAAATTACGATTGAAGGATGCATTTCTGAGCTAAAGAAACTGTTTATGGGAAACAGAGAAACCACCTTCTCTAGCCTGTGTCTGCTGGTAGGAGCATCTTCAGAATTGTCCAAAGGCAATGTTCTGTAGAGAGGGCTGCTCACACACAATGAGGATGGCATGGGTCCAGTCTTATATACAGAGGAAGAATCTATTTCCATCTAGAATTTCTTATATGGAAAAGAAAAAAGCCCCCCAATTTTCCATTATGCATTTCGAATGGAAGCATTTAGGAAAAGCGAAACAGAAGGAGGCAAATCCAAATACTGAAATAACAACTAAACAGAAGGGGATGATGATGGTGACTGAGCAGATAAAAGATCAATTGGAATAATATATATATCTTAAAGGTGAGCCTCCCAATCCCCCCATACAAGGTATCCCATGCTCCACTTAATGACCTGTGTGGTCACTTAATGAGCACAATGGGGAGAGCATGAATGGGGATTGTCACATTAGGCAATCGTTTAGCAACCATCACAACCTGAGATCATAATGGGCAGGATTCATTATGGTCATTAGTTGAGTACTACCTGTATCATGATGTACAGCCAAAGGGATGGGGCGTACTGCATCAGTGTAACACTGCTTTTGTCACTGCCCCCCTTAACAGCCTGTGGGAACCTCTGACCATGGATGGATGCGGTACAAATTTCACAATGACATAATTATCGAAATGCCACAACTTACAAACTTGCATCAGACTTCTCAATGTATGTGCATAA
Source organism: Vipera ursinii (assembly GCF_947247035.1). Classification (NCBI taxonomy): domain Eukaryota; kingdom Metazoa; phylum Chordata; class Lepidosauria; order Squamata; family Viperidae; genus Vipera; species Vipera ursinii. The sequence continues at coordinate 26,268,897 of NC_139518.1, forward strand.
TTGGGGTACAAATACTTCTTGACTTACAACCATTCAATTACCAGTTACAATCATGACTTCCAACTGGTTCTCACATTTATGATTATCACAGCATTCCCCAAAGTCACATGATCAAAATTTGGGCACTTGGCAAGCGGCAAGTGTTTATGACAATCACCATTTTATGACACTTGCAGCTTCCCAGGGTCATGTGATCACCATTTGCACCCTTCCCAGCAGGCTTCTGACAAAATGAAGAAAGCCAGATTTTCTTAGCAATAATGGGATTAACAATTTAGCAATCGTGGCAAAAAGTTGTAAAATTGAGTGTGACTCATGAACAACGGCCTTGCTTAATAACAGAATTCCGATTCCAATTGTGGCTGTAAGTCAAGGACTACCTGTATTTACATAATGATGTCATGGGTGTGCTCATTTTTATATCACTGCAATTTGTTTTAGTCATTTGTTTTACCAAGGATCAGTACTTCTACAGACCCTGGGATTCTGCACAAGCTAGCAAATTCTATTTTATGTATGTGGCTGATCAAACATAACATAGATTTGAATATTTATTTATTTATTTATTTAATAATATTTATATATGTTATTGGATGTCAAAATAACCACTGAGGATGTAATGATTATGAATTTTAACGTCCACTTTACAGCTGCCTAGAATAAGGCTGTAAATCAAATCAGAGTGTGCCTCTATCTGCTGGTTACCTTGCCCTGTGCTTCTCTTATCTCTCAGGGAGAAAGAGCCACAGAGGAAAGATTGACTAGAGGCATTATAATGCTGGAATAATATAGTTGTGAAACAGATACAGACTGCAGGGATACACTGCAGTCTATATGGAAAGAACGTGTTTGTGTGTGTGTGTGTGTGTGTGTGTGTGTGTGTGTTTGTGTGTGTGTGTGTGTGTGAGAGAGAGAGAGAGAGAGAGAGAGAGAGAATATGAGGATGAGATTGGAATTGAATTGAACTTTACTGGCCAATTTAAAATATCTAAATATCCTGTCCTGGGTATAAAGATATCACATTATTAAAGAAAATCAGTAACCTAAAACAATTCTTTAAATGATGAATTTCCTGAATTCCTATGAATTACCCCTCCATTGCTGGGATCTGTTGCTTTTTCCAACCCCCTCTAAAAATGTCTTAGGAGAATCAGCAGAAAACAGTATCTCCAATTAGCACACATACATACGGCAACATTCAAGTTAACAGAACAGGTACAAAGCCTTTTTATACACAAAATCCATTGTAGTATATTGTATTATGTATTTTGAATTGTATCTCCTGCCTCACACACCAACTTTGGCTTTATCTTTCAAAACTGGCCTTGAAAACACTCGTGTCTATCTTGCTCTACATCTCCTGTAGACAAACCATTTTAGACTCATATGTGTAGCCTGCCTTTTAATTTAAATGAAAAATTAATTGAAAAAGCATGTCTTTTATTAAAATAGAACATTTTGGATATTAAAGATATGCAGCATGGGCAAGCTTCAACTACAATTAAAGTTCTAGAATATTTTCTTTTTGTTTTAGTGAAATCCAAAATGACCACACCCAGTGCCTCTATCAATGGCAAATACAGCGCAGCAGATCAAGGTTATGTCAATCTACTCCCAAGGCATAACTTTTCAAAAGCACCAATTAAGTTAAATATATGCATGTACAGTATAACAAATGAAGTTTGGAACATTCATTCTCTTTCCGTACATATCACTTACTCTATTTTCGCTTACGGTACTTTTTAACACAGGTAGTCCTCGACATTTGTTTAGTGACCATTTGAAGTTACAATGACACTGAAAAAAGTGACTTACAACTCTTTTTCACACTTATCACTATTGTAGCAACCTTGCGGTCACGTGATCAAAATTTGGATGCTTAGCAACTGGCATGTATTATGACAATTGCAATGTCCCGAGGTCATGTGATTACTTGTTGTAACCTTCTGACAAACAAGAATAAATGGGGAAGCCAGATTCAGTTAACAATGATGCTACTAACTTAGCTGCAATGATTCACTTAACAACTTTGGCAAGAAAGGTTGTAAAATGGGGCAAAACTCACTTAACTGGTTTGCTTAACAGCAAAAGGTGGGGCTGTTGTGGTTATAAGTTTTTATTGGACTACTCAATCCTATTAATCTAAAGGATTTTTAAAAGTTAATACATTCTCCTTTTCCTTCTTTTTTTCTACTCTGTCATATATTTCTGGACTTGAGTTCTGTGTGTCCATTTGGATCTCCTCCTATGTGGCTAGTAAGTTTTTATTTTCTTACAGCCTTGCCAAAGCCATGATATGTGATTTTTACATATTTCCTACCTGTCTTCAAGAGAAGGAAAAATTAGAAATTGATGTTGTGCCAATTACTCTGTAAAAGATTAACAGTAAGACCCCTTCCAAATGGCTGTTTTGGCCTCTGTTTTGTTTATTTTTTTATTGCTTTTGCTAAATTTGCAAAAAAAAAAAGGGAGAGCTTAGCCTTAGCTCAACCACCGGGCTGCCCAAAACTTTCATAGGACTAAATGCACTGTGCTATTTAAAACTACTTTTTTCTAAATTGGTGCCTTCTAAATGCTTTGATCTAGAGCTCCTTTCAAAATTCTAGAGAGGAATTTTGAAAATTGTCACAACATATCTGGATGGCCTGAAATTAGGAAAAAAGCCTTAGAATTTGAGATTTCTTCTGAATATGGAAATTTCTTCTCAAGATTCCAACTGATACCCAAAAGGTTTTCTTTTTCATAGCCCTTCGTCTCTTTCCTATTTCAACTGTAACATCTTGAATGAGTTTCAAGTTTTGATTTTTCAAGCTTTGCATAATGCTTTCATTGACTTGGTTTTGAACTGCTGCGCTTTACATATTTGTATGTTACTGTACACTATTGTATAACCTTAAAATCGCTGACTGATATCTAGACAAGCTATCTGCTGGCATCTTATAGATATCACACTGTGCTGTCTATATTTGTACACTGTAATAAGGCTGGCCTAAAATATTGGGTGTACCCAGCCATTGTAAATTATTCAACAAATCACAGCTTAAACATGGCTTAAGTGCAGCATTTACTCTGGTAAAATATTGGATCTTATCACTCAGTACTTCCTACTGTTAGCAACTCTGGAAATGTCTGATCACAGCCTTTGTGAATTCTACTTGAAAAGGTCAAGGATGAAACCTGAGACCAGAAGCCACATCCTCTTCAGGCAATGTGTTCCCATTGGAAGCACAAAGTTCATGTGCATGACGTGTGTTAACTCTCCTGTCCCCTTTGTCTGGGTTATACAAGTTATTCATATTCTGGAGCTACATCCCAAAATGATGGTTCATATGGTGCCAAATATACTTGTTAAGAGGCTTCCAGTTCTACCTGATTCTTTTACAGAACCACAATGAAATTAGCCTGCTGCAAAACAAAGCAACATGCTTACAAAGCCAATTTTGATTCCAATCAAATTTCTGGGTCTTGAAGGGTGGCTATGTTAGCAGCTATGCTCATCTGGCCAGGAAAACCATCTTCCTAGTGGACATCAGGACAGATTCTCAGAATTTCAGATGTGGCTACCTTTTGGGGGAGATCATAAGCAAATTGCATGGAATTTTGCTAAAGGACTAGATGAAGATATATGAGGAACATTCATTGAAGTGTGCAGTGTGTTTAAGGAGGTAGTAAGTAATCTATCACATTTATTTTGTGTCTGTTAATTAAACAGAAGCTATTAACATGACACTTCAAAATACCTACCATTTATATAAGACATTTATAGTTTCCAAGCACTTTGTGTCTATTATCTTCACAATTCTTAAAACAATCTTCTAAACTATGTTACTGTTGCCTCCATATGGCAGATTGGTGAGGCAGGATGAAGTCTCCCAGAACATGTACTTCTCTAGCATGTAACACAAAGAACAGTATAATTATACAAATTACACTGTAATTGGCAGCTGTGTCCTTTCTTTGGGGGGGGGGAAGAGAATAGGTCTAGAAGTTACCAACATTTTATCCAATGATACTGATAGAGCGGAAACGAGTTTGTCACATCCCCGTCACCAATTGCAATGTTAAGACTATCAAGGGTACACTGTGCGGATCATCAAACTCTCTGCTTTGACACAGCACAGGTTCAATATGGCTGATTATTAGAAAGGCTGATAGTTCAAGAGAGGTTCCATGTCTAAAAAAAAAAGTCCCAGGTTATATCTGTGGCAACTCTAAATAGGGAAGTAAAATATATGAATCAAGAGTTTGGAACAGATAAAAACTTACAAAAGTATAAAGGAATGAATAAAGAAAAGAATGCACAAAAGTGCAAAAGGAAAGAATGAAAAGAAATAAAACTTCCAATTTTAAGTACAAATGCAAAATTACCTCTTACTCTTTAATTACAAAAAGAAAATTTCTTTTTATTATCTCTTTTTTATAATCCTCAAAACCATAAATCATATGGGGTCTTATTTGAGCAAAAGGTCTACAGGGGGTTTCCAGTCAGCAATAAACATATTGTCTCCTCTATAATCAAGGAAGGTAATTTAGCTATCTCCACAAGTTCCATTATCTTCATCAACCATTCCTCCATTGTGTATACTGCCGAATCTTCCTACTTTGTCCATATAATAATCTCTCTAAATTTATATAGTTTGACCTAGAACTAGCTATCTGATCTGGGCTGCAAGAATCCAGAGAACCACAAGATAGAAGCAACAAGTTTTCTCTGTGCTGATATCTGAGGGCCGTCCAAACCTAGTAACCCTACTCTTGTATCTTACCTCTGATAACCTCTCAAACAGTAGTCTTCTAAAATGTAAATGCTTGCTTTTATGGGCAGTATTGAGAACCAGTGCTTATAGGGGGAAAACAGTAATTAAAAAGAAAAAATAATAATTGGCATGCTAATGTGTGTAAAACAGCCTTAGCATTTAAAAAGAAAAGAAAAAGCAATGTTTAGGAACTCTGGTTAATCAAAATAGTCACAATAATAAAACTTCCAGTCCAAACAGAATCCAAAATTTGATGTAGGGACCTGTATATTAAGAAGATCCTCTCCCTCAGTAGAACCCATTGTACTTACTATTTCCACACCTCTTTTCTATGTGCTTCTCATTTTTTTAAAATGCTGGTGTATCGTGCATTTATATGTCATATGCAGCTTGCATCCCAGAACAAATGATGCAAAGTCCATTGTTCAAGTTTTATCTCAGCCATGAATTTAACAAATGGCCTCAGTGGCAAGTTAATGATTCACAACAAACTGTGATTTCCTTCTTAGATTGTTTTGTTTCTAAAGGTAGGAAACAACACCTAAATGACCTTGGAGAATCTTAAGCAGATCTGGAACTAAATGACAAAGATGTATACAGGATTTGCTGTACTTGTCAAAATGATGACAGTAGCATCAACTGCAAGCTGTGGCTCTTTTGTTTGCCTCAAGTGGACAGAGCTTGTGGCAGACCAATATAACACTACTGTTGTTGCTTGCCCCACCCTGTAGACACACCTAGTAGTCGATGTATGGGTGGAAGCCATCAAGAAAAAAATAGGATAGACTAGGAAAATGAAAAAGTATCCCAGAAGGTGGCAAAGGCAAAATCATTCACACAAGCTTGGCAAGAACATATGAGGCTGTGCCCAGGATCACCAGGTTTCATTCAAACAAACCTTAAACTGTCATAAACTATCACCTCTTCTAGGTGGGCTTGGTCAGGAAACACAAAAAAAATCTTCCTCATCCTCTCCTGTCTTTCTGATCTAAGGTGCAATTATTGTTGCAGACCTTCTTGAAGGTTATCTCCTATTATATTTTTGTTTTTAGCTAATGTAATGTACCTGCAGCACTTGTCAATTGGCACTCTTTGAGTGGTCAATAGGGGTTATTAAAGATGGGGAAAGTATCTTTCTTATAATCACTGAGCAATGTTAGTGCTTGGTGTAATGGGAAGTTTTATGCACACAACCCAGCAGCTGGCCGGCCACTTTGTTGTAGCTATAAATGTTGTTTCAGTCCCACTAGATGGGTCAGATCAGCCAATTGAGATTGGCTATAATAAGGGCTTTTTTTTCTCATAGAACGCTCAGAACGGCATTCCAGCACCTTTTTTTGCAAAAAAAAAAAAAAAAGAAGCTCCCTCTATTGCAGGGCCAGGCAATCTTGGCTCTTTTTTATGACTCGTGGACTTCAACTCTCAGAAATCCTGAGCCAGCCATGCTGAGGGGAAAGAGAGAGGTTTCCAAGCTGAGCCATGCTGGCTCAGGAATTCTGGGAGTTGAAGTCCTTGAGTCATAAAAGAGCCAAGGTTGCCTACCCTGCACTAGAGGAGGATATTAAAATTATTTACAAGGTTACTTCTTTAGGAACTAAACTTTTAGAATGTAAAACAGCTAATTCAAAAAAGCCAACAGGAAAGAACCTCACATTTTTCATCTGCTTCTGTCTTTTGGAAGGTAAAATTAGATAACAAAATAATCTATTTCCTATGTTAACATCTCTGCAATGAGATCAATAAAGGTAACAAGAAAGAAATGAGAAACATTTTTCTCAATGTAATATGTCTAATTTAGCTAATGCTAGAAAAAAATACCGTAGTATCTTTTGTAAATACTCTTTAAAACTATTTTGAATTTATAACCATCTATTACAACTAAACCACTTTAAATTAAACAATTCTTAAGAATGAAATATTCTTAATTTGGACTTTACTTTTACTGTTTGGACAGTTGTGTGTTTTGAAAAATAGATTATTTAGAATCTAGTTATGTTGCACTTCAGTCTTTAAATAATTAACCTTATACATAACAATATATGATGTTTTCCATGGTGAGCTTAACATCAATAACAACATTTATTAAAAAGGCTAAAATAATTTCTGGTGGTATTATCTGTACATTAAAATTTTGTTTAGTCACAATCTTTCACTGTGCAATGTTGCACAGGCAAGTTGTCTGCAGCGAAGGCAGGAACTTTGCACCTCTCCCTGCTGCCCAACTACACCATCTCAACTAGGTAAGTAAGATATTATTTGCAAATAGGATGGCAATAAACAATTTAGGCTGCATTTGCATCAGGGCTTTTCAACCTTTTCAGAAATTGTACCACTTTTAGGACATGACAATATTCAAGCACCACCAGTGCTTAACAAGGTGTCAAAAACTTGATGACTAAAAAAGGGGGGGTATTTTGGGTTTCATTGATTAGATTCATTTATTGTTATAGAAATGGCTAGTTTATAATATTATAGAAAAGCAAAAAGTTGAGGTTCAATGTTAATGCTTCCTTCTACTCCTGTAACAGAGGAAGTCAGAAGTCAGTGCCTTTTCTTTTTCGCTTCTCCCCCTCACTTTTCCCTTTTTCTCTCACCCTTCGCTCGCAAAAGCCCCCCCTCACTCACTTTGCTCACAAAAGCCTCCAGTCGCTCTCTCACTCCTCCGTCTCTTTCAAAGGCACCTCATTCAGTGTCTCCCCCACTCACTCCGTCTCTTTCAAAGGCCTCTTGCTCGCTCGCTCACTTACTGCCCCGTCGCTTTCAAACGCCATTTACTCGTTCACTCACTCACTTACTGCCCCGTCGCTTCCAAATGCCACTTGCTCACTCACTCACTTACTGAATTTGGAAGCAATGGGGCAGTAAGTGAACGAGTGCCAGTGCTGGAGGCCATCAGCTGTTTGGCGCCAGAGACCACTGCCATGAGGAACACAGCTCTGGGTCGGCGTTCGGAGCAGCTCCGGATGGGGGCTCAGCACAGGCCACGGCGTCGCAACTGCGGGGAGGGGAATCCCCCCCGAGCCGCAGGGACGGGGCTGCAAAGGTCAGGCAGCGACGCTGTAGCAAGACACCGGCATCGCTCCCAGTGACAGCACCTCTGAGTTCCGGCACTTTTTTTTTTTTTTTAGAAAAAAAAGCACGGGCTATAATACAAAACCTTACAAGCCTGATTCTGCTACCTTCTCTTCATCCTTATAGTTCAGCCTGTGCCCTTTCTGAATGTTATCTGGCCATTCTGAATTAAAAAAAAACATTTGTCTTTTTTTTTTATTGAAAAGTTTTAACATACATTTTATCTTTAACAGTCCATTTGTCTTTTTTGTCTAGGCAACAGTTTCTGCATATCTCCATCAAGGTCACTTTCACTTCTTTCTACACATTGTAAAACGTACATTATGTAGAAGTGAATGATTATATTGGGGGTGGTTGGTTTGTGTGCATAATTGTTATTTAGGGGTTTCTCGAGACCTGAAAATTATTTTAAGGATTCCTTCAAAATAAAAACGTCCAGAAAGTCTGTGTTATAATATAGCATGACTTGTGACTGCTATACCACACTATAGATAGCTCAATCAGCCACGTTTTTTTAGAAACTCTGGATTGAAATTGTTCTTGCCTACAAATAATGATTCCTTACTGTTATACCATTTCTGTAAATCCTAAATGTATCTAACAGTGATATTCAAAGAAAGTGCTATAAATATGAACCATCCTGATATTTTAAGTCCATTACTGTTAAGTGATATAATTGTTGTTGACTCAGGGGGATAGGATGATGTAACTTTGTGAGTAATAAATCTTGGCCTAACTACCGTAATGTAAGCTAATTTTAGTAGCTGAAATTGATGACATATTTGAAGGAAAGAGTCAGTGTAGGTTTATTTACATAGAGTTCCCAACTTAAAAGAAGTTAGAAAAATTAACACTGGAAATACACTGATCATGTTGGAGCACAGGATCTCTATCTCATCTATGCTTTTATGTGCTCTTTATATATCAGTTTAATTTCCAGTAGTCACATAAAAATCTACTGTGTGATAAAACATTGCACAAAACACAGCACAGACAGCAAATTATTTATGTATTTTTCTTTTCCTCCTTGAAAAACATTTGAAGGAGAAATACTTAAAATATTTTGCTGTTTGAGACAGAATGTCTAAGTTGAATCCTTTGTTTTCACCATCTGCAGGGTGGTAAAAACAAATAAATAAAAGGATAGATTTTAATGCCTCAATCTGCAACAAAGGATGTCAACTTCCTAATAACAGGATCAGCCTTGGGAGACAATCTTTAATGTTTCTAAGTGAGAGGCAAGGTTAAGGTATCAGGGTAGAAAGCAGAGACTGTAAAGTCTAGTCCTGCTTTAGGCATGAAAGCAAGCTGGGTAACTTTGGGCCAGTCATTCTCTCTGCCCAATTACCTTATCTTATCTTTATTAGACTTATATACCGCCCTTCTCCGGTAGGACTCAGGGCGGTTCACAAGGTTTTTAAAATAACAATACAACAATTACAAAAATTAAGAACAGTTAAAATGATTACATTTAGACCTTGAATAAATATAAAACCCCAATTAAAATCCAATTAAAACCCCAATTAATACTCTCGGTCCAGGCCAGAAAGCTCAAAGAGCCAGGTCTTCAGGTCCCGGCAGAATAAGCGAAGGTCAGGGGCAGTCCTAAGCTCTACAGGCAGCTGGTTCCAAAGGGCAGGCGCACCCACAGAGAAGGCCCTCCCCCTGGGTGTTATCCACCGGCGGTACCCTGAGAAGACCCTCCCTGTGGGAGCGCACAGGATGCAGGGAGCTTGATGCCAGCAGCAGGTGTTCCCTCAGATATCCCAGACTCAAGCCATTTAGGGCTTTATAGGTCATTACCAGCACCTCACAGGGTTGTTGTTGTGGAGAAAATAGGAGGAAAGTGCATTAGATATGTTCACCATTTTATTTATAAAAATAATAAAGGTGGGATTTAAAAAACTTTTTAAAAAGCAAGCCTAGCTAGAAATTACAGTCCGTTACAGTCTTGATCTTGGCACTCAAGCAAATGGGCAGACTCCTACTGGCCTTGCATATAAAATTTTGCCTTTCATCTGTTCTGAACCATTCAAGACCCTAACCCTAACCCTCAAGTGTTTTATTTCTAAGGTCTGTTATCTACTTATGATTTCCATACTCATGCTGAAATATCCTAGAAAAATATATGATCTACAAAAAAGCAATGGAAAAACATTGTTTATGAAATAACCACAACCTCTCTGAACTGGGTTTTGAAATCAGGTGTTGCACTGAAGTGCCAATGAAAGCTGAAATCTTGCAGCATCTTTTTTGAAGGTACTTGGAATCAAGGAACTTATTTCTCAGCTGGCAGATATAGGACTTCTCTGCATGCATGTCCAATTTTGGTTCAGCAGGGTAGGCAGGTCCAAGTTCTGTCAATTATGACATCTTAGCAGGATTAAAGAGGTACACCTATTCTGTTAAAATTCCTGACCTCTGGAGAATTCATGTGATTCCCACCCTTATCTTATTTTGGAAACTATTGAAGACCTGATAGTTCTCAAAAGACCTGGGGGCAAGGACACTGTGGAACCCCCTTTAGTTCTTTTGCCTATTTTGCTTTAGTTTTGTTATGAATACTTTGCTTTTCTGGTCATAGGATAAGTTGCATCAGGTGGAAACCTTACATGCCAATCTTTTGGTTTAAATGGTTTGTGGTTCTCAGAAAGCTATCAGTCTAATAAAGACTGAGGACTAGATGTAATCTCAATTAATTGCAACAGGATGCACTTCCAGCCAAGTATAACAACTTTAAAAACCACAATATGCTTAAGTACAAAGTATTTAAGTTTCATATCTGACTAACACTCTTTCACAATCATTGATAGTGCAATTACTCTAAGGAAAGTTGGTAGAGAAACAAATCTACAAGATTTGTTCTTTAATGAGAAACTGAAATGGAAAGTTACAATACTGTGGGATAAATCAGTATGTTATCCTACAAATTATACACACACACAAAAACACATAATTTTTGTTAATTGGTGTGTGGGGGTGTCATATTCCTTAAGTGGAAGGAATCAGTTCATTTCTGGTTGGGATTTTAAGTGTTTTAAGATATGAAAAGGCAAACTTAAGCCACTCCAAGACAGACACACATTCTACTTTTTGTACCCTCCAAATGTAAAAAGGTTACCACAATGTTGCCCCTCTGGGGCTCACAAAAAGAATGGTAATGGCAGGGCATGTGAAGGTCCTCTGACTAGCCTTCTGGCAACCCTGGTATAAATAGAACAAATCCATGTATATTTTCACATTTTATATGGATCCAGGTTTGATTCCTAATTCAGGCTGAAAAGTTTAGCAGTAACAGAATAGATAAACAATCTAGACTTTCTCATTAGAGATTCCCCATTTATTTATGGAGGAATGTTAAGAAAATAAACAAATCTCAGAATGCATGCTCTTTAATAATTTATTAAAGACATTTAATAATTTATTAAAGACATTTATTAAGACAATCATTTATGGATTCTGGCTCTTGACAAGATAATATTTATAAACAATTTCCTTCGAAGCTTTTCAAAAAGAAATCCACAATGGGATCCCTCAGCCTGCAAACATACCCTTTCTTGAAAGGAAGCATCTCACTTAAAGTTGAACTTGTTTCATAGAGCAATTAATTTCAAGTCAATATGCTTTTTACAGGATTAATACGAGTAACAAATAGATTTAGAAATCAAAATAGCTTTGCTTTTAATAAGTTTTTGCATCACCTTAACTAACGGATTCATGGAAAGCGCCACTGTATACAAAGAATTCCTATGCAGACATCCGCAATATTGCAGCCTCAGTACTCACTGTTGTTACTTGGATGTAAGATCAGCGCTCGCCCCCCCCCCAACGCTTAGTCAGAGCGTTGTTAGCTGGAAATAGCTACAACAATGCAGAAAAACCTCTGATGCCACACGGAAACCCGCAAAAATGGAAGTTTGGCCGTGCAGGTGTCCAAGGGCAGCAAAGCTCTCACAAGACCACAACCAACTTTAAAAAGCAGCGCTGAAAGGGAGGAGGAGCAGTGCACAGCAAAGCCTGACATCAAAGCTGATCCAGGTAGATTCCACCCGGCCGAACCGGCCACCCCACCTTTTCCTCCATTCCACGTTACCCTCGTTCAGTTGCTCTGCAGCTGCCACGAGCCCTCGCCCTCAGAAGCAGCCACCGCGCCGACAGCGCCAGCCGGGGTCCGGCAATCCCCTCCCCACTAATAATATCGGCGCAGCAGCTCCTTCTCCTCTCCCCACGCGCTGTGCAGCGTATCACTCCGCCCCAAAGCCAACGTTGGGAAGCGGCGGCAGGAGCCGGCGGCGGAGGGATCCTCGCCAGCGCAGGCTTCGCGGTACAGCAAAGAGCGAGCGGCAGCCCGCACTCTTTCGACTGCTCTCCCCCCCTCCCCGCCCGTCTCCCCCTCCTGCGCCTCCTCCTGACGCCGTTCTTTGCTGCGGGGCCGGTTGGGCGCTGCCTGGTGGCCTCGGCTCCGGCTGTCTGTGGGGAACGGCCATTAAAAAGCGGGCGGGCGGCCATAGCGGCAGTCGCCAGAGCCTCAGGTGGACCCACCCCCTCGGTCCCCTCCCCCGCTCCCTGCCTCGCCGCCGCCGCGCAGAGAAGCTGTCCGCTGCGGGGCTGCTCGCTCCGGCTGCCGCCTCCGTCCCCCCTTCTCGCCCGCCTCTGCCGCCGAGCCCCGGCTTCCGCCCCCCGCCCCCCCCACCCACCGAAGATGGCAGGCTGGCAGAGCTACGTGGATAACCTGATGTGCGATGGCTGCTGCCAGGAGGCCGCCATTGTCGGCTACTGTGACGCCAAGTACGTCTGGGCAGCGACGGCCGGGGGCATCTTTCACAGCATTACGGTAAGGGAAAGCCCGCGGCACCCGGGAAGAAAGGAAGGAGCCCTCCCGGAGGGGCGGGGGGGAGGAAAAGCAGGGAAGTTTGGGGAGGGGACCGGGGGCCTTTCTCCGAGATGCTGGGCTGTGGATCCGCATCGCTTTTGGGGGTGCTCCGCGGGTGGGGTGTCAGGGCTGCAACGGAGCCGGAGCTGCGGAGGGGGCTCCCGGTCCCTCCAAGCCCGGCCGGGCACCCTCCCGTCTCCTGGCTTCACACGCGTCGGCAGCACCGTTTTCCGAGGAGCTCGCCCCCTCTCCCCACCGCCGGCCGGTGTGGGAAGGGCCGCCCGCTGCCCAGTCCGGCGCTTCCCTTTCTCTGCCTCCCCCTCCCCCACGCCGTCCTTTAAAGAAAATCCTTGGAAAGTGGAGAGGGAAGAGGCGGGAGGGCGGGGAGTTCCCTCGTGGAAGGGTTTTTGCTCCCGGCCACGGCGTTGGCCTCTTCCCGCGGAAAGCCGTCTCCCGAGAGACCCAGCGGGATGAACGTGTGAACTGAAAGCGAGTCCCTCTTGTTTTTTTTTATTTTTATTCCCCCGCCCCCTCCCGGCTTCTGGGCTGGAAGGGAAAGACTCCTCGGAGAGCTGGCCCTGGAGGGGGGACGCCTTTCCCAAGTCGTGACTTGAGGCGGGGGTGGGGAATAGGGAGGTTGGGGAAAGCTGCCGTTGGAGTTTCGCCTCAGATTTCAGGCGCACGTGGGGCCAGGTGTAGGTAAAAAAAGCCTGATTCTTCTTGCGAGGGGCGGAGGGGTTATCTATTTTGCACGCCAGGGTGCGGGGGCGGCTTTACTACCAGCATTGGAACAAGTCATGCCCGGCAACAGAACGGGAGGAGGAAGAGGGAAAAGGCCGGACCCTGGAAAGGGCGGGCGCGCGCGCGGATGATTCAGAGGGAGTTTAGCGTAGGAATCCCTTAGTTTGCTTCGCCCTGTTGGGGAGGGATTTGCGAATGCAGCGTAGGAGGCTTTTGTGAATCCGTTCCTCGCCAGTTGCTCCAGGTTTTTCGCCTCCAAGATGGCGCATTGCCGCTGATTTTTTTTTTAACCCCTCCTTTTCTCACTCCTCTCCCGAGATATTAATCACCTCGTTCCTGCACTGCAGTCTTCGTTTTTTCGCCTCTTCCTTCTCTCGCCCCCCATTCTGGCTTTCGGACTTATCCTAAAGTGCCCTGGTCCATAGAAGTAGAGCTGATAAAGGAGAGGGATGATCCCTCTAAAGAAGGTTCCGTTATTGTGTGTGGACCAGCCGGCGTTTACAAGCTGAAACACCGCAATTATTGACATATAAGTATTTGTACACATGATCTTTGTCTCAATGCATTTGAAGTGCAATTTGATGTTGCATTACAATTCTGATAATGGCTGACTCTCCGGAATGCCATTTTGGCTAACTGCTTGCCTACCTGTGCAGGCATGTGCAAGAATTGACAAACTATAGGAAAATGTTTTCCTCTTGTTTTAATAATCTATTACAAGAATACTGAGGATTTTACTTTAGATATCAGGAATGTTAAGATAAGGCTTAAAAATTGCCTTATCTGCAGCAGGTATAGGATGGGTTAAAAAAGCAGTGCCCTTGGTGGCTGCTGAGCTAGTCTTTCTCTAGTGTTGAGATGGTGATCATGATAGGTAGACTCCTGGCTTGTACTTGGGAATGACTAGGGCCTGCTATGACTCTGCAGTTCCATTGGAAGGAGGCGCCTTCCAATGGAAAAACGTATGGGGAACACATTTTCTAGCTGAGCTGCCTCTTCTATTGTTATTGCCTGTATTGTTTGAACAAAATGCTGGACTGGGTTTAGAGAAAAAAAAACTGATTTGTAAGCAGCTTGCTAATTTATTTCCAGCTATTAAAACAGGCCATGTTTGTTACTTCATTTCCCTCTTCTATATAGCTATCCAATGCTTGGCAGTTCTGAAAACCTATCCATTTTTGTCTGTGAACAATCTCAGTAGCTTTGGAGTTGCTAAAATGCATTACAATATGTTTGCAAAAGCACAAATTTGCAGTAAAGGGAATAAGAACCATGTGTACTTTACATTTGAGAAACCTGGTTTAAAAAGCCCTAAAGCGCTCTATAAATAATTAAGGATATTTTGCATTTTGTCCTTCATTATTTTATACTATTCATGCCTTAAAGCTATAGTTACATTGCATCTATGAGGGTTTGTGGTGAGCATAAGGCTGTTAATGAATAGCTTCACCTTCTGTCTCAGATATGTGCTGAATCTAAAGGTGGTGCCTATTCATATATACTTCTCTTGATATTTAAGAAATAACTCCTTAATCTGCATATAATTTTGTTAGCTCTCAAAATAACTTACACAGTAGAGTTCCAAGCAAAGGTGTATTACTTAACCACAAGTATTTCATGCATGCCATGAAAGGATTGGATGCAATGTTGGAGCCTATACAAAAGCTGGCATCAATTTGTAAATTTTAAAGCGACTAAAGAGAATTATTAAAAACACATAAAGTAAATTTTATTTTTATGTTACATTTCATTTATTTAAATCTTTGTTCTGGGTTCACCCATTTTAGAGTGCAACTGTGGCATGTCACTCAAAATGTGCTTTCTGCCTAGAGATTCATAGTTAAAAGACCAATGCCTTGAATTCAGATTTCCCCCTTTATGTTAAATTGCTGGAGAACTTGCTATTGATCTTGCACAATCTCTAGATCCATAGATTCTTCAGTGTGCAGCATTAAAAAATCAACTAAAATTCTGGATTTCTCTCTTTGACAGCCTATAGAAATAGATATGATTGTAGGAAAAGACCGCGAGGGTTTTTTTACCAATGGTCTCACTCTTGGTGCAAAGAAGTGTTCTGTGATCCGAGATAGCCTCTATGTGGATGGGGACTGTACAATGGACATCAGGACAAAGAGCCAAGGTGGCGAACCAACATATAATGTTGCTGTAGGCAGAGCTGGACGAGGTAAGCTTTCTCTTCCACTATTTTTGATTTGCTTTTTTGTTAAATAGTAGATAATATGCAGGCAATAAATAACTTCAAATTATGTCCCAAAATTTGTTCATGAAACTGTTTTGTCCATGTTGTAATGCAAGATTCACAGTATAAAGGCTTAATGTTGAGAATGTAAATGAGTTGGCTACATTACTTTCAAAAAGACCCTAAATTTTTAATCTGTGGCATATACATGTAGCATTAGAGAGCATGGGTATCCTGAGCCATTTAGTGCTCATTTAAATAATTCACAAACTTATATTAAGCTCGCAGGCATTCCATTAAATCATTTTCTGAGCTTGGTGTAGGTACAGATAGTTCTCAATTTATGACTACAATTGGGAACAGAACTTCCTTTGTTAATTGAAGCGGTTGTTAAATCAACCTGGCTTCCCCCATTGATTTTGCTTGTTGGACACCCCCTGGGAAAGTCACAAATGATGATCATGTGATCTCAGGATGCCACAACCGTTGTAAATGCATAGCAGTTGCTAAGCACTTGAATATTGATCACATAACTGACAATGTTGTGATAACCCTAAGTTCAAAGTCTGATAATAAGTGATTTTTTTTCAGCATCATCGTTAAATGAATTGTTGTAAGTTAATGATTACCTGTATTACTTTTGGCTTCAGAGTTCAAAAGGTCCCTTCAAACACTTCTGTGGATTGTATTTCTAGTATAAATAAGAAATGTGTACTGAAAGATACTGAAAATTAGTATTTATTCATTACATTTACATCCTGTCATTCCTCTGGAAGTTCCAAGGACCTATTTTTTCCTCCAGACAGTCCTCTAGGATAGAGTAAGTTGAAAGTAACTTACTAATTGTCAAGTCACTGCTCAGATGTGGATGTGAATATGATTCAGATACAAGTCCAGCATCTTAACCAGCTGAGACTTTTAAGTGTACAATGTATAGAAAAAGTAGAACAATATATACATGGACACACTTTTGTATTGAGAACATCTTAACAGAATTACACTATTTTAGTGACATCTGCTGGCATAAAGGGGAACATACAAATATGTTTCTAAATATTTCTGAACTATCCTATTCTGAATTACTTTTATACTGCAAATAATTCTGACCATATTTAAACCAAGTGGTTTTATATAATTTATTTCAGCTATAATTCCCATTTCATAAATATGCTACTTATCAGACATTAAACAGTTTATCTGCCTGCACTTTTTCCTATTAAAACATTTGAAAAAGAAATATTCAAAGAATAATCCTATGTAAATGATCTAATGTGAAACATATGAGTATTCTTATTACAGTGCTTAATTAACACTTGGAATGATTTTTAACACACTTAATAATTTTTTTTCTCTTCTCTTTCAGTCTTGGTCTTTGTAATGGGCAAAGAAGGGGTCCATGGAGGCGGATTGAATAAGAAGGCATACTCAATGGCAAAATACTTGAGAGACTCTGGGTTCTAGTTGCTAGGCAGACTGTTAAGTATTAGGGGAAATTGCTATTAAACTTTCCTGACAGTAATCTATATTGTGGAAACTTTATTAGCAATGCAGGGTGATGGGAAATGAACCTGTGTCTCCTTTGTATCCCTCTATTGGTGGGGAAAGGTGTTATTCTTTCTTTATTTCTGTTCATCCTTGTTTCCTTGTGTACTCCAGCATTGGTTATGGTTATGGGAAAGAGAAACTGTCCAAAGGACAATAAGAAAGCTAACGAACTGGCTTTATACCTGCAGAGGTTTGATATCTAAGCAACCTCTCCCCATTCACATAGCAACTCTCACCACAACCCTCTTGTGTTCACTGTACTACCAGCCTAAAGGTGGCAATTTATTTACACATCTTTTCCCTGATGTCATGGCTTCAGTTAACTCTTTTTTGTTGGTATGTTAATCATTGTTGTATCCATATTCTGTATCTGGCACCATCTATTGCAAACAGATGATATGCATGATACATTGAAGCCTTGGGAAGAAAATCATGCTAAGTCCAGACTTTACTTTGTCTTAGCAATTAATGTGACATTGAAAACTAAACCAGTTTAAATGAAGTGAAATAAAGGTGCCGATTGTACAATCAAGATTGATCAATGCCTCTTCAGCACTTTGAGCATTTACACAGCTCATTAGTCTTCCTTTGTAGAGCATGGTTGGGAGGGGTAAAGTGCATGCATATCTATTTTCTTTCCCCTTGTCCTCATCCACTTCTTTTTTCTTTGCTTTCATCTTCTATCTATAAATACATTTTTTAAAATACAGTGCCTGGTTTGTTTAACCAATTTGCTGCTTGAAAGCTGTTAAAATTGTTGCTCTAGTTTTGTTGTTGCTCCTCTGTGTAGACTTGCAAACTCTTCATGATGTCTGAAGCACATCCTGCTTTAAAAGGGTAACTGCAAAACTATGAAAAGGTGCCGATGCACTTCTCCCATCACCTAACCACCATCACCATCTTGAATGAATCCCCAGGGACATTCCATCACCACAATAGCTCAGGCACGTAACTTTCTTTGCCAGCTCCTGTTCTATAGTTGAACTGTAAAAAGGCTGCCATCATGGACTTTAGATATCCCAGTGTAACCATCTGGAGTGTGTCCAGTTTCATTTTTTTTTCATAGGACCAATTTTGATTTGCAGCTTGGGTTTTATATGATACTGCAGTGTCACTGTCAGCAAACTGCCACCTTTGGTTATACAGGTAGCATCTTGACTGACATCAGTCTGTTGGAACATTGAAAGGATATTAAGACTTGCTACTTTGAAGGTTGGTAGTTTTAAAATAAGTCCAAATAAATACCACTTCAAATCTAATTTTCATTTGGCCTGTCATGCCCTAGCTGCAGAAATTGTGAAGTAAATTACCTTTTGCATTAGTCATCTGAAACATGTGTAACCAAATTGTCAGTTTGAACACGGTACTAACATGTATGTCCATTTAAAAGAGAACTGCAGAACTCTGTGTACAGAAAATGAAAGATGGTCTTGGTTGGAATAACTGAGTTGGCTGTCTTGTGATAAATTTTTAATATGTATTCTGTGCCATACTAATGTTTAAAAAAATGATCTGTTGCTATTGTGAGATGGATTTTAACTACAAGAATGGCTTCTTCTGAATGGCACTACTTTAGGGACACTCTAGTATTTGCTTCTGTTGTTTGAGCCTTGTGGATAATGTACAGACTTAAACAAATTCTTGTTGCTGATTTGTTCATTTATTTCCCTGCACTTTGTTACATCTGGGATACAGTCTAACTCATCTGATTTAATATGCATTTCAAAAAATGCCATAACTATTAAACACCTTGTTTACAGACAGATGAAATAAATTTATTCCAACCAAATAAATTATGAATAAGTGTGTTATGTGGGGGGGGGGTTTCTTCATTGCCCTTGTGGATTATCTATCCTATACTTACACTAATTTTTTTCTATTAAGAACAATATAAATTTAATTTTCATACAATGTGTTGAATTTAGTGAATAATCCCTCCCCTTTAATGAATATCAATCACATTTTTCAACAGATCTGGGAGGGAAGAAATCTGTTTTCAATATGTCAGTATTGCTTTTGCTGTCCATCAACTGAAAGTCCTTAAAGCCAGTTTGATCAACTGTCAGAAAAGGCTGCTAGCCAAATTTAGAGCTGTTGCTGAATCTTGATTAATATAACTATACTCTGAACTTTAGATTTTTGTGTTTTGAAAACTGTCCAGCTTCAGTGGAAGATCTCCATTTCTAGCATAATCATCCAATTTTTTTATTACCCAAAATTATCATTTTTTAATTTTAATTGATTTCTGGTAAATAGCATTTTTTAAATTAAATTTGCTTGCCGCCAATCTTGCCACAAAATAACTGGGTGGCTTACAACATTAAAATGAAATCATAAATATATTAATAAACACATAACCATTTACATCTTGGTGGCTTTAAGGTTATGTCTATTACAATTAGAGAAGATTCCAAATATGGTAATACAGAGATGGATGTCCATGAACCACAAGCTTTTATATGTTCAAAAATTAAGGAGTCTCTAGGAAGCAACTCTCTACACTTCCACCTTTAAACAATCCCCAAATCTCTTAAATCATATTAAAGATAACTTAAGAAAGGAAAAGGCAGTTATAACACAGAGGCTTACCACTCCCCTCTTATAAACTCAGAAGTGGGGGGGAAAAGGGCTCTTTTCAGTGATGGAAAGCATTTCCTGTACCAGGAAACATGGCCATGCAGTATTGCTCACTATTCTTCCCATATTTTTCATAGCAAACCAATAAACCATTAGGCCTCGCAATCTAAAACTTGTCTAAAGTTTGATGTAAGCTATCTAATCTTTGAAGTCCCTTTATATCCATGGATAATGGAATAACTGTACATACAAAGAAAGATACCTGTTAGATGAAAAATTAAATGCCAACTTCATTCTTCGTTAATAGCACTTAGACTTAATGCTGGGATGCACCTTGGGATCCCAAGCAGCTTGCTAAATAATAATTTTAAAAATGTCTGCCATGTTCATTAAGTAATACTGTTCTTGAAAAAACTTTAGGATGAAATTTGACAATCTGTTTAAAAACAAAAACATTAGGCTTAAAGAGTCGTAAGTTCAACAGAGGAATTGGTTTGTTTCAGAAGAATGGCAAAGCAGATTTCTTAAAAGTATAAAAATAATAAACAGCTATTGAAATGTTTCCCAGGGAAAGAATTGTGTTCATTAATTGGATGAATTCAAAAGCTTGCAAAACAGTTGCCTGAATAAATTAATACTCACTAATTCTAATGGTGTCTGCTCATAGGCGATAAATGGTTTTGCACATTTTAGAAATCAAACATTTCAACCCATTATTTAAGATATCTCAAGCCCTTTAAAATTAAGTTTCAGTACTTTAAAGTATAGGATATACTTGTGTTGACACAATAAAGCCTTTATTGTACAATGTGAAAATTGACGTTATTTACAAACAGTTTGTGATTTTGTTTTCCTCTTGTTCACTTTCTTGAACCTTTTTAGGTATGAAAACCAGCTGGGTGACTTTGCCAGGCCACTCTCCCTCACCCAACTCACCTCATAGCATTGTTATGCAGAAAATAGGAGGAGGAAGAAGTACTAAATATGTTTGCCATCTTAGATATAAAAATAAAGGCTTGATAAAAAAATATAATAAATACGTGAAAGAGCAGATATTTCTTACTTGTTCAGAAGCTCCCAAAGGAAAGCAAAATTGCTTATAAAGTGGAAAGCGTATTTATTAACATCCTTTCAAACTTTCCTGTACAAGACCATATAAAAAAATCCCTGTAGTTTGACTATACAGAATCATGGCTACATTCTTTTTACATAATTACACTTCTATATAATGGTTCTTTTCATGATACAGTGTAAGTAAAATCCTGTTAGCTATGAGCATTTATTTTCAAATTCAATACGTAGGTTGATTTATTTCTCTGCAGTTTTTACCAAGCTAATTAGTATTAGACATTCTTATTACAAGATATACCTCTTTTGTAAATCAGTACTGCATACGTTTCCAAATATGGCAAACACAAAATTAAATGTTCTAGTAGATGGGTTGCTTTAAGGTTGCCTTTCTGCATTGGTCCCAATCCCTGTCTGAAGAAAGCAGAGTATTAGTGAGGTACTCCCAACGAACATGGGGTTATCCTATTTCCTTAGAGATGGGTTAAGCTAAATCATGTTGAGATTTCTTTGCCAGGTGCTTGCAAACGCAATAGGATAATGGAAAAGACAGTCAAAATCCTTCACAATACTCAAAGCTTCAATTCCTCTTTGTTGGGAAATAATCTTGGCAGACAAATACAGAACAAGTATATCTTGTTCTTTAAAAGGTGCTAGTTCTTCTAGAGAAAGCCTTCACAGACATAACACCCATACATTTTTGGTTGGATGGATGTTTAGGGTAGTACCATACATTTAACAACTGAATAAGTCACTGCTTGCTTACACTCTTGTAGCAGGGAAAACACATGTATGGTCTTGGTTCAACTATGCTGATAAACCTTTTTGTGTGTGTGTGGGATGTGTGTGTGCATTTAGTGGTGGAAGCCCCGTTACTAACATTGTGAAGTCCTGTTAAAATGCTTATCTTCAAAAGACAAATTGAATAAACGAAAGGAAACCTGTAATGAGATTAAACTATATAGAATGCTATATGAACAGGTGCTTCTAGTGAAGCAATGGAAGGGCTGCAATGCACTTCTCTTATGTACAGGTACATAAGATGAGAGGTCTCTGGGGAGAGGAGTTCATGTAACACTGCCCACTTTGCGGTTCAAACAGCATCTGCTGCTCTGTAATCCTTTTCATCGTTGAGCTGTAGCTGGACTACTACACTTTCTTCCGTCACTCCATTCTCTGCATCGCTACTGTCAATATCTTCATTTCCTTCCTCCTCCTCCTCCTCCTCTTCATAGTCTGAAGATTCTGTCATATTTGGATGTGAGTATGACTCTGATAATGCGCCAAAAGACTGAGTGCTAACTGAAGCAATTGGCCTAAGCAAAGGGGTATTCTCAGAGACTTCATTCTCCTCCTGACTGGTGTCTGTTTCAGAATCGGAATCTCCATGAGAAGGGACCACTTTCTGTTTACAGACAGGACATGTTTTCTTCGTTTTAGTTAGCCAAGGATCCACACATTTGCAATGGTAGGCTGCCAGAAAAAAAGGAGAGAGTTGTTTTAAGGAGAGTGGGGAAAATGGGCAGATATAGGCAGCGTGGGGATAATTTTACATGTTCTATGATTTTTAAGGCATTCTGCGCCACCCACCTTCAGACCAGCCACTGATCTGTACTGTCAAATAACGCTTATGACTGGGATCTCCTTGGATTATCATTTCAAAATACAAACTGAAAATAGCACAATTGAGTTTTTAAAAGGTAACAAATGCTGACCTGCTGTATCAAACAAAATCTAGGCAGTCCAGCCATTCTGTTAATCTCTTGAGAAGGTACAAACTGTCACCCAGTTCTTAATATTTTATAAATATGAATTTTGGATGCAGCCACTTAACATTATTTAATATTTAAAATGTCACCTTTTTCAGGTGACCTATACAATCAAACCTAGGATACTGATAACACTGTAAAAATTCCTACAACTATAGGACTAAGTTTCTTCTCTGACCTGCCACACCCCAACTTTATTATATTCTAAAATGATTCTTGAAATAACAGTAATAAATTTCATTATATGTCTTTCCCAAGATGGCTCGGAATTGAGTTTTAATAATAATTCTGTAGGAACCAGCCTTATTAGTTTAATCCAATAAAAACAACTGCATTTACAAATATACATTTGGTTCCTTGTCTATAATAAGCAAAATCTTGTATCCCCCAGCAAAACAAGAATTCAGTAAATAATCAAATGTAGCCACTTACCATGAGAACAAGGAAGAATTCTGAGTTTATCTCCATCCTCATATTCATCCAGACAAATGGCACAAACATCATACTCATCTCCTGAAGCAGAGAAGTTTTGAATGAAAGACAGTACAGAAGCAGAAGTAAAATACACAAATGACAGGAGTAACTTACAATTTTATAGAATTCTAATACTTAGTATTAGGATGGCAGCTGCTATACAAGAATAAATGGAGCACTTTTGGTGAAAAATATTTTACGATGTATGGAGTGTCAATCAAGAAGCTACCTGAAACTTATTACACCAAAGCTTTCTTTTCCTAGCTAGGTACTGCAAAAACCCAGGAAACACAAAGTGCCAAATTGTTTATAACACCATCAAGGTATCTTTAGTCTTAAAAATAAACCTTTATTCAGCTAAAATAAAAGCATTTGCTTTCTCTGAGTCATGTGCCTTCAAATCAGTATTTTGACTCCTGGCGATAGCGTTAGATGAGACTGCAGTTTTCTTGGCAAGGTTTTTCAAAAGTGGTTTGCCCTTGCCTCCTTCCTAGGGCTGAGAGAAAATGAATGGCGCAAGGTCACATGGCTGTCTTTGTGTTTAAGGTGGGACTAGAACTAATGGTCTGCTGTCTTAAATCACTTACGTCAAGCTGGCCCTCTGCAAATGATAGTTAAGGGAGAGGGAAATCTTCCCCAAATAACTGATTATTTTTATGGAGAATGAGGCATAGAATTGAATAGTCCAAAAGAACTTATGTTAGCCAAGAATCTAAGAAACATTTCAATTTTTCAAGCTGTGGCTGAAAATCCTGGCCAGATTTCCGAAGCAATTCCCAATAAGGAATATAGAGTATTCTAGTCTTTAGGGCAGTAAAATGAGACACTGTTGTCAGATTTGCTTTCAGGAGATACAGATAAAACTGCCAGCAATAAAGGGTACTACTGTGCTAACAGAGTACAGGGCCATCCCAAAGTGTCAGAAATTTCATTACATAGTCAGCTAAGTGACTTTGACAATGAAGTAAATTGTGTGGCTACTGAATTTGTGCTTATTAAGCAAGGAGGGTGAGCTCACTATAGAAAACAGACGTGACTCAAAATGATATTGACAGGTTGGAACAATGAGCTGAAGCTAGTGTGAGCTTTAATTGAGCTACCAAAAATTAAAAATGGAAGCCAGACTATAGTTGCATTCATGAGCTGGGTGGCCATATAAACTGATTTAATAAACAAATGGGCTAAATTAATACATATTACATGGGGTCTTCACAATACAGATGGTCTTGACTTAACAACCACTCATCCGTAATTGTTTGAACTTAATGATGGTATTGGATCACGTTCTGATCATCACAGCATCCTGTGATTGTATGATTGCCATTTGTGACCTTCATTGCTGGCTTCTGACAAGCAATCAATGAGCAAGACAGCAAGAAGCTGCAAATGGTAACCATGTGATGTCATGCTTAACAATGTGGATTTGCTTAATGATGGCAATTGGGAATGCTCAAATTTCTGTTGCTACACTTTCATGTGATACCACACTTCACAACCATATTGCTTAACCCTGAAAATTCCAGTCCCAATTACCCTTGTTAACAGATCCACATGTAGACATGAAAATGATTTAAGATATTCTAAATAGAACATGAGGTGAGTGTTATTAATTTTCATTGATTAGTGCAATCACACACTGTTTTTCATGGGAAACAGTTATTCAACTAGAGAAATATGTCAAATTTATCACACTGAAAGAAACTGATAAATTGAAATGTCCACAAAGAGGAACCATGATGAGCAGCCTGGAAACCAAGCCTAATGAAGACTCAGAAAGGTGTGGATAAGTCCAGGCATTTTAGCTCTAAGGTGCTAATTCACCTTTGTTGTTCCAGAGGACAGGACTAGAATCAGTGGATTAAAGTTGTAATAAATAGATCTAGCAAAACATTAGAAGTACTGTATTATGGAGGAAAAGAGCCTCAACTAATGAGACTAAAGAGTTATAATCAGAGGCTGAGTGGCTATTTCTCTGTAGAGTGAGTAATCTAATTATTAAGATATTTGCATCCTGCCAGAAGCACAGCAGAAATTGTAGTGCAAATATACATATAGAAAAAAGGTTCACCCAAGTTAACGCTGGTAACAATGCAAGACTTCCTCATCCTAAATACTAACAATGCTCCAGGTTCCCTAGTCTCATTACTGTGACATAACTGTCAGGACATTTTCCTGTTCCACCCACCAGGAAAGCTAGTTTTTATGCCATACAAGAAGTCTCAGTGTTGCTAAGATACAGCCTAGAACCTGTTGGCTCAGATTTAACACACACATTCAGTTTGGAGATGAAAGAATCCCTCTCCTTCTAAAAAGTTCCAATAATTAGTCTCATCTGAATGCAAAGAAGGGCATAAAGTTTGCAGGCAATCAGAATGGGTTGTAGTTTAAAGTAAATGAAGGAATGCCTAACACCAAGATTATACTCCCTCAAATCTGCCATCCAAATATGAAATAAAAAAGCACAAATAATTAACCCTTCAGTATCAAAAGGGTTTGAGCAGCTGTAATCGGTGCTAATGGATTTTGCATTAGTGCCCCGGGAAATCTTATCTTCAACAAATAGCATTTCTGGCTCCTCTCTTGCCAAATACAGTATCGCAAAGAGCTAATTCTGAAATAGGTTTTCTAAGGTACAACTTCTTCGTGCCAGGAACCACAGGGATTAGGTAGGCTTGCTTTGTTTTGATGCCCTCGTTCTCATAGCAATGCCTTTGATTAAAGAAGCTTAAAATCCTTTTTGTGTTAACCTTTTTCCACAATCACATTTTGTTTTCCTCTGGGAGGTTAGTATGCATGATTTTACAAGCAACTTAGTTTATATTTTAGCATTGACAACTGAACTATTAATGGGAGAGTAAGTTCTATCTTGATGCTTCCCAATTAAAACTGCTGGGGAAAAACTCTAAAAACTTGTTTTTTAAATTAAATACAAGCAAGTCTGCAAATTCTGTGAAATGGCAAGAAATCTGCCTAACTACCCATAAGAGAGAGAAAAATGCTTCACATACCATAGGCAAGTAGGTCTGTAAGCATCCAACAAATCACATTAAGATTATTAACTACTATTATTATAGCTCTTTTAACACAATGTCATCAATGTATTTTCACAGTAAGTATAAGCAGCATTAATGTGAAAATGTTAATTGAGAATTTATATTTCTAAGCTGGGAATGGTAGAAATGTTTAAGTAATGTCAGACAAGATGACCTTTAGTTTAATGCAATAGAAATCAAGTTATATTGGAACTAGGGTGTTACACTTTGTGACATACCCTGCAATTTGTTAATGCCGAAACATAAATTATAAGGGGTATCTATAAACCCTTAAGTAGTTATTTAGCTTCCATTTTTCAGGCAATTATTTGTGTAAGTAAGGTAATAATAGTATCTGCTCTGCCCTTCTAAATCAGATAAATTGAAGAATTATAGTGTATATAGCCATTACATGAAAAACAATTATCATTTTGTTATTAGAATGTTTCAGGAGATTTGAAAAAAGTCATTCTAGAAACAGAGAAGTCTCAAACAGTTCAAATATACTAATATACAAACACATTTTGTTTCTTTGCCCCCAACAACCTGGCTCCTCATTTTACCAACCTTGGAACAATGGAAGACTGAGTCAACCTTGAGCAGGTCAGGATTGAATTCCTGGCTATGGGCAGAGTTTGCCTGCAATAATGCATTCTAACCATTGCACTACCAGGACTAATAAAATCATCTAAAGCAGGTTTGTCAAACTCGCGACGTCATGTAGCATCGCACGATGTATCGCGACTTATTCCCCATTGCCGGCAATGGGGTGGGCACGGTTTTAGTATGATGAATCTGGCCTGCGGGCTGGCAGTTTGACTTGTCTGATTTAAAGGATAGGGATTTGGAGCAAAGCAGCAGGCATTTAAAGAACACAGGAGCCTTTGAGGGAGCTTCTCTAGAGCTCATGAGCATCAGAAAAAGATCTAAGCAGGGAGGAAAAAAAATCAGGAATTGCTAAAAGGGAGTCACCTGTTAATGTTTCTGGTTTTTTTTTAATTCCATTTATATCCCGCCCTTCTCCGAAGACTCAGGGCGGCTTACAAGCTTAGCAGTAGCTTTCATTCTATGTATATGCCTGCTTATTAGGGCTTTCACACACACCCCAAGCGGCATTATTACAAAGTCAGCTTAATTGCCCTCAACAATCTGGGTCATCATTTTACCTACCTCGGAAGGATGGAAGGCTGAGTCAACCTTGAGCCTGGTGGGATGCGAACCTGCACTAATTGCAGGCAGCTGGTGTTACTTAAGGAGGGATTAGCCCACTGCTCCACCAAGGCTCTTGTTGCCAGTGCTGTGTGTCTAACTGTTTGCTTATTACTGAGGCAAACTACACCTTCATTCCAATGGGGGGGGAGGAGGGGGAAAGGTGATGTTTTATGGGTTTTATGTTGTGGATTTTTAATGCTGTATAAGCTGACAGTGTTAACATGTATGAGTTGGAAGGTCATAAAATTTAATTTTTCAATGAATGCAAATAATAAATGTGGATAATTGATAATACAAGGGGATAATACAATTCAAGACTAAGTATTGGACAACATCTCAAAGTATGACAAACTGGAAACTGAAAGATTATGGCATAACCCAGCCATGGTGGTTCAATGGTTAGTGGCACACTGGGTGTCGTGCCAAAAAATATTGGATGGCATTTAGTAAATTTCCATCTGTCAATTTCAAAAGGCCACACTACTTGGATCCACACATACAGGTGAAACTCGAAAAATTAGAATATCGTGCAAAAGTTCATTTCAGTAATGCAACTTAAAAGGGGAAACTAATATATGAGATAGACTCATTACATGCAAAGCAAGATAGTTCAAGCCGTGATTTGTCATAATTGTGATGATTATGGCGTACAGCTCATGAAAACCCCAAATCCACAGTCTCAGAAAATTACAATATTACATGCAATCAATAAAACAAGGAGTGTACATAGAACAATATCGGACCTCTGAAAAGTATAAGCACGCATATGTACTCAGTACTTGGTTTGGGCCCCTTTTGCAGCAATTACTGCCTCAATGCGGCGTGGCAAGGAAGCTATCAGCCTGTGGCACTGCTGAGATGTTATGGAAGACCAGGATGCTTCAATAGTGGCCTTCAGCTCTTCTGCATTGTTCGGTCTCATGTCTCTCATCTTTCTCTTGGCAATGCACCATAGATTCTCTATGGGGTTCAGGTCAGACGAGTTTGCTGGCCAATCAAGCACAGTAATCCCACGGTCATTGAACCAGGTTTTGGTGCTTTTGGCAGTGTGGGCAGGTGCCAAGTCCTGCTGGAAAATGAAGTCAGCATCCCCGTAAAGCTCGTCTGTGGAAGGAAGCATGAAGTGCTCCAAAATCTCCTGATAGACGGCTGCGTTGACCCTGGACTTAATGAAGCACAATGGACCAACACTAGCAGATGACATGGCTCCCCAAATCAACACAGACTGTGGAAACTTCACACTGGACTTCAAGCATCTTGCAGTGTGTGCCTCTCTATTCTTCCTCCAAACTCTGGGTCCTTGTTTTCCAAATGAGATGCAAAAGTTGGTCTCATCAGAAAAGAGGACTTTGGACCACTGAGCAACAGACCAGGTCTGTTTTTCTTTAGCCCAGGTAAGACGCTTCTGACATTGTTTGTTGTTCAGGAGCGGCTTGACAAGAGGAATACGACATTTGAAGCCCATGTCCAGGATCCGTCTCTGTGTGGTGGCTCTTGATGCACTGACTCCAGCCTCAGTCCACTCCTTGTGAAAGTCCCCAACACTTTTGAATGGCCTTTTCCTGACAATCCTCTCCAAGCTGCGGTCATCCCTGCTGCTTGTGCACCTTTTTCTTCCACACTTTTCCATTCCACATAACTTTCTATTAATGTGCTTTGATACAGCACTTTGGGAACATCCAACTTCTTTTTGCATGTAATGAGTCTATCTCATATATTAGTTTCCCCTTTTAAGTTGCATTACTGAAATAAATGAACTTTTGCACGATATTCTAATTTTTCGAGTTTCACCTGTATACTTTGATATATTATGACATCCTAGGTTCTTCGGAAGAACTCAAGGTGAACAAAGGCCAATACCAACTAAAGAACTGGCAGCTGTGATTGTTGTGAATAAATAATATTTACAAGTGATTGTTGCAACTGGAGTTACCCAGAAAATACATCACACAAAATGTTAGCTGTGACTAAATCAGATAATTCTTGGTTAATGACTGTTTGATTAGTGAGTGTTCTAGGTTATAAACAGACACCTAGAAAGATACTTATAACCCAGATTCAGATTTCAAATATCCAGCCCCCAACATGGTCCTATGAGTGCATTTTTGGTGTGCTCAGCAACCACCCAACATTTATGACAATTTGCAGCATCCCATGGTCACATGAGCACAATTTACAATATTTTGACATTTACTTCTGCTCTCTGGCAAAAAGCACCATACTTAATGACTGTGGCGTTTGCTTAACAACCATGGTGTTCACTTAACAATTGTGGCAGTCATTTAATGACCACCACAAAATATGTAGTAAAATCAAATCAGTCACATGATGAACACTTAACGACCGGTATGGCATATAATCATAATTCTGGTCTTAATTGTACTTATAAATTGAGGGCTACCTGTAGAATTAAAAATATTGGAGTCCAGAAAGTATCTTACAATTAACTTAGCCTGTAATGTGAAGACTAAAATATTCATCCCAGATTCAAAATCTCCTTCAAACTTTGAAAGGTAGATGACTGTAAGTTCTACTGCTAATTCCATTATGCACCACCAAAATGAAAAGCTCTGTTTTACAGACTCCATTAATAATGGATTCAATGTAACACTCACCCTTGATCAAATATTTATAACTGTTCCAGCTGCCTGTAGCTGTAAACAATAATCTGGCAGTGATTTTGAATTCAAATAGACTGGATGTTATATATTAAAAGTTGTGTATTGAAAAGTCCATGTATAATTAACAAGTATTAGCAATTATTAAAAATAATTTCAATTAAAAATACAGTACAATTCAATAATTTACAAATCTCCAGGAAAAAAGGTTCTCTTAGCTTGCGCCCTGGGATTTTCAGCAGGCAAACAGTTGTTTTTTTTTATGCAGCCAGTGGATGTGTTAATGGAAACGGCAAACTCAACAGTTTACATGAACCTGAAAGGAGCAACTTGCCAAGAACAGCTATTGCCACCCACCTCAAGTTTGATCCAATCAATTGCAGCAAAAGCAAAGGAAGAGGTAACTGTTTCTGAATGTCACTTTTAAAATGAAATTATACCACTCCAAATCTACACCAAAGAAACACACAACTATTCCCAATGCCGGGAGGTGGGGGAAGGGAGCATTTATAGTTTTCTATCTATGCAAAAAGTTAAATGTCTCTTGAGCTATCCTGGAAGTAAAGAATTAGATCTGGTTTAGGGACTGTACCTAGCTATCCATTTACTTGGACAATCAAATGATAGGGAAGGACCAAGAAGACCTCTGATAACATCTACTCTAGATGATAATGCTTTTGTCCACGTCGGGTGAAGTGAGGAACACGTTTCTCCTTGTTATGTGTTGTATAGGCAAAAACAATCTTTGTATGACCAATTGAAGACTCAGTGCAAGTCCCATCTCGCTCTACAGCAGGGGTCTCCAAACTTGGCAATTTTAAGACTTGTGGACTTCAACTCCCAGAATTCTTGAGCCAGCAACATCCGTGGGCGAGCTGGCAGGGAAAGTTGCCAAGTTTGCTCTACAGCGAGGAAAGGGCAAAGTAGCCACAACAAGCTTCCTTTCCAGCAGTCCAGGTGGTTCCCTACAAGAGCAGCTCTGCTTCCAGTTGGCTGTTCTGCAATTTTCTCCTTTTCAGCAGCCAAGGCAGCAACCACACAAAGGCTGATTAGATAAGAGTAGTTGCATTTAATTACAACTTGATGAAAATGATTCTTCAGTTGTCTGGGATGATTTCCTTCTTTATAATATGAAACAAATTGCCTCAGCTAAATAGTAAACATTTATAGAGAAAACTACCTGTTTCATTGCAAAATTTACAATTATAGAAAGGAAGGTGTAACATGCAAATTATTTCTATTTGTGAGGTTGCTTCTATTAAAGGTAATTTATACAAAGGCCAGAGGAATGAATATAAATATATAAATTATACTTTATAATTATAAATAAAAATAAATAAACCAAAGCTTTGAATGGCGCTAACTACAGATTTTTTTGAAGGCAGCTTGGCACAGAACTCTAGAGTGGTCCCCTATGCCAACTGCTCTCCCCTTAAGTGTCCATGGACATGGACTCTAATTTATGTCCACTTTGTAAAGACAGAAAGGTAGAATTATCTCCAAAGAACATCAATAGAGGGGCTTCTCTACTCAGTGCCAAAGTCTCCCATTTTATCTGTCCTCTATATCTGAAAGTAAAATAGCACAGTGGCTCTCTAAATTAGGACCTGAAGTAGCAGCATTAGAAGTCAACAAGCAGCAGCTATTTAAAAGTTTGATAATGTGGAGTCCATGGGCACTTTTCAACTTAAAGTTGCAATGAAACAAGCAACTTATGGTTACTTTAAACAGGTATAAATTTTAGGTACATGTGTATCCTATGAATTCAATGCAATGTAAGATAATTAGTTTAACATAAGAGCAAAGTAATACTTATTCTTTGCAGTGAATAGGCAGGCAGCTCCTTCCACATTCACTGACAGCCAGATGCACTGGAATTTCAACCTACATTCATTCATTCATTCATTCATTTCAGAGAGACAGCTGCATACCCTGCACCATACATACAGTTAGTTATTAACCCCTCTGCCTTTCTGGTAGAAGAGAAACAGTTTGTTCTTTTGAGGACTGCAGACAATTCTCCAAATAGAAAAACACAACCAAAACTGTGATACCAGGGCTAGGGAAGATTATTCTTGAATCTCTGATAACATGTGGTAATCTATAAGAAGCTCCAAAAAAGGCACAAAAGGAATGAGACATTAGCTTCAAAGATCATTCCAGAAAGCAGGTAACACAGTCATAACAGTTTTAAACAAATAATAACAATATTATTATTATTATGGTTGGTTGAAGTTAGCCAGATGTTTAGACTGGATTTGCATTCTATCCACCTATTTATTCCAACTTTTATATATATGATGTGTATATCATTCATATATATATGAGAAGTGGCACACATACTTAATATCCCTGTTTTCTGTTTTCCCCATAACGACAATCTTGCCAGGTGAGTTGGCTGACAGTGACTGGACCAAAGTCTTCCAGCCAGCTTTCATGAGTTCTAAGGGACACTTGGAACTCAGTCTCCTGGTTTTTAAGTCACACTTTAACCACCACAGGTAATCCCCAACCTATTCAAAGTTATGACAGTGATGAACAAATGATGGTTACAACTAATCTTTGGAGTTCCAACCATTGCAGCACCCCCACGGTCACAGGATCACCATCTGGGCACTTGGCAAACCATTTGTGTATTTGACCAGTTGCCAAACACCCTCAATCATGTGATTGCCATTTTCATCCTTCCCTGCCAATTCCTCCAGAAAGTCAGTCAGGAAGCTGGCAGGCAAAGTTGCAAGTTGCTGGCGTAAATCTCCGTGATCTGCTCATCCTCCCAAGCCCCTTTGCTGTTAATTCACATAATACTATGAATGTTCCCTGACCCACATGGAGCCTCCCTTGCATCCTTCCCCACCCTCTCCCCCACCTTCTCTGTCCTTCCCCCTAACCAGCAACAGACACTTACCTGCCTGCCAGCCTGGAACTTGCAACTTCCTGCTGGCTTCCCAATGACTTGGTTATGAGAAGCTGGCAGGAAGTTGCCTTACCAAATGAGCATGGGGTTCGGTTAACAGCAACTGGGACTGCAGGAATTGCCGTTGCTAAGTAGTGCAGTCATACTTTACATTAATGACAGAAATTCCAGTCCGAATTATTGTGATAGTTGAGGACTATCTGTACACCAAACTGACTTCATAATTGAGAGCTAGTAATATTGCATAAGAATACTGTGGCTGCATATGATATTAATCTAATTTATTGTCTTTGATATAAATTTTCTCTATGCAAGTTCAGTAATTGTGCATCTTGGACGAAAGACCAACATAATCTCATGGTTAATATAAACAGTCTTATGGTTGCCACTCCATTTTTCTATTGGCAGTTATTCTGAAATGCTGTCTATATTTTTAATGCTTGTGATTCTATTTATTGCTTGTAAGATTAGTCTCCTCACATGAAAGTAGAACTGATTTCCCTAACCACATGCCTATAAAGTCAGAAGAGGTGGCATTATGCCATTCATTTTCTTTTACCATTTCCCCCCTTTTTCTTGTGCCCAGGTGATGGGAGCCCTATCTCTTTTACATGCTGGGTCACGTGGAGGAGAACAGGTAAAGGTATCATTCTGGACGGTAGGAAGCTGCCACCCTGACTCATCAGGAATTGGACCTAGGGTGTGTAAGGCTCAGTCCTACTACTATATTTATGTATTTGTTGGAAAGGACAGGGGAAAGAAACCTTGGCATCTTTCATAATCCTTTATAGTCCATTTTAAGCTCAGTGAAACAAAACTATTCAGCAAAGATCACTCAGCTTTGCATAGTGAATCTCACTAGAAGAAATTAATTCTGCACATCATGTCAAATACCCTTTTCAATCAAATATCTGCTTTGCAGTAGTACTACTGACAATATCATGAATAATGCAAGATATTTATCAAGGGCAAACAACATGCAGGCTAGAGTTATGCCATGAATTCATATAATGTCATATATATTCCTTCTGTTGATAGTGGCATTATGTAGTTATAGATCTGTTTATAAGCTACAATAGATGGTCCACTGAATTATACCATGTTATAAAGCAAAAACCCTTAAAAACTAACATCCTCACTCCCCCCTGAACAGTACACAATGAAGAAAAAGTACAATATACAATGGGAAAATTCAGTTCAAGCACATGTCAAAGGAAAGATCCTATTCAGTTTTTTAACGACTGATTTCTGAAAACTTAATACAGTACACTTTTGCAATAAGATGTCATTCAGATATGCAGAAGCAGATTCTTTGAAACTGCTGGCATACTACCTGGAAATTCTGCAAATCAGAATCCCAAACAGTTGTCAAAGCAGTAGGGGAAAATATATATAGCGTATACAGCAAGCTTCTTTTCTCCTTTTGACAGCCAACATCAAAACCTTTATGCTCTGAGTAGAAGACATCATTCTGTACTTGAAATATATAAGAACTACTTTAGTTCTTCTAAGAGCTGTTATTGCACGACTGCTGACAAATAACTGCTTTTGTGAGCTGTTTATATGATTCATATTATATAAGAGGGCAGACTTCATTGAATTAAGCTGTCATAAGCTATAGAATAAAGGAAAAAAATCACCATCTCCTTTCTTGAAATTACAATATTTTATCTTGAAACATTTTTATGATTTATTTGTAGTACACTTACATCCTGCTTTCTTACATCACGGAACTACATTCTAAGTAATTATTAAAAGACTGAATCAATTAAAAGACTAGTACTACATTAATGACTCATTAGTTTAAAAAAATCATAAATTCAAATTACTAGTAGATCTTCACTTTGGCTAAAGGAGCATTTTGTGCTCCTGCTAGTTGGTGGTTTAAATAGCAAGCTTGGAGATTAAATACAGAATGTTGAATATAATAAACTGTTCCCACTGGAAAATAAAAAAGACTCTCCAGGTTGCCCACCAAAGTGCTTATTTCCATATGACTTCTACAGAACATTTTTTAGTTGAGGAAGTTGGGTCAGGGGGCTGAAAGGGGCAACCGTATTTTCCATTCTTCCCAACATGCGTTCTGCTTTTGTCTATTCTAGACTTCAGTCAGGAGCTTTGCATACCACTCCTATACTATGAATGAATGCTATCCATGTCTGAAAGCATTAGAGTTTGTCAGTGTGCAAAACACTATCAAATTGTTTTCTGCAGCTCTAACAGTGTTTTAAAAACGGCCAGGGTAGAGATTATTTTAAAATTTCTAAAACATTCCACTTACCTTTCTTGAACTTATGTATTGGAAGCTTCTTAAGCTGATCCTTTTGCAGGCGATTCCTTCTTGCTCTGTGTCTGTCCTGAACAAATTTTGTTATCTTGAAAGAGAAAAATAAAATAAAGTATAGGACTACTAAATTTGTTTCAAGTTACCTAAAAAGAAGGAAGTATAATAAAACTATTTATAAAATACAACAATAAGTCTCCTACATGTAAATTCTTAATTCAAATCTTCAGTTAACATAATACAATAATGTTTAAACTTTCAGCAGTTATGGACTGCTAAGAAGAACATATGGTAACTCTAAGAACCACCTACTTCTACTGTTCCCAAAGATGTACAACAGATACTTACACAGAATTTCAGATCATTTTTTTAGATTTCAAAACTATTTCATTTTTGGTTTTATATATTATATGGTGATATGGAAGCCACTTTGACTTGCAGAAGTTCAATATACCTTTAACTCAACTACTGGCTCCTAGGGGTAATCTTACAAAGCCTACCGTATTCTGCTGCTTGCTCTTTATATTTAAATTGTATAAACTGGTAGAAAAATAGTTTTATTACAGTTTCAGTAATAAGTTGTAATGAAGATTTTATAGTTTTGTTCTGTGAATCTATGTAAACTGCAAAGAGTAGGCAGTATACGAACAGGGTTACATCCAAATATAGCAAGCAGCTTTAGCTGGTCACTGCCTGGCAACTCTTCTACACCAAAGGCCAGTTATTTCTTTGAGTCCTGGCACAAAACCCTTTTCTTATTATTATGTTTCAGGTGGGCCATGATCTCATGTTAAAACTGGATGCATTTGCGCAGAAGATCTCCACTGCATATTCTGATGGATTCCCCTTGCAGCCAGGATGTTTAAATGAGTGCAAAGGACTGCAATCCAATGTTCCCTAGCAGTTAAGGTAGACATGTTTGCCACACTCTTTCTCCTGCCACGAGCAATGTTCCTCTCTCTTACTGCCCCTATTTTCTTTCCACGTAGAACTACTTATGCTCCATCTCAATCTCCAGCTTCTGCATTTAGCAGTGTGGATAAGACACAAGCACATATCTTGAATTCTAACACAGACATGCTCTGAAAAGCAAAAAAGCCTCCTGCCTATCATTCCTGTATGAGGAAGTAAACTTGTATCAGAATTTGGTTTTCTCCTGTACATGCACTTATCCCTTCATGGAGACTGTCAATAGTTCTTTCTTCATTAATGGTCAAGTCATTTAACTTTTGGATGTTAAAAGTCAGGCTTCTTGTGATTATCACCCTACACTTCAAAGAGTGAGTAAAATCTGTATCCTAAGAGAAGATTTTTCTTACTTTCTTGTCTATTCTGATATGCTAATATTAAAGCCAGATATTTCATTCCTAGTTACAGTCATTTCAGAATCCCATATCAATCAGTACTAATACTAATGAGGTTTTCCTAACCCTTCTATGCTTCTACAATACTTATTTCATACTTCTGCATTCTATGTGGATGGAATGAAAGTTTTCCATATGGCTCCTCTGTCATTTAGACCAAGAAAAGATCTACTAGTTTCACAGAACAGTGCTTAAAACAGTCCCCCACAAGTTGAAAAAACCCCAACACTACTTTAAGAAAGAAGAGCACTATGGTGATCAATGATTCCTGCTGGGAGAAATGAAGGCTGCAATCTGGAAAACATGATATAATTTTGAGGGAGGCACATGGCAAGTCCCTGTATCCAGGGTTGATACAAGACTCTTTAAACCACTGATACGTACCTATTCCTACTGATAGAACTCATTTAAAAGAAACAGAAACAACCCAAAAGGAAGAGATACCGCAACTATGCATAAGAAAAATATGCTTGCCCAAAATGTCATGAATCAAAATACAGAAATATAGAATATAGAAATTCATTAAATATACAGTATTTGCCTGGACAGGTAGAAGGTAATTAAATAACTTTGACTAAAATTTCAAACAAGCATGTGAAATGTAACTTTAACAAGAATCAGACTGCAATTAATCCCTTTCCTCTCGTCTCTAACTTCATTTGTCAGAATGCAGCACCAACATGGGTTTTGTTCTGCTGGACCTAATCCTTAGCTATCGGGAGAAAGTAATTGAAAAAAGTGGAAGTAACTGGAATCTTGGTACTAATACATTTACAATGACATTAACACTCTTCGTTAAACAAAGAAGCTAGATTGTCACAAAGTCTCCTTAGCCAAGCTTCCTGAAAGGGAAAAAAGGGGGTTTACTACAAAATATTGGAAACTGACATATGTATACTTAGCCCTCACTCCATCCCAACCCAAATCAGTGAGTACTGCTCTTTAATGCCTTTGATCCTCTTTCCATTTCTCTTTTTATTTAAGGCAGCCATTTATAAGATACAAACAGAATGTCCATCTAGTCTTGTTCTAAAGGTTTTGCAAATTTTCATTCTCATGCTCAGAGAACTCCATAACAACTGAATTCAAAAGAATTTCTTTTTAGCATTACCAACTAGATGTCAGTGTTTGCTTTCATTTCTCCTGTCAAGATAGGCACCTGTCCTACTGCCTAATATTGAACTTCGCAATCATTTAAAAATAGGATGCAGAAAGTCCAAAAAGAAAACGTTGCCCATTTATAACCCATTCTTTGAATAGTCATATATATGCATTCACAGAATTTGCTGAACACTGTTTCACAGCAACCATTTGAGGGTTTTTCTACATCACCAGCTGTTTCAAGAGATAGAAGATTTCAGAAGCTAAACCAGTCATTAATGACTAAAAGCATAATCCATAAATAAGCAGGAAATCTTCCTTTTGGAGCAGTTTGCTATGTTTATTTAATTTCTGAAGTACTACCCACACCTTTATCCTGGATTATATTTTAGATATGAAAATAAAATTTATTTCAAGAGAAAAATATTTTTCCAGTTTACCTTCATGTGATTAGTACTATTTAGTACTATTTTAATAAATTTGCCGGACAAAAAATTATCTATTACTCTAAGTACTAGCTACGTTTTGTTCACTTGCTTATATAAAAATTAAATAAACAAATAAATAAATATAAAAGAAATGCATTAATCCTCACAAAAAATAATAAAATAAAATTCTTAAAAGGTCTGATGCATTTAATCTTGCATAATAAACTCTTGTATTACAGATATATTTGAAAATATCTGGAATCATAGTTCCCTGAACCTGCAACATAAAAAGGATTTTAACTTTTAATTTGCTTCTCTAACCTACTATGATATTCAACTTATATCTACCCCAATTCCTAAAACAATGAAAAAGAATTGTGACAAAAACTATAAGCTTCATATACCATCAGAAGAACAAGCATATTTTAATTAAAGTTTGTGTTTATAATATTTGCACATGAAACCTTGTATATGGCATATAAGGGGATTCATATCACATTAAGTTGAATATAAATACTATCCATAAGGAAGCTCTTCTTAAACTGATGAATCCATGGAAAACTCAACTGTAGTGATAATCCAAACAGCTTTTTAAAGTTATGCTAAAGATTCTAATGTACAGTTTACCTAATGCCAGCAATATCTTTCACAAATACATATGCTAAACATTAAAACAATGAGTTCAGCAATAAAAAATGTGTTCATATGTGTAGAAAAACCTAAGATAACATAATGAGAAAAGATTATACCTACCATGAATATAACAATAAGGATGAGACAGATTCCCACAATAATTAAGAATGGGATTAGATAATATTCCAAAGGAAGACTGACCTCTGGAATTAGCATAATATGGGCTCTGTGAAGGAAAGGAAAAATAATTTATTGTAAAAATTCTACCAACATGTTATACAGATAAGAATATCTGTAAGGAATTCTGAAAATACTTCACTTTTCTTCTGCTAAGACACGATTGTTACATTTGGTTATATATTTCTTTGAAGTTTTAAATTTACACAGATCGTATCTGTGGACACTTTTATACTGTATATGTTTATAAGCCAGCATTATTTTTAAATAAAATCCTATAATTTTAGAAGGTAGCTAGCATAAAAACCCTTGCATAAATTTGTTTAAAATTTGAACACTTAAATCTACAAATTTCATATAACTTTCACAAGAAAATAGAAGGTTTTGAAATATGGGAATATACTTAAATCTCTTGCAATTTCAGCATCAAAAGCAAGCAAAACATAACATCCTTACACTAAAGCTGAATATTTTGTTCTGTTTATCACCATAGTAAATAGAAAGTTTGTGAGGCATCTCATACATACCCTTTTTCATAAGTAAATTCTTCTTTAAGAGATTTAGCAGATGTTTCACCAATGAAAACTGATGGAATGTCAATCTTCTTTAAAATTTCAACTGTTTTTAAAAAAAGATAACTAGTAATCACTAATCCAACTGTGATATTTATTTATTAAATTTATGCGCTGCCCATCTCAGCAATGAAGCGATATGCTGTTTCCCTAATGTGGTTTGCATAGTGCTGCAGAAATTGCCAAAGCAGATCGCTTCATCGCTGGGCTGCATGACCACATCATAAGTGG
Source organism: Vipera ursinii (assembly GCF_947247035.1). NCBI lineage: Eukaryota > Metazoa > Chordata > Lepidosauria > Squamata > Viperidae > Vipera > Vipera ursinii. The sequence continues at coordinate 26,308,542 of NC_139518.1, forward strand.
CTGCCATTTTAGTGCAGCCGCAAGGAATTGAGGCTGCTCTGAAATTGGTAGCCACTTTCAGGACCCAGCCATGCAGCCCGGGAGCACTAAGGGATGGAGGGGTCTGCCAATCTTCCCCAATGTGAGGTCCAGAAACGTTCAAAAGGTTAGTGCATGATGGGGATGAGGCCCAAGCCCTTTGGGGACCTGCCGTGCATGGAGGGGGGAAGCTCTGTGAGGGACACAGTGGGGCCTGCCTTCTATAAATGTTTTGGTTCCTTACGTAATTGGGCATTTTTCCAACATTAAACCTTCTATTTGTCCCGGCATATGACAGATTTTCAAATCTGTCCCAGTTATAGTTTTGTGTTTTTGGAACTGCAGTTCCTTTACAATACATCTCATCCAAGTGTCCCTCAGTTAACGACCACTCATTCAGCAACCATCCAAATTACAATGGTGCTAAATGAGTGGTACTTACAACCAGTACTCAAAGTTCCGGCCATGGTCACATGATTATGATCTGAGTGTTTGGCAACAAGCCTGTCACAGCATTGCATTGTCAGTTGTGATTTGATATGTTCCCTGCCAGCTTCCCACAAACAATATTAATGGAGAAACCAGCATGAAATTGAAAGTTGCAGACAGATGAAGTCATCAGCGACTCACAGAGATTCATTTACCAATAGTAACTGGGGACTGCTGGAACTGCTATATCAGCACAGTCACATGACATTGTGCTTTATGACCACATTGTGTAGCGAAGGAAATCCCAGTCCCAATCTCAGACTTAATTACTGTTAAGTAAAACTACCTGTATTCACAGGCTAAAAGATAGAAGAGTACTTGGCATAATACGTCTGATTCTGTGTTCCTCTCATTTGATTGTAATGATGTGTCCATAAAGTTCATATTAAATATTTTTTTTTATTTTGTTGAAATTCTTAGTGGGAACAAAAAAATGATATGCCATCACCACTGAGAAACAGAATAATTTTCAAACAGGAGAGAATTAATACCTGTACTTACTGTCTTGAGATCCCATGCTAATGAGGTCATCAGAGTCAACATTGTGAACAATTGCTGCCTTAAATCCAGCTCTCTGTGCATTTAAAACCTGCATGTCAAACACACTTGTAATAAATATTCATTAGAGATACATGATTTACTCCTGCTACCCATATATCGTCTTGAACTAACTTATTTTATTTGTGAACTGTTCTTATAGTATGCAAACTGTACAAAAGAAAGTGAGTGATATATATTTTGCCTTTTGTCACCCTGCTGACAATGACTCTCAATACTGGAACTTGGACAAACCTAGTACCACTGAGCACAATACCTTCTCCCATTTACCTGTATTTATATGTAAGAGCACCGCTGAAACCTCCTTTTGCCTCAGGCAACTTCAATGTGTTCTACAAAAGACAAATTAGCTGTTTTCAACATCAGCTATTTTATTTTACAGTTTAATCCCGAATGTAAATAGGATCCTGAGAATTAAAACTTGATTGGTTTCACAGACCCATCCTGGGTTCACTAGGTCATGTTCAATATTGAAAGAAAGCAAATATTTCCAAATATTTCCATAGTTAATCCTACACATCCAGGCATTGTCTCACAGGGTAATAAGCTGCTTTTTAAAGGACAACCGAACCTTACAATATCTCTTTCTAGGTCTGGACTCTCCTCAATGGGAGAGAAACTCAGACACGTTTGTATATCAGCCTATATCAGCCATTCAGATAAGTCTGTAAAGTTACAAAAATTGTGTATCTTTAGTTTACAGTTTTCATATGCCTGGATGCTGTTCTTAAACAGGCGCGAGGAGTCTATTTTAAACCATGACAACACTACAGGAATTATCTAATTAATGGCTTGTTTCAGAAATATTTCAAGGAACCTTACCGTGCGCTTTCAAAATCATATGTAAATTTGAGAGGGAGACAGTCAAGTTAGCTAAAGTCCATAAAGATAACCAATCATTTATGTTTACAATTTTATTATGTTTACAAATTTATCTAGAGGTAAATCTGAGCTATTCTATGTTATCCTACACAGGATTTAGTGTATGTTCCTAGACAATGCTTTCTTGACCTCTCCCACACATACGTGCCATTTCTTTTAGTACTAGATTTAAGAGGTATTACTTGTTATGCATCAAAAACAGTTGTTATGGAAGGAATTGTGCTTGCTCAAGTCTCAGGTTTGTCATCAGCAGTCTGCAAAAAGCCCAAAAGTCACTCTTTTAGTTTCAAAAGGTAATATGAGATGATCAATATATTTATTTATATATTTGATCAGTGTCACAGAAGCAAGGAGGGAAAGCCTTTGCTTCTAAATCTTAAAACTAAGGACTGCCATCGGACAGGCAATAACTATGTGCAAAACATTGAAAGATAAAAAGGACAAATATAAGAAGTGGAAAGAGGGGCACATAACTAAGTCAGAATATCAGCAAATAGCCCGTGCCTGCAAAGATGAAGTGAGGAAAGCTAAGGCTCAAAATGAACTAAGGCTTGCGACCAAAGTCAAAAATAACAAAAAATGCTTCTTTCAACATATAAAAAACAAGAAAAAAGTTAAGGAAATGATTGGTCCATTAGTGGGGGAAAGTGGCAAGAAGGTGACAAGCAACAGGGAGAAAGCAGAACTATTTAACTCGGTTTTTGCATCTGTCTTTACACAAAGGGAAAAAACAGTGCAACCTACCAAAAACAGTACCATAAAAAACAGAATAGAAACGCAAGTTAAGATAGGCAAGAAAATGGTAAGTGAGCACCTGTCCAGCCTAGACGAGTTCAAATCACCAGAACCAGATGGATTACACTCCAAGGTTCTCACGAACTGGCAGACGTGACCTCAGAACCACTGAACTATATTTTTCAAAGATCCTGGAGCACTGGGGAACTACCAGAGGACTGGAAGAGAGCTGATGTAGGGAAAAAAATAGATCCAGGAAACTACAGACCTATCAGCCTGACCTCAATACCTGGGAAGATTCTGGAAAAGATAATCAAAAAACAAATCAGCGAACACCTTGATGCAAACAAAGTCATCACTAAAAGCCAACATGGGTTTGTCAAAAACAGATCATGCCAGACAAATCTTATTGCATTCTTTGACCAAGTGACAAAATTAGTGGACCAGAGGAATGCTGTAGATATAATTTACTTGGACTTCAGTAAGGCATTTGATAAAAGTAGATCACAACCTACTACTTGATAAGATAGAAAAATGTGGGTTAGATAGCATCACCACCAGATGGATTCGTAGCTTGCTGACAGGCCTTACTCAGCGTGTGGTCCTCAATGGAACCGCATCTACATGGAAGGAAGTGTGTAGTGGGGTGCCCCAGGGCTCTGTTCTGGGCCCAGTGCTCTTCAATATCTTCATCAACGATATGGATGAGGGGATAGATGGGGAACTCATCAAATTTGCAGATGACACCAAGCTGGCAGGAATAGCCAATACTCCAGAAGATAGGATTAAGGTACAGGAGGTTCTGGACACTCAAACACTGAGCACTATCTAACAAAATGAAATTCAATGGTGAAAAAAGCAAGGTTCTACATTTAGGCAGGAGACTCTGGAAAGAGTACAGAGAAGAGCAACAAAGATGATTGAGGGACTGGAGGCTAAAACATAGGGAACGGTTGCTGGAATTGGGTATGTGTAGTTTAACGAAGAGAAGGGTGAGGGGTGACATGATAGCAGTGTTCCAATATCTCAGGGGCTCCCACAAAGAAGAGGGAGTCAAGCTATTCTCCAAAGCACCTGAAAGCAGGACAAGAAGCAACGGATGGAAACTAGTCAAGAAGAGAAGCAACCTAGAACTAAGGAGAAACTTCCTGACAGTTAGAACAATTAACCAGTGGAACAACCTGCCTCCAGAAGTGGTGAATGCTCCAACACTGGACGTTTTTAAGAAGAGACTGGACAGGAATTTGTCTGAAATGGTATAGGGTTTCCTGCCTGAGCAGGGGGTTGGACTAGATGACCTCCAAGGTCCCTTCCAACATTATTATTGTTGTTGTTGTTATCAAACATGTTTACTTTGAATTAAGTCTTATCAAGCAGTTGAATAAGCTTTATTCCCTAATAACCGTGTCTGTTTTGGATAATTACTATAGTACACAAGTTTAATGCAGACGTATTGAAGATTTCAATTACAAATTATCATTTGCAAATTTTCATAAACTGAATAATGTAATATAATATAATATAATATAATGTACAGTTTAATATAATAGTTTCATAAATAAGTAAAACAAATTATTTAACATTTCACTACTGTACTATGTTGTTTAGTTTCTTTTCCTCAGTAAACATTTTATTAGATCCACAGATTCCTGAATATAACGTACAGAGCTGCCGCATTAGGCTAAATCAAGCTTATTTCACTTCCTATAACCTATAGGGCTAGTTCCTTATGCCACTGTTGTCAATCAAAAGAAATGCTTTTGCAGTATTAATTTCAGTATTCAATATAAAAACAGCTGGCACATAGCAACTACAATTTAAAATAGATAATGAATGAAACTAACAAAGTTCTCATCTTGGGAAGTGATCAGGATTTATTTAAAACTATACTATCTGATTTCTATGCAACAAGCCAACTGCTCTAGAAAATGAAGCAAATCTATATCAAAAAATTCTTCTGGCCATGACAATTTAACGCAATTCGTGTACTTTCTCCTAAGCAAAAGTTTAGTATTACAAACACAAATATATATTTATTGGGAGTAAAGTAAGCTTTTCATATACTGTATTAAGACCAACATATACATTCAATAGATCTAGCAGTAAACATCTTGATTATACTGCTTGAGATAGTAAGGAAACAAAAGAAGTATTCAGGTACAACAGCATGGGCAAGTACAGAATCTTCCCTTGACTGCTACTTTTTTTTCTTAGACGTTAGACGTTTCTTTTATGCTAAGAATATCCAAAATCATTCCCCTCAAGCAGTCAGATGAGGTTACAATCCTGAATGCAATTTAACCTGTGTGTAAACAACAACCATAAGGGAAGAGAAAACTTCTCCAAATATTCTATTTTGCATTTGTAGAGTTCAGCTCTCCCCATCCCACCCCCAGGCTGCTTAGAATTCTTCAGAGCTGTTTTTTAAATAAAAAACAAGACAAAAATGCACTTTTAATTATGCTCATACAACCATTGTGTTCAGTATGGCACCCTTATTAATTGCAGTGGGAGTACGCACTCTTTTTGCATTCCACTTTTCTAGCAACGTTACCAGTCATCTGCCAGCTTGCTATTTTATTAGCTCTGCTCTAAAATATGTGAATGGCACATGCAAGGCACCCACAATCATATGAACACACTGTCCGGGCACCTAAGTTTTACAACACTTGTCATTTTTCTTTTTAAGCTTGCTTTCAATTATAAACCACAGCAATAGACTTTCTCCAAGCCACAGTTCTTGGTGCTAGGAATTGTGATATACTTGGAAGTAGTTAGAAAAATTGGAATCAAACCATAATTTCAGATCCTGGGTTATTTTTACTTGAAATGGGAAAGTAACATTAGGGACAGGAAAATATGCCTAGGACTGGCAAATGTATTAATTTTACAAATATATCACCTTTACCATCTATGTTCACTAATCCCAGAAAGCGATGTGCATGTTCAACATGAACCAGCTGTTTTAAATATTATCTAAATTATATAATTTAATGTACAAGTTGTGAAGTCCCCAAGCAATCTTATTTCTAGACAGCTGCATTTTACTGTAGTTTAAACTCCATTTCAAGAACCCCCAAAGAATGAAGCAGTTGCATTCTGGAACAAAGCCTAGTGCCAACTCTAAACGCTTCTGAGAATATAAAGAATGCCATTTCTTTACTAAAGTATACAGTACAGGTACCCACAAGAAAAAAAGTTCCAAGTCCTGCATTAAAGACATATTAAGTTGTTGCAGAAGAAAACCTTCAGAGAAAATAAGTTTCCTCCCACAATGCTTGACATATAAGCAAATTGCCGCAAGCAAGAGAATTGGTGGATAGCCCAAAAACAATTTAATTACAAGTAGGCAGTTTTGGGGGGCAAGGGGGAGACATTTAATATTTTTTTGGCAACTTGGATGCTATTATGTCTGGAGAAAAATACAAAAAAGAGAGAACTATTTTCTGTCTTTTTTAAAGTGGGTTTCTATGTATTTTAAATTGCATTGTCTACTAGTTTTCAACGGGTTACCTGTCTCAAAATGATAAAAGACTCAGTTCCAACCATCTTCAGCAAGAAGAAATTTGGGGAGCAACTTACCCAAATTTGATTTATGCATATGGACTCAACAATGTGACTCTTTTCAAGTAGCATATTTAAATATAATTTTGAAGCTTCAGAAATTCCATACATTTCTGAATTGAAGACATGAAAGGTTACTTACCTTTATATCAAAATTGCAATCAAGTCTTCTGATTAATACAAAGAATTCATGGGATGTGTTATCCTTCAGAGGTGGAGGAATTATAGGCTCACAGGCATTCTCAGGTTTTGAATTTATTAGGAACCCCTGAAAACCATTTTCAAAAGATATGATTAGTATTTTGACATAAGACAGGAAAATTAACAGATTTTTTTAACAGATTTGGGGAATTATACAGCATAAATAAAAATGTAATATAATTAAAAGGAATTATAAAATAGCAATCCAGGTTTGATATCGAATAAAGTAATTTTAATGATTGCAGAAAGACAATGACATTTCTTTGCAGGGAAGGCATTCCAAACCCTGAAGAAAGATTGCTGTCATGCTAACCGCCACCTCCCACAATCAGGCTAGTAATGTTGCACAGCAACTTGCCTGATGACAAGTCACAGGGCAGGAAAAAATCATCCTGAATGAGCCAGGCCCTCCAATTCGCAGTGCTGCACCATACAAGAACTTTGGAATCCTTTTAGATCAAGCTCAGGACTTTATACATAACCAATGCAGCAACAAAAGAATAAGTACGACTCTGTAAATGCTTGGTTACTTTAGTCTCTATCAACTGCAGTTTCTCAATTACCTTCAATAGCGACCTCAGTCCAGGAACTGTAGCTAGACAAAGCCCCCACCACCACCACTGCTGCAGGAGCCACAAGTCAAGGAGGACTGACTGACTTTTGAAGAAGTGGAGAGCTTGGCCCAGAGCTATCACTGGAATTGAGTCAGAGCTAAGAGTTCCTGAGAAAAACAGTATATCCATCTTGCTAGGATTTAATCTGAAATTGTTTTATCCCATCTACTCCCTATTATATGCCCTGTTCACCGCCCTGAGTCCTTCGGGAGAAGGGCGGTATAAAAATTTAATAAAACTTAAACTTAAACTTAAACTTCTAAGGTCAAAGTACCAACTCAACACCTCCAAATCATCTCCGGCCTGGTCTGGCCTGTGATGTATAACCAAATGTCGTCGGTATATTGATAATTAATACAATTAACATGTTACACTGGTATTTGTGAAATCTAAAATACATCAGCGAAATATACGCAGCCTAAGAAGGTAACATAAACGTTAACATTTCATTCAAAATATCTATAGTGGTTTTATTTCACAGAAGTTGCTATGATACCCTGTAGTGCACGGGTCGGCAACCCGCGGCTCCGGAGCCGCATGCGGCTCTTTGAGCCGTCTCCTGCGGCTCTCAGCCGCCCGGTGCGCGCGCACCTCTTCGAACGGGCAGTGGTGCACGCGCATCTCTCCAAATGGAGAGTGGCACCGCCCATTCTGATAGGTGCGCACGCACCTTTCCGAAGGGCGGAGGTGCGCGTGCACCTCTCCAAGCCGCCGCTGTCCCGTCCAGAGACCTGCCGCGTTCACGGCAGCTGTGCAAACGGGATGGCGGCGGTTTGGAGAGTGCACGCGCACTTGCCAAACCGCCACCATCCCGTCCAGAGACCTGCCGCGTTCGTCAAACATTGACGAACACGGCAGCTGTGCAAACGGGATGGCGGAGGTTTGGAGAGTGCGCGTGCACCTCTCCCAAGCCGCCGTCGTCCGGAGACCTGCCGACGTTTGGGGAGGTTTGGGGAGGTGCGCGTGCACCTCCCCAAACCTCCCCAAACGTCGGCAGGTCTCCGTACCTCCGCGCGAACGGGCAGTGGCCCCGCTTGTTGCGAAAGCTGCCGCGGCCCATCTGCAAAGCTGCCACTTTCGGCAGCTTTGCAGACGGGCCGCTGCCCGTTCGCGTGGAGTTACGGACACCTGGCGACGTTTGGGGAGGTTTGGGGAGGTGCGCGTGCACCTCTCGGAATGGGTAGCGGCCCCGCTTGTTGCGAAAGCTGCCGCGGCCCGGGCCGTCGCTGTTGCGCAACTGGGAACCGGTTCCATCACACATAAAAAAAAAGACAACCGCGCGCGTCCGTGCAAGAAACTTTTTTGCGCATGCGCGTGCATGTACGCACACACGCGGCTCCCACTTTTTTTTATGTGTGATGGAACCGGTTCCCAGTGGCTCTTTTCCTTTTTCGGGTTGCTGACCCCTGCTCTAGTGGATAGTTTAAGGTGGTGAGCTGGCATTAGTTTTTAAAAAAGGCCGTCACTCTGGCTTATTTTATCACGGAATTTCAGCTCTTGTGAGATAATTTCTTATAAAAAGGTAAAAGTAAAGGTTCCCCCGCACATGCGTGCTAGTCGTTTCCGACTCTAGGGGCTGGTGCTCATCTCCGTTTCAAAGCCGAAGAGCCAGCGTTTGTCCGAGGACGTCTCCGTGGTCATGTGGCCGGCATGACTAGACGCCAAATTTCTTATAGTATGACCCAATTTGAAAAGAGAGCAGCAGAAACAGAGAAAACCATCTAGCAAATTTGTCGTACACTCTGTGTATTCTCTGTTGAGAAAGAAATAAATATTGTGCTGGAAGGAGAACACTCAGTGTTCCTGTACTGTACAGCTACCTTCATTATGCTATCAATTACAGGATGTTCATAAGCCAAACTGTCATGGCGAGGAAACTGCCCTTTGCCACAATTAACACTATGCGATTCTCCAGATAAGCACTAATACCTCTAGTACCGGTTGCTGGGAAAGGATGCTCTTCTAAACATTCCCTTCCCCTCTTTATGAGGAAAGAGTCATGCAGCGCAATACAAGACAACTCATCCTATTTGTTTTGTGGAACTACAACATCATTTTAAAAACTAAATTACAAAGGTTCTAATACAAAAAATGGCAATTTGTTCAGTTTACTTATGATTGCCTGTTTTAAATTCTTCTCTTCAGGATAAAAAAATGATGGAAGTTTCATGTAAATCAATCAAAACTGTTAATGGTGCAAGTATGACATCACTGTAACCAGCATCCTTTGCCAGGTAAGGAAGAAATCAGAATCCTATATCCTAAAGTCCAATACAAATTAAAATTAATCAAATGTCAAGGTACAGTATAATTTATAATGACAACGTTCAAGTGCAACTGAGCTATGCTTCCAACTCTATTTCACATGGGCATTGATCCAACAAACCACTTAAGTGTGTACTTAAATACACTTGGACTTGGACTTCAGTAAGGCATTTGATAAAGTAGATCACAACCTGCTACTTGGTAAGATAGAAAAATGTGGGTTAGATAGCATCACCACCAGATGGATTCGTAGCTGGCTGACAGGCCGTTCTCAGCATGTGGTCCTCAATGGAACTGCATCTACATGGAAGGAAGTGTGTAGTGGGGTGCCCCAGGGCTCTGTTCTGGGCCCAGTGTTCTTCAACATCTTCATCAATGATTTGGCTGAGGGGATAGATGGGGAACTCATCAAATTTGCAGAAGACACCAAGATGGCAGGAATACCCAACGCTCCAGAAGATAGGCTTAAGATACAGAAGGATCTTGACAGACTCGAACACTGGGCACTATCTAACAAAATGAAATTCAATGGTGGAAAAAGTAAGGTTCTACGTTTAGGCAAGAAAAACCAAATGCACAGGTACAGTATAGGTGGCACCTTACTCAATAGTGGTAACTGTGAGAGGGATCTTGGAGTCCTAGTGGACAATCACTTAAATATGAGCCAGCAGTGTGCTGCAGCTGCCAAAAAAGCCAACAGAGTGCTAAGCTGCATTAACAGAGGGAAAGAATCAAGATCATGTGAAGTGTTAATACCACTTTACAATGCCTTGGTAAGGCCACACTTGGAATACTGCATCCAGTTTTGGTCACCACAATGTAAAAAAGATGTTGACTCTAGAAAGAGTACAGAGAAGAGCAACAAAGATGATTAGGGGACTGGAGGCTAAAACATATAAGGAACGATTGCTGGAATTGGGTATGTCTAGTTTAATGAAGATAAGGGAGAGGAGTGACATGATGGCAGTGTTCCAATACCTCAGGGGCTGCCACAAAGAAGAGGAAGTCAAGCTATTCTCCAAAGCACCTGAAGGCAAAACAAGAAGCAACGGATGGAAACTAATCAAGGAGAGAAGCAACCTAGAACTAAGGAGAGACTTCCTGACAGTTAGAACAATTAATCAGTGGAACAACCTGCCTCCAGAAGCGGTGAATGCTCCAACACTGGAAGTTTTTAAGAAGAGACTGGACAGCCATTTGTCTGAAATGGTATAGGATTTCCTGCCTGAGCAGGAGGTGTACTAGATGACCTCCAAGGTCCCTTCCAACTTTATTATTATTATTATTATTACACAGATATGCTATAAAAGTTTAAGCTTTAAGCATATATTAAAAAGCTTTGTTGCAGCCTGCCAATTCTATAGTATTTTAAGCACATTTTTATTATTGCATTTGAGGTATTTTCACCACAAGCAGAATACGAATTTTATTTAATTTTCATTTTAAATATATCTCTTGAGAAGGGAAAAACAGAAAACTTTGTACCCTCTCAGGATCCTTGGCCCTACTGGGTGTAATCACTAGAGAAGGAAATAATATACAGTACAACTATTACTTAGACTTACTGAATCAAAGCTTAAATAGAGGGGTCCCTCTTCAGGTACCGTATTTTCCGGCGTATAAGACGACTGGGCGTATAAGACGACCCCCTACATTTCCTGTTAAATTATAGGGTTTGGGCTATACTCGCCGTATAAGACTACCCCTCTTCCAACGCACACCAAATAAAAATTAAAAAACATCAGATTTGATTTTAATATAATAATTTTAATTCAAATGCTTATGACATGCAGGTACTTAGTAGGAAAACTGTCACTTATAAACATAAGGCTGTTTGTCATCAAACATGTAAACATAAAACAGTGCAAGTGGATTAAACTTAATAATAATAATAATAATAATAATAATAATAATAATAATAAGAAGAAGAAGAAGAAGAAGAAGAAGAAGAAGGAGGAGGAGGAGAAGAAGAAGGAGAAGAAAGAAGAAGAAGAAGAAGAAGAAGAAGAAGAAGAAGAAGAAGAAGAAGAAGAAGAAGAAGAAGAAGAAGAAGAAGAAGTAGTAGTAGTTGGAAGGGACCTTGGAGGTCATCTAGTCCAACCCCCTGCTAAGGCAGGAAACCCTATACCATTTCAGACAAATGGCTGTCCAGTCTCTTCTTAAAAACTTCCAGTGTTGGAGCATTCACCACTTCTGGAGGCAGGTTGTTCCACTGGTTAATTGTTCTAACTGTCAGGAAGTTTCTCCTTAGTTCTAGGTTGCTTCTCTCCTTGACTAGTTTCCATCCATTGCTTCTTGTCCTGCTTTCAGGTGCTTTGGAGAATAGCTTGACTTCCTCTTCTTTGTGGCAGCCCCTGAGATATTGGATCACTGCTATCATGTCACCCCTCGCCCTTCTCTTCGTTAAACTACACATACCCAATTCCAGCAAGCGTTTCCTATTTTCCTAATTCACTTTTTCACTTTTCCTAATTCACTCTAAACCTTTCTCTGTGCAGAGCTTTAAGTAACACCAGCTGCCTGCAATTAGTGCAGGTTCTCATCCCACCAGGCTCAAGGTTGAGTCAGCCTTCCATCCTTCCGAGGTAGGTAAAATGAGGACTCAGATTGTTGGGAGCAATAAGCTGACTTTGTAATAATGCTGCTTGTGGGGGTGTGTGTGAAAGCTCTAATAAGCAGGCATATACATAGAATGAAGGCTATTGCTAAGCACATTGATTTGTGCTTTAAATTGTAAGACGCCCTGAGTCTTCGGAGAAGGGCGGGATATAAATGGGATTAAAAAAAAAAGACCAAATGGGAGATCCGCTCCAGGTTTTCCAGCCAGCCCGCCCAGTTCCTGAGTCAAATGTGTCCTTAGAGCTAAGCAGCTGCTCTGGCTGGCATTCCCCACCTGCGTTTCAAGTTGCTATTGCATTCCCCACCTGCCTACAGCTGCTTTTTAACTTTAGAAGGAAAGACGCCCAGACCCCAGCCTGTAAAAAATCACAGACTGCAGCTTCTACTCCAATTGGTCCCGCTTTCCCTGTGCAGACTAAATGGAAGATCCGCTCCAGGTTTTCCAGCCAGCCCTGTCCCTAAAGTTTCAGCACCCGGCGTATAAGACAACCCCTGACTTTTGAGAAGATTTTCATGGGTTAAAAAGTCGTCTTATACGCCAGAAACTACGGTAGTCTTCAACTTACAACCACAATTGGAACTGGAACTTCTATCACTAAGTGATGCAGTTATTAAGTAAGTTATTAATTTCACCACCTTTTTTGCCACAGTAATTAAGTGAACTTTAACTTTCTATTGCCTAATTGTTAAGACATAGAATTCAAATCCTGTCAGATAATACAGTTCAAATGTGCCTGCCTGCCTTTTAGATGTATTTAATTATACCCCCAATATGTAATTGCTAATTATTCAGTTGGCTTCTGTGACACAATGGACATCAGTTTACCAGGATTGTCTATCAATAAGTTCTCCTGTCAATTCTTGTAAACTCAATAACAGTATTTTGCCATCTTGTTTTCTGTCAACCCTTTTACTAATTGTTTCTGATTCAAGAAGCATTGGGTCTTCTCCAATTACTCTTGTCTTCATGGTAAAGGTCCAAAATATTTAACATTTACCTTCATCTTCTGATGAGCTCTGCAGTTTTATAGAGTATTGAATTATTTGTTCTTACAATCCAAGTATTCTCAATTTTCCCCAGCACTACAATTCAAAGGCATCACTTTTTTATTGTTCAACCTTTCTGATAAACAAGCTTTCAAAGTACATTTTTCACCTAGAAAAACAAGTCTTGACGAAACATACTTTTGCTCTTGGTGTGTTATTATTGCATTTTAGCATTTTGTCTAGAATTTTGCCATAGCAGATATCACTTTATTTTATAAGGACCACTGTGAATCTTTTGAGTCTAAGAAAATGAAGTCTGTTACTACTTCTGTTTCCTTATTGTCTGTTCACATTGGGCTGTCATTGCTTGTTGACAGAATCTTTTTTTTAAAGGAATATTGACCAGCAGATTGGCTTTTCTACTCTTTTACTTTCAATAAGAGTAACTTATTGTAGTTAGTTCCACTTTACTTTCAGCCATCAAAGTGGCATCATTAGTATATCTGAGGTTGCTGATGCTTCTCCCAGCAACCTTAATTCCAGTTTCTGTTTTTTCTTCTCAGACATTCTGTATAAAAATTATTTTTTAAAGAAACCACAGCATACAATCTTGGCCTACTCCTTTTCGAATCTAGTTGGCTCCATATTCCTTCTAACAGTTATTTCCTGGTGATCGCATAAATTATTCAACAGGCAGATGAGGTAATCCAGTGTTTTTAAAGTTTTTTTTTGTTGTGGTTTGTAGAGTTAAAAACAGTTATATAATTAATAAAGCAAAAAAAATAATTTATGTTTGAAACTCCCTTGCCTTTTCCATTATCCATCAGATGTTTGCAATACAATATCAGATGCTTCTGCTTCTTCTGAATTGAACTTATACACTTTGTGGCTCTTTCTGTGCATGCTAAAGCCTGGATAGAAAAAAAATTGAGCATTTTCTTACTGCCATGTGGGATCAATGCAATTTGTGCTTTGAGCATTCTTTAACACTGCTCTTTTTAATATTGGAATAAAAGATTTTTTCATATCAGTTTACAAGCAGCAAACTATTAGCATTTTAACCATATCATCTTAAAAGTTGCTTTCAGCCAGGAAATGGGTGGCATATACATTTAATCAATAAAATAAGAAAATAACCTTTAAATAGTTAACTGATATTTCATCTAATCTCACAACTCATTGTTAGCAATATTTCCTACAGTCCATTTCACTTCAGTTTCCAGATCCCTGGCTCTAGTTCAGAAATCAAACTACACACACACACACACACACACACACACACAGAGAGAGAGAGAGAGAGAGAGAGAGAGAGAGAGAGAGAGAGAGAAAGAGAGAGAGAGAGAGAATATCTCATCAATGGAGATCCTCTCATACATTTTTTTCCATATATTTCTTCTATCACTTCTTTATATCTTTTTTCTTCAATAGCTTTTTGTCTTCTTTGCCTTTTACAGTGTTTCTTCTTTTCATGAAAATTGCACTGATTTATGTAAACCTGTTAAATAATTTGCACTTCCAGATCAATTATCCTCGATTTCTTTACATTGTTTATTTAAATGTATTTCCTTACCCCTTGCTCTTCTCTGGAACTTAGTGTTTAAGTTTGGCAAATTTCGGAACATAGATCTTCAAGCAATCCGTTTATCAAATCTAAATCTATTCTTTACCTCCATTGCATTACTATGCAGAATACTGATAAGATTATCTTGTTGGCCTGTTTTTTTAGTTTTGTTTGTAATCTTGTAAGAATTATTTCATGATCTGAACCACAATCAGCCCCAGGCCTCATTTTTGATATCTGAAGAAAGCTCCTCCATCCTTGCTTGCACACTACATACTTAGTTTGATTCCAGTATTGTCCATCCTGTGACAAATGTACTCATCTTGCTGGCTTCTAGTGTAATTTGCTATCATAATCTGCTAAAATTTCAAAACACTGTTTTTCCTGTTAGTGCAGATGCTGTTTGATTCCAATTTCAGCATTCCATTCTTCTATAATTAACACAGTATCACTTGAGGATGTTTTGCTGATTCCTAGAATGTCAACGTGGTGAAATCTGATACTTCTGTCTGATATTCACTTGATTCATGGTTTTGACATCAGCAGCTGGATATTCTTTCAGTTTGAATCCAGGCACATCTCCAACATAAAAAGCTATTCCTATTTGTCCTTTGTTCTTTGCAGTGGAATACTTTCCCACTGAATGTTCATTCTATAGTATACCTTCTTAACCTATGGGGCTCACCTTCAAGTACTATATTGACATTACCCTGGCTTTGAAAATCTATGTGGCTTTCTTGGTAGAAATCTGGAGTGGGTTCCCATTCCTTTTCAAATGGATTGTATCCTATCTGTTCCATTTTTTTATGACAGGCCTATCATGGGTTCCCTTTTGAAAGTAGACACTCCTAATGGTATATCTGAATGTCATTGAGATGTGCAAGTCTTTCATTGCTACAAGGCACTGTTCCATGATATACTGATTGATATGTGCCATCAAATGGTTTTTTATTCCTATTGACCACACAGATTTTCTCCATGAACTTTTCTGATGTTCCATGAGGGGCCTATATATTAATTTCTTTTAAAAACTATTAGAGCAGTAGACAATAATTCAAGATCTCTTTGGTACATGCTAACGTTTTCTGGTGCATTTTACAGCATTTCCAGAAATACAATCTGACAACTAATACATTATTTACCTTAGATTAAATAAATCTAAATCTACCTTGAGATGCTAATTTGCCAGTTTTCTTGTAATTGCTTTTGTAGACAAATGACAAAGATTTCAGTCAATATCGAAATAAACCAAAGCATTCTCAGAATAAATCACTCTAGAAATATAGGTACAACATACTGCAATTCTTTTTTATCTTGGCACTAGCTATTATTGCATATTAAGGCCTATAAAGAAACAAATCCTTCTGAAAACAAGTATAATGTTTTGACTGTACATCGGCAATTTAGATGACAGAATTCTCAATGTTTATTCTAAGAAATATAGCCTTTGTAACTGATATCAAAGTAAGTTAGTAGTACATACTGTATAATATCTGTTCTATTCAAACCAAGAGAAAAATGAGTGCAACAGAAAATAAGATGCATAATTTGTTACCATAGTTGAGAATATGATATTTGATAGGAATACCACAAGAATGTATACTGACCCAATGCTCAGTACAGCCTTGAAGAGACTGCACAGGAGCTGAGAATTACCCTAATCAACAGACCTACATTCAGAACCTACAGGGAGTGCAGAATTATTAGGCAAGCTGTATTTTTGAGGATTAATTTTATTATTGAACAACAACCATGTTCTCAATGAACCCAAAAAACTCATTAATATCAAAGCTGAATATTTTTGGAAGTAGTTTTTAGTTTGTTTTTAGTTATAGCTATTTTAGGGGGATATCTGTGTGTGCAGGTGACTATTACTGTGCATAATTATTAGGCAACTTAACAAAAAACAAATATATACCCATTTCAATTATTTATTTTTACCAGTGAAACCAATATAACATCTCAACATTCACAAATATACATTTCTGACATTCAAAAACATAACAAAAACAAATCAGTGACCAATATAGCCACCTTTCTTTGCAAGGACACTCAAAAGCCTGCCATCCATGGATTCTGTCAGTGTTTTGATCTGTTCACCATCAACATTGCGTGCAGCAGCAACCACAGCCTCCCAGACACTGTTCAGAGAGGTGTACTGTTTTCCCTCCTTGTAAATCTCACATTTGATGATGGACCACAGGTTCCCAATGGGGTTCAGATCAGGTGAACAAGGAGGCCATGTCATTAGATTTCCTTCTTTTATACCCTTTCTTGCCAGCCACGCTGTGGAGTACTTGGACGCGTGTGATGGAGCATTGTCCTGCATGAAAATCATGTTTTTCTTGAAGGATGCAGACTTCTTCCTGTACCACTGCTTGAAGAAGGTGTCTTCCAGAAACTGGCAGTAGGACTGGGAGTTGAGCTTGACTCCATCCTCAACCCGAAAAGGCCCCACAAGCTCATCTTTGATGATACCAGCCCAAACCAGTACTCCACCTCCACCTTGCTGGCGTCTGAGTCGGACTGGAGCTCTCTGCCCTTTACCAATCCAGCCACGGGCCCATCCATCTGGCCCATCAAGACTCACTCTCATTTCATCAGTCCATAAAACCTTAGAAAAATCAGTCTTGAGATATTTCTTGGCCCAGTCTTGACATTTCAGCTTGTGTGTCTTGTTCAGTGGTGGTCGTCTTTCAGCCTTTCTTACCTTGGCCATGTCTCTGAGTATTGCACACCTTGTGCTTTTGGGCACTCCAGTGATGTTGCAGCTCTGAAATATGGCCAAACTGGTGGCAAGTGGCATCTTGGCAGCTGCACGCTTGACTTTTCTCAGTTCATGGGCAGTTATTTTGCGCCTTGGTTTCTCCACACGCTTCTGTCAAGACTCGTCCTGCAACAAGCAGGGTAGATGCCGAACACAGGAACGAGAGACTTCTGCTGCAGTCTAGAAGCGCTTTATTCTTCAGAGCAACAACCGCAACGAGAAACAAAGCCAGCGTTGGCTGCTACCTGCATCCAACGCTGCTATATACACTCCTGAAAACCCCACCCAAACTCCACCCAAACATGCCTCCGCCCTCCCACTCCCTATAACTTCCCCACCCCTCCCCTACAAGGCCTTTTGCCCGTCGCTCAGTCAGGTAAGGCCCCCCCAACGTGCCGCCACCACCGTGCCGTTTCCCCTCACCCACTCCCTGCTGCACCCACCCCCCAACCCCCCTGTCATCGTCCATGTCCGAAGGCCCCAGCCACCCGGTCGCCGCAGCGGGGAGGGACCCATCCCCTAACGGCGTCGCCACACAGTCCTGCGCAGGCATGGCGTCGGAGTCTGACGCAGTCCCCCGCGAGGCCGAAGCTTTCGAAGCCTCCCAGGCCGCAGAGACGCTGAGCTGGCGCAGGCCTCCACCAGGCAAGCCGCAGGCCGGGGAACTTCGTGCCAACATGCCGCCGGGCGAGCACAGCGGCGAGCACGTGGCTCCCCGGCTCCGGAGGCTCCAGGACTCACGCCGCTCCGGAGGCTCCAGGACTCACGCCGCCTCCAGGACTCACGCCGCCCCAGCCACACCAGCCTCCTCCGAAGCAGTCTCCAACGCGGCCCCTTGCACACCCTCCGCCATGGCACACAAACGGAACACAGCTGAAAGGCAGTAGGGCCGCAATGCTAGTGCAACGCTGGCTTTCTGTCAAGACTTGTCCTGCAACAAGCAGGGTAGATGCCGAACACAGGAACGAGAGACTTCTGCTGCAGTCTAGAAGCGCTTTATTCTTCAGAGCAACAACCGCAACGAGAAACAAAGCCAGCGTTGGCTGCTACCTGCATCCAACGCTGCTATATACACTCCTGAAAACCCCACCCAAACTCCACCCAAACATGCCTCCGCCCTCCCACTCTCTATAACTTCCCCACCCCTCCCCTACAAGGCCTTTTGCCCGTCGCTCAGTCAGGTAAGGCCCCCCCAACGTGCCGCCACCACCGTGCCGTTTCCCCTCACCCACTCCCTGCTGCACCCACCCCCCAACCCCCCTGTCATCGTCCATGTCCGAAGGCCCCAGCCACCCGGTCGCCGCAGCGGGGAGGGACCCATCCCCTAACGGCGTCGCCACACAGTCCTGCGCAGGCATGGCGTCGGAGTCTGACGCAGTCCCCCGCGAGGCCGAAGCTTTCGAAGCCTCCCAGGCCGCAGAGACGCTGAGCTGGCGCAGGCCTCCACCAGGCAAGCCGCAGGCCGGGGAACTTCGTGCCAACATGCCGCCGGGCGAGCACAGCAGCCGCGGCGCGTCCGGAGGCGGCAGAAGCCGCGGCGCGAGTCCCGGAGCCGCCCGAGCCGAGGAGCCGCGCGCAGACGCACCGCTGGGCGAGGGCAGCAGCTGCGGTGCGTCCGGAGGCGGCAGAAGAGGCGGCGTGAGTCCTGGAGCCCCCGAAGCCGGGGAGCCGTGTGACGACGCACCGCCGGGCGAGGCCAGCAGCAGCGGAACGTCCGGAGGCGGCAGAAGAGGCGGCGTGAGTCCTGGAGCCTCCGGAGCCGGGGAGCCACGTGACGACGCGCCGCCGGGTGAGCCCAGCAGCTGCGGCGCGTGTGGAGGCGGCGGGAGAAGCGGCACGGACCCCAGAACTTTCCGAGCCGCTCTGGAGCTGGGTAAGGTCGGCGGGAGGGAAGCAGGTGGTGCAGGGGGGGTGGAGGGGCCCCCCTTTCGAGTGTCGGGCTTCCGAGGCCCGACAGCTTCTTGCGACCCTGTTGACTATTTTGAATGAAACGCTTGATTGTTCGATGATCACGCTTCAGAAGCTTTGCAATTTTAAGAGTGCTGCATCCCTCTGCAAGATATCTCACTATTTTTGACTTTTCTGAGCCTGTCAAGTCCTTCTTTTGACCCATTTTGCCAAAGGAAAGGAAGTTGCCTAATAATTATGCACACCTGATACAGGGTGTTGATGTCATTAGACCACACCCCTTCTCATTACAGAGATGCACATCACCTAATATGCTTAATTGGTAGTAGGCTTTCGAGCCTATACAGCTTGGAGTAAGACAACATGCATAAAGAGGATGATGTGGTCAAAATACTCATTTGCCTAATAATTCTGCACTCCCTGTAGTTTCTGATTTGAAAAGTACTTATGTAAAAGATGGTAACAGGCATCGTGTTATCAATGTATCATCTATAGCCGGAACAATGAGAGTTCTTACTCAGAAAGACAAGGTGATGGAGAATAAGGCAGGGGTCCCCAACCTCTGGGCCATGGGCTATTGGCCACATGAGTGGTGAGTGTTGTCATGGGTGTTTGCAGCCCCACTCGCATGACCATCATTGCAAGCATTCACACCTTACTTGTTCGACTGTCATCATGGACGTTTGTGACCCCACTCGCATAAGCGCCGTCGCTGTGAGTCTTGTGGGTATTCGCAGGTCCATGTGCAAGCACTGGTGTCACCGTGAGCAATGGGTGTTCATGTGCACACACACATGTACATACATTACCCACCCCCAAGAAGACCATCCCTTCTTTCCCCCTTCCCCGTGCTCCAGGCTACCAACCTGGAAAGGTTGGGGAACTCTGGATTATGGGACACTAGAGAAAATTATAAAATATACACGGGCTTATTTTCCATTTTTCTATGATGAACTGCACTCAGAACAACAATCCAGTCAGAGAATCAAAATTTAACATAAATATGCTGAAGATGTTCATACAGAATATGAACAGAATAATAAACAGAATAATACAGAGATCTAACAGTGTAGTTAAGAGAGATGATGCACTCAGTTACAGCTGGATTAGGTTACATTACCTCAAAGCATTCAATTAGTATTTCAAATGGCAAGAATTTAATGTTTTGTTTAAACAAGAATCCCCAAATTTCTCTTTGAGCAGCAGATGACAATTTGTATAGTCAGTAAATTACAATCAGGGTAACACTATCACTGCAGTGTTCCAGTCTCATGGAATAAAGTTCCAAGAAGTAACTGGGATTGAAGAATATTTCAAAACTAAATTTACACACTGAGCATAGGGTAAAGACTCAACACCCTACACTAGCCATTTCAATTTTATTATTTTAATTTTGGCTGCAATTTTAGAAAGTAAAAGATTCTTCTAATGTGATCAAAATTCAAATGCTTGGCAACTGGCATGTATTTACGATGGTTGCTGTGTTTTGTGGTCATGTGATCACCTTTTATGGCCTTCTAATAAGCAAAGTCAATGGGGAAGCCAGATTAACTTTTAACAACCATGTTACTAACTTAACAACTTCAGTGATTCACTTAACAACTGTGGCAAGAAAGGTCGTAAAATGGGGCACTTAGCAACCGTCTTGCTTACCAACAGAAATTTTGGGCTCCATTGCGGTTGTAAGTCCAGGACTACTTGTTTCATAATAAAAACAATCTGTTTCAATGGAATTGTGATCTAGTTTCCAGTTTAAAATAAAATCTTGGGGAAATTCGAAAGGGTTTTTTCTTACACTATTTTTAGATCAAATTGTAATTAATATATCTATACTTATACATGCTGTGTAATTGAATGAATCAAATGTCATAAATTTATGTGCTTATATTTACAGTTTTTCAAAGCATAGCTATGACAAATCTGTTGCAGTTAACTGGCCAATAAATCACAACCTATTTAAATTTATGATAAAGAGTCATAAAATGTCATAAATTAGGATTTTTTTAAAAAAAATATTCCATAATCTGTTTAAAATTATTTCTTACCTTCAAACCTCCAGTAGGCAACCTGTAACCAAATCTTGCTGGTAAGTCATCAAATGTCTGTGTTGCATTTTCAAAATTAAACTGTAATACACAAGAAACACAAAAACATATATCATGCATTAAACTGCAAAATTAGCCATATAAAATGTTATTATATAATTGTATGGTAGAATACAAATAGCATAGTTTTTGCAAAAAAGATGGTTTCAAAGCAAAGAGCAAGACATTTCTAATTTTGAAATTTTGAAGTAGCCCAAATATAATATATATATTGTTTTCATTTATTAAGACTTATGTTTAAACCAAATTCATGAATAATTGTAGAGTGTAAACTAGTTTCTTTTTATGGAAAATCAGAGTCAGAAACTGCCAGGAAGGCAGAAAAACCCAACATTTAGAAATTCAATCAGCTTTTTGCTTCTATTCTGTCTACTGCACTCAAAAAAGGGAATTAACAATTATATAAAATTTACTTAAATTTTATATATTACTTTTTCAATATTAACTTAACTTAAACATAAACTAGAGCAAGTTAAAATTATTATTTACAGTGCATTTACAGCATTGAAAACCTGTTATCAGCAGAGAATAAACATGGAGAGAAATCTAAGCACTAATTTTTGTTGAGAAATACTGAAATTCTTTTATTAAGTAGAAATATTCTGTACTAAGACATGGCTTACATAGCAGGCATTGAAAAAGCAAATCACAGAAAAGCGCAATAGAGATTCTTCTGGGATAAAAGATATTGGAGAAAAAGACTTCTGCAGAGACTACTAGACAAAATATGGGCACTTTGACCCAGAGATTACTCCCTGTGTGGCTCCCCAACTCATTACTCATATATATCGCATGTTGCTCATAAGTTACAATTAACTTAGTGCTTTTAAGACTTAAATTGGGAGAAGATGGAAGACAATTTATAAAAAAAGTGGTTGAACAAAAATTTGTGTGCATGCTTTTCTGTGGATACATTCACCTGCTATAAGCAAGGACAGTTTCCACTTTGCCCTAGTAGCAAAGAGGCTCTCAACTCATTTTGCTAAATATATTTGGCCATTGACAGTTTGTACATCTGTGGAATAAGACTTTGGAAAAGCAAAATTGAACTGAGGGCCGCAGTGGCCTTTGAATAAAGCATTAGGGCTAAATTCTAAATGGGATAGATAGAGCCATTCTGCAAATGAGTGAAGTCGCATCAGAGTCAAAAGAAGGGCACAGAGTGTCATTTTTTTATGAAGGCAAGAAGGTTCATAAAAGGAAAGACAAGAAGGTGGGAAAGACAAGGGACAGAACAGCAATATAAAGGATTATTGCGAAATGGGAAGCAATATAATGAGGTAGTGGATGTCATACATAGCTGAGATAGTAGACATCAGTAGGAAATGTCAGGATATGTGCTAGGAAAAATTTAGCCATAGGATCTGGTAAATTATTTGAGTGTATCTAACATGCAACTAGGTTTAAAGGGTTGAGTACCATTTTTGAAGAATATTTTATGCTATAAAATAATTATAAAACTTACCGCTAAGATGTCAGCTTCTACTGGCAATAGGTTTAAAAAAGCAAACAGCTGAACTGTGAGAATAGTATAAATCTGAGTGGCAGACAACATTAACATTCCTATTGATAGCAGCATCTTAATGAAATTCCTGGAAAAAAAGAACAAAAAAAGAGAATCGGGATATGAAAAAAAGCATTCACTTCTCCTTCTTCTTTACTTTCTCTTTCACCGCTTCAGGTGTCAAGGAAGATACAAAGTTCTGGCTCTTCTGGCAGCCTCAACCCCTCTTAATTGATGTTGCTGTAAAAGCATTCACACTCTAATATAATTGAAACATGTCATCACAAAAGTATAAAAATGCTTTGAGGTGATCCTATTATAGCCACAAGTTATAAAAGCAAGCTAAGTATCCAGTTGTTAAATAAATAGCACACAGTCTAACAAGCTATTGACAAAGGATATTTTAAGCAGCACAGGGTGTTTTTAGATTTAAAGGTAAAAACAGCTTCTCTATTACTTTACTAATAGTATCATAATCCTTTATCTTTACAGTCATGAAGTATGATTGTATTAGATGTCACAACAGTGTAGTAAAGGTGACTCTGGTTTAACGACTATGTACAGTTAAGATGGTGATAAAGTAAATTTTATGATCAGTCTTCACATTTATATCCTTTGCAGGCCTGTAAAGCAAAGAAAAGCTGAAGCACGATCAGAATCGCAGTCATGGTGTCAGTTAGCAATTGCTTTGCTTAATGACAGAATTGTAGGTAACAGTTGTGGCCATTAAAGAGGACTACCTGCATGATACTATTCCTGAATTATAAGGGAAATTTTGTCACAGATTTTGTAAAGAGTAAGGTTGGCAAGGTGGAAAACAAGTTTCCAGGCCAGAGATGGGCATTACACAAGCATGCAGGAACTGCACACAGACCAAGTATTTACACCAAGGATCAGACAATTCATGAAGGTAAGAAGAAATCTATGTTCAAATCCCTAAAAGTACACCTTTGCACTGGCAATGAGGGGGCAATCATGACTTTATCTGAAATAAGTATTCTAACCCAGCCAAGATGCATTTATTTTACAAATGTACATGGCTACCAATCTTAATTAAATAATTCTAAGTGGCTAACAAGTAATAAAAATAAACACATTAAAAAGCAGCAACAATAACAATAAAAGACTCCTGATAAAATAATTGGTTCTTCAATCATCACAGAGCAAAACACATAAATTGGATTCCACTATCATCATGACTCCCTTTTTAAGGACTTCTGAAAGGCCAATAAGGTTGAGGCCTTCCAAACCTCAGGGGTGGGACTGAGGACTGTTCCACAAGACAGGCACTGCAACAGAAAAGGCATAACTCTTAGATCTCATCAGATAACAGTGTTTCACACAAGGGTTCTGGCACATGGGCAAATCAGGTGGAACAGAGATAAACAAGCAGCCCACCAAGTATTCTGGCCCAATGCTTTAAAAGTGGTAACTAGCATGCTGAATTGCACCTGAAACCTATTGAAAGTCAAAGCAGCCCACACAGCAGTGGTGTTACCTGAGCATAACATGGTGCACCCAAAATGTTTTGGATAAGCTGCAGCTTCCAAATGCTTAAAAATGGCATCCCTGTGTAGACTTCACTGCAACAGTCCATCTGGGAAGTGACTAAAATGATTCAGGCATGAGTGACCATTAGCAGAATCTCTCAATCTAATAGGCACAACCTATGCACAACATGGATTTAGGCAAAGGACCCCTTGGCCCTGCCCCACCCGGTCTAGGAGAATGGTACTACTACACCTGGAGTTAACAAAAGACACTCTCCAGAAATGAGGGTGGGGGAGTGGGCAGGAGAGATCATTAAATCCTATTTCTTACTCTGTACAAAAGGTTGAGTCCAAGCCTGTTCCATCTCATCTAGTGAGCTACCAGATACTAAATGACCTAGATTAGAGTTATATAATTGAGTCTCATCAGCATACTATTGTTGTGGGGAAAATAGGAGGAGTATGGATATGTTCTCTGCCTAGAGTTATTTGTAAAAATAATAAAGAATAAAAATAAACGAACAAACAAATACTGATAACACTTAATCCCTTGTCAACAGATGATCTCATAGCTTCATATGGATTAAATAGGAAAGGGTAAAAAATGGCTCATGGCCCAATTTCTTCCCCCTCCCAACACCCATTAGAACCCGCCTCAAAGGAAGGCAGCACACCACATCCCAAAACTCCTAAACCAATTAGAAGGATATCAAGATCAACAGTATCAAAAGCTGCTGAAAGATCAAGAATAACTAGACACCATTCTCATCCTGGCTTGCTAAAAATCAACCACAAGTATGATTAAGGGTGTACAAATACTGTTTCTCTGCTCCTTACCCAAGTGGGAGCCAGGCACCCAATAGAAGGCATTGACTGGCTATCTGGGCAGCCATAAAAGTGGAGTAACAAGTCGTTTTGCCACATGGTAATCCCTAATAAATATTCATACCTTTGCCCAATTGGATTCAATTTTCATCTTCCTCTAGTGATGCTCAAATATCTTTTGCTGCTATAGACAGCAAGGTTGATAATACACACCAGGTCAGCCCTCTCACAGCCTTATCACAGATTGACTTTGCATTTGGGTGTAGCATCTGGAACTCTGCTCCAATGACCAGGCCTTGGAACCAAGTACAGAGGCTGGAATGTGGCATCAATACTAAGGATAAGGTCACATTCTCTGAGAGCACACTTTCTTTTCCTATCATAAATCTCCATGCTTGCCATCACCATATCACTGCCTGCACACTTACCCCTAATTATTCCCAATTTTTGACCCCCTTATCCAAGTCACCCACTAGAAACCATGCTCCACTACAGTGATGGACCAATTCAAACACCAAGAAAGCTTCTGCAAAGCATTCAATCAACAAGCCATATAATCCCCTTCCTATCCACCCATCACACACATAAGAGTTCAGCAATAACCATGAAGAAGAAATCCAAGAACTACTAAGTAAATATCAACTCAGTCCTGGGACAGATGAGGTGTGAAACAAACTCAAGGTGAACTCAGTTTGATTCTGTTTTGTGTAAAGGGAGACAGAGGGATATTCTGGGAGTCTTTCAAAAATCTGTTATTATAACAATAAAGTAAAGCTCCTAACCAGATATCACCTTCACCATTGATCCTTGATATGTGTAAATCAGTTTTACCAACTCGGAACCTGCAAGTCACCACTTAATCTTGATGTCATGTTTAAAAGAGACTGAGAGAGAGGGATGTGTCTATGCATCTTCTCCCAAGCCAAGATGTTGATCTAAGCCAGGGGTGTCAAACTGCCGGCCCACAGGCTGGAGCGTCACGGAGAAACCGCGCCCATCCCATTTTCGGCAATGGGAAAAAGTTCCGAGAGACGTCGCAAGTTTGACATGCCTGATCTAAGCTATAAAGTAATAGACCTTATTTTACTGCCTATCCCATACTGGGAAACCTGACAGGTTTATCTAATTACAGCCTAGATGCCATAACCTTTGCCCCAAAGGCATATCAAGAACTCTGAAAAATTAATTTAGGTGCACTTAGAAAATGGTTGTAAGTGCCCTTACAAAATAGCTTTCTTGATTAAGTCACAAAAGATGCACTTACCCCAAAGCAAGTTGAGCCTTTCTTTATTAATATTTCATTTATCTAGGCCAGGGGTAGGCAACCTCGGCTCTTTTATGACTCATAGACTTCAACTCCCAGAATTCCTGAGTCAACTGACTCAGGAATTCTGGGAGCTGAAGTCCATGAGTCATAAAAGAGCCGAGGTTGCCTACCCCTACCATCATAGAACTAAACACTAGACTACAGAGGTTTGGAGGGCCTGTTGAAAATTAAGACAGTGCTGGACACCATAGCTTTTCTTTTGACATTTAAAATATTCTTTTTTTAAAAAAAAGGAAGTACTCCAACATGATTCATTAATCTCAACAATAATGCTCCATAATTTGCTAATCCAAATAACATCACAATATATTCAAACTTCCATATCTTATATTGAAGGCAGGCAGTGAGATACTCAAGTCCTTCTTTTATCTGACTGAGATTGTAAACATTCTTCAGGTCTAAAGATGCAGATGTTCTGCAGCTTGTCTGATAGGTCTGCTATTCAGAGGAAACAGATAATGATCCCAGATCATGTTCTTATTGGTATGCACTTTTTCATTTCTTTGCAACGAAAAAGATTGGAACAGAGGCTGGGGACTTAGGGGGAAATCTTAAAGAGAGATTTAGCAAACCATCAAAGTATTCCTTTAAAATACTAAGCTCTTTGGTATAATGCAGGGGTAGGCAACCTTGGCTTTTTTATGACTCGTGGACTTCAACTCCCACAATTCCTGAGCCAGCATGGCTGGCTCAGGAATTCTGGGAGTTGAAGTCCACGAGTCATAAAAGAGCCAAGGTTGCCTAACCCTGGTATAATGTAATAATGTCTCTTGCCTGGGGTTTTTGCTCCAGGTTTCAGTTCAATTGTGCAATCAAAGTCCCTATGAGGTGGAAGTGCAGTGGCCTCCTTCTGCTCTCCAAAGACATCCGCAAAATCAGAATTCTTAGTAGGTATTCTACATACTCTGGCTGGATGGTCACTATAAGCACCAAGTTTGCGCTCAATGGAGAGGGAAATGAGATTGCTCGTCACACAATCCAGTCATGGTTTATGGAGCTGAAATCAAGAAGAGAACTAGCACCACAGGTACTTGCAAGGAAGCCGTTACATACAAGGCCAAGAATTCCATGTCAATTGCCAGCTGCACTAGAGCAGTGAATTGCAAAATAGGACCCACCTTCAAAGTCTAGCTGTCTATAGTCTCTTCTTCTACAAATCTTGGTAGTTTTGCTGCAATTTATGCACCACCTCTACATCTATAAAGCTTGTGATGAGATGAAAGCTTTTATTTCTACCTTATACCCCAATTCTAAGATTATAGTGACAGGAGTAAGAAAAAATTCTTCTTACCCCCTTCGTCTTGAGCTCTCTTTTATTTGCTGGCTGGTTCCCTCCAGTGAGCTCTCATGATGGAGTCTAGTGGTGTTCCTCTGTTTAGCACCTGTGGATGAGAGTACGTACTTGCTGGCGGGTTGTTCAGATGCTCTAGTTCCCACTCTTGGTTTTCTCACCATGTTGGTCCTGACAATATGCCCTGAAACTCCAAGTAAAAACAGAAGCACAGATCTCTTTGCCTTTCCCTATTTCCTCCTCTGAGATGGTCTTATTGAGAGCTCCAATTTGCATTGGCTCCCCCATCCATGTCCAGAAATGCGACCGTTAGAAACCTTAGACTGACAACCTGTAGGCATCTCAGCACTTGGATGACAAGTGCCATTTCGTTCCATCCACCATCCAGGGCTAACTATTTAAAATCTGAAACGAACAAGCTTACTTTCCTGTTGCTCTGTTTGAGTTTCCAAATCTCCCAACTGACTGTGATTTCTGAATGGGAATGCAGAAAGTGTTTCTAAATCTCCTGACAAAAATTCTGGGAGTTATCCAATATCAGGTCATTGCCTTCTATCATTGGAATGGCCCATTTCACAGCCAACCCCTTCAGCAAATTCAATAAAAAGGTCACACTAATGTGATCTATTCAAAATTCTGCTGCTCTGCTGTGAGAACATTTTACACTGAACCAGAAGGATTTAGTTGGTCTACATCTCCTCTGTATTTCTCTGGTAAGCTTCCACAGAGTGCACCAGCACTGGCTCCACTGCGACTGCTGGATAACTTGTTGCAACAACTGCACTACAGCAGCTTGTAAATTATTGGCTGCAAGTCCACCTACTGACAGTGCTGGAGTAAGAATGCTGCTAGCCGCTGTGGAGTTTATTGGCACACTTTTGGATCTGTAATCATGCTTGAAAATTTTCCTGGTTCTTACTAAGAAATAAATGTTCGGCAAGATTGATTTCAGGCTCAAGCCCAAGGACAACGCAGCAAAATCCTGACTGAATCTAATCTTTTATTTGCTTACACCTAATGGACAGAATCTTGCCAATTTAAAGCTGTAACTTTCTAATACTACATATATCCTGAAAGAATCTAGGGTGCGGCTACCTGAACCTGTTCTCCTCCTCCCCCTCAATCCATCTTGGCAACTCATAGTCTCTCAATCTGGGCCCTTTCTGGAAAAGCTCATATTGCCAAAACATCTTCCCACAGCTTCTCACAGGGTGCAAGTGTAAAATATAGGTGTATATTTTACACTTGCACCCTGCCCTGCATGGCAGCAGCCACTCCTGACCCTGCTGCATTCATGCTGCATAACTTGATGGCCAGCCTGCTTATGAGCTTTCTGGGACTTGCTTAATGACACACTTAATAACAGCAATGGGAAGCAGCAATGTGGTCATATTATGTCAATCTTTACATGACCGCATTGCTTAGTGACAGAAATCCACTCCCAATTATTATTGTAAACTGAAGACTACCTGTTCCCGGAAAATGGGACAGAGATAGAAGCTGAGATTGTTTCTAGTATGGTAACTGCCCTGCTACTCAACAGCCCTGGATGAGATCCTTGAGTTATCTTGCTGCTGCTATTGGAAAAACTGAAATTTGGTTTTGGGAGACTAGAACTTCTATGCCTGGGTCAACTAGAGATTTCAGAGCCTGCATAACAA
This sequence comes from Vipera ursinii, assembly GCF_947247035.1. Taxonomy (NCBI): domain Eukaryota; kingdom Metazoa; phylum Chordata; class Lepidosauria; order Squamata; family Viperidae; genus Vipera; species Vipera ursinii. The sequence continues at coordinate 26,337,913 of NC_139518.1, forward strand.
CTATGGGCTTGTCTCAGATAATTTCAGCCCCAAATCACAAATGTGGGCATGTGCTAGAACTCCTTTTTAATCTAGAGTAGATCAAAAATAATTTGAATATAAAACCAGATTAGAAAAAAAATCTGGTTCAAAAAGAGTAACTGTGAGAGGGACCTGGCAGTGCTAGTGGATGATCACTTAAATGTGAACTAGCAGCTTGCCACAGCAGCCCAAAAAGCTAATATACTCCTTGGTTGTATAAAAAGAGGCATAGAATCAAAATTAAATGAAGTATTAGTACCACTTTATAAAATCTTAGTAAGGCCACACCTGGAATACTGCATCCAGTTTTGGTCACAATATTACAAAAAAAGATGCTGAGACTTTGGAAAAAATGCAGAGAAGAGCAACTAGGCCTAAAGCCCAAAAATATGAAGAACAGTTGCAATTTGTCTCAAATTGTATATGGTCTCCTGCTTGGGCAGGGGGCTGGACTAAAAGACCTTCCTTCCAGCATTATTCTGATTGAATAGACATAGTTCCTAATGTTCATGGTCTGTTTCTGTTGCTCCCCTCTGGGAGGAGTTACAAAGTATTTATAGCAGAACTACTAGATTCTGTAACAGCTTTGTTCCTTATACCATCCATCCTGTAAATTTGCAGGATTCTTCCCCCCCCGCGCCATGTATGTGTATACATTCAAACTAGACTATGATGTTTCTCCGTGTCATATATGTTTTTGTGAGTATATGCATAATAGTAATTATATTCCTAGCTTCCATGGTACACAAATGTATCACGCACATCTAAATGCAAGGAGAACATTTGCAATGTACCTTCTACTAGTAAGATCCAACAATGAGGTTTCTACATTTTATGACAATTAAATTGCTACTATTGTCATATACATGCATATACCAAATATATGGTTACTGAATCTACAGGTGTTAACAACGTCCTGTTAAGCAGGGGAAGGAGAGACATTAGAGTGTTCAAAACTTCAATTATCACAAGCACAAATAATTGTTTTAACATATCTAAGCAGATAGTATATCACAATGATTGTGTGCAAAGAGAAGTAGACTTCTGAAGCATTTCTTAAAGGGATATGGGCCCCTATCGAACTCCAGTGGAAGTTGTTACACACAGAAAGTACCATGTTTTTTTGAATTATGTAGTCACAGCATTCAAATTCAATATTTCCAGCACTTATAGCTTCAGTTGTAAAATCCACTCCATTTCAGCGGTGATAAAAACTGAAAAATTATCCCAATATAGTTATGGATTTTGTTTAAAAATGTGTAATACAGGCATGTATTAAAGTTTAGAAAGTTTAGAAATTTGGTAACGCCAGGCGTTACCAAATTTCTAAACTAGGCCCTGATAGAAAGGCAGAAAAGAAAGAAGTTTTTTCTTATTAAGTGCTATATTTAAGACATTATACTACAATATAGAAACAATTTAAATTTCTTTTTAAGCAAGCACATGAGAGAAGGGAACCACTCACTTTTTGACCCCAGACTATTTATTAATAATCTATGGGTTTAAATTATAACATAGAGGGAGACAGAAGACAGAAAATGACTTTCAATGCAATCACATCAGGAGTATGCCTTAAGATTTGGCAGCGTTTCCGCCAATCCTTTTATCCCTTGGTCCAAAAAGTCTTTAGCCTCTGGAGACACCAAGTTAGGGAAAACTGCATTATGGCTTGCTCCTGTGATAGAACTGAGATTTCCCAAGATATTAACTGCAAACTTTTGTACAGCAGTTTATATTTCTGTAACTACTCAATCCCTTGTTTGGTATAAGCACACAGAGAAGTGTGACTGTCTTCAAAAGCCACTCCCCTCTATGTATAAACCTACAAGAAACTTAAAGAGGCAAATAACTAAACAGCTGCATGACGACATCCAAACTGTATTGACTTTTTTTTCCCCCTCGTTTTCGATTCAACGTTATTAAAGTTGGAGAAGAGTTCGAGGCAACCCGAATCCGCTGCCACAACTAACAAAAGAGAAGGATTTTCTACCATCTTCAACGCGCTGCTGAAGAGCACGCGTAAAACTCTCCCGCGCCCGCTCAGCCCAATCAACAGAGGGCCCTAAAAAAAGGGTCGTGTCATCACAAACATACACTGCATCACAAAAGACGCCAGGATCACCCTGCGTGCAACTGTGTTCGGCTTCTGCTTGTTGGGAAAAATAAGCGAGAAACCCACCCCCACCCCCCCACTCGCGCGTGATGAAACTTCAGCAAGCCCCCAAATCGGGGCGATTTTCAGCCGAGGCGCTGCGGAAAGAATTTTGCGACAAAGCTCGCGGGAACCCTATCCACGCAGGGTTACGACGACCCGCCTAAGTCACAAAACGAAGACGGAAAGGCGAAAACAGGCAGCCAAAGTCAAACGAAAGTTACTTTATTGAGCGTGGGGGGGGGGGTGGAAAGAGTTGGGAGAAAACAGCCCTGCCACCCCCCCGCCGCACCGCCCCGGTTTTTTTTTTTAACCGTGCACAACCTGAACGTGCAAACAATCTCCTGCGCTTGCAAAGACCCACAAGAGAAGAGAAGAATCAACGGGGAAGGGGGTGGGGGGGAGAAGAGGCAACAAAATCACGCCCTGGAAAGCAATAAGATTCCCCGCCTCTCCCCACGACCGGGGCTCAAAGAATAACACGTACGCTCAATCAGAGCTCAACTCCGGAAAGAAGCCTAGGCTTTCTGACCGCGACCCCAAAGCCCTGGGTGGGAAGGAAAAAAACCCTTACCGAAAAGGGAGAGAGAGTCCCAGACCAGACGAAGGACCGCAGGGCGGCTCAGCCAGAAGCCATAATCGAGCCCACCCTCCGTCCGTCAGCGATCCAGCCGAGAGCTGCAGAAATCCCACCCCCGTTTGCGTGCCGGCTCGCGTATAGGCACAGAGGATCAAGCGGATGGCGTGGATTGGCTTTCTCAGCCTGTCACTCACAAACTGGACGGTGTTTGCGCACGGCTGGTCGCACGTGACGACTACTGGGGAGGGGTGGGGCTTGAGGGAAGCAGCCACCTCCTGAAGGTTAAGGAGACAAGGAAGATGCAGATGTGTGGAAGGTGGGTAGGCGATTAAGGTTAATTGCGGGTGACTTGGAATTTGTTGTTTCCTCTGTGTCAGAATTTAATTCTGGACTACAATGATAATGAACGTGATTTTTTTTTCTACTGACGGCAATGGTGGCACTTAGACATTGGGCTAAGTGTAGTTTAATCCTAACTTACGGAGTAAAATATAATTGGTAGAATTCATGCAACATATTAAAACTATAAACTGAAGTTGACAAGCGAGATTAGTGAGTGTGCTGGCTGTACTTACACAGCATGCACATCTATGATTGAATCACGTTTCATTGAGTTCAGGGTTCCCTTAATATATAAACAAACCATAGAGGCTGGTTTTGGACAATATTATCAGGCTAAGACATACTTGGTTTTATTAAATAATGACATATATCATTAAGTGATGAGTCGTATTTATTAAATAATAATTAGCTGTATTAAAACATTAAAAATTATCCATAGATTGTGAAATGACTTAGTTCGTATTGCACTAAATCAGTGATGGCGAACCTTTTAGAGACCAAGTGCCTAAACTGCAACCCAAAACCCACTTATGTATCATCGGGTGCTGGGTGGGCATGGCCCATTGGATGGGCATGGCTTCGGTGGTAACAGTAGACTGGGTGGGACTAAAAAATTCAATCAATCAATTCCAACTTTGCGAGATCTTTTTCCCCCCCTGCAAGAAGTTGAAATTGATTGATTGATTGAACCTCTTTTTTGCACAACACAGTGGAGGCCTAAAGCGAAAAGGTTTTATAAAACCTAGCTGAAAGCCTAGGACTTGGGCGATGGTGCGCGTGCCCACAGAGAGGGCTCTACGTGCCACCTGTGGCACGCATGCCATAGGTTCACCACCACGGCACTAAATCATAGCAAGGATTCTGCATATGGCATCACACACTCCCAAATAATATACTGTAATTGTGTCATATAATGTTCTGTATTAATACGGTAAACAACTTAAGAATTTTAACAGTATGCCTTGAACAAATAGGGATTATTATTTTCATCTTCATTATTAAGAACCCCCCCTCCCAGGATATCAAAGATTATAGGGTCATGCTTTTATATGTGAAAGAATGATATACCTTCCATTAAACAATTCCTTCATTTTGTCACAAACTGGGGATTGAAGTACTACAAGTTTGATGAGCATCAGATGGTCAGGGCATTGGAGATAATAAAATTCATTTAGTGATTAAAATATACCTTAAGGGGGGGAAAGATCAATATACTGCAATATTAGTATTCAACAGAGACAGTCATTATTTTGTGAATTATTTTCTATTCAATTAGGAGTTCTCTAACATTTAATGTCGTCTGTGCAATTGTTTGTATACAGTATTTAATTCAGTTCTGTGACATGCTTTTAATGCAAATATATCATTCAGATTATTAAAACAACAACACTATCAAAATGCACACGTGCTAAAGCCATTACAAATTGCACAATATCCTGATATTCCTGTTAGGAAGTATAAGAACAATCTGTTAAGAAGTCATTGCTAGTCTGAGACATAAAGGGCGTTGCTTATCTTTTACAAAATTTGGGGCCCAGGTCCCATAGACATAGGACACAATATTGCTCAAAATGTTCATATGTTAATATCAATAAGACTGACTAAAATATTTTTAATTTCACAGAAGGCAAGCAAACTAAATCATTTCCTGTCATGAGGAAATGGCTGTTGAAAATAAATATTTTCTGTAAAGCAGTATCCAAACAAATATTAGACTGCTTACATATTCTCTTTTTTCTTAGTGGCAGATTAGTGTTCAAGTTGTCTGATATCTTTGCACAGGAATAATTGGTGTCAGCAGACCATGACAGCCACATGCTGGCTTATACACAAAGCTAAAACAACGAGTTTATAAATAAACTGGAGTTGCAAAAAATGGGATTTTTTTTCTTTCTTAATACTGCAGCTCAATGCTTGAGTCATTTTTTGTCCACTAGCAAAAGAATGAAGCAGGAAATGCACAAAAAATTAGCATTGCAAGAAGTTCTATATTCTTGATTTCTTTCTACTTCTCTTTCAGCAACAGGTGGATGCAAATTCTTAGCATTGCTTTGGCTCTTTATGGAGGCAAATGAAAAATCAAAGAAGGGATGATTTGTGATGAATTCTAATAACACACATTTCAGTATTTAAAGCCTTACAATTAATGTTGCAGATCATTAGAATTAGAAATAATGGGGGGAGTAGAAATAAACAAACAAGTTTGTTTTTCATTTCAACAGTGTGTGTGTGTTTTAAATCCCTAAAATACAGAAGAACAGGAAAGTCTGAGAGATGCTCAGGGAAGTGTTTGCAGTTATAGCAATAATTGTGGGTGCTATATCAGGAAGATCTGGCCTATATATTAACAATTTTTTTTAAGTGCAACAAGAATGGTTAGCAAAACAACCCCTGAACATTTGAAAACCAATCATTATTTTGCTCTTTCTGGAGTGCTAATTAGAATGTTTAACTTTCTTGCAAATTTTTCAGTCATTATAATTTTTTTAAAACATTCCTAATCTCATAATGAACGGGTTGAGAGAACATTTGTTGTTTTTATTGATAGGCTTGTTGGGTTTAATTTATTAAAAATAAAGATCATTATAGATCTTGTATTGTTTTAATTGTTTTAAGTGACCAAACTGGGATAATAATCTTAAGAGGATCTTAAGAATGTAAGCGGAAACAGAGAGGGGAAAATGTAGTTCATGCATATTTTATATTAAATAATTATTTTTTTATTTAACTGCATTTTCATTCCACTTTTTAGATAGACAATAGTCTTCCCAACAACAACAAGAAGAATGAGAGAAATCCTGTTATTTGAGTTTCAAATAAAAAAAATAGGATATATAAAGAAATTAGAGTTAAGGGAGGTTGTCCCCCTTCAAACAGCGGGACATCTAGACTTATTGCTGGTATATCAGAATGTAGCAGTGGAAAGGTAGTCAAGGACAGATTTGGTTTCAACTTTCTGGAGGCAAGATGTTCATGAAATCAAAAGGCCAGAAAATATGCTATAAAGTTATACCAGACAATAGGACTTCTTGTTGTTGTTAGCTGCGAAGTCGTGTCCGACCCATCGCGACCCTATGGACAACGTTCCTCCAGGCCTTCCTGTCCTCTACCATCTTCTGGAGTCCATTTAAGCTCACGCCTACTGCTTCAGTGACTCCATCCAGCCACCTCATTCTCTGTCGTCCCCTTCTTTTACTGCCCTCAATCTTTCCCAGCATTAGGCTCTTCTCCAGTGAGTCCTTCCGTCTCATTAGGTGGCCAAAGTATTTGAGTTTTAGCTTCAGGATCTGGCCTTCTAAAGAGCAGTCAGGGTTGATCTCCTCTAGGACTGACCGGTTTGATCGCCTTGTAGTCCAAGGGACTTGCAGGAGTCTTCTCCAGCACCACAGTTCAAAGGCCTCAATTCTTTGGCGCTCAGCCTTTTTTATGGTCCAACTTTCACTGCCGTACATTGCAACTGGGAAGACCATAGCCTTGACTATACGCACTTTTGTTGACAGGGTGATGTCTTTGCTTTTTAGTGTGCTGTCTAGATTTGCCATGGCTTTCCTCCTGAGGAGCAAGCGTCTTTTAATTTCTTGGCTACAGTCCCCATCTGCAGTGATCTTGGAGCCCAAGAAAATAAAATCTGTCACTACCTCCATTAGGACTTACAGAACAGTAATAGCGGTTCCAACAATAAATGGGACCATGAATCAAAATGGTTTCATTCTCAATGTTTCACTTCAATGTTTCTCCAGCAAACTCCAATTCCTGTGGGGGTTTTTTACAGAAAAGGGAAAACAATTGCACTTCCCTTTTTCTCTCATTGAGGGAAGTCAAAACTATTGTGCTTCTGCTGTTATTGTCAACTAGACCATAATAATTTTCAACTCTTTATTGAAGGGAAACCAGACCACAGCAATTTTCTACTCTTTTTACTGAAGGGAAATTTATTAAAGATACGATTTTTGAACTAGAAAATAGAGTATTGTATTTGACACTGTGAGTTCAAACTCGGAAAGTACTAGGGTTGTTAAAATATTTGCATTTGTGATTCACTGATAAGAATAAATATAAAAATAAGTGAATGTAGAAAATGAGGTATTAGATTATTAAATGTACATGGAAAGATGTTTGGCAAAAATCTGATTGAAAGAATATAAAAGATTGCAAGAGGCAACATTTAGAAAGTGTTTTATGCTAGACATTGGTCTGTAAACCATATTTGTGCTTTTTAGTCACTGAGTAATATATGAATGACATAAGACTCATTGTACATTTTCTGCTTCAGAATAAGCCTCTATTATGGAATGTTTTGTGTGAATATAATGTTGAGGGCTGATCGGTGAATTTTTCAGGAACAATATGTAATAATAATAATAAAGTTGGAAGGGACTTTGGAGGCCATCTAGTCCAACCCCCTGCTCAGGCAGGAAACCCTATACCATTTCGGACAAGTGGCTATCCAGTCTTTTCTTGAAAACTTCCAGTGTTGGAGCATTCACGGCTTCTGGAGGCAGGTTGTTCCACTGGTTAATTGTTCTAACTGTCAGGAAGTTTCTCCTTAGTTCTAGGTTGCTTTTCTCCTTGATTAGTTTCCATCCGTTGCTTCTTGTCCTGCCTTCAGGTGCTTTGGAGAATAGCTTGGCTCCCTCTTCTTTGTGGCAGCCCCTGAGATATTGGAACACTGTGTTTGAAGTAAAGTATGTTGAGAGTAAATAAAATGCTTTGTGAATGATTTAGCATTGAGCAGGGAGTAAGAAACTGATGTCCTATGGTTTGCTGAGTGTGTTTATTGATATATGATGTCAGTTTCCCACTTGATAACCAGGGAGGCCCCAAATCTCTTGGCCTTTCAGAAAGCTGTGAAGCCTGGGGTCCTCTCCCAGAATCTTTTTCCTCCTTATAGACATTATAGATATTCATAGATATTTCCTCCTAAAATATTTCCCTTTTCTAAAGGAAACAGTAGAGTACAAGAATATAAAATAGTTATACATTTGTTTTCCCCCTGATTACCTTACTTACGTATTGCTGAAAATCTCAAGCTGTTGCCAGATACCGCTGGTTTCCAAACTAAGCTGGCAAGGCTAGTCACATTAACAGGTTTACAAAGTTGTCATGGTAACACGAGTACAAAGCTTAGATTTCATTACAGAAAGTTTAAAGATTGTTTTGAACAATTAGGTAAACATACTAATTTAAGCCAAGAGATTGTATTTTGTTTGAGCTTAAATAAATATCATTGAGCAAATACTGCTGTATGATTGGCTGGGACCAGGCATATACATGCTGAAATCTTGTTCATGCTTGCCTTGGTCAATACGTGGTTTGAAAGTTTAATCAGGTTTGTAAAGCAAACTTTTTTTTTTCTTTTTAACTCAGCCTATGATCAAATTCTTCTTACTATTTCTCAGATTCCATGGGCTGGCTGCTTCAGAGGATTTTCCAGGGTACCTTTTGCTTTTAAAGATGGACGTGCACGTTTAGACTGGATACTTACAGCACAAAATTGGGAGGTTTTTTTCACCTCTTTTGTGGTAAGATGAGGCTTATTAAAGACATTTGAAGAATTCAAATAACATCTTTCAAAATGAGAATATTTGTCGCTTTTGAAGGACTCTGTGAGTCTTTTGATATTTCACCAGAGAATACTGTGCAAGATGTAAAACTGATGATAAAGGTAAGAACTTGAACTTTTATCAAATTGCTTTCTTTTTAGAACTTTTGACTTTCTGTCCATGTGAAAAATTGAAATCAGTAATAAAATTCACTGCCAAAATGAAGAGAAATCTCTTTTACGGCATATACAAAGCTTTTTGTGAAACAAGGAACTGTTGTTACCATGCTTCCTGTAAGCTTTTTGTTTAAGTTGCTATCACTAAGTTACATGAAACTAGAATTATCTTAGGACTTCTTTTTTCCCTTTTTGAGCAGTTACTTTCTAGAAAATTAGCCTGCAAATAATTTGAAAACTCTCTCAACATACATTATATGGGAGAGTTGTTTGTGTTGATTGAATGTGAGAGGTTAAAAAAGAAAAAAAATAACTAGTAACACAAGCTACATGAGTAGCATATTTACACAGAATTCATTGGAGCTGAAGTACATAAGGAACCTAAGGATTCCTGTGCTTTTGATTTAGTATTATTTCCTTTAATTGCAGAATACAAACCAGATAGGGAAAGCATGCAGAACTTGGCTCTTGGGATTTTTTTTTCAACTCCTTAATAATAGCCCTGCTCTTAGTCATGTGAGAAAGCAGACTTAGAATGGAACAGTCAGCAGCATTCTGAGCAACTACCCAATTTTATTTATTTATTAATGCTTCTCTTAGAGAAATACACTGAAGGATTTTTTTTTCCTACATGTTTTTCTCTGCAGCCCCCCAATCTTGATTTGACCTGATTTCAAACTCAATTTTTTTTTCCAGATTCTTCCCACCAAATTTTCTCTTGTTCTATTCCAGAGGTCCTTAACCTTTGGGGCACCAGGGACCCATTCCATGGACAGAGGTTTTTCCGCAGACCGGAGGGTGTGCGGTTTTGTGTGCTGCCTGCATCCCACGGATGGGGCTTTGCTTGTTTGTGCGGCCCGGTTGCTGACATGCCATGGCCTGGTACCGGTCCATGGACCAGGGGTTGGGGAATCCCTGTTCTATTCAGTTTTTGCAGTTACCTCGTTGATAAACATAAAAACAGATGAGCAAAGTCCTGAGCCAATTTCTAACATTCTGTTGGGTTGAAAAGAATAGAAAAGTAAAACGCCATCTTTTTCATCTTCATAATTTATTATGCCACCATTAAACTTATATCAATATGTGTGAACATGGCATAGCAAAATAGCTGCATACAAAGAATATGCACACTCTGCATTCCTTTTAACATGTTTACTGATGCCGTATTAAATTCAAAGGGATTCCCTATGAAGGAAATGTAAGGGCTGAAACTAGCAAGGAAGGGACCATACACTTCTCAAGCTGGAGAGAATAATTATGGAAACATATCTCAACTGCAGCTGCTTTCCGTGACCTTGAAGAGAATGCCACAAAAGGTAGAATGAAAAGAAATCAAGGACTTAAACCTGGAGTATAGAACACACACACACACACACACACTTTAACTGATGTGAATTGCAGATTTTTTTGTTTGTTAATGACTCTTTTTTTCTGCAGAAAAACTATTTATTACACCATGAAGGCTCTGCTGTAGCTACACAGTAGAATTTAGAGAAGCCTGACTGTGGGCATAGGATTGCAACTAAAACAACTCAGTCTTATGTAACTTAACTTTACTTATAGAATAGTAGAAACCATTGAGTAAAAAAAACCAGATTTAAAACAGAGTGCATATAAAAAAAATTCAGACCATTAATATTACCAGAACAGAGCCTGGTGCTAAGATGCTCCGCACAGAAACAACAAGAGTACAGGATCTGGTACTGCACCTTCCACTGCAAGTACAATGGGACCATTCAGATTGATTCCAATGCAAGAGCAGAAATCATTTGTTGTTACTGATTCAAATTTTTAGCTAAATACTTTGTGGTCATAGAATATTATTCAGAGAATTTTGGAGACAGAGCAGAACTGGTAAGCATATGGGATTCTTCACAGAATCCATTGTAATCCACTGTAAACTGCTGGCCAGTTTATCTTGCAGAAGATGTTAAACTGTCTATTGCAACATACATCCTTGCTTGCATTATACTATTTATCAGAGGGCACGTAAAGGGAAATGCATGTTAAATCAAGCACTGGAATAACTGTGCCACAGAGCTGATATGAAAAATCCTGCCTCATCAAGTAATTTTAAGCAAACCTCTTTGGTTTAATGGTAAACTGAGAGGTCCAGGGTGCTCTCTGAGCTTTTGTTTTCTTGCAGACATTTCATTACCCAAACTAGGTAACATCATCGGTACTAGTAAGGAGTGTGGTTTGCTGTCAGTTTATATTAATGGTAAATTATTTGGGGCAGTAAACTAAGAAGAACAGCAGTATCGAAATAATGTTAAATCTTAACCAAACGTATAACCTCTTGGCACTTTGTAAAACAAGACTAGGGAATCCTATAACTTGCTGAGCTACAACTCTTGGTATTTCTAAAAATTAGTAACAAAATCTGTGTATGGCAGGCATAGTTATTTTATGCCGTTGCTCAAGGTCCATGTTTCTCATACAGATAAACCAGGGTTTTTTTATAAGTACCTTATACCAAAACAAAGCACTGATTTATCTAGCTTAATATTTGCATTCACCTTCTTCAAATCCTTGCCCTTTGAATGCATTGGACTTTAACTTCTACATGGGATGTTGTGTAGGATAATGGAAACTGAGGTCTAGTGCAGGAGTCCCCAAACCACGGTCCGTGGGCCACTACCGGGTTGTGACCTCCTGGCCATCAGACCGTAGAACTGGCTGGCCAATGCATGTACTCACTCCTCACTCATGCTAGCGCTGTTGCCCCTATGCAAATGAGGTGCAGTGTGGCAAAAATGAGGCACCATGCGGCAAAAACGGGGCACTGCCGCTATGCAAATGGGGTGCCGTGCAGTGCAAAAACGCGGCACCGTGCAGCGTGAAAATGGAGCACTACGTCAGCGCGAAAACAGGGTGGTGCTAGTGAGTGTCACGCAGGCACTAGCTCCGCCCCATTTGCATCGCACATGCTCATGGCCCCGATTGTGTGTGTGTGCGCGCACACACACATATGCATAAAATGCTTCCCCCCCTCCCTTTCCCTCAGGTCCACCAACCGAGAAAGGTTGGAGAGCTCTGGTCTAGTCGCAATAGAGAGTGACAGATTGAAGGAAACTGGTTCACACTGACTGATAGTTGTTCTCCATAATTTTAGAAAAGGGTTCTTCAACTCTACATTTAGATGCCAGGGATAGAGCCTAAACATTCCATATGTCAACCATAGCCCTGTTACTGAGTTCCAACCCTTCCCCATAGTTTCTACAACTATGGCTATTGAATGATAACTTGGATAGTACCTTAAACTTTTAGTGTCTATGTTTTTTTTTATTAAAAAATCTGTTTTCTTCTGTTAAGGATTATTTTCATGTTCCACTTTCTGAAGACAAAAAAGGCAGGAGATACTTGGAGCTGATATATGCAGGAGCAGTGCTAAAGGACAACTGGGTACTTGCTGATGTAGGCATTACAGTTTCTTCCTCAATTAAATGTGTCATCAAGGTATGATTTTAAAAGAACAAAAAGGCTGCCTAATACTGTACAGTTAATAACAAATTGTTATCTACTGTAACAAATTGTAAGATAAACCTTACTGCCTTATGTGAAGGACATTTCTTGCACATACATTCAAAATTGCCTTCCTCAAACCAATGTCCACCAAATATTTGGACTTTATGACTAGGAGTTTTAATTATAAATGTAGAAATGTAGTGTTGTAGTTCAACAAATCTAAGGGGAACTAACTTATTGAAGTCGAGTCATATACATTATGTTTTTTATTCATCAATATTGTTTTCTCCACCAGGAAGAAGACAAGCCAATTTTCTATGTATACAATGCGGTCACTCATGAAAAATTGCCCATAATGGGAAGGATTTATCTTCTTTCATCAAAGGTCTCAGAGCTGAAAACTTTAGTGACCTTGAAATGTGGTTTTCCAAGTAGCATTTATTGTCTCAGGACTCCAGAGGGCAGGGAGATGTTTGACTGCAATACTCTGAACAATTATCAGTTAGATATAGGTATAAGACTGTTTGTGTATTATATCTGTTTTAGTTGATAAGTATAGGACCTTCACATCTTATCTACGTTACTCAGAATTGTAGTCTAGATGTCTTTATCTCAGATGGTTTATGAGTCACAGTGAATCTAAAGTAAGCTATTTCTGATTAGCCATATACAGAACTATATTATAAGAAATATTTACAATTTTACTGAGAGAAAATGAAATAAGTCGTCATATTTGGCAATGCCATATTACTGTCTTTTCAAATCCTAATACCCGCACATGATTGACTATTTAAAAATGTTAGAACATAAGCAACTAGTAAGCAATTAAAACTGGACATTTACTTATGAGTAGATTTTAGAGGGATATTGTTATTAATTTTAGTGTTAGTACTTTGTATGTATCTATGTTAAAGGGGAGTTAAAGCACATTATGAATTTGGTTAATTTTATATTATGGATAATTTTTAGTTAGAATATGATTATTATATCTATAACCCTGTATTTAGCTCTGGGAAGCGGGGGTGGGGAAGGGGGGTGGTTTGGGGTGGGTGGGTTTTGGGGATATGTATTGTAAAAAATTTTTTTGTAAAACTTTAATAAAAAAAATAAAACTGGACATTGTGAAGGATGTTTATAGTTAAATAATTTAGCTATTCTTCAGAATTAATATTGATTCAGTTTCACATTGTCTCCATAATACTATGTAAATAAGTCCTTTTCTAAATCTAAACTTCACTTTTCCTGCTATAGTTCATGTGAATTTTTTTAGCTTCTCTGCTACTATAGATATTAAAATCTAGTACTCCAGAAGAGAATGAGTGGTACCTTCTAGCCAACAAAGATAGAAGCAAAACTAAATAACAATGTTTTCTGTTAACAGGCACAACTCTTCATTTGGATGTTTGGGATGGATGGAGAGAATTCTTGACCAGCTGTATCCTAGGAAGCAAACTCAAGATCCAGTACTATCTGTCAAAGGAAGAACCAATACTCAGGTATGAAGATTCAACATACACTTTTCAAAATTCAGTTTTATTTTAGATGAGAACATTTATTCCAAGATAGTCATTAAGTGGTGAGAACTGAAGGATAGAGGGAATAGATGGAAAGAAAGTGAAAGTTAAAATCAAGAAGGTCAAATCTTCTATTGCAAGACTGTACCTATGTTGCCTTTGCTGCATTGGTTACAATAGGCTTCCAAGACCATTTTACAGGGAGTGCAGAATTATTAGGCAAATGAGTATTTTGACCACATCATCCTCTTTATGCATGTTGTCTTACTCCAAGCTGTATAGGCTCGAAAGCCTACTACCAATTAAGCATATTAGGTGATGTGCATCTCTGTAATGAGAAGGGGTGTGGTCTAATGACATCAACACCCTGTATCAGGTGTGCATAATTATTAGGCAACTTCCTTTCCTTTGGCAAAATGGGTCAAAAGAAGGACTTGACAGGCTCAGAAAAGTCAAAAATAGTGAGATATCTTGCAGAGGGATGCAGCACTCTTAAAATTGCAAAGCTTCTGAAGCGTGATCATCGAACAATCAAGCGTTTCATTCAAAATAGTCAACAGGGTCGCAAGAAGCGTGTGGAGAAACCAAGGTGCAAAATAACTGCCCATGAACTGAGAAAAGTCAAGCGTGCAGCTGCCAAGATGCCACTTGCCACCAGTTTGGCCATATTTCAGAGCTGCAACATCACTGGAGTGCCCAAAAGCACAAGGTGTGCAATACTCAGAGACATGGCCAAGGTAAGAAAGGCTGAAAGACGACCACCACTGAACAAGACACACAAGCTGAAACGTCAAGACTGGGCCAAGAAATATCTCAAGACTGATTTTTCTAAGGTTTTATGGACTGATGAAATGAGAGTGAGTCTTGATGGGCCAGATGGATGGGCCCGTGGCTGGATTGGTAAAGGGCAGAGAGCTCCAGTCCGACTCAGACGCCAGCAAGGTGGAGGTGGAGTACTGGTTTGGGCTGGTATCATCAAAGATGAGCTTGTGGGGCCTTTTCGGGTTGAGGATGGAGTCAAGCTCAACTCCCAGTCCTACTGCCAGTTTCTGGAAGACACCTTCTTCAAGCAGTGGTACAGGAAGAAGTCTGCATCCTTCAAGAAAAACATGATTTTCATGCAGGACAATGCTCCATCACACGCGTCCAAGTACTCCACAGCGTGGCTGGCAAGAAAGGGTATAAAAGAAGGAAATCTAATGACATGGCCTCCTTGTTCACCTGATCTGAACCCCATTGAGAACCTGTGGTCCATCATCAAATGTGAGATTTACAAGGAGGGAAAACAGTACACCTCTCTGAACAGTGTCTGGGAGGCTGTGGTTGCTGCTGCACGCAATGTTGATGGTGAACAGATCAAAACACTGACAGAATCCATGGATGGCAGGCTTTTGAGTGTCCTTGCAAAGAAAGGTGGCTATATTGGTCACTGATTTGTTTTTGTTATGTTTTTGAATGTCAGAAATGTATATTTGTGAATGTTGAGATATTATATTGGTTTCACTGGTAAAAATAAATAATTGAAATGGGTATATATTTGTTTTTTGTTAAGTTGCATAATAATTATGCACAGTAATAGTCACCTGCACACACAGATATCCCCCTAAAATAGCTATAACTAAAAACAAACTAAAAACTACTTCCAAAAATATTCAGCTTTGATATTAATGAGTTTTTTGGGTTCATTGAGAACATGGTTGTTGTTCAATAATAAAATTAATCCTCAAAAATACAACTTGCCTAATAATTCTGCACTCCCTGTAGAGTGCTGGTTGTTACTTATTAACCATAGTGCTGGGTAACATCAGCGACTCTTTATGTAAATGCATACTGACTTCTCTACTGTAATTGTGATTACACATGATTTTGGAAATGCTATACCAATTTTTTTTGTACATACTTCCTTTCAGATATCAAAAGAAAGTAGCTCTTTACATGGCAGCCTTTTTCGGACACCTTCAGGTTTCAACTTGGCTCCTGAAAAAGGGAGTGAAGCCCACTGAAACAATAGGTGTGCATCCTTATCGTGAATGGTGCCAGGAAGATGATCATTCCAACAACATGAAAAGTCCCGTTCATGCAGCTGCAGAAGCAGGCCAACTTATGATACTGAAAGCATTTGTTAATTACAGTGCCTTATCCCTTGAATGTCAAAATTCTGCAGGGCAGACTCCATTGCAGCTATGTATCCAGCACAGACATAAAGATTGTGTATTGTATTTAGTCACCAAGCTATGGTCAGTGGTTTCTTATCCTACATTCTCTCTGCCCATGAAAATCTATATTAAGTTAAAGTTGTGGCTTCTTAAATCTCAGAATAATATCTATTCAACCAAGAAGTGCAACCCTGCTGCAGTCTTCAGAACACGAGTTGGGGATGTTGTCTTTGTGGATGGTTTCACAAAAACAGAAATGACCTCCAGAGGTTTTTGCTCAGCCATGATCAAACATGCCAGCAGCAGAGGTTGCACGCTGCCAGATTTAAATAATCGCTTTCAACATGAGCAATCTTGGTACCATTTGACCATATCTGATATGTACCTCAAAGAGAAAAATGTTAGATTTCCTCCAGTGGCAGGTGCAAAGAAGAGAGGTAACAAAGACAGACACTGCCAAAAAAGGAAGCCTAGGAAGAAGAACACACGGCTTAGTGAAGAATATATGGACCAAAATATGTGTTTAGCAAGAGTTCCTCTACCTTCTAATTCTGTCCTCAAGCCAGCTTATTACTATTCCATACCTAATGTAGAGTTTCTGCTAAATCCTTCTCTGGAGTCATTTTCAAAATACTGTGGAAGAACTCCAAGAGAGAATGCAATCTACTGCTTAGCTATAGCCAGGTATGTATCAGTCTTTATTCAAAAATACATGTTAGAAACTGGCATCAGAAGTTGTTATTTTTTCTTGGGGAGACCTTATGCTTCCATTCCCAGTCTTAAAAGAGATGCCTCTATCCCAAAACTAAGCTGGAAAACGTGTGGCAAAAATAGTGATTTGTTGCCATAATTGACAATGTGATTTCACAGGGCCAGGGGGCATCAACCCAAATGTTGAGAGGCCTGCATGTAGACTATAGTCTACCTAGCCTTGGGCTTTTTTCTGTGACATAAGTATTCAGAACATTTTACAAATGATACAGTTTACCACGTCACCTGTTTGACCTGGGGTAAAGGTAAATAAATGGGTATCATTAGCATGCTGATGATACAAGAACCTATGTGACAGGTTATCTGTTCCAGCTGCTTCATGTAGATGTTAAAAAGAATGAGGAGTGCTTCATAATTAACCATCGTGTATTATTACCAATTACAATTATCGTTTGGAGGAGCTGCTGAAAAACTAAACATTCTGATGAACAGATACTGCCATCAAGTGGCAACAGTAATTTCAGTAAACTATAACCACCTTAGAAAGGAGTGGGAGAATCTGGTCAATGCTGAGCAAGTTGATTTTAGCTGATTTGCAGAATCATGAAATATATTTTTAAAAAACTATTAAATAGTGTGGATTGTCCTCTCCTGAAAAAATATTTTTTGATCCACTTCATTAGGCAACATCTCTGTCAAGTTTCCAACATTCTCTAGGGAGAAGCTTCTGAGAAGAGGTTAGGGAATCAAATACAGAGGATGGATTAGTTTTTACTGTTCAGTGCAGTATGTCAAATCCAAAAATACATTAATTTAGCAACCAATTTAATTTATACACACACACACATATTGAGGGGGCACGATAGCTCAGCAGTTAAAGACTGAGCTTGTCAGCTGGAAAGCTGAAAGCTGGGTATGCAACAGGGTGAGATCTTGTTACTGGCTCCAGCTCCTACCCATCTAGCAGTTCAAAAGCATGCAAATGCAAATAAATAGGTACCACTTCAGTGTGAGGGTAACCTTTACCTTTATATACTGTCTATTTATCAAACAATGCAAATCACAGTAACCAGCTGTATCTTTCAACATGAGCATAAATAACATATCACAGAGTGGAGTTTTCTCCCAGGTACCTATCTTTATTTTCAGAGTATGTTTTCTCTTAATGTGTAGTAGGAGTCCAGACTCAACATTTTGTGTGTATTTATAATTAATTGATACCTTGTATGTGGCCACAAAGTAACAAATGTCTATGTCTTTTATTGCAGTGAATTTAAAGAGAAGCCTTGGCTGCAACAATTGGACATTGCAAGAACCCTAGCTAGAAAAAGTGTATGTAACCCTACATACTAAGAAGACTCAGATGAAATAGACTATATAATAGAGAGACTAACCAAAAAGGTTTACAGATACAAGGCATCTTGTATTGTTGCTATCTTAATACATATACTGAGAATACTGGAATATTCCCTTTTCCACTCCTTCCAATGCCTTTGAAATGCCATTCACATTCCAAAAGGATTAAGCATAACAAAAGGTTTATATAAATATGAAGCGGTAACACATGATTTTTGAACGTTTTGGATGGCTCCTATTGGGGATTCTTTAAACAGAAACATTGTAGGCAATCTGCACACTAATTTTTCTGAAGCTCCATCTGAAGCAATGGCACTGAAATGGAATGGGTTGGAGACTTTGAGAAAGATGAGGGCGAAGGTTCGTTCTCCGAGCTTGTGGGATGATTTCCGAACATTTTGTTACCTGGTTGATAACATGTTCAGCAGGGTTTAGAGGATGGAAGTGCCAGTGTTCATCTGTTTATATTCTCTTTAACTTATAAACAGAAGAACACTGACCCTAAACTGAAGATGTTACCTAGCCTGGTAACAAAACATTTGGAAACCAACTCACAAGCTTGGAGAACAAATTTTCACCCTCATCCTATACCCGAGCTACAGATATTTGTCACTATTGCAAACCTTGAGAAAGATTGTGGTGGGCAAAGAAGTTGGTATTAAAAATAATCTTAGCTTACATATTATGCGGATGAAAATATTTTGCATGTCAAAAAGTACTATCATCCTAACTTGAAGAGTGATTGATAAGTCTGAATTCTACTATAATGCCATTCCCAAATTAGTCAGATATAATTGATCCTAATTTATAAAACATTTTTGATGCTTTTGAAATGTATTTTTGCTACTTCTTAGAATTCATATGTTCCTATTAAATCATTATTGACATATCATTTATCTTTTTGTACTAATTTACTGAGTTGAATCTACTTGGAGAGCAATAAGTTATAGCAGTTATGGGGGTGAGGCGAGATATGCTGGAACATTATTGCCACAAACATTGCTATTTCTATGACCTCTTACAGCAAGAGACAAAGGAAAATCTAATACGTGAGAGCTGGAAGTTCACTTATTCCATTTCCAAGATGTTGTATATTTTCCCTTTTTTGCTGCCATTAAAGCTAATTCATGAAATTCTACAGCATGTGAATTGCTTTCATGGTCATGTATTGTTATTTAAGGGTTTAATATGACTCGAGTATGCTATCATTGGAGGGATGGAGATCTGACTGAACAATAATACCCAAAGTATGCATATCAATGTCTCTTTGTCATTTGAAAACTTTTATTTAATAATAATAATAATAATAATAATAATAATAATAATAATAATAATAATATAAAGTTGGAAGGGACCTTGGAGGTCATCTAGTCCAACCCCCTGCTCAGTCAGGAAACCCTATACCATTTCAGGCAAATGGCTGTCCAGTCTCTTCTTAAAAACCTCCAGTGTTGGAGCATTCACCACCTCTGGAGGCAGGTTGTTCCACTGGTTAGTTGTTCTAACTGTCAGGAAGTTTCTCCTTAGTTCTAGGTTGCTTCTCTCCTTGACTAGTTTCCATCCGTTGCTTCTTGTCCTGCTTTCAGGTGCTTTGGAGAATAGCTTGACTCCCTCTTCTTTGTGGCAGCCCCTGAGATATTGGAACACTGCTATCATGTCACCCCTCACCCTTCTCTTAATTAAACTACACATACCCAATTCCAGCAACCGTTCCCTATATGTTTTAGCCTCCAGCCCCCTAATCATCTTGGTTGCTGTTTCATTGCTGTTCTATTTGTTTGTTTGTTTTTTGACGTTTTAGGGGGTGTTGTGTAGCAAGTGAATAGATGCAAGGAAGGAAGGTTCAAAAGCAGGGGTATAGAATTGGATAGGACCATTCTGAGCAGCATGCAATGAAGTATTTGGGGGATCACCTGCTAAATGCTAAATGTGATGCCACTGCAAAGGGACAAGTACCCTCCTTGCACTATACCAATAGGAATAGTATCATGATCAAGATAAATGGTTGTTCCTCTCTACAAATAGTCCATCACTTATGACTATTTGTTTAACAACCATTTGAAGTTAAGACAGTGCTGAAAAAGTGGTGGCCGGTCCTCACACTTATGACACCACAATGTACCCAAAGTGATGTGATCAGAATTTGGGCACTTGGCAAATGGCATATATTTACCCAAGCATGCCAAGGCCGTGTGATTACCTTTGGTGACCTTTCAAGAGGCTTCCGACAAAGTAATTGGGGGAAGCCTGATTTGCTTAGCAACCACATAATTCATTTAAGGACTGTGGTGATTGGCTTAACAACAGCAGCAAAAAAGATCTAAAATCAAGTGTGACTCACTTCCATTGCTTAGTGATAGAAGTTCTGGTCCCAATTGTGATTTTAAGTTGACTTAAAATTGGTTAGATCAGGGGTCCCCAACCCCCAGTCTGTGCACTGGTACCAAGTTGTGGCATACCAGCAACTGGGCCACACAAACGAGCAAAGCCCCATCCACAGAATGCAGGCAGCACACAAAACCATGCCACCTCTGGTCTGTGGAAAAACCTCTCTCCACATAACCAGTCCCTGGTGCCCAAAAGATTGGGGACCTCTGAGTTAGATGACATCTGGAGTATTGTATTTCATTCTACGCTAATTTTAGGAGAAGCAAATCTGAAGAAAAACAAATAACGGAGAGAACAGTTGTACATATTGAGTATTTTAGGCTGGAGAACACTGCAGGGAAACATAACCCATTTTTATTTAATAAAGAAGATAGAAAAGAATTTTTAAGTTCTGAATGACAGGACAATAAACAATGCATTTAAATCACAAGGAAGTACATATCAAGTTCCGGCTGAGAAGCCCAATGAAGCAGGACACCAGAGGCATTGCGTTCTCTAATGTTTATTAGGCATTAACAAACTTAAAATAGATTTAAAGCTAGCTATGAGAAAAAAGTGAGAGGCAGTTAATTAAAAGAATGAAACCCATCCCCTCTCTGACAGTTCAGGTCATATTGTCCAATATATCTTCCAGTAATTATGAGAAGAAACTTTAGTTCCATCAAAACAACTCTTCAATGATTTTGGGTCTCATGTTGATAAGGAACACCTGTGTATTCAAAACTCTCCCCTCTTTCCCTCCCCCACTGTTGGCAAGCTAGAAGCATGCAGCCATCCTAAAGAGTAGATTTCGTAGCTTGACAGTACATTTCAGTTGCCATCCTGAAAACATTCCTAATGGTAAAAGCAAGTCAATTTGGAGCAGATTTTGTGCTGTGCACAGGTAATCCACAACTTAGAACAGTTCATTTAGTGATCATTAGAAGTTATAATGGCACTGAAAAAAAGTTGCCTTATGACTGTTTTTCACACAACTGCTACAATATCCCCATAATCACATGATCAAAATTCAGAGGCTTGGCAACTGACTCATTTATGATGGTTGCGCTGTCCCGGAATCATATGATCACCTTTTGCAACCTTCTGACAAGGAAACTGAATTGGGAAGCCAGATTCATTTAATAGCCATGTTGCTAACTTAACTGTAGTGATTCATTTAATAATTAGGGCAAAAATTAACCATTGTGCTTCGTAACAGAAATTTTGGGCTCAGCTGTGGTCATAAATCAAGGACTACTTGTATTGTCCTTTTTGGATGCCTTTAAACAGACTGATCACTAGTCAGAGATGTACAGTGGTCACAAATTTCAGCAGTGGATAGGGAAGTGGATTAGATTATTTCTTTTTTAAAGCAGGTATTTATTACTAATATAATTTCAAAAAAAGGAAAATGTATAATACTGATGCAAATACTTTTAAAATATAGAAAATGTGGGGGGAAAGGAAGGGAGAGGGGGGAAGCAATGAAATTCAGGTGGGTAACTAACAAGGATGCAATATTGGTCAGTTTTGGCACATCTGAGCCAGTATATCAGAAATGTAACTAAAATCTGGTTTTATCTAAAGCAAACTCACATTGCTCTAAATTACCTTCTTTTATCCCTTGCTTTTAATGTGTTTTGGTTTTTGTTTGCTTTGTCTGATATTGCTAACTCCAGAAGGACATCACATGATAGGTTTGTATGCAATACTTTGCTGAGTTTATTTTTAAGGAGCCTGACCAAGAACACGTCTTCAATAATGGTTACGTACTTTTTTTCTCCCTCCTGCCATTTTTGGAGGAGACAATCATACCTCGTATCTGCAGGATTCCAACACAAAATATGACCAGTTTATTCCTTAATTGCAGGCCCTGTCATAAGCTCTGTAAAACATGATTCATAGCTCTGCGTGGCTATGAACCCAGCTAATTGTGGGGTGCTCAATAAATCTTATTTTAATGCAAAAGATTTTAATTCAGGACACTTTACCCGTCCACCAAAACGCTACGCTTCACGTTTTCAGAAGAGGACTCTATAAGCGAACCTGTTAGTAATAAGTACTGTATAGTCATGCTCAATATTAAATCTGCATTAAAATATTTTATTTTAAAATGGTTTTATATATATATTACAGAAAAGAGCGAGTTGGGAAAGTGTTGCGGCGGCAGCAGCAGCAGCAACACTTCGACTTTGCTTTAAACTGATTCTAAAGCGGCGCATAAAGGCTGGCGCTATATAAAGGAATTGAAGCAAGTTCGTCTTCAGCGAGTCCGATGGGGAACCCTTGATGAGGGAGTTGCTTCTCGGCGGAGGGCTATCTCGGTGACACCAAGAGGGAGGGAAATTCTGTCTAGTGGGAATCGAAGCTGGGAACTGCTGCTTGTGTCGGTGGGGGGCGCTAGGTGAGGAAGATGCTGCTGGTGCTGTCGGAAGAGCACAAAGAACACCTGGGCTTCCTTCCCCAAGTAGAGAGCTCAGGTAGGAGCACTTCGAGGGCTTGCAGGGCTCGTCCATTCTGACTTGCGTGGCTCCGGGGACCGCGGGCCCTTCCTCGCCCCCTCACTTGCATTCCGCAGAGGAAGATGGAAAAGCGCCTGATGGGATATATAATCCTGTTGTGTTGAGGCTCACGCCACTACACAAGCCTTTGCCTGTTTATTTGGGAATGTTCCGCGTGGAGTATCGGAATATTTAGGACTGCGACCCTGAGAGCGCCCTGGATACGTTTGCTCAGCTGAAAACACCCTTGGGGTCACGCTTCCAGGGAAGTGTGGCTGCCCTCGCAGTTTAAAAGGGTTTTATCAGCATTGCCAGCAAAGATGTTTGTAGCAAATAAAAACGTGTGCCCAATAAAAATAGCTCGGCTGCCCCTGCTTTTATAGTACAAACTATTGCAAGTAAGCATAACAATTCTAATACAATTCTATTGATACCAGGGATTATATGTTCACTTTATTTTCTGGTATATTCTATGTAGACTTATGATTCATTTTGACTTTAAGCTTCAAGAAATAATACAAACCTACTCTATAATTTGACCTATGTTAATTCTCCAATTTTAACGCGAAAGCTTTGCTAAGACAGCTTTAGAACATCTTGCATAGCTTTCAAAGGCCAAAAAGACTACTGTATACACCATGTCTGGAGTACTTTGTTCTGTATCTTCAAGACCAAAGTATATTAAAGTTTATGTAAATGTTTTTAAATGAACACAAACTATAAATCTAAAAAGAATGATTCTTATAATGTTTGTTCATATAACTTAGTATGCTTTGTTAAATGTTAATATTTGCAGAAATTCTAAGAATTGTTGTTTTTTTTAAACTTGTAGCTAGTCAAAAATTATGCTGGGAATGACTTTGCCTTAGCTATTTTATTTTGTAGTTTATTTTTTTGCAACTAAAATATTTTTTAACAGTAAAGTTATTCTTTTTTATTAGTTCACATATCTGATTAAGATGTGGGTTAGATTAACAGTTAAATGAAGCATAATTACTGTAGTTGGCTTCATGTAACAAATTAAGCAATAATAGTAACTGAGCTTACACAGCACAGTGGTTGTTATATAACGTGATCAATCAGCTTATAGAAATAAATTGTTTTTAGGTTTATACAATACATTGAAGAATGGAGTAGCCAAAAGCCTGGGTTTGTGCAACATTGATTAGTTAACAAAGTTTGTGATTGCTTTTATGTTGTGTGAACATAGCCAAGTCTGTCAACTTGCACAATCACTTAGCATACCTAATCATCTCAGATAAATTGATCTAATCCTCATATTGCAGATTATTAATGTAGCTAATTTGCAATTACAAATGTTCTAGCAGAGGCAGTTCCTATGTCTGCAGTTAACTCAGTTTTATTCATGCAGTAAATTGAACCAAATTAACCATATAAGCTGAGTTCAGGTTGCATTCTCTGTGATGTTTGGGGTCATTTTGTGATTTGTTGTGATTACATCTAATTTTTGAGCTAGGAACTTCTTTGGTCACATTGGAGTTTAAGTAGACAGTAATATTATTAGGAAGCACACTGTGGCTGCGTCAGTACTTAAGAAACTGTCAAAATTTCCCCATTCAGATTCAGTTCATATGCAGTTTGATATGCAAGACTAACTCTATGCCCAATTCCAGAAACCTGTAGAAATGGAATCATTTGCAGATTAATATTACCTGTACCAAGTGATTAGGCATTTAACAATTTGATTACTAGATTTATCTCTACATGGGATTTATGCACTCATTGGTAGACTTGGTAAGACATATATAAATGCTTTATAAAATGCAGGAATGTATATACATTTTTAACTGATAAAGCAGCTGTGTATTTTCATCCCAGTAAAGTGATTCATATAAAGACAGCTAAGAACACTTTTTAAAGCAGCAGTACAAGCGTTGCAAACCATATGACTGATTTAATGTTCCCCAAAGGCATTGCAAAGGTCAATATTTTTAATGTCTTGCAAAACCCTATTTATTATTACTTTCATTCATGTTTGAATTAACTAGCCTTCCTAGACTATAACTGCAGTTATAATTGGAATCACTTACAGACATGTTGCATCTATATAACATTCGAGCAAACCAAAACATTTTTTTCTTGTTACTTTGCTTATTTTTGTCTTTGGGATTTGAGGAAGCCAAAGGATTAAAACAAAACGTTGCATAAATTTAGATATTGTAACCTAACGAAGCCAAGGGAACAGCCCTCAAAAAGTGGAAAAAATTAATTTTAGGGAGACATGATTTGATGATATACTTTATACTATAGTATGATATATTAATATTTTAAGAGGAATAAGAGTTTCTGGATCATATGCAATATTGGAATTCAACATTCTGGAGGCACAAGCAATAGAACACAGCCAAACTAGAGTCTTGGACTTAAAAGAGCTAATTTCAATAAACTTAGACCATGGGAAGAATTCCATGGATGAGAATCCTAAAGGGGAAAACAACTCAAGAAGCTTGGGAAATTTTGAAAAGTGAGATAATAAAGGCCCAGCCTAGTACAATACCAACAAAGAAGAAAAATAACAGCTCTCAAAAGAAACCAGCACGGCTGCATAAAGAACTCTCTGATAAATTGAAAGATAAAAAGGACAAGTATAAGAATTGGAAAGAGGGGCACATAACTAAGTCAGAATATCAGCAAATAGCCTGTGCCTGCAAAGATGAAGTGAGGAAAGCTAAGGCTCAAAATGAACTAAGGCTTGCGACCAAAGTCAAAAATAACAAAAAATGCTTCTTTCAACATATAAAAAACAAGAAAAAAGTTAAGGAAATGATTGGTCCATTAGTGGGGGAAAGTGGCAAGAAGGTGACAAGCAATAGGGAGAAAGCAGAACTATTTAATTCGTTTTTTGCATCTGTCTTTACACAAAGGGAAAAAACAGTCCAACCTACCCAAACCAGTGCCATAAAAAACAGAATAAAAACGCAAGTTAAGATAGGCAAGAAAATGGTAAGTGAGCACCTGTCCAGCCTAGACGAGTTCAAATCACCAGGACCAGATGGATTACACCCCAAGGTTCTCAAGGAACTGGCACACATGATCTCGGAACCACTGAACTATATTTTTCAAAGATCCTGGAGCACTGGGGAACTACCAGAGGACTGGAAGAGAGCTGATGTAGTTCCCATCTTCAAAAAAGGGAGAAAAATAGATCCAGGAAACTACAGACCTATCAGCCTGACCTCAATACCTGGGAAGATTCTGGAAAAGATAATCAGACAACAAATCAGCGAACACCTTGATGCAAACAAAGTCATCACTAAAAGTCAACATGGGTTTGTCAAAAACAGATCATGCCAGACAAATCTTATTACATTCTTTGACCAAGTGACAAAACTAGTGGACCAGAGGAATGCTATAGATATAATTTACTTGGACTTCAGTAAGGCATTTGATAAAGTATATCACAACCTACTACTTGATAAGATAGAAAAATGTGGATTAGATAGCATTACCACCAGATGGATTCGTAGTTGGCTGACAGGCCGTACTCAGCGTGTGGTCCTCAATGGAACCGCATCTACATGGAAGGAAGTGTGTAGTGGGGTGCCCCAGGGCTCTGTTCTGGGCCCAGTGCTCTTCAATATCTTCATTAATGATTTGGATGAGGGGATAGATGGGGAACTCATCAAATTTGCAGAGGACACCAAGCTGGCAGGAATAGCCAATACTCCAGAAGATAGGCTTAAGATACAGAAGGATCTGGACAGACTCGAACACTGGGCACTATCTAACAAAATGAAATTCAATGGTGAAAAAAGTAAGGTTCTACATTTAGGCAGGAAAAATCAAATGCATAGGTATAGTATAGGTAGTACCTTGCTCAATAGTAGTAACTGTGAGAGGGATCTCAGAGTCCTAGTGGACTATCACTTAAATATGAGCCAGCAGTGTGCTGCAGCTGCCAAAAAAGCCAACACAGTGCTAGGCTGCAATAACAGAGGGATAGAATCAAGATCAAGTGAAGTACTAATACCACTTTACAATGCTTTGGTAAGGCCACACCAGGAATACTGCATCCAGTTTTGGTCACCACGATGTAAAAAAGATGTCAAGACTCTAGAAAGGGTACAGAGAAGAGCAACAAAGATGATTAGGGGGCTGGAGGCTAAAACATATAGGGAACGGTTGCTGGAATTGGGTATGTGTAGTTTAATGAAGAGAAGGGTGAGGGATGACATGATAGCAGTGTTCCAATATCTCAGGGGCTACCACAAAGAAGAGGGAGTCAAGCTATTCTCCAAAGCACCTGAAAGCAGGACAAGAAGCAACGGATGGAAACTAGTCAAGGAGAGAAGCAACCTAGAACTAAGGAGAAACTTCCTGACAGAACAATTAACCAGTGGAACAACCTGCCTCCAGAGGTGGTGAATGCTCCAACACTGGAGGTTTTTAAGAAGAGACTGGACAGCCATTTGCCTGAAATGGTATAAGGTTTCCTGCCTGAGCAGGGGGTTGGACTAGATGACCTCCAAGGTCCCTTCCAACTTTATTATTATTATTATTATTATTATTATTATTATTATTATTATTATTATTATTATTATTATTATTATTATTATTATATGACAAGGAACACAAACCACAGACTTAAATGTCAATTGGCTAGTGCCTGCTGACATGCAGTCAGGGCAGTATTCTGCCTTATTGTTTCATGAAACATGGTCATTTTGTGATCCAGTAGTAGGGTCTTTTTATCATATGATAAAATTTATCTTATGACAAATATCATTTATCATATGACAAATATTTCTAACATAATTTTCTGAGGAATTCTGGTTTTTTCAGAAAAAGCAGTTTGGGGCACTCTGGTCTGTTGCTACTACTTGGCTGTTGCTCCTATTTAAATAAACTTCTATGCATGTTGGTTTAATATTAGGAACCTGACCCTGCCTTGTTCCTTAATAACATCATCAGAAGTCATGGCTTCTTTTTAGGTTATGGTTTATTAAGGAAAGGCCAAGGTACACGTACTGAAAAAACTACAGATGCTGCCATTCAAGTTTATTTAGCTTGCAGATCTATACCATAAATGTTTAAGTATTGTGAATTAATCTAATGTTTATTCCCAAGCCAGATTTTTTTTTAGAATCTAGTTCACTGTTACATGGAAAAATTGATAGTGAAAAATAAGGATTGAAATTTTATTCTGGCAGTCCATAATGTTTTGCTCATTCCTTTTATTTGTCCATTTCTGCCTATATTCATTACTCTCTAAAATTTCCCCTCTGTAAATTCAAAAACAGATTCATAATTTGTCATGGATGGAGATATCAATGAAGGAGAATATTTGTAGCTCAGGGTTGAAATAAGGGGTCTGGTGCTCTCTGAAGTTTGCTTGTTTTCTTGCAGACGTTTCATTACCCTAACTAGGTAAGATCATCAGTGCTACTAGTTACCTAGTTAGACTAATGAAACGTCTGCAAGAAAACAAGCAAGCTCAGAGAGCACCAAAGAATGGAGATAAGTTGTATTCAAATAGATTACTCTTAAAGGAGGCTTTTCTATGTCCCAGCCATAATCTCATTATGGTTCTTCTTTTTTTAGTTGTCAATGAATTTGGTCGTATTGCTATTGAGTTCTTAAGAAAAGGCACAAACCCTAAAGTCTATGAAGGAGCAGCAAGTAAGTACAAGAACAGTATGTTTTCTTAGGACCTTGTGGCTATAAAAGCAACAGACAAAAATAGATTACACATTATTGATATTATATATTGATGAGATGTAATGGTGTTAACCTAATAAAAATGATTAATTTGAACTAGGGATAAGATTTGTACCTTAGTCCAAAATAGTTTAGGATCATGGATTACAAAAAATTGTAAACTAACTCTGCAGTGATTGGCAGTGATTGGCATAGGAAACTATGTTGAGGAAGTTAAAATAAGAAAATACAATTTCTTTCAGCTTGAGGGCTTTGAATAGTATGTTAAAGGCCACTGGCCAAAAGAAATGAGGTAACTTTATTTTTTCCTTTGATTAATTTTTAAAGCTTGTATTCATTTGTTAAGGTTAGGATTTATTTAATGTTTAAATAAACATTAATAACAGAATTTTCCTTACCATAAACCATAGCTGATTCTCTTCATCTATGGAGACTTGTTTCATTGTTAACATCCCCTATTAATAAAGAGAAGACACTATAACCTTTTTTAAGTTCAAATGAAGTAAAAGTGAAGAAGAGAAATCAGAATAAGCAAGACCTTTTTCCTTTTTACATGGAAACAAAAGATTTGTTTGGATTTAGTTTTAGAGTATGGAGAGTTGTTTAAGGGGCACTTTTTCTCCTTTAAAACTCTTAAAAATGAAAATTGTTGGGGGGGGACTTTAACTTTCCTATCTTCCATCAACCTAATAAGCTTTAATATCAATGCCTGTGTTAAGAAAAAGTAAGATATTGAAGGAGAAAAGTTACAAAGGTCATTCTCAGTTAGAAGACCTGATTCCAGACTTGCAAATGAGACCTCTGAAAGTACACATGTGCAAATGTTTTAATCCTTTTTTTAAATTCCTGGTTGCTAAATCAGTGCTTAAATATGAATCTGGCTTGATGGGATCTGTAAATTAGAAATTATCAAAATAAACCATTAAGCAACTTTCTAATGTGCTGAAAATCAGAAGCAGTTTAGAAAGCAAAAAGTACATATTAATGCATCTATAATTTCAGGAATATATGTTCATATAGGTTATTTTATATATAGTTTATAACTCTGGGTCTGGAAATGGTAGTAAAGCTTGCTTGGAAATGCAAAGCAACAAGGAAGTTCTGAAATCACATCTGTAAATAATGAAACATGTATCTCTGATAAATGTGCTCAAATTCTTTTTCCAGTTCCTTACAAAGCAGAAACCATGTTCAAATATTTTTTTCATCTATTGTTAAATCACTGCACTTGTATTGAGATATCATCAGAATTGGTGCAGCAGTTTCAGAATTGGATTTAAGTTAGGAGTCTATACTCTGAAAAAAGGGATAAACCCTTAACATTATATATCATATGGTAAACTAGCATATTTTCCATAGGCATAGGATATTTGACATAAAGCTTATAAGAATTTTATTCGCAGTTTGCATTTTAAGCAGCAAAGTCCTGCTTTTCTAATGTCATTTATTTTCTGATAATTCATGAAAAATGGAAAAACTTTAGAGGAAAAAAAATTTGAGCTCTGATCTCTAGTAGACTTTCATATGAATTTCACTGGACGTTGTAAGCCAAAGATCTCTTCTGCCTCTCTTTTCAGTCATTGTTAATCATTTACATGCAGAATCCAAGACAGTTTACTTCTAATATATGCATTCACATTTGCAACCTAGCATATATTTCTAGCTATAAGGATTTATTTTTATGACTTGTTTTCTTTATTGACCATTTATATGTTGTATTTCTATGGCCTTTTCATTTTTTAGAAAAACTTAATGTTAATAGTGAGACAATTCAGCATGGAGTAGAAGGATTAACATACCTTCTCACTGAGAGCTCAAAACTCATGGTAAGTGGTTACACAATGTGTTCTATTTAGAGAAATAAGCATATACTTCAGATTGTTTTGTGGGAGAGAATCAAGTAAGTCTCACTTCTAGGAAGGTGTGGTGTTTCAGATGAAAGTTTAAACATTCCTCTGGTTTTGGTGCATTTACTATTTAGTTAACTTCTTTCACCTGTTCAGATTTCATTGACTTTAAGAACTTATTGATGACTATCTGCATATTTTAAAATTTTTATATGCTGATTTCTACTGACCAATCATATTTCATAGAAGGAAATATGATCTTTAGAACAAGAAATATATTTGGAGCAAGGAAAAATGTAATAAAAGTAACTGAAAATTTAAATGTTTTGCGTTTTACTAATTTTTAGATATCTGAGATAGATTTTCAAGACTCAATACTTGTATTACAATTTCCTGAAGAACTGAATGCCTTACTACTTCAGCTCTATCTTGACAACAGAAAGGAGATCAGGAATATTCTGAGTGAACTAACACCAAAGTTTCCTAGTTATCATAATATGGAGTGGAGACTAGATGTGCAGGTAAGAATACAAGCATTAGTAGATATTCACTGATTTATATCAGCTCCAGTAAGAACAAATTTGTTTATTGATGTCAAATGAGCAAATATTTGTTCTTTCCAGAAGATAGAGGTAGCAATATTATGAAATCATACTTTTTGCCAGGAGGATACAATAAAGTAAACTATATAAATTACCATATTTTTCGGACCATATGACACACTTTTTCCCCCCCCCCAAAAGTGGGGGGGGGAACGAGGGTGCGTCTTATGGTCCGAAGGTGATCCGTATGGCCTGCCCCAACCTCTGCAAGTGGAAAGCAAGGGAGATTGCCCAGAGCACAAATTGGCACGTGCTGAGCAACGCCGATCTCGCGCTCCTGCAATCTCCCTCGCTTGGTTTCAGCTTCCTTTGCTACA
The DNA here is from genome assembly GCF_947247035.1 of Vipera ursinii. NCBI lineage: Eukaryota > Metazoa > Chordata > Lepidosauria > Squamata > Viperidae > Vipera > Vipera ursinii. The sequence goes on from NC_139518.1 coordinate 26,369,245, forward strand.
AGAGAAAGCAGGCTGAAACGGAGCGAGGGAGATTGTCAGGAATGTGAGATCGGCCGATTCACGTTCTTGGCAATCTCCCTCGCTCCGCTTCAGCTTGCTTTCTGCAAGAGAAAGCCGGGCCCCAGGGCCGCCTCTGCGGGTACTGCTCTAACGCGGAGAGGGAAGGACAAAGAGGGAGGGAAGGAAGAAAGGAAGGAAGGAAAGAAGGAAGGGACAATGGGAGAGGGAGGGAGAGAGAGAAAGAGAGAGAGAGAAAGGGAGAGAGACAAGGAGAAAGAAGTAGGGAGGGAGAGAGAAGGAGAAAGAGGGAGAGGGAGAGGGGAAGAGAGAGGGAGAGAAAGAAAGGGGGAGAGAGAAGGAGAAAGAAAGGGAGGGAAATAGAGGGAGAGAAAGGGAGAAATAGAGGGAAAGAGAAAAATAGGGAGAGGGAGAGAGAGGAGAGAGAAAGAAAGAGGGAGGGGGAGAGAGGGAGAGAAAGAGAAGGAGAGAGAGAAATTAAATTAGTAACATGATTGTTAGGTGAATCTGGTTTCCCCACTAACTTTGCTTGTCAGAAGGTTGCAAAAGGCGATCACATGACCCTGGAACAATGTGACATTATAAATATGAATCAGTTGCCAAGTATCCAAATATAAATCACATGACCCTGGGGATGCTGCAACGGTCATAAGTGTGAAAAATGGTCATAAGTCACTTTTTTCAGTGCCATCGTAACTTTGAACAGTCACTAAGTGAATCGTTGTAAGTCGAGGACTACCTGTACTTTATCATTTTTTTTCCCTTTTTGGGGGGGGGTCAAGTTTTTGACACCTTGCTGGGCGACTGGTGGTACTCGGACATTGCCTTGTCCTAAAAGTGGTACAATGGATGAAAAGGTTGAAAAGCCCTGTTTTAGTATACCAGTACTATTTGGTTCAGAATATTTTTTTTCTTGTTTTCCTACTCTAAAAACTGGGTGCGTCTTATGGTCAGGTGCGTCTTATGGTCCGAAAAATACGGTATCCACTTATTCATTAAGACTACAGTTTGCACCTTAAGTCTATTCATATTAAGAAAATACTTAGAGAAATTCCCATCTTACTAGTATATAGTATATCCTGCTCCAGGCAAATTATTGGAATTTTATTCAAATTGCCTTTTATTTTGCAATAGAAAATCTGGAATAAATGTTGGTCATTTTAAATGGTAATGTAATAAATTATTTAAATTGATGAAAGTTTAAAGAAAAGGTTCTAGTGAGAATAATAAAAAGTTATGTACATAGTCTAGTCTAATAAAAATCAGCCACTAAATTGTTTAGCAGCCCATTCTTGAAATTAGAACTAGGATAACATATTTATAACATTATAACATAACCATAAATGTATGTATGGTTTTTTTTGTGAGAGAGGGATTATCCAAATGACAGGTCCCGCGAAGTCTTTCCTACAAAGGTAGGGTAATGTCTTCAAATGGGAGCCAGTTTGTCTAGTGGTTAAGGCACCCAAGCCAGAAACCAGGATGCTGTGAATTCTAGTCCCACCTTAGACATAAAAGCTGCTTGGGTGACTTTGGCCAGTCTTTCTCGGCCCATCATGTCCCAGCTGGCTTTTAAGAGACAAGGTAATTGTTTAATTTTTGTCATAACTAACGGATCAACACTTGATTGATTTGAAAAAAAAAGCAGAAACTGAACATGCATGAAAAACACTAGGTTTGAAAATATATATGTACATATAGTTACACAAATAGCATACATTGAAACAAAAGTATGTAATTCAAATTCAATGGATATTTGGATTTAATAGGCATCCCCTCCACCCAAGTGGGTTATAGTTGGATAACAATGATATTTGGATTATTTAAAATTTTATAAAATAATTCAGTTGCCTTTTTGTTAAATGTCAAAAATGTGTTAGATTCCAGAAAAAGGAATCGCAATATATTCCTGTTGTTTTAGTTATCCATGAAGTTTTAAAGCAGGGGTGTCAAACTGCCAGGCTGTGGGCTGGATGCATTATGCCAAAACCACGCCCACCCCATTGCTGACAATGGAGAAGAAGTCGCGATACGTCACGACACATTACGTGACGTGAGTTTGACACCCCTGTTTTAAAGCAACCAAATAACTGCAGAGAAGAGGTTGTGTATAGATAGTCCTCAACTTACAATCACAAGTGAGCCCAAAATTTGTGTTGCTAAGCAAGACAGTTAAGTGAGTTTTGCCCCATTTTACGACCTTTCTTGCCACAGTTGTTAAGTGAATCATGGCACTTGTTAAATTAATAACATGGTTGTTAAATGAGTCTAGCTTCTCTGTTGACTTTGCTTGTCAGGAGGTCACAAAAGGTGACCACATGACCCCTGAAATATATGTAAGTTACCAAGCATCCGAATTATGGTCACGTTGCTGCAATAGTCGAAAGTATGAAAACCGTTATTAGTTTTTTCAGTACTGTTGTAACCTCAAACAGTCACTAAACAAATGGTTGTAACGCAGGGTCTATAGAGGTATTCCTGGACTTACAACCATTTGTTTAGCAACTGTTCAAAGTTACAACAGCACTGAAAAAAGTGACTTACAGCCAGTATTTGTACTGACAACCATTGCAGCATTGCCACGGTTATGTAATCAAAATTTGGGGACTTGGCAATCATATGTGTTTATGACAGTTGCAGCATTCCAGGATTGTGTGGTTGCCATTTATGATCTTCCCAGCTAGCTTCTGACAAGCAAAATCAATGTGGGAAGCCGGATCACCTTAACAAATATGGCAAAAGAGATCCTAAAATCAGGTGTGACTCACTGAACTGCCTTGCTTAGCAATGGACATTCTGTTTATAATTGTTTCCAGTTGTCATAAGTCAGGACTACCTGTAGTAAGGCCATGAAAAAAAATTGTCTACAGATGTACAAAAAACGTATTTTACACCTGCCTTTTTGAGTATAAAATATTGTACCTAAATAAATGCCCAAGTTGATGATACATGAAGCATGTACTATGGATATTTAGTTCTGGTTGAAATTTTCAAACTGCAGTAAACGAGTATCAGTAAAACTGGAATATTCAGTAATAATAAAGAAACAGGTACATACTGTAACAACTTATATTTTTGTAAACATTTGCTTTATGATTGCTGTGAATATGGCTGCTCGTAACTCATCGTTACATTTATCACTTTTTCCATCTCATAATTTAAATAGCTTGCCAGCAGAAGTCTGAGGCAACAAATTAAGCCGGCTGTAACTTTGAAGCTACACCTTAATGAGAATGAAAATCAAACAACAAAAATACTACAAACTGATCCTGCCACATTGCTCCATCTAATTCAACAAATGGAGCAAGCATTGGGGGAAATGAAAACAAATCATTGCAGACGAATAGTGCGCAACATCAAATAGTGTTTACATTATAGTAAATCTGCATAATTACAGGAAGCAGTACTTCAAAAAGTGCATCTGGACCAGTCAGAGCAGTATTCCAAGAACATAAAACAATATTTGCTGGTTGAAGTTGATTGGGTGCTATGTTGATAAGGCTGCCAGATGCAAGTTAGAATAACTCTCATAAACTTTAATCATGCATAAATAGTTGAATATGTGAGCTTTTTCTGTTCTATGCATAACATACAATGTTTTTTGACCATTTTTTTCTTTTTCCAGTCTTTAAGAATAAAATGCATATATTAACATTTTGTATGTTTTTGGTCTTCAGACTTGTTTCTTACAGTTACTGTATTATTATTGAGCAAATTACTGGTTAATGAAATAAAACGTTTTGTCATGCTCTGCCAACTGATTTTATTATGCAAAAAGCGTTATTACAATTATGCATTCTAAAAATTACTTCATTAAAACAAAGAATGTTCACACAAGTCATTTTTGTTTGTATATTCACATGTGCATAAACTAGGCAGCTGGACATAGAAGAAAAAGTATAAATCAGAGCAAATAATCATTTAAAATGATTGTTGTCACTAATGTGTATACATTATTTTAGTGGAAATTGTGACTAGTTTGTGTTTATTTTAACTATTTGGTATGGAGAAGTCCCAGATGCCCAAAGTCTATCTCTTCTCCAGATATGGAAGGGTTAATCAAAGGGCTTTGGGCTGAGAACTTGGCAAATACTGGACAGGCTTTCCCAAAGATGCTTTTTCACAAGGCAACTGGACTTTCTTGTTTTTCTTTGAAGACATTTTGCTTCTCATCCAAAAAGCTTCAGCTCTGACTGAATGGTGGGGAATGGAAGGATTTATATTCCTTGCAGAGAGCTGGTCACTTCCATTCTTTTAGAGCCATGGTGGCGAAACTATGGCAGGCGTGCCACAGGTGGCACGCAGAGCCCTCTCTGTGGGCACTCACGCTGTTGCCCCAGTCCTATGCCTTCAGCTGGGTTTTATAAAACCTTTTCATTTTAGGCCTCCGCAGCTATGTGCAAAAAAAAAGGTTCAATCAATCAATTTCAACCTCAGGGAAAAAAAATATCTCACAAAGTTGGAGTTGATTGATTGAACTTTTTAGTCCCACCCAGTCTGCCGTTACCACCATAGCCACGCCCTCCCAATGGGCCATACCCACCCAATGGGCCACGCCCACCTGGCACCCGACAATACATAAGTGCTTTTTGGGTTGCAGTTTGGGCACTCGTTCTCTAAAAGGTTTGCCATCACTGTTTTAGAGCGTTGTTGGGGCTACCTGGAGGTTTATCTGGGTTGAAAGAACTGGGTTGTAGACTGGAGATAGATGATGTCTGCATTCCAAAAACTGAAGCTGTCACGATAATGAAGAAACTGTTACAAGACAACACCTTAGGTGACAGAACCAACCTCTGCCCAGATGACATATATGCCATGCTAGACTTCTTGCCTGATCACTATTTTAAATACAATGAAGGTTTCTACAGACAAAAACGGCTGTGCCATGGGTTCACCTGTGTCATCCATTGTGACAATCTCTACATAGAAGAGGTAGAAACCAAAGCCCTTAAACTCCTTTACAGGAATTCCACCCATTGGTATAGGTATGTGAACGATACTTGGGCCAAGATCAACACACAGGAATTGGAAGCGTTCACCAAACATATCAACTCGGTGGACAGAAACATCAAATTCACATGGGAAGATATTAAGGAAAATTATCTAGCCTCCCTGCACTGTGCAGTACACATTAAGGAAGACAAAAGCCTTAATATTGAAGTTGCAGGAATACTGGAAAAGCTTAGGAGGATTTTCAGCCAACACAACATATGTGCACACTTCAAACCCAAGAATATACTAAGGCAGACGCTTGTCCACCCCAAGGATATATGGTATATGCAGTACAATGCAGTGAGCCATGTGCAGATCTGTACATTGGAGAAACAAAACAACCACTTCATAAACATATGGCACAACATAGGAGAACAAACCCGTTAGGGCAAGATTCAGCAGTCCATCTGCATTTAAAAGACAAAGGCCACTCTTTCAAAGACAGCGAAGTCCACATTTTGGACAGAGGACCGCTGGTTTGAAAAGGGTCAAAGAAGCCATCTTTGTCAAAATTGAACACATGGCACAACATAGGAGAACAAACCCATCAGGGCAAGATTCAGCAGTCCATCTGCATTTAAAAGACAAAGGCCACTCTTAAAGACAGCAAAGTCCACATTTTGGACAGAGAAGACCGCTGGTTTGAAAGAGGGGTCAAAGAGGCCATCTTTGTCAAAACTGAACAGCCCTCTCTTAACGGGGGGGGGGGGGGGTGAGGGGTGAGGGGAGGGACACGAAATCATCTATCTCCAGTCTACCATGCAGTCCTTTCAACAGTTCCAAGAAGGCTCCACACCCATTTGCACTTCTCACGTGACTTTGACAACAGATAAACCTCCAGATGGCCCCAACAACCGGGTGTCAAACTCGATCGTGTCACGTGATGTATTGTGACATATCATGATGTTTTTTGACTGGGGAGCCGGGGTGGGCGTGGCCTGCGCGTGATGCATCCAGCCCACAGGTCTTCAGTTTGACACCCGTGCTCTAAAAGAATGCAAATTACCAACTGTGTGCAAGGAGTATAAATCTTTCCATTCCCCACCATCCAGTCAGAGCTAAAGAAGCTTCTTGGATGAGAAGTGAAATGTCTTCAAAGGAAAACAATGAAATCCAGTTGCCTTGTGAAAAAGCATCTTTGGGACAACTATGACCTGTATAACTGAGAATCTCCATAGACTGGACAGGTGTGAGTTAAATGATTCAGTGGTCTGATTTGGGGATTATTGGATATGATGGCTGATTTTAGGGTTTAAAATGGAAGAAAACATTTCTGTTTCTTTTCTAAGTACATACATGGCTTATTCCTCATTATGTAATATGTCCAGTCTCTTACCCAAGCTGCTCACTGCCATTAAAGGCTATAATCTTCAGTTTAACTGTCATGACTCTTCAGTGAAACCTTGTTTAAAAAATTAACTTGGTTAAAACAGGACAGCAATATAATCATAGATGTATTTACTTAAAATTACCCCCCAACCCCATGCTCAGATTTATTCTTAAGGAAGTCTGTTAGGGTTACAAGCCTAAAAATACCAACTGAGCATTCCTGAACTAGATAAGTTATAAAATTAAATAATTGCATATTTGTTTTCATCTACTGTAATTGTACTGACTATCCTATTAGATATCCAACCTATCACAGTTAAAGACAAATCAATTCTATTTGCTCAGCATGCTAAATTTGGACAGTTTCGGTAGAGTCTTTTATTGTTTAACCTTACTCATCTGGTAAGTATCATGGCTAAGCAGATATTTAAATCTGATTCTAATTTAGGCTTAACTACTGTGAGTGCTGAATAAATAGTATTTTAACTGCTGTGTTCACATTGGCTCTCATCATTTAGCAGGATTTTTTTTAAATAGAATTTTTATGAAACATAAAATCTCAAGTAGAGATGATAGCAGAGATGCTCTTTTGAAAGGACTGAAATGCAGCTCCTAGAATGGAACCAAAGAATTGATGGCTCAGTTTAATGTGTCTTGTAAAGTGTTGATGAGATTTTTATTCAGACGTGACACCCGTAAGACCTGGAAAGCAGAGGAACACTGAATATGTTGGAGAATCTGTGGCTCTGTAGTTATTTTGTTCAAGTTCCCATTGACCATGTAAGCATGGTCAGCTGAAATCATAGTTTAATATTTGAAAATTTTCACTCCTAAGCTAAATCTATCCACTATGGATATTTTCTCCGTCTGGATCCACACATTATGACAAACCACAATATGGTTGGTTATATGTGGCATAAATCTGCTATGTTGGCTATATTTTGTGCCTGCTCAGATACAAGGATCATACTAACCCAGTAACTGCTATACTGCTTCACTCAGATTGGGAGCAAGATGCAGATAAAGTAGAAATTTGGGGTGAGTAGTGGACACAGCGGGACTAGGGCCTGGGAATGTTTGTTTCCTTACAGCTTGGCAGTGCAATATAATCGGGTTTTTCCCCAACTGAAAACTATTGAAGTATAAAAGCGGATTTGGCACCCACAAGAGCCAGCCTAAGGGGAATATCTCCTGGACAGTCGGCTGTCTCAGTCCTAAATCCGTTGCATCCTGGCTCTGGATTACTTCTTAGCTAAAGCTCCAAAAGGAGCAGCTGGAGGAAGCCCTGGCACGCGTTTTGCCTGATTTGTTAGTCATAACCCTACTTGATTTCCGTCCGAGATTCCCGTCAACTCCCTCAGCCCACCCCCAGGAGGCTCCTGTTTCCCAGCTGACAAATCTAGCCGGGTCCGGCTCTCTCTCAAACGAGCTGTGGGAGGGAGAACTGGCAAGTGGGTGTACCGTGTAATCGAACTGGCCCTAGACCAGGGGTCGGCAACCTCGGCTCTTTTATGACTCGTGGACTTCAACTCCCAGAATTCCTGAGCCAGCATAGCTGGCTCAGGAATTCTGGGAGTTGAAGTCCACGAGTCATAAAAGAGCCGAGGTTGCCTACCCCTGCCCTAGACGCTGAGCTCATGAATAATGCAGCTGCCAAACTTTCTGCGCCGCCCTAACTCGGAGAGTTTTGGGTAAGTTTGCTCAGTATAGTAGTCGATCGCGGCGGCGGCGGCAGCGCCGCCACTGTGGAAGCACTCAGCCAGCCCTTCGAGGTCTCCAGGATGGGTATGTAAAACAAAAACAAACAAAAAAAAAAGAAAAGAAAAAGAAAAGGGACCAACTACCCTCCGTCCCGCCAAAGTCACTTCTTCTTCGCCCATCTTTTAAGACAAAGAGACCAAATGACAGAAAGTGACTGAACCGGGCCGCCCTCTAACACGCGCGACGGTGGGTCGTGGTGGTGGTGGTGGTGGTGGTGAGGGAGACCCGAAGAGGACGCCAGGCCTGGAAACAGAGCGCGGCTGAGATTTCAGGGGAACATTTTTAAATCGGAACGTTTCGCTTCTCTAACTCGGACTGGGCCTCCCGCGGGATCCCCCACCCCCGCTTGTTCGAATCCCAGGCCCGCTTTGGAATTCCTCCCGGCCTTTCGTTGACAGCCGCGGGAGAAGGTCTCTCTCTCTCTCTCCTTAGTCCTTTAAAGGAGCTGTTTTCTTAGGGGGAGTTGTAGCAGATCTCCGAAGTTCGGAGCGGGAGGGGGAGTTGCATAACTTTCCTTCGGGGCTTGCCTTGGATTTGCTTCAACTGCGCTTGGGAGATTCTGCGAGATAAAGATCCACTTTGGGGAGGGAGGGGATAACTGCCTTGGATTTTCTGCTCGAGGCCTTTTTCGCCAACGAGGAGGGGGGGGGGAAAGGTCGAGAGAGCTTTGCGTCGGACACTTAATTCGCCGCCGACCGATTGTAACTACAGGAATCTTGTCTCGGTCGCTCCGAGCAAGGGAGGCTGGAAGTCTGCAAGAGACGAGCTTTCGAAGGAGAAATCCTGGCCTGCCGACTCTGATTAGTTCCTGCTTCTGGACCCCCTCGCCTCTCTTCCTTTGCGAGGTCCCGCGGCCAACTTTTTCTGGCTCAAGGTAGGCAAAATGAATCCTGCTGCCGTCCCTCCCCCGCCGGGACAGCAAGTGATCCATGTCACTCAGGATCTGGACACTGATCTAGAGGCTCTCTTCAACTCGGTCATGAACCCCAAGCCCAGCTCGTGGAGAAAAAAGATCCTGCCCGAATCTTTTTTTAAGGAGCCCGATTCGGGATCCCATTCCCGCCAGTCGAGCACCGACTCCGGCAGCCACCCGCCCCGGCTTAGCGCTGCCGTCGGGGTCCACCACGTCCGCTCTCACTCTTCGCCAGCTTCCCTGCAGCTGGGCACCGGGGCTGGAGCCAACCCGACTCCGGCTCAACAGCATGCCCACCTCCGCCAGCAATCTTACGACGTGACGGATGAGCTGCCGCTTCCTCCCGGCTGGGAGATGGCGCTCACGCACACGGGTCAGCGATACTTCCTCAAGTAAGTAAGAGTCTACGGTGGAGGGGCGGGCCAGGTGCTTACCTGCCGGTCGGTGCGCAGCAAAAAGTTGAGAGTAATTACTGAGTCTGGGAAGGGAAAGAGGCCCGGAGGCGACTCCAGGTAGGCCTAGTTGGCATGCAAACTTGGAAAGCAGAGGTGCCAGGCCCTCTCTTTTGAAAGGAGGCCATTTCCTTTAATTGCAAAAACTTTCCTGCTGAAAGTTGGGCAAGTGGCAATCTTCAGAAAACTTGCCCGATCTGGAAAAGCTAAGTAGGATCTGCCCTCATTAGTATTTGGATGGGAGACCACAAGAAAATCCTGGGACTGTAGACTTTGGAAGATTGGGCAAAACCACTGTTAACTATGTCCTGAGAACATTTCAGAGGCTGTCCCTGAAATAAGCAAAGGTCAACTTTCTCTTTCATGAAAGTGCTTTGACAAGGAAATTCAGGGAACCCCAGCCTATTCTGAACTGTGTTGGGCTGTACTTGTAACGCTTTGCACAGCTGACAGAATAGTGTTGTCAGGCACCTTTATTAAATCTAATAAATTGTACAGACATTTCAAGGAATGTCTTGCAAAAGCCATTTTGGACGGCATGATGTGGCTCACTATGAAGAAAGATTTTGTATATGCTCAGAGGAACTTCACTCCATTCTTGGATTTACATAACTAGATCAGCTAAAGATTTACACTAATTATCAAGCTTGAGAAGTTTTAAACTTCGTTAGGATACGTTTAGACTTAATGTATTGTGTGAATTTAGGCTGTTGGATTAATTAACCATTCAATTCATTGAACAAAAATGGGTTAATTCAATTACCAAGCTATTGTTGAACACAACCTATGTTTATTTTGCTTTTCTTTCAAAGATTAGTATACAAGAACCAAGTATTATTTATTTATTTTTACTTTACTTTATAATTTACTTTACAAATTATATGCTACCTTTTCTCTAAGAAGTACAAGATGGTATTCATAAGATCATCTCTCATTTTATCTTCCCAACATTAACCTATGGGAGGAGTTCAGTTGTGATAAAGTAACTGACCAAAATCTCCATCAGATCCCTGGTTGGGAGAGACTTGAACAGGGGCATTCCAGTCCACTGTTTACACTGACTTTCCAATCTGCCAGTCCACCAGACCATCCAATCCTTAGTATCCAGCTAAGTAGCCTGTAAGCTAGTCTAGGACAGGGGTAGGCAACCTCGGCTGTTTTATGACTCATGGACTTCAACTCCCAGAATTCCTGAGCCAGCTGGCTCAGGAATTCTGGGAGTTGAAGTCCATGAGTCATAAAACAGCCGAGGTTGCCTACCCCTGGTCTAGGATATGACTTACTATGGGGTTTCAAGTGAGTTGTATGCCTGAATGAGGATTTGAATCTGGATTTCCTCTGATTTTACATTTAAATACTGAGATGTTAACCATATTACATTACTGACTATTCCAAGTTTCACTCAAATTTATTTTATTCTTTATAATGGCAAGAATTAAGGTTGTAAAACTTCTGGTGAGCATTGCACATCTGCCAGAAATTCTCCATTGTCTTCCTTACTATCTGTATACCAGCAATAAATAGAAATGCAGTTTATAACAATCACCTTCAAGCCACTACCTATTATTAGTGTGTTGTGTTGTTTGTGAAAATATGGTTTTTCAAAGTTAAAAGTATATATTCCAGAGCATCATATTTAGTTTCTAAGTAAAAAAATAAAATGGCTACATTTACACATTTAATATTAAGGCTTGATTTATTTTAATCATGTTTTATTAACAAGCCATAAAATAGTGCATGTTTATAAGCCACAGTGGCATGTGTGTTTTTTTAATTTCTCCAAGTCAGTATGAAAATCAGTGGCCTGATTCATATTTCACTCTAAACCATATCTCGCAAATTACATTGGAATGGTTTCTGTGGATTTTTGTAAGTCAGAATCAAATTCTCTTACAGGTCAGTATGTAAACAAATCTAGGTATCTTTGGAGTTTTATGCGAATCAGAAAAGAACAACTTTGCAAATATATGCTATTCTCAGTCAAGGCAGGAGACCTGGATGGTGTCAGCAATGACACAATTGGCCCACTGCAAGTTTTTATATGATCCTTCAGAAATGACATGCCTAGAAATCATGTAATTTGTTTCCTGCTTTTTCCTGTCCTAGCTACCCTCAAAAGTCAGAGGATTGGAACAAGATGTTGGTACATGATACATGCTTGGAGGGAGTTGTGTCAGGGAAAATTGGTTCAGGAGCTAAAATCTGATGAGAGTAAGGTGAGGGCTAATTAAGAACTGCTTTCCCAGTACGCAGGAATTTAATAATGTTAGCAAACGTCAATCAAGGAACTATTGTCTATGTTTGGATTCAGTTTGTAATTGATTTAGAACTATTTTCCATGGTAGAATTTAGTCATGTCCTTGCACAAGGAGTCCAGAAGATGGAAGAAATAATTAATAATAATGAATGCGTGTGAAGTGACAGCTAGAATTATTCGGAAAATAGAATAGTGTTATTTGTGGATAAGGATGAATTCTAAAATATGTTTCACTGAAGAAACTAGAGAAATGATCAACGTCAACCTTTGGGGACTTTACATCAAAAGGAACTTTAGCAAAGCCACATTGCACTGCGGAATAAGGGAGGAAAAACAATTTTTTGTTGGGCAATATTTTCTTTTCACAGCTTGTAAAGACTTGTAAGTTGCTTTATGCATTCAGATACTGTGGATACATCTAAACCCATTATACTGAGAGCATCAGTAGAATGTATGTAGTGAACAGGGACTAGAAAGATTAAAAAGAACTAAATGGGGATGGGAGGACTCAAAAAAAATAAGACATATCCAATCCCTTCTCAATGCAGGAATCCAAATTAAAGCTCTCCCGATAGATTGGGTGTCTACCAATAGTCCTTGAATTTCAACTGTTTGTTTAATAAACAGTTCAAAATTACAACAACCTCAGCAAAAGTGATTTACAACTCACCCTCAAAGTTAGACTTTCGTACCACCTCTCCAGTCATGTTATTGCAATTTGGGCTGTTAGCACCTGGCTTTCATTTACAACAGTTGTAGCATTTTGTGATCACACGATTGCAATTTGTAACCTTCCCAAATGGCTTCCTACAAGCAAAGTAAATTGTGGAAGGTAGATTCACTTAACAACCAGGTGATTCTGTTAATAATTGTGGTTAAAATGGTTATAAAATCAGATCTGTTCATGGGACAACTTGCTTAATGACTGCATCATTTAGTGACTGAAATTCCAGACTCCAGTGTGGTCACAAGTTGAGGATTACCTGTATGCACTGTACATCCAGTGAAGGGCCCTTTCTTGTTCTCTTGGTAAGGTAAAGGTTCCCCCGCACATGCGTGCTAGTCGTTTCCAACCCTAGGGGCCGGTGCTCATCTCCGTTTCAAAGCCGAAGAGCCAGCGCTTGTCCGAGGACGTCTCCGTGGTCATGTGGCTGGCATGACTAGATGCCAAAGGCTCACAGAACGCTGTTACCTTCCCACCGTAGTGGTCCCTATTTTTCTACTTGCATTTTTACGTGCTTTCAAACTGCTAGGTTGGCACAAGATGGGACAAGTAACAGGCGCTCACTCTGTTACGCGGCACTCGGGATTCAACCCGCCAAACTACTGACCTGATTGACAAGCTCAGCGTCCTAACCCACTGAGCCACCATGTCCCTTTCTCTTGGTAATATAGTATAATCAAACTTCTTATTTAGCAAATAAGGGCTATATAAATGGTTTTGGGGTGCAATGCATGTAGTGGGACAGTTGTCTCTAGGTGTTTTTCAATATTTCCCTAAAACAGTATTTTCCTAGCCAGCAGAATTCTAGGAATTGAAGTCCACACATCTTAAAGTTGCTTAGACTGAGAAACATTCCTGGTGTAGATTTCTTGCAATCAGAAAATGTGATTTTTGTTTTGCCACAGAATTTTCCTGTCTCTCCATCTTTCCCAGGTAGAATTACTCTGTGTTTAAACTCTTGTATGCTGGCCCTAAAAATTGTAGCTGAAGTCACAAATTGATTTGTATACTAATAAATGCCAAAGTATCTATATCCTGCTATATCAGAGCTGGCAACCTATTGAAGATTTCATTTAAAGTTGTTTGAATGGGCCTGTAATGGTACAATAAGGATATAAAATAGATCTGGGATTTTCTGTTTTCTATTACATTGGGTGGAGGAGCAGTCTTTTCTTTTAACTTACTTGAAGCACATTTTAGGGCGTATGCCACATTTTCAGTAAGATTTTAAATTAAAAATGGCAGCCAACTGTTATTTTTATTTTATTTTTTTGGAATAGTGTTAGAGAAATTTAGAGGTATAAAAACATTTAGGGAAAATTGTGTGGTAATCTGGAACATATTTGGTCTTTTAAAATATGCATATTTTCTCAATAAAAAGATTATAAGTCCCCATCTTTTATTTATTTTAAATAAATAAAAACACAATTACCAAACCCTACCAGAGACCTTATAGTTAGGGTAGATCAGGGAATTCCACCTTTTTGGACCTCTCACATGTGGAAAAAGTTGTAGGAACTCTTGTGCAATGATTGCAATAGTGAATGTTCCTACTGCAAAGCTTTCTGTATCCAAGAAGACAATTGGGAGAAATAAAATCATAGTAGCCTAAATTCAAGGAAGCAGATGGCTCTGATTTTAAAAATCCAACACACTCACCTATGGATCTATTCCAGCATAGAAAAAACTGGCTGAGTGATAAGAATACAACATAAAGCAAAGTGAGATTTGAGCTCCAAATTGTAAATGAGCCTTGGTGGAGCAGTGGGCTAATGCCTCCTTAAGTAACACCAGCTGCCTGCAATTAGTGCAGGTTTGCATCCCACCAGGCTCAAGGTTGACTCAGCCTTCCATCCTTCCGAGGTAGGTAAAATGATGACCCAGATTGTTGAGGGCAATTAAGCTGACTTTGTAATAATGCCGCTGGGGGGGGGGGCGAAAGCCCTAATAAGCAGGCATATACATAGAATGAAGGCTATTGCTAAGCACATTGATTTGTGCTTTAGATTGTAAGCCGCCCTGAGTCTTCAGAGAAGGGCGGGATATAAATGGGATTTTTAAAAAAATGATCTATTTACAAAGAGAAAAAAAATTCCAAAACTGCAGGCTAAAGTTCAAAAAAGCATCCTAGAATATGAGAATGGCAATCCATTTTGATTCTGACATCAGGAAAACTATGGATCTATCTAATGACCACCAGGTTTGATTGATTGATTGATTTTCTGTAGCTGCCTATCTCAGTCAATGACTCGGGGTAGCTTACAACTCAAAAACAAAAAATATATTACAATTAAAAATACTAAAATCATTTTAGTTCTACTTGGGAGCATGCTGCTTGATTTTCTGAATATAAACAACAGTAGCAAAAACTTGTAGCACCTTAAAAAACAGAATTCATTTATTATTGTAGGGCTCGGGAAAACTTATGATCAATGAGAAAATTGGGAAATTTGTCATTTTTCAAGATTTGGGGTCACTTTTAAATCATATTCCTTGAATATTATATATGTGGGGGAGGAGGTTGTGGGTGCCATGTTGTTCTCCCCTATATTAATGCATTTGTCGAATCATTCCACTAGATCAGGGGTCGGCAACCTCGGCTTTTTTATGTTTATGTTTATGTTTTATTTGATTTCTATACCGCCCTTCTCCCTAGGGACTCAGGGCGGTTCACAGGGCATATATAAATAACGGTACAAAAGTTAAAAAGAAATTAAATCAATGCCCAGTTAAAACAATAATACAATACTAAAAACACCAAATTTAAAACCCATAATCCCCCATCAGGCCAGACCAGCTAATTCAAATAAGTGGGTCTTCAACCCGCGACGGAAGGTTCGGAGGTCTGATGCCATCCGGAGCTCCACCGGCAGTTGGTTCCATAATGCCGGAGCGCCCACAGAGAAGGCCCTCCCCCTGGGGGCCACCAGTCGGCATTCCCTGACCGGAGGCACCCTGAGGAGGCCCTCTCTGTGGGCACGTACTGGGCGGAGGGAAGTTGACGCCGGCAGCAGGTGGTCCCTGAGGTAACCCGGACCCATGCCATGTAAGGACTTGAAGATCATAACCAAGACCTTGAACCTCACCCGGAAGACAACTGGTAGCCAATGCAGCTCGCGGAGCAAAGGTGTAACATGGGAGTACCGGGAAACTCCCAAGACAACTCTCGCGGCCGCATTCTGCACCAGTTGGAGCCTCCGAGTGGTCTTCAAGGGAAGCCCCATGTAGAGAGCATTACAGTAGTCAAGGCGAGAGGTCACGAGCGCATGAGTGACCGTACACAAGGCATCCCGGTCCAGATAGGGCCGCAACTGGCGCATCAGGCGAACCTGGGCGAAAGCCCCCCTAGTCACGGCCACTATATGATCTTCCAGGGTAAGCCGTGAATCTAGGAGGACTCCCAAGTTGCGAGCCCTATCCACGGGGGGTAAGAGCTCACCCCCCATTGAAAGAGATGGAACATTTTGAATGTCCCGGGATGCCGGAATGTACAGCCACTCAGTCTTGTCAGGATTGAGTTGAAGTCTGTTCCTCCCCATCCAGACCCGAACCGCCTCCAGGCAACGGGACATCACAGCGAGGGCATCACTGGGGTGGTTTGGGGTCGAAAAGAAAAGTTGGGTATCATCGGCATATTGATGATACCCAACTCCAAAACCACGAATGATCTCACCCAGCGGTTTCATATAGATGTTGAACAGGAGAGGCGAGAGAACCGACCCCTGAGGAACTCCACAAACGAGAGACCTAGGGGCCGATCTCTGCCCCCCTGCCAACACCGACTGCGAGCGTCCCAGGAGATAGGAGGAGAACCACTGAAGAACTGTGCCTCCCACTCCCAATCCCCTGAGACGCCGCAGCAAGATACCATGGTCGATGGTATCGAAAGCCGCCGAGAGGTCTAATAGGACTAGGACAGAGGAATATCCCCTATCCTGAGCCCTCCAGAGATCATTCACCAGCGCGACCAATGCTGTCTCCGTGCTGTACCCGGGCCTGAAACCTGATTGGTAGGGGTCCAAATAATCCGCTTCATCCAGGACCAGAGGGAGCTGATGCGCCACCACACTCTCGACAACCTTCGCAAGAAAGCAAAGGTTGGAGACTGGACGAAAGTTGTTCAATACAGCTGGGTCCAAGGCAGGCTTCTTGAGGAGAGGTCTCACCACCGCCTCCTTCAAGACGGTGGGGAAATAACCCTCACTCAAGGAAGCAGATATAACCGCCTGGAGCCAGCCTCGTGTCCTCTCCCTAGCTGCATAAACCAGCCAGGAAGGGCACGGGTCCAACAAACATGTGGAGGAGCTCAGCCTCCCCATAATCCTGTCCACTTCATCAGGGGTCACAGAATCAAACTCTTCCCAGGTAACATTGACAAGACCGCTCGTGTCCTGATCGCCAGACTCTGCCCAGTTGGAGTCCAAACCGGTCCGAATCCGAGCGATTTTATCTGACAGATGTTGACTAAATTCCTCGGCATGACCCTGCAAGGGATCCTCCCTCACCTCCTGATTAAGAAGTGAGCGAGTCACCCTAAACAGGGCGGCCGGGCGATTATCTGCGGACGCGATGAGGGTAGAGAAGTAGTTACACCTCGCCACCCTCATCGCTGCGAGATAAGACCTAATGTAGGTTCTTAACCGCAACCGGTCGGGTTCGGATCGGCTAGACCTCCAACAGCTCTCTAGGCCCCGTTTCCGACGCTTCATCTCCCGGAGCTCCGCAGAGAACCATGGAGCTCGCTGGGATCTGTGCCGGGTCAGGGGCCGCAAGGGTACAACCCGGTCAAGTGCCTCAGTGGCTGCCCTTTCCCAGGCTTCCACTAAGGCATCCGCCGAGCTGTGAGCAATGGAGGCAGGTGGGGACCCCAGCGCCGCTTGGAATCTATCAGGATCCATTAAGCGTCTGGGGCGGTACCATCTAATTGGCTCCGTACCCCCACGGCGGGGGGTGGCAAAACGGAAGACCAGCCGCAGGAGATGATGATCGGTCCATGACAGGGGCATAATAAATGGAGAGCCCCCACCAAGATCATCCAACCACCGTCTAGATAAAAAAATCAGGTCAAGGGTGTGACCTCCCTCATGAGTTGGTTCAGAAATTACTTGCGTCAGGTCCATGGCCGTCATGGAAGCCATGAACTCCCGAGCTAGCTCAGATGAACCTCCCAGGGATGGTAGATTGAAGTCTCCCAAAACTATAAGTTTGGGAAACTCAACCACCAACCCCGAGAGGATATCGAGCAGCTCAGGCAGGGCTGCCGCTGTGCGACTAGGCGAAATGTACACCAGCAGCAAGCCCAACTGCGCCCCAGAACCAAATCTCACAAAGAGAGACTCACACCCGACTATCTGAGAAACGGTGGTCTCCCGCGGACATAAGGTCTCCCTAATAGTAACCGCCACTCCCCCACCCCTACCATGAGCTCGTGGCCGGTGTAGCACCCGGAAGCCTGGTGGGCAGAGGTCAACCAAAGGGACCCCACCCTCTGGGCCCAACCAAGTCTCCGTGATGCAAGCCAGGTCCGCATGCTGAGCATAGCTGGCTCAGGAATTCTGGGAGTTGAAGTCCACGAGTCATAAAAGAGCCGAGGTTGCCGACCCCTGCACTAGATTAAATGTAGTAAATAGGACAGAAATGTAGAAAAAAGATAATGTAAGCTGTGGAGCCAAACACCATCAAAAAGTACAAAGTACAGCCAATGAGTGCTTAGTTAAAACTTATTTATTTGCACAGCATAGGTAGTCCTTGACTTAAGACCACAATTGAGCCCCAATTTTTTTGTTGCTAAGCGAGAGAGTTAAGTGAATTTTGCCCCATTTTACGACTTTTGTTGCCACAGTTGTTGAGTGAGTCGCTGCAGTTGTTAGGTTAGTAACATGGGTTGTTAAGTGAATCTGGCTTCTTCATTGTCTTTGCTTGTCAGAAGAACGCAAAAAGTGATCACATGGCCCCGAGACACTGCAACCGTCATAAATATGAATCAGTTGCCTAGCATCTGAATTTTGATCACGTGACCGTGGGGATACTGCAACGGTCATAAGTGTGAAAAACAGTCATAAGTCACTTTATTCAGTGCCATTGTAACTTTGAACAGTTACTAAATGAACTGTTGTGATTCGAGGACTACCTGCATAAATATATGTCCATGTGCATTTAAATTCCTGTCCAAAGAGAGTAACATTCATTGCAAATGATCAGGTAGACATTAATTCATGACTTGTTAATCATTAAGATTCCATAATAAATTTGCTACATTGGACTTGCTGCTGCTATCTTCTAAAGCAAATTGAGACTTAACATTCACCACAGAAAGACCGTAAATAACCCAGAGCTGAATTGTTATATTGCCAAAAGTAATAAAGAAGTAAACTAATCTTTGAAAAGGCTGGTGAAAACCACTGCATGGGATCTAGAGATGCTGTTCCATCTCTTGCATGTTTATTCAGAAGTCTGCCTCACTGTATTCAATAGAATTTGGTTGCTAATAAGTGTGTTTAGGTTTGTTGCCTAAATTACCTCCGTGCCACTGGAAATCAATGAGAAAAGTTATTAATGAGGTAAGGTCCCATTAAAATTAGTGGAAACAAAAATATAGTCACTCCTTTATATGCCGACTCAAGAATATTCCCCACTGAGTTGAAAGGATTGATTCTCCAGATATGCGAATTGTTTTTAATTTTGCTAATATCAGACAAGGCAGGATGTGAACATTCTCATGCGCTAAAGGTGGATGCAAATACTCCTGGCTGCAGAGATTCCAGCAGTCATTACTAATATGTTTTCATGCTCTTCATGACCATAAATGTGAGAGATTTGTTTTGCTCTAAGAGTGTCAGGTGAGTTCTCTTCCCAGTATTTTCTATACTATGCACTGCTGCAGAATTGCAAAACACACAGATAGAGATACAATTTTTGGGTGGGGTGGGGGGAGTAGAAGCAGTTGGGGGAACAGAGGTATACATTTGCTGAAACAATCATTCTTAAAGTTGGTCCCTACACTTGGGATCTTCAGGCAGTTACCAGGGCCCAACAATCCCAGTGAATTTCATTAGTACCAGTACTGAGCTCATCCACTTGTCCAGCTTCACAGCTGTTGGCATCCTTGATAGGAGCAGCTGGAAGACACTCCCTGTTTTAAATTTCCAACAAAGACACGTAACATCCAATGATACCTTAATCCAAAGAATTGTGGGGCTTTTAAAAGGCAGACACGTCCAGTTGTATCTGAAACTGAGAAGGTATGCACCAACATTCAAGGATGTTTTATGCAAGCACTGTGTATACTTTCTTGAGAAAGTCTTCTCTTTATATTTTTACAAGCTCAAACAAATGTCCAACCTGTTTTATTTAAGCAAATTCAAGCAAAAAGCTATAAAGTATGGGGGAATATGTAGGTCTTTATGTGAGATAGAAACCATATCCCCCCACCACCACCACTTTCCTTTCTATGTTTGTATATTACTAATATCTTGTTCCTATTCTCTGATCAGCAACGAGAAAGTATGTTGGGGTAGAATTGTCCCGTATTTTATTGATTTAAATAATTATACGCCATTTTTTAATTTTATTTTTTCCCCTCTGAAACAGATTACACAAGAATTTGTAGACTTCTGTCTTAAGCTGTATCATTGCTCTGCTGCTACTGCCACTTTGGGAACTGTCCTTCCTTCTGAATTTGCAAGATGGTTTCTCATTAAGCCAGCAACACAGGGAATTTCCACGGTTCTGCAACAGGAATGTTGGTAGCTGACATAACAGAGCTTAGCAGCTTGCATGCCATGTTGCTCCTGCCCCTAAAAGTACAGTCCCAGGGCTGCAAAAACACATTTGTACCATTGTAAAATCAGAAATTTACTTGAGATAGACTCAAAAAGCTCAGCTTCTATCGACACTGGGATTTTCAATAACTTAAATGTTTTAGCCTGCAATGCAGATCCACCAATTGTTTGCAAGAATGGCACGTTTGAAAATGCCTTTAATAGCAAGCTCTAATCTCAAGACTGAAAATGCTTCAAGTGATGCATGACTTTTGTACCAAGGTGAACCAAAGCATATTAAGGAGACCTGAATTCTGATATCTAACTCATATGCAAATAAACTGTTTTTACATTCATTTTATCAGCTTTTGCTGGTCAAGAAAAAAAAGAGAGGACAATTTACAGGATTAATCTAAGATTACGGGAAATTCTATCTGTTTCCTCAAGTTGCTTCCTTGAAATACATCACAGCTAAATAGGCTATTTTTTTCAACGTTGTAAGAATTGGTAACTTGTTTTTTTCAAAAAACAAAAGTGATTAGATGCTGAATAAAAATTCTGTACATACAGCTTTGTAAAGAAGCTAAGAAATTCTTACCTGTTTACTCATATGTTAGATGATGTATGGATTATATTAGGAAATGTATAGCACTGACTAAAAGAGACAGGAAATTAGCCTAGTGTCTTCTTGGAAGCAATTCTTGTTTATAATCTGGAAATAGATGAATGGCTACATTGGCCTCCCTGAGAGTAAGGGCAATTAAGCATTGCATTTGGTGAAATGGTGGTTGTAAACAAATACATAAAATGTTGCACTGAAATCAGTATAGTTAATTAGCATAAAATTTCATACAGATAACATAAGCTAAAATTAAATCATTAAAAATCTGATAATTAAAATCTTCAGCTTCTTCAAGAGTGAGAAGTAATAACTCCTATCATATTAAAGCATAATTCAAAAACAAATCAACAGACTGAATAAAAAGACTTTTGCCTGCTTGCAGAAGCATAACAGAGAAGGATTGCTTAATTTTTATTGGCAAGAATTCTGTTTCATGTTGTTTTTATTCTGAGACCAGCCCAGAAACTCTATGCTGTATACTGTAATGTTATATATACACATGTGTGTGTTGCAATGTATATGTGAATGTATAAGCGTGCATACACATCAAAGCTATATTTTTAGAATTTTTTTAATCATAATTGATTCCATACCAGAGGGATATAGGTAATCACTTAATAAATGATGCATAGACAAAACCTGAAACTTTTATATAGACATAGAAATTTCTTAGGTCCTCGCACTCCTGACAGGTTAAAGAAAAGTTGACTTTCTGGTAGATCTAAGTCTCCCCCTCCCAAAAGCTGATTTTCTGGAAGTTCTGACTACCTATCCCAATTGTTTAAAGGTCATCTTGATATATTTTGCCAAGTAGAAGGGATGCATTGCCGTGGTTGCATTCAGGTCCTGTACAAACATGTAGTTTCAGCAGGAGTGGTCAAGAATAATAGAACCGAGCAGGCATTAATTCTACACTGCTCAGTTTCCTGAAATCAAGTTGCCTAATGTTTTAACTGAGCTAATGGTGAAAATGCAGAGAATAGGTGAATATTAGGGGGAAAAGAAATGACATTGCAATTGGTGTGTGGGCCACCCAATCGCAGAGGAAATAAGTGAACTTTTGCAAATCAGTTAAGCCAAGGTATGCAGGAAACACACTACTGTAGTAACAGGCGACTTTACCCTGACATCAGCTGGGAAACAAATTCTGCAGTGAGTGGGAGATTGAACAGGTTCGTGATATGCCTGACAACTTTATTCTCCAAATAATGGAAGAGGAAACTAGAGGGTCAGCTGTACTAGACTTAATTTTTACTAATAGGGATGAAATAGTTGAAGGAGATAACATTGTAAGAACTTTGGGAATGAATGATGATGTCACTCTAGAATTCACTAAAGGCAGGCTCAGGTAACTGAAGAAAGTCAGACTAATGTTTTAGACTTTAAGAAAGCTGACTTCAACAAACTAAGAAAGAGAATAGGAAGGATTCCATGGATGGAAATCCTAGAGGGAAAAACAGTTCAGGATGTTTGGGAAACTCAGAAAAACAAGATAAGAATCAATGCCTTTCAAGGGGCATCGAACTTAGTTCTCTTGTATGTAACAATTCTAAACTGATGATTCTTTTAACTCCTCTCCCCGGCCTGCCAGTCCTTTTCCTATATATAATCTATAGTTAATACGAATTTTTTTTAGTGTTCTTGAGATGCAGGAGAAATAGTTTTCTACTGTCAAAAACCTCTGCCTCATCCTAACAGCCTTCTCAGAGTTCCCATATTCTTCCTAAAATAGTGACTCTTTGTTGCCTTCCCCCTTTGTTCTGCATCACTCTGAATGGTGGTTTTGTTGCTTCCCAATGCTTTTTATTTTCTTTCCTGCAAAAAGCAAACTTGATGATGGGAGAATGTGCATCAGGCAGCTGGAGGCAGATGAGAGGAGGCTGGCTGCCATTTTTTGCAGTGCTCATTGGTCAGCTGGGGGAAATGGTCAGTTCACTGGTCAGGATAGGTTCAGTGAGGAGAGCAGCAATGAGGAAATGTTATAGAGGACATTAGGAATGAAGTTAGTGATACCATGGAATTACATGTAATAAGATTAATATTTCCCATGAAATGTCATTAAGTCAAAGGATAGTGTATTACAGAGAAATTGAGGAGAGCATGTTACAGCATTGAAAACTGGAAAAGAATCTCAAAAAAATCAGCACTTACAGAAATATGGATTGAGCAAACATAGCGAGTGACTCACATAACCATGCAATTGTATTTTATATTTACTTTTCACTTACTCTTAAATAATCATTGATTGTGGGTGATTATTAACTTGTCATGTTTACAAAAGATTAAAGGGTGGCATTCATGATTGTGGGTAGGAATTTGATAGGTACTTTATACTGTCTTTGAAATTCCCAGATATTAAAAAAGCAATGAATTAGGCAGAAAGTATATTCTGGTTATGTTTTGAAATAAATGTCAAATTTAATAAAATAAGCAATGGAATATTTTGTGTTAAATGAAATATGTTATAATTTCATTCTTTATTTTTTTCCTCTTCAGAGTGGCTCTGATCACTTATATTTGGTTGATTTTTGTGAATGAACTTGACTCAAATGTTTCAATTCTCTCCCTTTCCTCTTGGACCAATTCAATAGTTTGCTATGATGTCCTGTTTCAACAACTGGGTGATGACATAACAACAAAGAGTCCAGATGTAATTCTTGTTAGGAAAAACAACTGGGTTGACTTAAACATAGATGAAGAGTGATGAACTGAATCTGGTTTGAAGACTAGATCCATTTCCTCATCTGTTTTGGTAGGTTGAATAGGATATCAGCTGAGATGTCTTAGTTTGTCAATACCCTGCCAGAGCTGCAGAACAATGTCACATGCCTTGGATATGGGGTAGCAACAGTGGAAGATGAGCTTTTTAAATGTATCTCTATCACTGTGTGAACACGATAGGCTATATTGATGGCTAATTTGATTCAGCAACTCCCTTTTTATGTTTTATATTCCCCTTCTATCATCACTTTAAAGCTGCAATGCTCTTGTCAGGGCTTTTCCACAAGGGCTGTTTTTCCTAAGAAGAATTACATCTGGACTCTTTGTTGTTATGTCATCATTTGCAATTTGGCAGCTAAGCATTTCCATTGGTGAAGTTTTACCAATCTTTGTGAGCTCTTTTTTTTTCGTCAACAGGAATTTTTGCCTTGCTGCGCTTTTTGACACTAAAGCTGCAGCTGACATAACATTCTTTTCATAGGTCCTCACATGGGAAATATAGTTTCATGGAAGGCCTTTTCCAGCAGCTTCAAAAAGGGTTTTGCAGATGGCAAGACAAATCTATGCCATCTGCTAATTCCATGTTTAAAGGGATCTAGACTATTTTAACCTTTTGCTGATTCTTACAACAGTTTGCATGCTTTTAGTAGTCCAAGCAGGGAAACCAAGATAAAATTTCATAAGAGTTCTCTCCCCCGCCTCCATCACATCAGTATGGAATATGACATGCAAACACCAGGATAATATCACCCTAAGCAAAGAGTCGATCTGTAAAAGGAATATTAATTCATAATGCTAGAAAACTCCAACTGTTAATTATTCCAATATTTCTTGCTCTGCCAAGTGTGTCCCTTCAGAAATGTTTGACTTCTCTTGCTGACAACTTTTGGCTTCAAAAATGCTCTGTTTTGCTTTGGTCAGATCCGATTTCAAGTACTGCATCCAGATCATGGTATCAGCAATCAGAGACACTGGAATAGGTTCAGAGGAGAGCAATAGTATTCAAGAGATTAGGAATTCTTTCCTACAAAAAGAAATTGAACTAGGTAAATAAGTTTAAAAGTAAAGGTAAAGGTTCCCCCGCACATGCGTGCTAGTCGTTTCTGACTCTAGGGGCCGGTGCTCATCTCCGTTTCAAAGCTGAAGAGCCAGTGCTTGTCCGAGGACGTCTCCGTGGTCATGTGGCCGGCATGACTAGATGCCAAAGGCGCACGGAACACTGTTACCTTCCCACCGTAGTGGTCCCTATTTTTCTACTTGCATTTTTACGTGCTTTCGAATTGCTAGGTTGGCAGAAGCTGGGACGAGTAACAGATAAAAGATGACTGAGGAAGAATATGAAGTGGGTGATATGATAGCATTCTTTGGCTTTTAGGAAAGATATAATGGAAGAAGGTCAAGATCTGATCTTTTTAACATAAAATGTTCTGGAAATGTGAATATTGGATGCCTGTGGGCACCAGCAATTGATCTTGTATGAATTGGGAGGCAAGCCATTTTTGCTTAACGTGAAATGCAGTAGCTTGGGATGGGACACTATTGGTTCAGGATTTTTCTGCCAGTTCTGTGTGCTGTGATGCTACAGATACATGACTGGCTTTAGAACCATTTGAAAGAATTGGGGAATGGAAATGGTATAGCAGGGGTGTCAAACTGATGTGTCATGCTGAAACCGCGCCCACCCCATAGCTGGTAATGGAAAAAAAGTTGCAATACGTCGTGACACATCACGTGACATTGCGAGTTTATTATTAAATGCAAACCTGGATCTTTATTATTAGATATTAGGAATAAATTTTGTTGGCCCTGCATTTTCCAAGTACTATGCTTTGTTTTTCTCTATAGAAAAACATGGCACAATGAAATCAAGAGTTATTGATCACAGTACAACTATGTTTAACCAAATGGGAATGTATTTTTATTATTAATATGCATAGATTAGGAGTGCAATTGGAATGTGTTTTTTTCACAGTCCTGAATTTGTGTCCTATCATGAAACAAATTCAAAACTATGAATAATATACTGCATATATTATTTTATCATTCGAGGAGCATGGGACTGTTGGTGAACTCTAAAAAGTACAGATACTTAAAATGAAACTCACAAGGAGATGAGCTGGTCTTAAAGGTGTCTATGTTTTTATAGCAACTGAGATGGGCTGAAAAGAAAATGTTTGTAAGAGTTTGTAAAGCCCATTTGAGAGCCTTTTGACATCTTCTTGATCAACCAGGCATTTATTTCAAATCTTAGCATATAGAGCCCCAAAAAGAGCAGAAGAAGCCATTTTAAAGCAGTGTCTTATAAACTGATTGTCCTGAACTTTTGCAGTTGAGATGATTGATGCTATTTAATGACACTTATTTCCAGTGGACACTTCTTTCCATTGTCTGTTTTGTGTTCATAGCCTGCCAGATGTGAGGCTTAAAGTGCAATTACAGTGTTCCCATAAAACAAAAAGCAAAAAAGCAGAACAAAAACCCACAAAAACAATCCAAAAGCAATGCTTAGCTCCACTAAAATATTATATTTTTCATAGAAGAAACTCAGAGCAGATAACATGAGAGTTTCATTTATTTGAAAAAAGATAGTGTGCCCATTAGTTTAGATTGTTTTTATAGAAAAAAAGAACACTGTAATGTCTGCTAACTTTCAGAAGCTTCCTCTTAATTAGAAAACATATTAATGTTTCTAAACATCTGCATGTCCTTTTAAGTTTAAAATGATGAAACCCACCAAAAGAAGAATATATATATGTATGGGAATTAGATAATGTAATTTTCCATATTAATTCACGTTTCATCTAAATATCTAGATATCTAATATCTAAATATCTAATCTAATATCTAAATATTTAATGTGGCCTATATATAAATCTGATATACTTATGAAATCTTTCTGAGTGTAATCAGATAGGATGGATTCCATATTATGCAAAATCTAGAAGTATTTTAATTTATTTGACTAAGCCACAAATGCTGAGTACTTACTGAGTATGTTATATTACTGAGTACGTAGAGTATATATTATACTTATTGAGTTCTAGGCATAAATAACTAAGCAACAAATTGTGGTTTGCAAAGCACAGTGACTGAGTCTCCATAGTACCCTTTGCCAAACTTGAACAAAATCACACTGACAGTCCCTAGTCCTAGTGATTCAACAGGCAAAATAGCAGGTAGCTCTACAAAGCCTTGCTGGTTGAAGTTGTTGTTCAGTCCCAGACATAACAGGCTGTAACTTGTAACCAAGTGCTTTGGATAACCTGTGTGTATAGGCTGGTATGACATTGGTAGTGTGCCAGAGGAGAACCCACATTTCAGACAGATAAATTACATGCTTCGCATACAAAAGACACTGCTTCAGTTAAAACAGGATGAACAAGCAGCCTGACCTGAAATGACATGGTCACATGAAAGGATGTGAGAATGGCCCACCCTCTGATCTTTAATTTTGGAGGCAGAGGCAGGAAGGGTAGTCAACGAAAAAGTCAAATGCAATATTAATATATTGTAGAAGTGTGGTTGAACATATGAAAGAAAGACGTAACTGTGAAGTGGCTTTGAGCAACAACATCTACCAGGTGGTTTCTATAAGCCTGTAGCATGTTGCTGGTTCAAAAACTAATTAAAAAGATTTCCATCTAAAGGACACACAAGTTTCTTTTGAA
Source organism: Vipera ursinii (assembly GCF_947247035.1). Lineage (NCBI taxonomy): Eukaryota > Metazoa > Chordata > Lepidosauria > Squamata > Viperidae > Vipera > Vipera ursinii. The sequence continues at coordinate 26,396,462 of NC_139518.1, forward strand.
GGAACTCCAAATTTTCCTCAGATGGTGATAAAGGTGTTTAATTCAAGTTCTATCTAAACAAATAGAAGGATATCTGTACTGGTTTACTGTTACATGCTGCATTTTTGTTATTTCTCTATGACCAAATAGAAGAAGCGGTGGTACCCTTAGACTTGCTCCCTGTTTGATATGTGAATTACATTTTGTATGTAGTTGGAAACTTGTTTATTTTATCCTGGTTGTGTTACTCATAATTCTTTCACTTTGATTATTGAGGTTATTATAGGATAAGAACTTTTTTGTTGCAGAGATGGCTAGAGCACTCTGGAGCTTAGCGTGACTAGCAGATATAAATTGTATGGAAGCAATTTAAGTGGAAGGAAATGTCATATGGGCAGAATTTAAATGTGCAGACTTGTGGTATTGATTAATTTATTTTCTTTTTTCCTTCTCATTTTTATAAGAAAAGTTAATACCATTTTTCCCCAACTAGCTTGTTTATAAAGTCATCCGTATGCCTATGCTTAAGGATTGCCCAGTAAAATTATTCTTGGCAGGACTTAAGACTTGAAATGAATAAGGAGAGGTTATTTGGAAGTAAAACTTGGGCAATATATGGAGGATTTTGAGAAAAAAGAGCAAAGAAGAATTAAAGTCTTTCGACCTAACTATGGACAGGCGTTTTAGAGACTATAGTTCCAGCATTCATCTTTATTAGAAAAGTTATTTTAATGCTCTTCTATTATCTGTAATACAGGGACGTGGTGGCTCAGTGGGTTAGGACACTGACCTTGTCGATCAGAAGGTCGGCAGTTTGGCGGGTCAAATCCCGAGTGCCGCGTAACAGAGTGAGCGCCTGTTACTCGTCCCAGCTTCTGCCAACCTAGCAGTTCGAAAGCACGTAAAAATGCAAGTAGAAAAATAGGGACCACTACGGTGGGAAGGTAACAGCGTTCCGTGCGCCTTTGGCGTCTAGTCATGCCGGCCACATGACTACGGAGACATCCTCGGACAAGCGCTGGCTCTTCGGCTTTGAAACGGAGATGAGCACCGGCCCCTAGAGTCGGAAACGACTAGCACACATGTGCGGGGGAACCTTTACCTTTATTATCTGTAATACCTGACCTCTTTTTGCAAGTTGAGTTTCATATGCTACTCTTCCTAATGCAAATACCATAGATGAATTAGACCAACTCTTAACATCACGACTCAACGGAAGAGCTTGCCCTCAGAGAAGGAGGATAAGCTGGAGAAGACCTTAGAAGCTACTGAATGCACAGATCCCTGGCCTTGGTGCTGGGATTAAGGGAAAAAAACCCTAGCACTTTTGTTTTCAGTCAAAATTATTTTGAATTTTCTACGGACCCAGAAGAATGAGTGTCAAATGGAAAAAAAGTGCAGAAGTACCAGATTGCAAGAAGGAATTATGATGTATTTGGGAGTTGTTCTCCTCAATATCTTGCAATCTAACCTAACATTTTTCGTCTAGATTGTTGCAGTAACTCAGCTGCTAAGCCTTTAATTGACTTGGCTAAATATATTGTGAATTCACACATTGTTTCAGCAGTAATCTTTTACTACAACAGAGCTTTTAGTCCTTTATCTTCAGACCCATCATCTTCTAAGCTTTGCAGAGCTCATCTGGATTTAATTGATTCAAAAGACCCATTTTCAAAAATAAAAATTGAGTCGTATTAAGGAGCTTTTGCTTATGAATAAGACTTCTCTACTTTTCTGCCTTCTGGTTCTGAACTTTCAGCCATTTCCATTGTGCAAAGGCTTTGCAGTGTTTCCACTTCTTTGTGAAATTCAACTCTTAGGTCTCATAGTATAACATAAGATGGCCCAGATAGTGCCTTCTCAGTAGAAGCTGGTTCTGAAGTTCTTTGTAGATTTCCTTTCATGTGAACTCTTCTCTAAAATGCCATGATAACTGAGGACCTTGCCACAGAATCTACTCTAATTGCACCACTATTGTGTTATTTTTTCCCCAGACATATGAAACTTCTGTTCAGACAACATGCCATGCCACAAACAAATCACACATTTGACCTTATGCGTTATATGAATCCTGTCCTCTAGGAAAGTTTGAATCCTATAGAAGACACAAGAGGGTTACAATCTAATGTCAGCTGTTCCATCCTAAGGCTGGGTTTACATATCACAATAAATCACAACATTCTCTGTTTTTGACCCAACATCTACAGTACATGAACATAGCCACTAAGGTCTAAAAAGTGTAATTTATGATTAAGTGGATAAACAGTTCTGATTTATGCAGATGATACTAAGCAAAACATGGGATCTGCATGACTTATTAAAATATAGAAGAATATTACCATCCTTTATGTTAAATGGTATTTGATTTCAAGTAAATAGGATAAGTAAAATGTCAAGAGACAGCTAGGCCTGGAAAGAATAAGATCTTTTGTGTAGAACTCCCACACTAGATTCTGGCCTTGATGACTTGAAAATGTTGACCTTTGAGTATATGCTAAGATATAGTACTTCAGAATTAAAACCATGCTGCATTGAGCATGCAGAGCTCAGTTTTCATATTTCAGCTGCTGAGGCCTGCTGTGCCTGCATTTTCCATCAGGAATTTTATATAGGTAATTGGACAAAGCTTTGTGCTAGAGAAGACAGCCCAAGTGGGAAACAAATACCTTACTTCTGTTTGGGTTCAGACACTTTTAAATGGTTAGGCCTACATGATAGACTTTCAGGCGATTATAAAAAGATAAGCATTTCTGCAGGGTTTTTTTTTATGGCAAGAACATTTCTTGTTTGGATTCACTGTCAGTCCATTATTCCAGTCCCAAATATCTGTTGTTAACCATTTTATTTAGTTCAGTAATGCTTGATTCATAGCGAATCTACTTTAGTGTCCAGGAGTTTGTCTAGCAAAAGATGATCTCATTCGGGTTCTTGGCATTTTGAATGTGTTTTCAAAAAGTAGAACGCAAGGATTCTATTAATTTTTGGCTCTTTTAAACATTAAAATTTACAGTCAAAGTCTGCATTATTTACACTACTTAGGATTTTATATTTGAGTTTTTATATTACTTTATTGTATATAGGTAGTCCTACATTGGGACCAGAACTTCCATTGCTGAGCAAGGCAGTCGTTAAGTGAATTGCACCTGATTTTATGACCGTTTTGCCATATGTATTAAGCAAATCACTGTAGTTCAGTGAATCGTGGTGGTGGTGGTTAAACAAATCCATCTTCTCCTACTGACTCCCACTGAATCGTGGTGGCGCAGTGGTTAGAATGCAGTGTTGCAGGCTACTTCTACTGACTGCCGGCTGCCTGCAGTTTGGCAGTTCGATTCTGATCAACTCAAGGCTGACTCAGTCTTCCATCCTTCTGAGGTCGGTAAACTGAGGACTCAGATTATTGGGGGCAATATGGTGACTCTGTAAACCGCTTAGAGAGGGCTGTAAAACAATGTGAAGTCTAAGTGCTATTGCTATTGCTATTTTGGAAGCTGGCTGGGAAGGTCGGAAATTGTGAACACATGACCTTGGGATGCTGCAACCATTGTAAATGCCAGTTGCAAAGCACTCCCATTTTAATCTGTGGGGATGCTGTGGCAGTTAGAAGTGTGAGCATCATTGTTTAGGTCCCTTTTTTCAGTGCTGTTGTAACTTCAGATGGTTCTGAAATGAATAGTTGTAAGTCGAGGATTACGTATACTTTTTTCAGTTTTTATCAGAAGTCTATTTCACTACATTCAGAATTATGTTTGAGAATTGCAGTTTAAATAGTACTCTGATCTTTTACATCAAAGTCTTTGTAGAGAATTATACACTTGAGAATCATTGAAGTAATCTAGAGCAGTGCCTGTTCTTTACTGCAGGGGTGTGATGTTTCGTGACATATTGTGACTTTTTCCCCATTGCCGGCAATGGGGTGGGTGCGGTTTTGGCATGACACATCTGGCCCACAGGCCGGCAGTTGGACACCCCTATTTTACTGCAATATTATACAATAAGATAGCTGCTATTGTATGCTATGAAGAGTAGTGCCTTATTGTTTCTTCTTTTAAATTGATATCTGCAGTCCAGATTCATGGTACATTTTGGGTGAGTTTTTAATCCCACCCTTACTCATTCACTAGCAGCGTATTTTGGTTTCCAATACAGGTTGTCCTCAACTGATGACCACAATAACGCCCAGAATGCCTGTTGTTAAGTGAAACATTTGTTAAGTGAATTTTGCCCTATTTTACGATCTTTCTTGCCATATTTGTTAAGTGAATCACTGCAGTTGTTAAGTTAATAACATGGTTGTTAAGTGTATCTGGTTTCCCCATTGATTTTGCGAGTCAGAAGTTCACAAATGGTGATCACATGACCCCAGGACACTGCAACTGTCATAAATATGAGTCACTTGCCAAGCATCTGAATTTGGTCGCGTGACCGTGGGGATGCTGCAACAGTCGTTAAGTGTGGAAATGGTGATGAATCACTTTTTTCAATGCCGTTGTAAGTTTAACAGTCACTAAACAAAGTGTTTTAAGTTGAAGGCTGTATTAAGCATGTCAGCAGATTGGCCCAGTTTTAAGGGAAACTCTGCCAAGTAAATAAGCACTTACAGAACAGCAAGAATCAATGAAATTACCAAAATCGACTCCCCTCCGCCCTGTGCGTTCCCACAGAGAGGGCCTCCTCAGGGTGCCGCCAGTCAGGGAGTGTCGACTGGTGGCCCCCAGGGGGAGGGCCTTCTCTGTGGGGGCCCCGGCTTTATGGAATCAATTGCCGGTGGAGCTCCGGATGGCACCAGACCTTCGAACTTTCCGTCGGGGCCTGAAGACCCATCTGTTCGAATTAGCTGGTCTGGCCTGATGGGGATTATAGGTTTTTTAATTGTTTTTAATCTGTATTACTGTTTTATTGGGCAAGGGTTTAATTCTTTTTTAATTTTTGTATAGTGTTTTTTGTTTTTTATATATGCCCTGTGAACCGCCCTGAGTCCTACCAAGGAGAAGGGCGGTATATAAATCAAATAAACTATAAACTATAACTATAAAATGTTGTCACAAAAAACCCCAGTATGCTAGGAACCACAATTAAATCATGTTAATATTGAAGGAAATTAATACTGCAGACAAATATGTTACATTTAATGGATAGGTTTAGACATTAAACAATGCTGTTTTAATACTATACAATGAGGAGCTCTTTTTGTTCAGTATTTTCTTCATTTGTTGTTTATTAAAATAATTCAATAGTATACAGTCTTAGGAGTTACTTTAACATTTGCTATTATCATATTCATATTCATATAACAGTATTGTTCACAAGTATGCTGAAAAACTCCTTGGTAGAAAAAAGAAGCTATAAACTGTAAAAGAATTGAAAATTGCTGTGAAAAGATGAACAGAATGTAATATTTTTTCTGTTTAGAATTTTCTTTAACTTCTTTTTTACACACGTGTGCTATATTCAAACCTATTCCTTGGATTGAGAATCTGTAGCTCTACAGAATGGCCAATTGTAAGAGCTGCTGTTACGTTAGTTTTGGAATATACATAGGCAACTGGTTTGGGAGGCCTTTTTTTCCTAGAACATTCTTTTCCATAAATAAATATAGATAATAAATATAAATTTACAAGATATCTAATCCTATTAAAGAAACCTTACCTAATTAAGTTCCAGAACAGTAGACTTTATTTTTTTTAATAAAAAAAACATTAAAGAGCATTGGGGTCCCTTCCACGTCCAGCCAAATTAGGTTATCAACTAGCTTTCTTCTTTGAGTGTTCTCCTGATATGTAGAGGTACAGCTCCATTCCCAGCCATCTTAGCCAAAGATCATGGTGGTTGAGAATTATGTAAAATAATTATATTTAGTTTATAAGCACAACAAGAAAGATGAAATGTTTTAAATCAGTGTGACCATGGCCTTTCTGAAGGTTGAAGCTTCACTTTAAATATATTTTCAGTGACAAAGATTTGCAGGAGGAATATGTAATTGTGTCACCAAGACGTTGGGAGTAGGATGGGAATTTTGGCCATGCAGAGCTTTCATAGCACTGTTGTGGCCACCATCTTGCCTTCTTTGACCATATTCTTCATTTTCTCCAGAAAGGCTGTCTGGATGTCCAATTTGCTGTCCTTCAATCATAGTCAGCAGCCCATGTCCATTGAGTGTATGTTAACTTTTTAGAAAACTTGTGTGTATTTGCTCCTTAGTTTCTTTTTCTAAATATTTTTCTATGACTATAAATGGAATTCCCCAGCACGTGCTGATATCTCCATCTTATATTTAATAACGTAATTCTGATTTTATGTAGCAATTTCTCTATTAATCTTAACCCAGCCTTCTGCAAAGTGATACCCTTCAGGTGGGAAGGGATTACAATTTCTAGAATCCAATAGAAGAGAACATATGTAGCTCAGGGTTGAATTCTGGAATCAATCAACCTCAGACAGCAGCAAGGATCTCACAATTTCTAGAATTCCTCTCCAGATGCATCTGAAAAGACAAAGATTGTGAATGTTGGCCTATTGTTCCCATAAATAGGAATCCCAATAGGAATCAGGGCTGTCTTCCTAACAAATGCCTACTCAAGATTTGATCTCTCCCAGAACAGCTTCTTATTTTACATATCCTATCCCATCACCCAACTCTTCTTGTTTTTACTATTGCCCTACTTGTTTAGCAAGACTGACTGACATGGCTTGCAAGACTTGACTTTTTCTAGTCAATGCTACCCTTGCTATTTTTTTTACTTTATACTGATTTTTCTCTAAGAGAATTATTAACAATTTTATATTTGAATTTCTACATTTTCACAAGGTCCCTACTCCTAACAGAATGGCACTTGTTCTTCAGTGACCACATTCTCAAAAAATGTAATATAAAGCAGATTTGCACAGCCTAATACATGCAGAGCCAGCTGTAGCCCCCTAAAACCTTGGGTGCGGTCTCAAAGATCATTAAATGTTTTATTGATAATAATCATATTACCTAGAGTTAATGTTAATATTCATTGTAACTATTTAAACACTTCCACTGTAAATAATTTATATAAATCTACATAAAGTAAATACATTTTCTATTCCACTTCCCATCCAATAAACCAAGATCAAATCAAGGCCAAAATCAGCCTTCAGCTCAGAAAAAAGTTATGCATATTTAAAGGTAAGCATCTTTGTTTGTCCATGATATGTACAAGGCCAGCTTTCCACGGCAATGTTGCAAATCTTGTATATTGGTATAGTCCTCTTGTTCAGGCACATGGTATTCCAATTGACACAGTTCTGGAAGCTACAAAGTCCTCTAATAAAGATTAGCTGAAGACTCAGGGCTCTATAATAAAACACTGTGCAGGTAAATGAGATGTGGGATTATGTATATAGTTTCTGTTTACTATGTTCCCAGCAATTATCACAGCATTGTAGAAGAATGGTGGAGAGCAAGATTAAAAATATGCCAACAGCATGTTGAAACAGAGGTGTAGGAATGTGAAAAGCATAATGGCAGGCAACTAGCTCATACTATTTTATAATATAAAGGATAGGATCCTTAGCTAGTTAAATACCCTATGGCAGGGGTAGGGAACCTTGGCTCTTTTATGACTCGTGGACTTCAACTCCCAGAATTCCTGAGCACAGCTGGCTCAGGAATTCTGGGAGTTGAAGTCCACGAGTCATAAAAGAGCCAAAGTTGCCTACCCATGCCCTATGGGATTAATATGTTCGAGATTGGAAAAACAAGATGGGGTCTTGAAAATTCCTCTAGTTTTGACATTAAAGTCTAACCACGAGATGGTAATGTAAGTTTAGTATAGTAGCTAAGGTTAGAAACTAGAAGGACATGAGTTTTGGTTCTCCCTTAGGCATGAAAGCCGGTTAGGTGACTTTGGGCCACTTTCTTTCAGCCCAACCCTCCTCACAGGATGGAGCATCGAGGATATACAGCAATTTGATTTGACTAAAAATCAAGGCAGGATAAAAATCTAAGAAATGAGTAAGACTGAATCCACTAGAGCAACAGGCCAGGTCCTGAAATAAATCATACACAAGTTCATAAAATATTTTTGAACTGGATCTTGATAGACAAGGTGTTTCTTACACTGTTTTTTTTTTTAAAAAAAATCACGAGCTACTTGATAACTCTTATTCTGACAATGTGTAATTAAAGCCTAGGGTTTATGAGTTAGAAATGTTATATACTTAATTATAGAAAAGAAATTGGATATATGTGGTCTAGAAGATAAAGTGTTAATGAATGGACCAACATTTCTCCAGGAGCTTTGCTGTGCACTTGAATTTCGGATGAACGCAGGCCAAATGTTTCAGAAGGATGGGAGAAATTTCATGAATATATTGCAGTAGGTAATGACGTCGAAGACTCAATTCAGGGTAATACTTATCTCTTTAATAACTTCTCCAGTGATCAGTACCACAAAGCTATCAGTTAAGCAAAAAGTGTGCCTCCATACTTTTCTAACATATAGAGCTTTTTAATTTATAATAAATGTCATACAGTTACTAGATTTCTATGCTACCTAATCTCTTGAGAGCTTAAGGACATACATAGCATTCCTTCTTCCAGTTGTTTACCTACAGCCCCTTAGGGATGATTGGGCTGGAACTCTCTGGTCTTATGTCTGTGTTATTATATTACACTGCCTTCCTAAGCTTAGTGTAAAGCTTTTTCAGCCAATCCTAAATTTTGAGGGTGCTTACGCAGGGAAATGCTTTCATTCCTAGTTATGCTCCACCGATTAAGTAACCTGGACTTAAGAAATATATACGCAGATGAACAGATGCAAATGAGGATTTGAAAAATGTGGACTTTTACTGCTCTACCTTGTCATCAAATGGTTCCTGCCCCCCCCAAAATATATTACAGCATATTCCTTGTCTGTTTATTCTCTGTTAATGTTTCCTGTTATTCCTTATTTTTCTGTTACTAAATTCTTAGAATTATAACTGAGTAGGCAGAATGACTGAGGTACTCACATGAAAACAAGTTGGTTGATAGTTTCTTGTTTATATACCCAAAAGCCTACCTTTTCCAGTTGACCAAAAGAAACAGGTGAGTTTGCCACTCTAATCTTAGACAGGTAATGTAGCTGGTCCATATGCATTAATCAGTTATCACTATAATGACCATGGCCAGAGAATGTAGTAATTGCTGGGCTCAAGAAAGAGAATCTTAGATAAAAAATTGAACCGCATACAGTGTTTTGATTTTTTTTAACCATTTTGAAATGAGATCAGTGTATTTCTTTTATATAGTAGTTGTTGGAGAGAAAAACTGACTAATTCCAAATGGATGTCTCGTATGGTACGGATATTGCCTCATAGAGATTTCCTCTTTGTATCAGGATGGCTACTATTATAACAGTATTGTTATCAGACTTCTCTCTTTTTATCTGTGAAACACAGATGTCTGATTCATTTTCCTAAGAAAAACAGGATGCCGTAGAGCACCCTGACAATAGCTATTACTGACAGTAATATTTCCAAAGGTCCTAAACAATGAGAGAAAAAGTAAGCTAATAATAAAATGTAGTGATGTAGTAATCTCTTTTTCCTCTTGCAAGTTTTCCACAAACTCCTTTTTTTCCTTCCAGTATTTCCATGTATTTATTGAAGTTAAAATTACAGATGCAAATCAGGAGCAAGCAGCATGTGATTAAAAATGGTGGTGTCTAAAGTAGTTCCATCTCTGAACATCTTGATTAAGGGATAGATGATGATCTTCTGGACACTTCTTCCAGTTAGCAAGTTGTTGCACAATCCTTTGCTAAGCTTCTGTGAGAACGTGGTATGTCTGTGTAAATCTGCAGGGATACTTGACAAGATTTTTTTCTGTGATGAAAATAAAATGGCTCTACATTCCACAGCTAACCAACGGCCTTCATCCTAATAGTGCTGAAGATGTTACCCAGGTGGATAATAAAACACCTGCAAGACTAAGCTCAGAGAACCCAAATTTCAGTTAAGACAGAAAATATAGAGCATTGGAGACACAGAATCAAGTTTCTAATGACCAAAGAACTAGAGGATTAAGAAAGAAGAAATAATAGGATCCAAAAATCTTAAAGAGAAGTAACAACATGGACAACGATCTGAGTTGGACTGCAATGGGACCAAAAAGTTATGAAAGCAGCCACAATCATATTGTCAGCCCTTTCAAGTAGCAGAGACAGAAACTCAAAGCCATGACATGGTTACTGTAACAGAATCTTATAAGTCGGAAAGCGGTTTCTTTCTGCTATCTTTATGTTATATAGCAGGGCTTTTCAACCTTTTCACCAATTGTACCACTTTTAGAATATGGCAGTATTCAAGTACCACCAGTCACCTAGCAAGGTGTCAAAAACTTGACAAAAAACAACAACCCGGAAAAAAGTGATAAAGTACAGGTAGTCCTCACCCCCCCTTTAATATCCTCTCTTCTCTCACCCCCTTTTATATCCTCTTCTCACCCCTTTTAATATCCTCTCTTCTCTCACCCCCTTTAATATCCTCTCTTCTCTCACACCCTTTAATATCATCTCTTCTCTCCCTTTCAGCAGGACCCAGGCAATGCCTTGCGCAGCTCCAGCTGAAGCTCTGCCTGAAGACTGTGTGAGGCCGCCTGCACCCCCAATCAGCTGGAGCTGCACACACTGATCCTGGGCTCTCTGCAGGACCCAGGCATGTGATGCCTCTCGCAGTTCCAGCTGAATTTTTGCCTGAAGACTGCGTGACGCTGCTTGCTACTCCCAATCAGCTGGAGCTGCGCGCGCTGATCCTGCTGATCCTGGGCTCTCTGCAGGACCCAGGCAGGCAATGCCTTGCGCAGCTCCAGCTGAATCTCCGCCTGAAGACTGTGTGAGGCTGCCTGCCACCCCCAATTAGCTGGAGCTGCGTGTGCTGATCCTGGGCTCTCAGCAGGACCCAGGCAATGCCTTGTGCAGCTCCAGCTGAATCTCCACCTGAAGACTGTGTGAGGCTGCCTGCCACCCCCAAGGCCGCCACCAATCAACTGGAGCTGCGCGTTTTGATCCTGGACTCCCAGTAGGACCTAGGCAATGTGCAGTTCCAGCTGACTTTCCCACAAGCCTGTGTGGCACTGCTGCCGCTTCACCTCATCCACTTTTGCACTTTTTTAACTTTTTTTTTTACAGTTCTGTTCAACCCGTCGTACGCGTACCACCTGCCAGGTGCCAACGTTCCACTAGTGATACGTGTACACTGGTTGAAAAGCCCTGTTGTAAAGAACTAGGAAGAAATAATTTTAATATATTTTCTCCATCACCATTCCTGGTTTGGGCTCAGATTTCTTTTATCAAACTCTTGTCTAGACTGTAATTCTTTTTCCTATTTCCCAAAGTTATTTTCACAGTCTTACACATACCATTGAAGTCCTACATCCATTTAAAATCTAAGGAATTGATCATACAGTTGTGGTCCGATCTTAATATTTTTATCCATCCATCCTGAAGATGCTCCGATGGAAATAAAAGGTTATTTAGGAAGACATAGAAATTGCTGAAAAAATGATGGTTGTGGAATGTCTACCCCCTCCCCAGAAATATTAATGCAACCCCTTATATTTTCCAAAGGCTTTTTGCTTGAAGCACAGACATTCTGATTCATTGAGTCCTTAGCTCTTGCTTCCCCAATTTAATGCCCTCCAGATGTGTGAATAACTTCCATCATACCATAGCTAATGGAGCCACCTGGAGAGTATCAGGCAGGAAATGTTGTTCTAAACTTAAACATGTAGTTTTGAAGGGAAGTGTCACTTTGTTCGGTGGGATTACTTCTGAGTAAATTAATGCATTGGCAAATATTCTTTGTGGGGAAAAAACATCTAAAACGTTGCATTTACCACTTCAGAGAAATTGTTGTCTGAGATCCAAAAACCCTGTTATCGTTTTAGTTTTTAAGAGTTTATATGGGTCTAGCTAACACTTTTAGGAGGGCAAATTCATTGGGGTAGTCTTAAGCAGCTGTCAAATATATTGATTTCCCTTTAAATTAAGAATGAAGAATGAAAGCAGATAAATTGAATCTTTCCAGTTGAAAACATTTTGTGGTTTTAGATTTTGAATAGGTGATTATGATGATGAAAAAGTTATTATTTATTTATTTATTTAGAAGATATGTCAAATGGCAATAGAAAAAATATTTCTTTCTTCAACTCAGTACTGCCATTTAGTGACATTTTTGCAGCTCTTGTGTTGTACCTCTAGAAGAGTAAAAAGATTGACAGAATTCTTGAATCAATAAAACGTTTGCAAATGTTTGCCTGTGATAAGTTTTTTGTGCTTAATATACAAAATAGAATTCATTGAGAATCAGTTGGGTTTGAAGTCTGTTTAAATGCTTCTGCTCTTTGAGCAGCCTCTTAGATTACAGTTCCTACAAGAGGCATAGACACTGCATTGTTTCACAAAGTTTGGATATGTTGCACATGTATTGATATCCATTGTTAAGAATCCAAATGCACGTATGTTGGATGTGAAGAATAATGTCACATTTTACCAATGGAAACCAATATGCAAAATAGGCTTTAGATTCTTTTTTTGTGCCAGAATATTTTTACTAGGAAAATGTAATACATTTTAAAGCAAAGATTAAACAGTAATTTTAAAACAAATATGTAATCTTTGTTAGTAATCTTAGTAAATGCAAATCAGATTAAAAAATAAAAATTAATGAAATGACAAATGCTAATTTCTGTTTCATAAAACTTAACCTTCATAAAAGACATTCAGGATGAAACAGAACCAGATGTCTTTATTTCTGTGGATGCCCTACAGAATGCAGTTGTACTTCTTGACTAACTGAGATTATTAAATTTGTTTTTATGCATATTCACCAATTTTTTGAGAATTATACATGGAGAGAACTCATACCTGCCCCCATCCTCAATCTTTGTATATTTAGTGGCAGTTGTCCTCCGAACAGTATTCTGTAGAATTCTACATATGTCTGCCAAGTTTTCACACACATTGCTTAGAATTTCTGCTCAAAAATGAGAACTCAGCAAGTGGAACCTTTTTGCAGTTCAGCCTTTTTACCTTTGAAGATGTGAACAAAAGTTATAGATTTCTTCTTTGAAATCCTCAATATGGTGTGGTGATAGCAAAAATGTGATAGTCCAAGCAGAATGGCCTGTCTCTCATTTTCTTTGATTCACTTATAAAAGGGACAAAATGGTGACTTCAATCTTTTATCAAATGGTGTTGCTGGCATGTACTAGTGTACATTGGTCAACTAAAATGAAATGCAGTTTCCCTTCCCTTATTATATGCACAGAAATAAAATCCATATGGAATCTTGATATGACATAGTTTGTAAAACTTTCTCCTACAGGTCTGCATAACGTCTGATCTGAAAGTCAAAATAAAGCCAACTAATCATTTATTAAGGGACGCGGTGGCTCAGTGGGTTAGGATGCTGAGCTTGTCTATCAGAAGGTCGGCAGTTTGGTGAGTCGAATCCCGAGTGCTGCATAACAGAGTGAGTGCCTGTTACTCGTCCCAGCTTCTGCCAACCTAGCAGTTCGAAAGCACGTAAAAATGCAAGTAGAAAAATAGGGACCACTACCGTGGGAACAGCGTTCCATGCGCCTTTGGCATCTAGTCATGCCAGCCACATGACCACAGAGACGTCCTCAGACAAGCACTGGCTCTTCGGCTTTGAAACGGAGATGAGCACCGACCCCTAGAGTCGGAAACGACTAGCACGCATGTGCGGGGGAACCTTTACCTTTACCTTAATCATTTATTGCATTCCACCAAGATCTCAAACTGAATGCTATCCCTTCCTAACGTGGTGAAAACAGAGTGATGTTAAGCTCCTCTTATGCCCAAAAAATATGATTAACTGGTTAGTTGGCCTTGACATAACTTGGCAAAGCCTAACTTCAATTCTAACCAGATGGAATTATTACTTACTAAGTAATTATTACTTATTAAATCAAATTAGGGAAGCTGTGTGGCAGCCTGTAGTTGCAAGACCTTAAACCTGGGTTAGATCTGAAGTTAGGCTTTGCCAAGTTATGTATTCTGCTCATGGAAACTTCAACTTACTCCATTGAGGCCTTTGATGATTTTGCTGATATCAGTAGGGGCAAAAATGCAAAAACAACATAAATTTTGGTTTCTATCTCAGAATTATGATGTCAAACATTCAGCATGTCATGGTTCCTACAGACAGAGACAAATAAAGCAAAACTCCAAGGCTTGCAAATTCCTCAAAGTACATGTTTATTGACACAAAGTATCTGCACTTCAAAAGTGAAACCAAGTCTGAAGAGATGCATAACAATTCCCTAATACAAAGCTAAGAAATCCCACCCCTAAGGCTATGCAAGCAACTCCGTTTCCCCACTCAGCTTGTTGGCGGACTTTGCATGAAATGCCCAGCCCGCAGTCTCGGGAGCAGCTGTTGACCTTGGTTCCCATGAGAGAAAGTCTGTTTTGTCTAGCGCAACACCTGGCAACCCCCCCCCCTCTCTCCATGGTATGTGTGAAGTAGAAATGAGAAGGAAAAAATGGCTGCAGCCATGCTCATTCTAAACTTGACACAGCACTGATCAAAGCATGGTCTAAACAGCATGAATTATTTCTACAAATTTTTAATATACAACAAACTTCTAATTTTCCAAAGATCACTTTTTGAAAATACTTATTACTCCAAACTTTATTTATTTTCTTTTTGGACATATATCCCAACTTTTCACAGGAGTCCAAGGTGGCCTATATAGTGCTGCTTTGATTTTTCTTCATAACAATCCTATGAAGTAGATGGAGCTGGAAGAGAGGCACTGAGCAGAGAATGCAAAAAGGACAGTCCTGGATTCCATTTATTATTATTACAATTATTTGATTTTTATCTTATTCATTTATTTAACTCAACTCAAGGTGGTCAACATACCTAATTCTCCTTCCTATTTCCCACACAGTAATGCCCCTGGTAGGTGGAGTGTTAATCATTAGAGAAGATCTACTGGCCCAAAGTTACTTTCACTTGGCCTACAGTAATTCATCTACTAGCCACCAGAGATTCCTAAGAATTGAAGGAGCAAAAGTACTTAACTTTGGGCTTTTCATTGGGGTGGGAAGAATTTTAAGTGACTTAAGGCACACTTTTTACTTCTTAAGTCCCAAGTCTCTCCAGTTTGGAATCACTTTGTAACCTGACCTTGTCCAATTTTGGAGTATATTCTGCAGCGTGCGGTCCAAAACGTAGTGTAGCCCTAAGTAATAAGTTGCAACTGGGGAAAAAATTGTAGCATTCCAAAATATAAAATATGTGTTTTAATATAGGTGACCTATATTCATTTCTGCATTCAATTTGTTGTTTTATTGCCAAGAGGTATTTTCAGAAAATTTGGCCCAGAGATGCAGCAGTAATCTCTTCTCTAGCAATCTGTTTTTATTGCATAGCAATTTGATATCCTCACTTTAAAATTATTAGAATAGAATGTCAGTTGTTCTGTACCCTTAAGGAAGCAATCTCTGAAAACTCTACATAATATAATGCTGCCAATGTGAAATGCACTTGTAATGTAAGTGTACTTGTGACTTTTTGTCCAGTGTAGACCACAGCCTTCAGGGCACAGAAAATTATGTATATTTCCAAGTCTTGGTAAGCATACAGCTGAAGAAAGACGCTTTCTGTATTTTAGGACTACTGACAGAGCAGCACAGTTCTTTAAAAACTTCCATATAGAATTGCTCCTTTGTGTAAGTCTCCTTTGAGTTGAGTGTGACCCCTGATGACTTCTTGTAGACCTTGGCAAGAATAGAGAAGTGCTATCTAGTTCCCTCTTCCAGGATTTTATTTTATGTTTTATTTTCCAATCTGGCCCACAGTCCCATCCAAGTACAGAACAGATCTGTCAATTTTTTAAAATGAAAAATACCTAAAATTTTATGAAGCTTTAGAATATTTAAGACTTTTTCTATATTATCTAAATAATCTACATATCTATCAAGAGAATTATATGGTATTGCAGGCTATGGATCGGGGATTGAGGCTAATATTTAATGATGAAAGTGGCCTAATTTAAACAACAATTGAATGACAATTTCATATTCTTGGCTACCACACTTGCTTAGTATTGTTTATAGATGTGTCTTGGGAATACTGATTTTATTTTTTAGACAAAATCAGCAATTACTGAAAACAGTAGTTTTCTTAAGCTTTCCTTGATAAAAATACATGCAAAATAAGATTAGCAGACTTATTTTTGATATCTCATTGTTACATCTAATTAATACCAGTTTTTTCCCATTTATTTGTTGCTTTTAGTTAGAAAACTGAAAATGATCCATCAAGACTTGTTGATTTTCCTGCTGCTCTTAGCATTGTTTTCTTGTGAGTAAAATGTTCCTTGAAGCAGCTTCCTACTGGCTTTTGCCAGGAATAAGCAAGAAGTTTGGGGCATATTCTAATCTAAACAATCCCAACCAGCAGTTAGTAATATGGGAATATGGAAATCTGCTTGGGTTTTTTTTAGTGGTAGAATTAGGATTGACTTGTGACATTTAGAATATGACAAAACATGAGAATACATTCAACAGTTAAAATGATAAAATACGTTATGATAAACTATAAAAGGGACGCGGTGGCTCAGTGGGTTAGGACGCTGAGCTCGTCGATCATAAGGTCGGCAGTTTGGCAGGTCGAATCCCAAGTGCCGCGTAACAGAGTGAGCACCTGTTACTTGTCCCAGCTTCTGCCAACCTAGCAGTTCGAAAGCATGTAAAAATGGAAGTAGAAAAATAGGGACCACTACGGTGGGAAGGTAACAGCATTCCGTGCGCCTTTGGCGTCTAGTCATGCCGGCCACATGACCACGGAGACGTCTTCGGACAAGCGCTGACTCTTTGGCTTTGAAACGGAGATGAGCACCGGCCCCTAGAGTTGGAAACGACTAGCACGCATGTGCGGGGGAACCTTTACCTTTACCTTTAAAGTATAAAAACCATAGCACCAATCCTAAATCACTTATCACCATTAGGCTTAAAACACCTTGCAGAAAAGTTCCATCTTCAAGGTCTTCCTATTGCTCCTATACCTTTCCTCTATTAAATAGTAGTACTGTGGAAAACACTGCCTCCAACCTCCCACCCTTTTTACCTGATGTCGATAGGGAATCATAATCATCCTCATCATTCCAGATGGGTCTAGTTCTACTTGTAGAATATGGCTCTGAAGTTGTCTGGAAGCCAGGCAGTGAAAGATAGCATTTTAAACAGTACTCTGAAACATATCGAAATGCACTGTTACGTTGCAATAGCATTATCTCCAGTTAGCATGTAGGCTACTGTATTGTGCATTAATTGCACTTTTCAAGTGGTCTCCAAAGGTAGCTACATGCAAAGAATGTTGCAGTTTTGTATTCTGATGATGTTGAAGTTTTGAGTTATACCAGGGTGTCTTACTTTGGATAGGGCCACAGCTGACACACCGGCTAAAGCTGAGTGCTATAAAGGCTTCTCTGGCCATGATATCCTCCTACAAATCCAACATAGCTGCAAACCAAGGGTAATTCACAAGTCATTCTCATGATATCCCATGTGGCGTTTAAACCAGAGCCAATAAAATACCAAATAGTTTCCATCTTGCTTGGTATCTTTCATACCATGCAGTCCCCAAAGGCTCAAGATATGTAGTTATGACTTCCATTGGGTTGGAAAGTCAGGTATCCAAATTGACTTCTGATGGTCTAAGGCAGACATATGGTGCAACGTATTGGGATGGTTTTGCCATTGCTGACAATGGGGTGGGCGCGGCTTACGCATGATGCATCCAGCCGCAAACGGGCAGTTTGGCACCCCTGGTCTAAGGACTCTTAAAGTGCTTTTAAAAAATGATGAGGATACCAACAAGGTGCCTAAAAGTTATAAGGCACCTACCAGCACTCTGTTTATGGTTTCCACAGTTTTCTTCAGCATGGATTGGATCAGAAACATAGGAATATTTTTGCACTTGGCACCCAATGAGAAAAATAGGCCTGTTAAAGTTTTCACATACGTTAGTATTTCCCATTTAAAGAAATTGGCAACATGGGAAAAGGCCTCAGTTTTAGACAGCTTAAATGTTCCAACTATCTAATGTTGATTTACTTTCAGATCTTCCTAAGTCTCATTCTCTTATACTACCTCTTCTCCGATGTTTAGAGTGTCTGTAATATCATTTTTCTTTGTTAGAAGAATGTAATTTAGAGATGGGTCATAACCACTATGTCAAAACTGGCATTGTTTCTTGTGTCTTCTCAGTAAGTCTTGCCGACTCTTAGATCTTTGATTTGTAGGCTTGTGTTAGGTAAGTCTTGGCATTGGCACTGATTTGCCATCCTTTTTCAATTGAGGTCAACCAGCAGCCAGCAGACATTCTCTTTATTTTGGAAAGGTTTCATTTGGACAAAAGCTTAGCCTTTTAACCAGAGCCTGCTTGTCTTCTGTTTTTGATGGCAAAATACCATGTTTCTCAGTCATTTTCAAGCATTGACTGTCTGGCAGGATTTCCTGGATACATAGTAGTTTTCAGACTATGAAAGGCTAGCATTCTGATCTTTACAGATTGGTCGAATTATTTGCATAGTCTCTTTTTTTCTTATTGGAGAAAGTTCATTGCTGGGGAAGAAGGATATGTAAACAAAACAAAAAAATTAGGGGTCCTTTGCACTCTGTGAGATTGGTTGTTTTCTGACAGACATTTCATCATCCAAACCAGGTAATATAATCAGTGCTAGAAAAAGTAATTAGCTCATTTCATCCTTCTCCTTTACTAATCAGCCTTATGTTATTCTATGGGGAATTGGTCCACCAACCCAAACTCCTTCTGCCCTTCAGATATGATGACCTGCAGCTCCCAGAATCTCAAGCCAATATAGAATTATATGAGAGCATCATTAGGATTATTCTATCTGTCTTCACTTCCCCTGTTAATTTTTCTCTCACCTCTGGTTTGAAGGCATGTATATGTAGTTTAGAGCCTAAGCTACGTCTGAAGGCTATATGCTTTGGAAGCACATTTTTCTAACCTTGAGGTGTTCCAGTTGTGTGGACTGCTCCAAGACTTTTAAAAAGGGAGAGAAGATACATTAACCATTTACAGTAACTCCCTATATGCTTCCAAAGTGATTTTGATTTCTATACCTTCAAACTTCATTGCCGTTTTAGTGCAAATTGGGACTACAACAGAAACCAAAAGTTCTGTTGTGCTCCTGACTGGATCTTCATATGCCATGTTTACTTAACATTTTAAATTTTAATTTGACTCTGGGTCCTCTTGAAATCTGGGTCTGCATAAGACAATGTGGATCAACAAAGAAGCAGTAAAGCAGGCTTATAGAAATAAACCACTGCTGGTAATATTTTTTATTTATTTCAGGGAAGTAAAAACATTTGTTAGAGAAGTTAATTCATGAAAGTCCATTGTGCTGACATTTGGAAACTCTTGACTAGAATTGGAAGGAAAAGGCATTTTGTCATTGGAAAGTTTGAGCAATGCTTTGCACGCTTGCAGGAAAGGCATCATGGAAGCCTTTAAAACCTGTTTTAACAGTTTTGGTCAGTGATCTAATAATAATAATAAGAAACTTTTATTGTCAAAGTACAACATGTGTACATTAAGATTAGCTGAGCCTCCCCCCGTGCTCTCTCCCCCCAACACACAGTGACAACAAACCCTCCATCCCACCACACTATGTTAACCAACTACACCACACACAATACCAGGCACAATAAACTTTATCAGATAGTGCCAGTAGAAATTCATTTTTCTGTTAGGCGGATTGCAAAGCCAAGACGATCTTAAGAAGTTTATGGTTAGTTTCTTGTTAATGGATCCCCACAATAAAGTAGTCTGTGGTGACCCTGTGCCAGTGGAATCTCCTTGCAATTTTGTTTACTCAATTATTGGTTTACCTAAGTAGTTTTAATTGAGGGCTTAGTTGGGAGCCCACCATTTTACAGAAAGTCCTCAACTAATTGGGACCAGAATTTCAGTTGCTAAATAGGTCACTAAGTGAGTTGCTCCCAATTTTACAACCTTTTTTGCCATGGTTGTGCAGTTTTAAGTGAATCATGTGGTTGTTAAGCGAATCTCGCTTTTCCATTGACTTTGCTTGTCAAAACCGGTTGGGAAGGCCACAAATGGCAATTACATGATCTCCAACCATCGTAAATACATGCTGATTGCCATGTGCCTGAATTTTTGAATGCGGGGATGCTGTGATGGTTGTTAAGTGAAGAGACTGGTCATAAATCACTTTTTTCAGTGCCCTTGTAACTTTGAATGATCACTAAGCAAATGGTTATAGATTGAGGATTACCTATAATTGACCAACAATGCTGGATGTGAATTGTGCAGTGTTTATGGCAGGGGTCTTCAAACTTGGCCCTTTTATGACTTGTGGACTTCAACTCCCAGAATTCCTCAGCCAGGCATTCTGAGGAATTCTGGGAGTTGAAGTCCACAAGTCATAAAAGGGCCAAGTTTGAAGATGCCTGGTTTATGGCTTTCCCAGGACCACAAAATCATACTACCAGCATTTGGTTGGAAAATCACCACATGTCAGCAGTGAACTCTGAGGATGTGGATATTTAAAACTAAGAGAGGGAATGGGAATTGAAGCGGCAGCCAAGAGCATGGTTATTCACTAGTAAGTAAACCTTTTCTGTGATTTTCCTAACAGAAAAATAAAGGTGTCCTCAGTGTGACCCTTTAAATTAAAAGGTATGCATAACTTGTCTTCTTGATCTCTCCAGTAATTGTTCTGCAAAAACCAGTAAAAGGATCTGCTCTCTAAATATTTAAAGATACCCTAAATTTTGAATGTGGTAGGAATATAGTTATCATTCACAAGACTGAGTTCACACAGTGCATTCAGCCAAAATTTATAATTTTCTATACTGTCCTAACCTGTCATGACTCAGGGAGTTTACAAAAAAAGCAAACACATACAAATTATACAGACAGACAAGGTCTAACAGAATTGGGTGGACATTACAGGTTTGTGAGATCCAAGCAAACTGGAGACCTCTTTTTCCTCAAGGGAAAAGGTATCCAATAACATGAGGGTGGGGGGGAGGGTGTTTCTTCCCTGATAACCTAATGTAGGAACCCAAAACAATCCCCTCTCAGGAAAAAACAAGATGAGCCAATTGTATGGGTAAGCACCAGCCTATAAGGATACACAATCAAAATTTCCTTACCCCAAGCTGATGAAATTTGTTAAAAAAACATCTTAGAATAAACTTACCCTCTCTTCCTGCTTAGCTGGAATGCCTTTTTAAAGGTGATGATTATAAGGACATCTTCATGAATAACCAAGACAGAAAAAGCAAATACTGTCTACATTCCCCCCTAAATAATTTTACTCGTATTACAGTTTATTCTTTTATTTTAAAAGTCCTATGTATTCAATTTCAATGGTAAAAAAGTATTCAGGACCAACATACCAATATAATACAACTTTTGAATTATAAAATGAACAATACATAAACAAAATATCTAAGCCACAAGTAAAATCAAATAAAATGACTTTAGATATATGCTGGATATGTGGGCAAGCAGAATAAATTTATTCCAAAATTAATCAGATTAATCATGGCTTTTAACTAATGAATCTACTCATGGCTTTTAAACAAATGACAGTAATACTTCTTTTAAATGAATTACGCAAAATCATTTAGCTAAAGAAAGAAAAATAATACACTTCTATGTTAAATGCGTCTAACTTTTCCCCACTACAATGCTATGCAGTGTAATTCAATTCCTTTTTCCTCCCCCAGCTCTCAGAAATTGGGATTTCATCCAAATGTTTTCAAGTTATCAATACCACTCTAAGAGGGTTTTGTTTCCATTGTATAACTAGTTTAATGTTTGTAAGTCCTAGCATATGCTAACAATTAAACAACTAAATCAGTACGAAGTTTAGAAAGTGTATACTTATAAACACCATGGAAACTAATTCAGGAAAAAAGGCAATTATTTAAGAAAAGGAGTAATTTTTTTAGCAATTTGTATAAAATAATAGATGCTAAAATATGTATGTTTGTAGCTTCAGGATAAGAAAATTACTGGGCAGTTATATAACATAGTGAAATAGGAATTATGGTGTATATCATTTGAAAATTAATCTAAACCATAGGTTAATGTAAGTACATACTGCACCATCCTTTTTCCATCCCCACTCTATCTCCTCTCCTTGAGCACTATGCAGAAATATCCATTATATATTATTTATTCCAGATTGTGATGACTGAAAATAAGACAGTTTCAGAAACCATGGCTTGTAGTTGGCTTGCTTTAATCAAGCATAATCAAGATTAATTGCAGTTTTTCTGGGTTTAATAATGCAGCAAGATGTGGTTCAGGGTTAAATGTAAGCAAAGCCTTTCCAAAGTCCTTATAACAATGCTGAAAGAATATAAGGCTTGTGGTGCTTGCAACATTAAAGCAAAGTTTCATCATAGTATCAGCAAATAAGACCTTTTCTTTGTTGTCCTTTAAAGTTAATAAAGTGTAACAAAGTCAACAAAAATATTGTAAATATATACAATGGTGTGGGAGGGTGCTAAAATGCTACTTCGCATGCAAGCATATTATTTTATTTTATTTTATTTTACCGGTATTTATTTTAATTCCATTTATATCCCGCCCTTCTCCGAAGACTCAGGGCGGCTTACAAGCTTAGCAGTAGCCTTCATTCTATGTACCGTATATGCCTGCTTATTAGGGCTTTCACACACACACACACCCAAGCGGCATTATTACAAAGTCAGCTTATTGCCCCCAACAATCTGGGTCCTCATTTTACCTACCTCAGAAGGATGGAAGGCTGAGTCAACCTTGAGCCTGGTGGGATGCGAACCTGCAATAATTGCAGGCAGCTGGTGTTACTTAAGGAGGCATTAGCCCACTGCTCCACCAAGGCTCATAGTAGTCTATGCTCCACCAAACGTAGATTAGATTTTTTTTAAGATTTTTTTTTAAATTTACCATTATTATTTTCAGTGCTTTTTTTGTAAAAGAAAAAGGTGCCGGAACTCACACATGTCATACAACCCGCCTTGCCTACCCTACAAGGTTCCATCCAAAAAAGGTGCCGGAACTCCGTTCTGAGCGTTCTATGAGAAAAAAAGCCCTGATTATTTTTATAAATAACTAAAGGCAGTGAACATATCTAATACTCCTTCCTCCTCCTTTTCCCCCACAACAACCTTGTGAAATGAGTGGAGCTGAAAGAGTTTGACTTGACCAAAGCCCCTCCCCAGCCAGCATTTCTGCCTAAAATGAGACTAGTTTCAGTTGCTTTCCCTTACAATAGGGGTGTCAAACTCAATTTCATTGAGGGCCGCATCAGCATTGCGGTTGCCCTCAAGGGGCCAGGTGGGTATGGCCAGGGTGGGTGTGGCCTACTGGGTGGGCGTGGCTAGAGTGCGTATGGCCTACTGGGTGGGCATGGCCAGCTCTACATCGCTTGCATCAAGGGTGCCTATGGGGGCCTGGGCAGGAATGGGACAGATCTGAGGGTCTTTGGCAGAAGGAGGGTCTCTGGGCCAGGGCCAAGGTAGTGGGGGCCGTTCCCTCACTGTTTCCAGGATGGCTTCACGGGCCGCATGAAACCACTTTGCGGGCCGGATCCGGCCCCCGGGCCTTGTGTTTGACATGTCTGCAATAGACTGAAAGGATATGTGTCAACAGATGTGAACCCAGTATGAGGTTAGTGAGAAGTCAGACCGTAATAATCAGCTTGTTAGAAATATAAAATGTCTGGAGAAGAAGTCTCAGCAGAACAAAAACTTTTCCAAAACACCCAAAGGGGAATATTCTGCTGGGAGAGAATGGCTATGTAGAACTCTGAACTGGATTGATCTTCTTAGGAAAGAGGGATGCATTGCAACATTTCGGGGCTCCTACTTTTATTTAAAAACAGGAAAAGAGAAGTACATCTATGCCCTGCAGAAGAAGAATTCCAAGAACTAAAATATAGTGTAGCAAAAGGCCTCCTGAGCATTTCAGGTTCCAAGATTTTGAAATGCCTTGGCCACTTCACCTCTAAGGATGTAAAAGAGCTGACAGATCAAAGCAATAATTCATCTAGACCAGCATCCTGTTTCCTCAGAACTAAACAGATGTCTCCAGGAAATCCTAAATTAACTTATACATACCTGGTATATTGCTTTGGACTAGGAAAGATTCATTTTACCTTGACTATTCATGGCTTCAGCAGTGTTTTTAGCTAGACATCACATTTCCATTTGCACACCATCTGTATGTACTTCTGCCATGGCTGCAGCAGGACACAAATTGGAAGCATATTGATTTCCAGATGGAAATGCTGAAGCTTGATGGAGATGCTGAAGCTTGATAGAGCTCAACTTTGAGCTGTTTTCCCATTGCTAGAAGTCCAGGCTCTTGTGGTCTTTGCTTTCAATTATTTAATTATTTTAGTTTGTTTTCTTTGCATTGTACAGGATAATGGTGCCAGGATCACTTGTTGGTGACCCCTCAGTAGTAATCAAGTGTTTACCCAAAGCCTGAGGAGATAATGGTTCAGTTCAGATTTTTGTAGTACTTCAGGATTACTTTCAGTGAAAACAGACATAGAACAGCTTAAACTATTCTGTGGGTTTAAGAATGAATCTGACAATATGGAAGTGCCCTAAAAGTTCTCTTCTTTTGTCACTCAGAGTCATTTTAGTGACTGGCAATGCATTCACAAAATTAGTCAAGCCTTCAAGAAGCACTTTATTTTACTTGGTCTGAAATTATCTGTTATCTCAGTTTATTATTTGTGAAAATACCTTATATTTATACCTAAAATTAAAATGCTAAGTGAGTAAGGTATAGTACGAAACTACTTCATGTGTGAAATGCCTATTTTAGTTTATATCTTATTGAATGGATATTTATGTAGGATATATTAACTTTTGGGCATCTAAGTGAAGATTTAGCCCAGGATAAGCTACCTATAAAGCCTGGGAGCAGTTTGCCAGAGCAGTATATCATATAGGTGGTCCTTGACTTATGACCATGATTAAGTCCAAAATTACAGCCACTATTGTTAAACAGGTCACTGTGTGACTATGCCCAATTTTGTGACCTTTTTGCAGCAGTCATTAAGTGACACCGAACTCATGAAAAAAATGCCACCATTGTTAAACAAACCCATTATACCCAATGGGAATTTTGGCACAAAAAAGCTTGCCAAAAATCATGGTCACATCACCATGGGATAATGCAGGCGACCATAAACGCAGAACAGTTGCTAAGATCCCAAAATTTTATCCAGTGACTGGGTGGGGGCAGCCACTGGAACACAGAACTCCAGTTGTAAGTAGTTCTGAGAAGGTCTGTCATAACTTGGGTTACTATGCGATTGATTGTAAGTTGAGGACTATGTGCACTATATAGTGTCTGCAATTTAGAAGGAAAAGTAAAATAGCAAATGTTCTCCTTCCTGCTGAAGAGAATGGTTTTTATTCATTTGGCACATTTATAACCTACTCTCTCTTGGAAAAACCATTCCATGGTAGTTAATAATAAATTTTGAAAAATAACAGTAAAATCACAATGATTACGTATACTAAAGCTGCAAAACACAGTATAAAAATTTGAAATCTAAAAATATCCAAATTGTGGTCTTAAAAATTAAGCTAATAATCTATAATAAATCCTTTGAAGTTTATTAGGGTTTCTTCTTCATAATCTGTGGAGGAAGCTGATGTTTGTGACATAAGACTTTCCTCAGGTTGTGCTTCTACGATACTTAATTTTGTAATCAAGAAAAATAAACGAGATTAAGATATCCAATAACATTTTATAATTATAATAGTGAACGGTGGCTCAGTGGGTTAGGACGCTGAACTTGTCGATTGGAAGGTCGGCAGTTTGGCGGGTCGAATCCCGAGTGCTGCGTAGCAGAGTGAGCGCCTGTTACTCGTCCCAGCTTCTGCCCACCTAGCAGTTCGAAAGCATGTAAAAATGCAAGTAGAAAAATAGGGACCACTACAGTGGGAAGGTAACAGCGTTCCGTGCGCCTTTGGCGTCTAGTCATGCCGGCCACATGACCACGGAGACGTCCTCAGACAAGCACTGGCTGTTCGGCTTTGAAACGGAGATGAGCACCGGCCCCTAGAGTTGGAAACGACTAGCACGGATGTGGGGGGGAACCTTTACCTTTACCTATCATCCACCTTGACTATTTTACAGAGAATATTCAAATGAATATATTACTGTCTTGATTCTTCCTGGATTAACTTGATAGTAATAATAATAATGGACAATGCCAACCAGAATCTGTTATTTGAACAGACAAGTGTGGGATATAAATGTTTCTGGGGAAGCACGGGTTATTCCAGGGGTGTTCAACCTTAGCAAATTTAAGACCTATGGACCTCAGCTCTCAGAATGCCTCAGCCAGTCACCCCTGGGTTATTCTGATGAATGACAGGATTAATTTGATCTAATCTGAGTGAGGACTTTGAGCTACTGTGGAAACCCCTGCATCCAATTGCCTAGGCCAGACTGTTTCCAACAGCTGTCAAGGGTGTAATTATTATCAGATTAAATTAAATATAGGTATTGTATTTAGGGTTCCACCTCCTTTTTATTTTTACATTAATCATCCCATTTCACACCATCATTTTTGAGATTTCCAAAGAAATAGGCAGGAAAGATGGTACAGAACTACACCCTGCATCATCAAATAAAATGGACCGTAATCCAGAGAAATTATAACACAATTAGTCTAGCGTCTGTATTGGACAGGACCTTTGAAGACATTGTCAAGCAAATAATCATATAACACGATTACCATTTATCATCTTATTTATATTTGCATGTCAGAAATGTTTTTACCTATAAAGTATATGTAGTGTAAATGTTCATCACTTTGTAAACTTAGAACTCATTTTCTCCCTTAAAGGTCTCAAACCAGTTTAAAAGAAGCTGAGATATATCAGTGGAAGTTCGCTGATGGAAGTGTAAAAGCATACTTTGGTAGTTTGGAATTATTTTTCATTCATTCATTTAATCAATAGTTTATTAGCTTTTGGTTGCCACAAAGATTAAAAAGGCAACAGTGGAGGATAATGTTCAGAAATAAATCTCAGCAACATACAATTATATTATCCCTACAAAATTCACTACATGGCTTAGTTATTAGTTATTCCAATAAAAAGTGGTATCTTTTTTCAAGATCCAGAGATAATTATTTAGGAACGGGCTTCGACTCAACCCTGACAAGACCGAGTGGCTGTGCGTACCGGCATCTCTGGATATTCAGGATATCCCATCTCTCTCTATGGGGGGTGAGTTATTACCCCCCGTAGATAGGGCTCGCAACTTGGGAGTCCTCCCAAATTCACAGCTTTCTCTAGAAGACCATATAGTAGCTGTGACTAGGGGGGCCTTCGCCCGGGTTCGCCTGGTGCGCCAGTTGCGGCCCTATCTAGACCAGGATGCCTTACGTACGGTCACTCACGCGCTCGTGACCTCTCGTCTGGACTACTGCAATGCTCTCTACATGGGGCTACCCTTGAAGACCACTCGGAGGCTCCAGCTGGTACAGAATGCAGCCGCGAGAGTTGTGTTGGGAGTTTCCTGACACTCCCATGTTACACCTCTGCTCCGCGAGCTGCATTGGCTTCCAGTTGTCTTCCGGGTGAGATTCAAGGTGTTAGTAATGACCTACAAAGCCCTACATGGCATGGGTCCGGAATACCTTGGGGAGCACCTGCAGCCGGCGTCAACTTCCCTCTGCCCAGTACGCTCCCACAGAGAGGGCCTCCTCAGGGTGCCACCGGTCAAAGAATGCCGACTGGTGGCCCCCAGGGGGAAGGCGTTCTCTGTGGGCGTGCCGGATTTATGGAACCATCTTCCGGTCAAGCTCCGGATGGTGCCTGACCTCCGCTCCTTCCGGCGCGATCTCAAAACTTACCTCTTCGAACAAGCTGGCCTGGCCTGATGGGATGGGGTTGGGTTTTATTAATGTGTTTTAACCTACTTTTTAATGTGTTTTAACTTATTCGTGGGCATTTTGTTTAATCTTTTTTAATTTTTGTATTTTGTTTTTTAATATGTACTGCCCTGTTCACCGCCCTGAGTCCTTCGGGAGAAGGGCGGTATACAAATAAAATTAATAATAATTATTATTATTATTATTATTATTATTATTATTATTATTATTATTATTATTATTATTTCAAATAATGAATTTTTGAACCCAAAGTATTTTGTCCAATACTTAATAACCCAGACAACTGGTTTCATAGCAGTACTAATGTTACAGAGGGAAGGCTGTTTTCTATAAAAAGGCAGATTAGCCAATGGTATTCACAGGAAGAAACCAATCTTCAGATGTATTTCTGAACTTGATTTTAGTAGGGTTCTTGGTAGATTCTTTTACTGTTTCAGAGAAGCCTGTTAAGCATCACATTGATATTTACATTCATAATTGACTTAGGTTCATTGAGGCAAGTATTGTATTGAATATTTTGTGTACTGAGCTTGTCGATCAGAAGGTCGGCAGTTTGGCGGGTCGAATCCCGACTGCCGCGTAACAGAGTGAGCGCCTGTTACTCGTCCCAGCTTCTGCCAACCTAGCAGTTCGAAAGCACATAAAAATGCAAGTAGAAAAATAGGGACCACTGCGGTGGGAAGGTAACAGCGTTGCATGCGCCTTTGGCGTCTAGTCATGCCAGCTACATGACCACGGAGACGTCCTCGGACAAGCGCTGGCTCTTCGGCTTTGAAACGGAGATGAGCACCGGCCCCTAGAGTCGGAAACGACTAGCACGCATGTGCGGGGGAACCTTTACCTTTACCTTTAGCTTATTTGGAATGCTCTTTTATCAAGATTGCTTTATCTTTCTGATATATGACATGTCTTTACTTGCTTGGTTTTTTTTTTACAAAAGTTTAACCACAGAAAATATTCAGTTATTTATCCCAAACAACTCTCTAGCTCTTAAAGTGGAGAAAAAAATGCTAACGAGTTAATGCTGAGCTCTTTGAGTAAGTGTTTAAAATGAGACCTTCTTAGTTGTTAAAGGCATGAAACAGGTATTGCCTGTTCACTTTATCTATGGCAAGAACCTAACATGTCATTAGGTTTGATAAAAGTGAACCATAATTAGGGCTTTATCAAATCATCTTTTCTATCTTGGGGTCACAGTACTGGGGAGAAAAAAATGGTATTTTCATTGTCTCATTGTTCTTCCCACCAAGTTATGATTTTACATTACCATTTCATTTGTATGTCTATTTTTGGTACAAGCACAGAGAAATGATCTGAATGCTCTCTATGTAGTTCAATCTACATAACTTGTCGAGCTGGATCAGTGGAACCTTAATAAAGAATGACTAGGGTAGAAGGCATGCTGATCTCAGTATTGTGGAGGAAAATATGAACATAAATTTAGTAAGGCATTTTTTTTCCTTTCATTTTAGGGGTGAGCAATGTGCAGCCATAGATCTATTGAAATAATTTCTATCCTCCCTCCCACAAAGCTGTTAAGAGTTCTCTGTTGTTCCTATAGCCAGCTGTTTAGAAAGAAGAGAATAGTAGAAGAAAAACAGCTGTCAGAGCATGTGGGTGTTCTTAATAACTTTTGGCCTGTAGTTCACCTAAGCTCTATGCACAGAGTGCCATCCATCCTAGAGGGAATGCAAACCTTAATGGAGAAAAAGATGTCTGTCTCTTGCTTTAAAACACGTGTGCAGTTTTCAAAAAGGGAAGGACATTTATCATGGAATAGTTAGCTGGTCTTGCACAACCTAGAAATTATGGGAATTGTAGTCCCAAAACATCAACAGAATGTTCTCCTTTTTATTACACATTTTATTTTAGATTTGGTAAGGGAAAAAAACATAAGAGTCTGCTTTTAAAAAGATGGGTTTAACCCCAGTTTTAATCAATACATTAATAAGAAAAATCATATTCCTAGAGCCACATGGATTCTGGTTACAGTTTAAAGGCTAATGTCCTTTTATAGTTTGTTAATAAAGTTATTCATACACTTTCTTTCTGGTTCATCCAGAGTCATAGTAGGTGGCCATGGGCATCTTTTAAGACTAACCTACACCACTACTTTGAATATAATAATAAGTCCTTCTCTACAATGAACATTATAAGTTATAGTTTTCTCAGGAGATCATTATTAATGCAATTTTTATAGAACTTTTCCAGTTTACAATTCCTATTTTTTGTGGAAAATTATGACTATCAAATATCTACAATAGTGATAACTGGTACCAGCATGCTTGGACATTTATACACACCCTGGTTTCTAGAAGGGGCCTCTCACCATAAAGGGAAATAGTAATAATATTCTTGAGCCAATTTTAATTTCTTGTAGCTACCTGCACACATGGGTACAGTTTCTGGCTGTGTTTTCTTTAGAGGAATCCCATCAAAATACTAATCAGGCCTGGCCTTCTAAGCCCAAAGAAATTTGATCAGGTACCACTACATGCTGAGACCACTGATAATAATATTATAAACTATGCATGTAATTCTGTGCGTTTCTCCTGCAATATATAACTAGAGGTGATATCTCTGGTTTGTTATGAGATTGACATACCATAAACAAAAAGAATGAGAGAGTTGCTTACTTAAAATTTCAGAAAAGTATTTTAATTCTGGCATAAGAGCAAATGATACATCACTTGTCTGTTCTGGACAATCTAGAGTGGGAAATATTGTATTTTCCTTTGGAGAGGGGGTAGTTCTCTATATACAGTAGATTAATAGCAGAGATTAGCTCTGCAACTGACTGAGTTTGAATGCCTTACATAGTCAAAGGTGTGGCTACAAGGCCTGGAGGCCTGAGATCCAGAGCAGGCTAAAGCTTGCCTTGAAAAACTAACACCATTAGGGAACCAGACAATGCCAGCTCCCTTCTTATCTTAGCAATGATAGATACAATCTTGAGGAAAGGAGAAAGGAGTTTGAACTTTGTTGAAGGGTCAGCAAAATACACCATATGGAATGAAAGGACTTGGATTCTAAAGCATATGCAGCATATCTACTAGTAGATATCCAGGATGCAGCTAAATAGGTATTTCACCAATTATTTTCTAGAAGTCATTCCTCAAGTCTGCTTTCTTTCCCCACAACTTGTTCAGTTACCATTTACCATTTGGTTGTGAATCTTCTATGATTCTGCACAAATCCTATATGAGTTGCAGGATTTGTTAGCAATTGTAATGTCCTATATTAATAGTTTTATACGACTTGTGAGTTATTACCTTTTATGGTGTCCAAATGATCATGTGATTGGCACACTGTATACCGGTAATTGAATTTTTAAAAATACCTGCAAGACAGACGTTCCCAATATCGTACAGTATTATTAGTGCACTTAGATGTACAATGTGCATCCAAAATCACTCATGATACAAGATCAACATGATAGAACTTGTTGGGCTAAACTTCAAGGGATAATTTGATTTTATATGGCACTAAGTGAATTGTTGTTTTATACACACAAAAAACACACATAGAAGCAGAAAGACAAGTACTAATATGATGAAGTAGGAAAAAAACCCCTATCAAGAAATAAAATCTGAAAAGAAGAGGGAAGGAAAAATTGCTATTTCTTGGGAGATGGTTTTAAGTGCAGGGCAATTATTTAGATGATAACAATGCTGCAGTACCTCAAAATGTTTAATAGTAGCTCTGTAGGAATGGTACTAGTTGACCGGATATTCTACAGGACAATGTAAGCTGTCACCCTTCAAACAGCAGTAAATGACTGAGAACATGTAGGTTGCTGGACCTGATGAGTCATCAATTTCCCACATGCTCTAAAACTGGCTTTCTTTGATTCAGCTCAGCCATAAAATCCATTCTCTTTTCTGTCCTCAGAACACAAAACTCTGTATTAGGAAAGCTAACATGTACATCTATAATATCCTGCTAAACAAAAATACTGGATTTGCAGCTCGATGCATGGTTTATTATTGCTATTGACATAAATATTTATTTCAGTGTTTTATTCAGCTAACAGGTTTTCACATCTAGGTGTGCAAAATAACGCAATAAAATTAAGTGGCAAAATAGAAACCTGTCCATGTGGATTAATAGTCCTTATTAAATCCAATTTTACTACAAAGGAACAGAAAAATTATACAGTTCAGATGAAGTGGCTCACCAAAATTTTTATAGAAAAATTATTTTGATGCAAATATCATGAAAGAGGTGAAACACGGAAGATGAAGGGATTTAAAAAATTGTTTGCAAAAAAAGTGTGTGTGGGTGTGTGTGTGTGTCTTGAAATAGCCTTGAGCCCAAGTTACGTGAAGAATGACTGATAATTAGCATCAACAGTTGCTAGAGAAGGAAGGCAAGTTTCTTTATGCTCCTGTTAACTGGGAAACAGTCTTTCTCTACAAGAATGTACTCAAAGTGAGGAATAAGTTCCTGTTTCAAAATCTGTAATTTATGTCATGACTTCAAAAGTGCCAGTGAATATATGTGCTTTTCAGGTGGAATGTGAATACTCCAAAAGGAAATTCAACTTCACATAGGAGTTTAGAAACTGGTCTCAAACATAGTTAGTCCTCTAGGCCAGGGTTTCTCAACCTTGGGAACTTTAAGGTGTGTGGACTTCAATTCCCAGAATTCCCCAGCCAAGATGGAGTTAGGTCTACACACCTTAAAGTTCCCAAGGTTGAGAAACCACTATTCTAGGCAACTGCCCTAATCTATTTATTATTTTATTTTTTAAATGTAATTTAATTTTATAATTTATTTTTTTAAGTTATATGCCACTCTAGTGTTCCCTCCTTTCCTCCAAATATAAGAGAAGTTGGCATCTAGT